>NC_052053.1:36226492-36826492 GCF_903992535.2 Arvicola amphibius | reverse complement strand
TTGTTCTCTCTAAACATCAAATAATCAATATCAAAATTTCAAGAGGTTAATTTGATACTCAGGGAATGTTAAGGAGCTAGGACTATTGGATGTGGAAGGATGCAGTTTGCAAGAAAATTGCCTTTCCATAAAAGAAATACGGAGCATTCCAGTTGAGTGGGAAGGAGCTCCCTGGTTTCCACAGTGATCAATTGTCCCATGCAGAGGTACACAGTGAGACTCCTGAAAGGAGGGTGGCTTGTTTACCAGAATACACTAGTTGAAAAAGCAGTCAGCCAGGGGGAAAAAAATGGAGCAAGTGAAGTTGCCTGTTTAAGGGCAGAAAGGCCAATGTGCAATCCAGCAAAGAGCTAGTGCCAAAGGTTCAGTGCACTTCGATGCCTATTTATTGTGGGGATGCTCCAGTCTACCAGACAGTTTAAAATAGATATTAATGAACAGTTTAAGCAGTCCAAACCAGGAAGCTGCAAACACAGGATCTGCAGGCTGGAGCCATTTCAGCATTTAATGCTGGTGTCTTCAGCAGTGACAAGCATGAATATTCACCATTCCCATCCCGCAAACCCACAGAAGGGCATTACTACATTCATGGCCATCACGAAGAGGGAAATATGTTTTCACTGATGTTTCGATGAGGACTTACGTTGAGCCATCCCTGAGTGTTAACATACGAGATTCCTCTCACCCCCATTAACACACTGCTCCTGATCTCTCTCTCTCTCTCTCTCTCTCTCTCTCTCTCTCTCTCTCTCTTTCTCTCTCTCTCTCTCATTTCAATGTATTATCAGGAAAAAGAAGAAACAAATTTCTTTTGTTTCTTACTTCTGTCGTTATAGGATACTTGCCAAAGTTGTGGCTAGCCAAAAAGGCAGACATAAAAATCACTACTAAAAATATAAGCCTTCTGTTTAGCAGACTTTTTGAGAAATATTATGAGATTGTAGGGCATGTCCATATTTACTTCAAATCAAGCTTATAGTTAGGGTTGAGGCTTTGTTTGGATAAATTGTCCTGAAGTGGATCCTGATATTTAATTAAAATGACACTAAATCACATTGAATTGATAAGACTTGGCATCTCAAACAAAGGTAATTGCCCGTATTGGTTTTGTGCAAAAAATAGCACTGCTTGGAAAATGTGCAGGCAACGCAGACTGTCAACTCCATTTATAGATCAATATGTGAAAACCATTGATCAGGCAGGCATGTGTAACAGTAACACTTTGCATTTATTTGTTGTTTTTATACCACATTAAGGCTTACAGGATTATAGACTTCCTAAATATTTTGACTTCCTCATAAATATATGATCTGTTGCATGTTAATTAAATGAGAGACTGCAGCCATTTCTAAAATTGTTTTTAGTTTGATGATTTCCTTTTATTGCCGTGGATCGTATGATCTGAAAATGGATGAGTTTCCTTTTGCATAAAGATTATTAAAGCTTATTTTAATGTGTCCTATTTAATGTAAGATGTGCCTGCTGCTTTGCTTTCAAAAACATAGATACAGGCCGTTATTTTCTCATAGTGAGTGACTGATCTGTTTTTTATTAACTGGGCATTCTCGGTGCCCAGGGTAGAATTATTTCCTGACATATTCTGCACACCCTGAAGATAACAGGTCTTCTTGATTTCCCTGATAGAATTTGTTTTCCTCCTTTTCTTTTTATCCAGCTCTGTGATACAGGCATCTGATCGAACATTATGTAGAAAACAAACTGATCATTTCAATTTAATTTTAAACACACACGCCGATGCAATTTGAATTCTGTCTTTCTGATTTGAGAACAAGCCTCGTGAACTGTTCTTCTATACTGCATTCTGCAGCTGAATCTTCCTTATCTCATCAGCGTAAGGACAGTGTTTTGTTCCTAATCTTTATTGGACTATTGTAGATGACATTTGTGAGCCATTTTGGTTTATAAGGAAAGGCTGGAGGACAGTGGAGTGAGATCCAAAGCTCTGATACGACCATGCAATCATGTGTCTTCCAGTGCAATTTTCTTTGCCACTGAGAGGTCAATTCTGTTGAAGAATCTTTTTGTACCCTCTGCAAACGTTAGGAGGGCTGCTTTCAAGATGGTATTCAGCTTTGTACACAATATTAAAATGCTACAAGAATCAAGCAAGACTTCAGACATACCAAGTTAAAAGAGAACGAGACAAGAACAATAAACAGAAACTCCCAGGTTGCCTAAGGTAACCGGTCTCCAGCTGTTAGCAGATGAAAAAGTTTGTTAGTCCGAATTTCCACTTTCCTATAACATGCCCCAGAGAAGATTCAACCCCAGCCAGAGATTTCCATCCCTGTCTGTGCCACCCTGTGCCATTTCATGCTGGGAAATCTTTTAACTCTATTTACCAAGTACAAATTGGGGTTCCCAAAAGGTGGGGGAAATTTATGGTAAAATTAAAGAGTCCATACTTCAAAGAATGAGCCAGGGCTCCGGAGTTCACACATGTGGCAAGAATCGTTTTCCTTTCAACTTCAGCACGGAGCTAAATTTGTTTAGAATCTCCTACTGATTGAACGTGGTGAAGAATGTACACGAGATACATTTTTTTAAAAGTTAGTCCTCTGATTACTAATTTGAATCCAAAACTCTAACCTTGTTAGCATCTGGACTTATTTCCATAATAACAACCCCTTCAGAACCTACAAAGTAATGAATAATTGACAACAAATGAAATGTTTTGATAGTTGTCGGCACAAAGCATGTTTAATGTTTTGTGTTGCTTCCTAGCTAATTATGTAGATGACACATTTGTCAGACCTTGACTGCCATTAGAAACGTGTTTCCAGAGGGGAGAAAAACAGGCTATTCATAGAGTAATTAACTAGAATGCTCAATGACCTGTGAGAGATTCAAATCGCTGCCAGTTCAGACATTGTTTTGTTACAGAGCAGAGGGGTAATTAAAATTCCAAATTACAGTCCTATGATGGAGCATTTGTTTGTTGACAGTATACTCTTACTCTAGTTTGTTAATTCTTTTTTAAATTGCTTCTAATCCATTTTATAGCTTTAGTAGTTCGGTCTTTGAATTTACTGACAACTAATATTATGGTAAATTGTGCCTCAATGGAGGACTGCCTGCTTCAGTTTCCTGGGAGCACAAGGTGGGTGGGACAGAGATGCTCCCTCCTGAAACTGACATGCAAGGTCCTGTCAGCGGAAGGAATGTCACTGTCGTGAAGCATCTTGTTAAACACTCTGTTCTTCCCGACTCTGGGTTAGGGGCCACGGCTCAGTAAAAACACAGCGATAAAAAGGAAAATTTCAACCAACGCCTAAAAATGCTGAAAAAGACCTGTCCCCAACAAGAAATGATGGATGAGGATGTGGGTACCCAGAAGAAAAGAGAGGAGGTAGCGCTGTAGGGGGCTTGAGGAGTGTGTGGAGACAGGAGTTGGGTTAATTCACAGGATACAGAAGTGCACAGGGAAGCTCAGACACATCACTCAATGTGGCAGTTTTTGCCACAATGCTTTCCTAACAGGTCAATAACAAACCTGGGATAACAGGTGTCACTTATGCGGCTTCCCGAGGAAGTATTAGAGAGGGCTAAACAAATCTGGAGGGCTAAACTAGCCTAGGAAGACTCAGCCCCAGTATGGCATTTATTTAGGTTGCTGAAAGTGAGAAGATAGTTTTATTAAAAAGATCTGACAGAAGTCACACGGTGTTTGATGCAGGCGAGATGACAGAGACGTCCAGGGAGCGCTGATTATCCCGAAGTCACTGTCAGCCAGGATTGATTTTCACTTTCTCCATTTATGTAACGGTTCCTGTAATACAGCTGACCCCGAATCACGTTACCTTGTCATTTCTCCGCATGGATCAAGAAGAGATGAGCTGAAAATAGCTAGACACCGACCTTGAACTTGCCAGAAAAGTGAGAAGTGACAGTAGGGTTTTCTGTGGTTCATGTACAAAGAGGGAGGCACCCTGTTCTCTGCTGAGTTCACCACAGCAGCACAAGGGGGCAGAGCAGCACAGGAGATCACAGGTAAGAGCTTCAGTACGGTGTGGAGAAGCCGGAATCTGTGAGAGCAGAGAGCTAGTTTTTACATCTTAGTGAGACATAAAGGAGAATCACTGATGAATGAAAATCTCGAGTCCCATGATGTTCATAGTCAGTAATCTGAGATTATACATTCTAAAAGAGGTTACCTCATATTCCGAGTGCTTTTCCAACCAGTTATCTGCATATTTTCCCTACCCTCCAAACAACTCTGAACTGTAGTCAGCATTAGGAAGAGAGTCTTAGGACACGCTCCAAAGGTGACCTGCCATTTATAGGAAGGTAAAAGCCAAGGTAAAGAATGGGTTTTGCCAATGAATTCAATTTTGCCTGCATGTTATATCTTTTCCAGGTTTAACGTTTGCTTCAATTTTCAAAAATCGGCTTTTATTAGACTGGAATTACAGGCAAGGTCAATTTAAAACAAGGCATAGTGAATAGTCCTTTACTTCCTGAAGATGAACCATCATTGATTTATAAGTAGTGTTCACATAGTTCTCAGTGCTAGGCAAAGGACAGAGAGAACGGCAAACAGCAGCTCAACTAAACCCCAGGTTATAGACACTTGATGTAATTCCATGCCATCTTTGCATGTGTGATGGTTCATTAATATCTTTACAAATCTTTGTAATGCCTAGATATTTTCTTACATACAATAGATTCTGCATTTTTATACAGGCTTATAGCATATGTGAATGCATAAGGAGTTCTGTATCTGCATATATAGTATGTATACATATCTATAAAGAAACACCACACAAGTAAGCACATACATATTTGTATTACATGATTTTGTACTCATTTGTTTATTTCTGGAAAATTATATATATATATTGCAGACAGACATATCAATAAGCTTATTAATCTATCATAGGTTCAGCTCACTATGTAGTGGCAATCTTAAGTTTTTAAAAAATAAGTGGAATCTTAATTTATTTTTAGGGCACAATAAGTTGGGGATTGTTCTAGCGCCAAAAATGAGTCCAAAAATATTTTCAGTACATAGATCATCACAGAATTTTTTAATACCTAGATTTTGTCCTCTGGTACAAGGAATGTATCAGCCCTCTGACTTCTGGTTTGGAGAAGGGAGTGTGTCAGGGGGCATTTGGAAGCTCAAAGGTCTGAAGTGTGTCAGTGTGTGTGTGTGTGTGTGTGTGTGTGTGTCTGTCTGTCTGTCTGTCTGTCTGCCTTTGCGTGATGCTGAGGCCTTTGAGGGAAGTCCTGAAGAGCTGTCTGAGAGTCTCACAGACTTTGTCTCCCCACTCCTGTTCTGAGGAGTGGAGTGA
This sequence comes from Arvicola amphibius, assembly GCF_903992535.2. NCBI lineage: Eukaryota > Metazoa > Chordata > Mammalia > Rodentia > Cricetidae > Arvicola > Arvicola amphibius. Next base: position 36,821,177 of record NC_052053.1, on the reverse strand, counting down.
GCACACAGAGCTCTAGGTGCCCTCTCCTAGACGGTAGTAAATCCATCCCTAAATGGTTGATTAGCCTCCCCTTCTGAGGTCACCAATGACACAAAGCCGTTGACGGCTAAAACAATCCCCCGGAGTCTGGGTTTGGATTTTACTTTCCTCTCATCTTGCAGGGCTTTTAATAAGGGACTTCACTCCCTGATGTGTTCCGATTCGGTTTATTGTTGCCATCTGTTTAATTATCCTCTCAGGTTTGTGTCGGAAACCATGGAAGTCTTTTCTCCAGCCTTTGAGTCCCTGTGTTCCTAAAGAGCTGTGGGGAAAGCACGTGTCAGTTTTCAAAGAGCATATTAAAGCCTGATAAGCAGAACCATCTCCAGACATCGGCGTGGAAGGCTGAGGCATTATTTTGTCCATTAATGCTTGTTGCAACTCATTAGCAAATGTAGAGCCTCGTGGCTCTGGCAGACATGCTGTCTCGGCTCCACGCAGCCTCCTACGGAGCTTCTCTCAGGTGAAAGATTTTGTGATTCCTCTTTACTTTCAATGCCTTGCCAATAAGTTTAAGAGGACAGGAGGTGGGGGATTTGAGCTGTAACTGCACAAGTGTTTGTCATATGTCAAGCAGGTTTAAGGGTGCGCTAATGTTAAAAAGAAGCAAGTATGTGAAAATAAGGATGGCCTCTTTGGGGAAAGAGGAAAAATGAAAGGGGACTCAGAATCCCTTTATCTTTCCCTGTTCCCCAAATCCCCTTAGTCCTCCATTTTTCTCATTACAACTGCTATATTACAGCATTGAATCTTTTTCTGATTTTTTTTTTCCACCCTGAAACTCAGCATCATGATTTTTCTCCAGTGGACACTATTCTCACATTCTGTCGGATGCATTTTTCCCTACGCATAATTCTTTGAGAAACAATGTAGTGGCTGACATAGACTAGTTATCAGGTCATATCAACATTGATTTGTATTCTGGCATTTGGGTAAAATAGCACACATGGAAGCAAATCGGTGTGTCAATATCCAGAGGTCACCCAGAAATTCCAACGAGGAATAAATCCAGCATGCTTACACCCCGGATCAAAGAAGCCAAATAACTGCAAATTAGAAGGAATTTCAATAAGTGACCTTATTTTTCCTGAGATTCAAGATGCTCTTATATTATGTTTGATGGTATTCAGAAATGGCAGCCTTGTTTTTACACTGCCTTCCCAAAGCATCAGAAACAGAGGTGATCAGAATGCTGTTCCTCTATGTCGTGTGGGTTGTCACAGTGTTTAGCCTTATGATTATACAGAATCTCTGTCAGGGAGCAGTAATGGTTGCCCTAAACTTTCCTCTGTTACCTTTGGGCACCTGACCTGCTCTCTTTCCCACAGGGCGAAAGGGAGCTACAGTTTCATATACGCAATGAGAAGGGACATGTGTCTCCTTGAATTGAATTGTCCTGGATCATATCACGTAGCACCAAGTGACCCGATATAGAAAGACAGGAAAACAAAGTGACAGTTTGGTTTAATATAAACTAACATCCAGAAACCCAAACCTCCAGGCCCACTGCCAGATCACAGAGACTAAGAGTTGGTGTTTTCTTCATAAATTTGTTTAAGGCATAGTCTTTAATCAGAGGTACAAGGTTAATGAAGACATAAGCCCAGCGCGGGTCAGGCAAACTGGGTGTAAGTACCGCAATTTTGAGAATCCACAGGAAAGCGAATCTGGCTGCTACTTAACAATACATCACACGCTGTGGTCTCACCTATTGATCACTGCCCGACAATGGGCAACCTTTCCCAGCGGCTTCCTCTTTCACTATGAATTATTGACAGTGTTAATGCCAATAGCACACGACCAAATAGACAAGAAAGACATTTAAACTCCTGATGTAGTAGCCTTAATTTCTATGCTATTAAAAGCGGGAGGGAGACAGAGAGAGAAACACTTACACATAGTAATAATGCGACATTCTTAAAGTTCTCGTCTATAGCTGAAACCTTTACGCTGCACATGCATACTTTCCTTTTCATTAAGTGACCACTAGGTCAGTTCCACCTCCACCTGTGTATCCTTCAAGTGTCCCCAAATAGACAGCAGAACAGGCCAGCTGCTCCCATTCACACGTTCATTTATTTGTTCATGGACTTCTTCAACAAGCATGTCTTGACCCTTTCTACAAATGTCAGAATTGCTTTAGAAGCAGGGCTACAGAGCAGAGAGTGCTTCTGTCTCCTGGCAGGTTACCTACCCTTTGAGTGAGGTTAACTTCTAATCCTCGTGGACCAGGGCTCAGCCTGCCCATTTCATGGCAGCAGCACTGCCTCACCTCTTGGTGCGGTTGCTAGGCTCACCGGCTTCCATTTTGACACGCATGCACAATGCTTGGAAATGGCCAGGAAACCAAGAAATATTCTTTATTTTCACTTCCTGTAGGATGTCTTTCTGTGGTGGTAAATCACAAATAAAATTATTTTTCTTTTTAAAACATGCTTAGAATTGTGGGTTTCCACATGATTTTAAACTCCCGTGTGTATAGCTGGACACCTCTTCTGAGCCCTGTTTGCTGGATGCACACAGGTTCATGGAGGATGGTGTTGACAGCTGATGAAGCTGCCGTTGTTCTTATCTGGTTAAGTGTGCCAGCCCTCTTCTACTCACTGTTGAGTTTGACTCTTCCTTTGTACTGATAAAATTAATGATAAATTGAATTGGGGTTAAAATAATACTTTATGGCTAAAATAAAATATTAATATATTTGTTTATCTCATCTTTGTTCTTGATTTCAGTACAAACTGAACACAGACCTAATTTAGACATTTACCGAGGAATCAAAACTGTCATGTTCTGGCCTTCTAAAATTTTCACTTGGTTCCTTGCTTCGAGGTTTGGTGGAACTTTATCCTTCAGGTCCTCATGATTTACGAAGTCATGTGGGATTGATTGCAGCTTGTACTCGATCTAATTTATAAGCCTATCAGAGCAGCCCTTACCATTAGTGTTTTCCTGTCTAGGTAGGATGAACAAACCACTATCGCCCTTAAAATGTGCCACCAATCTTGTGCTTACACTAGATCAAAAGCGACATTACCCATGAAGAAAAGCCCGGACCACAGGGTGAGTCACTGAAGAACTACCTTGAGGCATATTCCACCCAGAAGTAAGAAAGGAAAAGGAACACTTATATGAGAAATTTATTGAATTGCTTTGCCATGCTAGAGCCAAGACACAGTGGTAGTGTCAGTGGGATATTAAGATGAACTACTCTGTTAACAGCTCTGCCCAAGGAGAAGTGCTTTTCTGACCTTAATCATCTGATCATACATCAGACGGCACTATTGAGTCCTTATAAATTTTTGTTTCTCCCATATGGTATAAGTAAATAGCTGTCTATCTATGATAATGAATGAAGATATGTGCATTAGATTCTGGATGTGCTAAGTGGTGTCAGTCTTCACCTTCTGCTGAGCTTCACCCATGCTGCCCTTTCCCATGCCAAGTCTTCCACCTCTTTAGTTGGTGCCAGTCTTGGCTGACGTTTGCTTCCCAAAGATCACCATCCTGTACCTAGAAGTCTGAAAACTGCTTTGCACCTACAATGTATAGACTTTCTAGAGATTGTTCTCATCACAGTCTACCCTGACTTTCTGCCTATCAAGTGCTTTCTTTGAGGTTGATAGATTTCAAACAGGTGCCCTATCTGCTGACACAATTGTGTCCCCAGGTATTTGTATTCAGGTGAATTGGGTTTGGTTTTTTTAATCATTTTTTTTTAGTACTTTTAAATGTACATGCTTAGCTGGAGGTATGATGCTTTCTTGAAAGTCACATGACCTGCTTAGTCCTGAATGCCACATTGAGTACCTTACAGCCATTGACTGGCAGCCTTTTCCCATGTGAGGACACCATGCAGAAAGTCGGAGTGTGCCAATTGTCTTTACACATGGGAACTCAGACGCTGACAGTTGCTCCTCATAAATTTGGAAATGTAGTCTCTACCACATTTCAGTGACAGTATAAAAACAATCTTTCGTTATAGCTAAAGATGAATTTTCTTACTCAGATTTTTCTCCTTTGGGTTTAATTTCAATTTTAGACTCTTACACTGTAAATTAACAAACATCTTGCTGCCTCTTAGACAACACTAAAAGCGTAACTGTGTTGTGTAAGGAAATGGTGTTCTCTTGTCAGCGAGTTATAAATACTCTGTTTACTTTGGGTTATCTGTGGCTCAACTGTCACATGTTTTGTAAAAAAAAATCATTCTGAAATGATGGGAGGCTGCTTTGGAAATCAGAACAACATGTGGCAACTCAGAACACTCATCAGAAGGCACACAGCAGGCCCTCAGAAGCAGCGAGGCACGAGACAAGATGCACTGGATCTTATCCCAAATTAAGCCAGCTTAGTTTTGAGTAGTAATCTAATCCCTTGCCCTTTCTCATGCATTTTTGACTAATTAATCTTAACTTGAAGTTTTTGAAACTTTGTGTGAATTTCTATCTCCTTTTCTGGAGCATGTGAAAGCCCCTAAGAAGTGGAAACACACAGGAACACGAACTCTACAGATACAGTCTCAACTTAGCTCCTCCGACCTAAAACTTCTCCAGCAGCCGGTGTTTTATCCAATAGAAGCCTTTATAGAAACAGAACAGCAGTGTCACACGAGGGGAAAGCTCTCCTCAGGAGCACAGATCGGAGGCCTCGCAGGGCATCTGCGTTTACAGTTGGGATGCTGCTTATGGCAGCTCTGTCTCACTCTTCTTCCTTCTGTCTTTTTAATGCACTGACATTTTAACATTGCCGCTGCCCTATGAAAATTTGTGTTTGTATTTCGAATTCTTCTGTCATAAGCTGGTTCCCCAAAGGACAGTCAAGAACCCATAGAAGCTAAGCCGCTGCTGTCCCATCTAAATGACTCAGTGCCCCTCAAGCTTACAAGAGAACCCCCAGTGATAACGCTTCCTAATGGGTGTTTGAGCCAACAATTCTAATGTTAATGTCTCCAGTCCAACTTTGACTTGCCCAGTGAGGACATGAGAAACTCCACCATTAGTCAAATCTATACACACAGATCTCTTGGGTATAAACTATCCAAGTTCCTGGTTCTATGTAGGAATAAGCCTTTGAAAGAGGAAGGTAAAGTTTTTTTCGTACATTGGAGATGTCATTTACATAGATAAAACTTCATGAACCTTTATCCTTTGCTGATTTCTGGTGACAGAAATGATTGTGCCCATGGCCATAAATCACCAATTAAAAAAAAAAATCAAGGATTTAGTTGGCTAAGAAGTGGCCCTTCTTGGTTCTGTCAGAGTTGTCAGCAGTCAGTGTCCCTTTCAGTATGGTACAAGGTCCAAGTTCAAAGACTGAACCAGTCACTTTTCAGTCAGTGAGAACTAAGATACTTCAGGGATCATAAATTCAGATGTGTTTCTTCCCTCACAGATCTCCATGACAGTCCTTGCATGTGCTTTTCCACTCCATGCACTAAATATGAGTCCCTTGATTATGAATCTGGGGTAGTGCTGGCCAGTTTTGGGGACAAATCCTGGCTCTGCCCCCTATTGATCACATTAGTGTGGACTCATGACAGGGTTGTTCAGTGCTCTTAGTAAGACAAATGTAAAAGTAAGTCAGGAGGTAGTGGTGCCCACCTTTAATCCCAGCACTCGGGAGGCAGAGGCAGGAGGATCTCTGTGAGTTTGAGGCCAGCTTGGTCTACAGATGAGTTCTAGTACAGCCAGAGATACACAAAGAACCCCTATCTCAAAACCAAAACAAAATAGAAAAGTAAAGATACCTGCCATCTACAGAGAAATAAAGATGAAACAATATGATATTTACAAAGAGCCTGTGGGTGTTTGTATAGTAACTTAGCTTTCTATTAAGTCACCATGTTGATTAAATTAACCATCCTGCCATTCTATCACGTCCTTTCAGTAAAGAGGTTGTGAATGTCCGTCCATGTTCTGACCTATTCTGATTAAAACCAACTTGAGTGCTTATTCAGGTTCTCCTTGATTTCAGCTTGGCTTCTTACTCAGCTCTTTGAAATATGCTGTTATTTTAATGCTTGTTGGAGTCTCTCTTTTGGTCTGATTCATCGTTAGCTCGTGCATTACACTAATATAAATGTTTAATGATTGGAAGCATCCACTCTGTTCTTGGAACAGTGCTGTATAACAAAAAAAAATTTCTTAACCCTAAGCAGCAGCAAACTGACGATGGTGGTAAAACGTAACTCTACAAATTTCTAATACCACAGCTGGGCTCCCTGCGGGGTGTTTCTTACCCAGGAGGGAATGAGTGAGAATCAGGAGTATCAATGAGTTTATACCTACTAAATTTACTCTAAGACCCAATTAAAACTTAACCTCCTATGCTCAGTTTTATGTCAGGCTTACTTTTGTCTGAACTCTACAGCAATTATTCACCTTTTAAATAATATAGTTATTCATTATTTATAGCCGTGGTGTTCTTTCTGTCTTTATAAACTTTCTATCTTGCTTACTGCTATTCAGTAAGAAACTATAGTTTTATAATGTAAAGCACCTACTTTATTTAAAATGTTTCAGATTCAGACCTCATGCCAAATATTGCCAAAATGGCATTGAATATTATTTTAGAAGGCTCAAAATATTATTAATCCAACAATACACAACTAATACTATCTTTCTGAATTTTCAAACAAAACATTCATGAAGATCCATTATAAACCCACCTACTTCCATATTGAATTTGAAGAGGCAAGCACAGAGCCTGGAAGGGTCTGTATCATGTCCTCCACATACATGTTATGATTGTTAGTTTGGTCTTCTTGTGGTACTCCTAATGCTGGGAGTAAGTGTGTCTCTGACTCTTTTGCCAGCTCTTGGGACTCTTGTCCTCCTATTGTGTTGCCTTGTTCAGCCTTAATATGAGGGCTTTTGCCTTGTCTTATTGTATCCTGTTTTGCCATGTTTGGTTGTTGTCTTTTGGAGGCCTGCTCTTTTCTGAAGAGAAAGAGAGTATCTGGGGCAGAGAGGAGGTTGGAAAAAACTGGGAGGAATGGAGAGAGAAGAAAGTGTGGTCAGGATATAGTGTATGAAAGAAGAATCTGTTCTCAATTTTTTTAAAAAAATAATTTTACAGTAAAGAAAAACTATACACATTCTTTATGCTTAAATCTGTTTCTCAGGAATTGGGCTATGCCCTACCTGTAACCTTAACTACAAATAGTTCTGTACTGACTATTCCAGGAAAAAGCAACCATGCCTTTGTCCCTAAAAGTTGTTATGACCACCCATTGTTATGGCTACATTGTTATGACCACATTATTATGACCACCTTGTTATGACCACTTTGCAACTATACCTTTGTTTCACAAGGCTGTTATGAACAACTTCTTATGCTTATGTCCTGCTTCTGTAACCCCAACTGTTTGCTTGTCAAAGTTGCCTATTTGGAAAACCCTACTCCTGAGCTATAAAAACCATTATCTTTCCCTTGTCTAATGTTGATCTCTTGAACCTTGCTCTATGGGTTCAAACCTTATACATGAATAAAACTTGCTTTAATTAATTTGGTCATGATTTAGGTCAATGGTCTTTCTTCTTGCATCTGTTATATTGATACACAGGAAGAACAAAGGCAAACAATGTGCTTTACCCCACCAATAGAGAAGACACTGCTGTGTCAGTTTCTCAGAAGAAACTGAGACCAAAATGGGAAGCTCACCTTTTCCATAGACCATTTAGAGAGTAAAGTAGCTCAAACTGGCAAAGTCATTCTGCTGCATTACTTTGTGAAATACCCAGAATTCTGTTGCTCTTTAGCCTTCCACATTTTGTTGTTAAGAGACTGGAACACTCAAGAAGCAACACAATGGGAATCATAGGGAACTAGCAGCAGAGTTAGGCAGACAGGGACCAGCAGTGATTCTGACTGCCCTGTTAGGAACTGACCTAGAGTTATCAGAAGCATTGGAAAGGAAGACAACGTTTCAGTTTTCTGGCCATTTCTAATCAGTCTGATCTAACAGAGATCTCTGCAGGGAGGGCAAAGGATGCTCCTGTTTGTGTCTTTCAAAACCATAGAAGGCATACTTGTGGTTGTTGTCAGACTGCTTCAAGGTATACCTGGATCCAGGAAGGAAAATCATCTACCTATCTGGATAATAAATTCTACCTAGAAATAGTTATATACCCTTTTATAAGCACTGAAGTTTGTGTTTAGTTCTATGTACTGGAAAAGTGAACATAGAGGATTAAAAAGTAACATTTTGTGTGTATATGAATTGGGCTCTCTCTCTCTCCTCGTGTGTGTGTGTGTGTGTGTGTGTATCTCTACATGTGCTGGTAATACAGAGGCAGACCTTTCAATTTTAGTGTCAAGATAAAAATTGTCATAGACATGAGTCTTTGCCTTCTTTCTGCTCACTATCTTTCCAATGTAGCTCATTTCCTATTGCTTCTGTTTTTGTGGCCAGCAGGTAGCTGTTTTACTTTCAGGCTTTAGTTTTTCAACTAAATGCCAGGAAAGACATGCAAAGGGAAAAGGTCAACGTGCAAGTTGAACCTACTTCAATAAACAAGAAAGAAAAGAAGAAAGGAAAAAGAAATAAAGACAAAACCTGTTGAGTAATCTCTACCAGCCTTATGGTTCAGAAATGTATCACACATTCACATTTAGTTTCTGTGAAAATTGGGGTACTTATTCAGGATACTTACCTAATGTAAACAAAATAATTTTGGGTATAGGTAAGTACTAACAAAAGATTAACAGCCATGAGCAAATATTGAAGTGGTGGCATTCCATAGATCCTCAAGACATTTGGAGTCTACTATGAGTTTTGGCTTTATCATTTGATGCACAATTAGGATTCTAAGCTGATTAAGTCCCTCTGCTGAGGGAGAGAAGAGTTAGAAAAAAGGTAGAAACACGGGGGACTATGTGGCACTCTATCATAGTCTCTGCATAGTAAATCAAGGTAGCTTGTCCTAGGTTTGTCGAAGGCTTGTCCTAGGTTTGTCGAAGGTTGTCCTAGGTTTGACAGATGGAATCAAAATAAAGAATATGTTCAACGTCAATGTTCAATGACAAAGAAAAATAGAAAAGGATTGGCTATCAGTAGACGGGGGGGGGGGGGGACTTTTAAATGTTGTGATAGGGTTGTGCCTATCCCTGAGCTGGGAAGAATAGAGCATCTCAGGGAATCCTCAGTGAAGATGTCAAGTACTTATGAGTTTCCGGGATGCATCACAGTGAAAGTTAGAAATTGACAATCAAGTATGTGAGATAGGAGCTTCTTGTGCTTGTGTCCATATGCATTGGAGATGCATTTTGATGCCAGTCACCAAAGTTTCGTGATTGGTGCTGCAGAAAAGGCCAAAATCCCATTAAGACATACAGTTACAGAAAAGTGACTATTCATGGATATATAATAGTATTTATCTATATGAATCTGTGTGCTTTGATATACATGTGTGTATGTTATAATAATATTTGAAATATCTAATGTTTTAAATGTTATTTTTTCTCTCTTGTTCCAGGAAACCTCAAACTTTTAACTTTTCCATAGGAAGTATCAATTCTTGTTTAAGAGACTCACTTGTCATTGTAATATGAGAGGAAGGGAAAATGTCAAAACTGACCAAAAAATGACACTTGGTGGCAACATGGCAAAATAAATGTTCAAAGATAGAATCAAAGTGCAAACATCAGGGCAGAGGTAAAAACAAGCCACCCACAGATTGTAAAGATAAGGCACACACACACACACACACACACACACACACACACACCCTCTTGTTTTGTCTGTAGTGAATTGAATGGACATTTTCAAACCTTTTTTTCCCCCACTTATGGTTTGCTCCAGGATAAAATGATATGTGTTGTTAATCAGAAAAGGTTAGTGGCATATTATTTCCTCAGTAGATGGATAGCAGCCCCTAGACCAAACTGTTTATAACTTCTGTCTAAGAGTTGTTATATCTCAGGAGCAGAACACACAAAAAACATCAACTCTGTGTTTGATTTAATCCACTTAAAGAAAAGAAAATCCCACAAGGAACATTATAGGATAATGGAGTATGTAAAATTAGTTGCTTTCCAAAAGGTCGTTCCCAGTTTTATTCTTCTGGGTTGAATTCCCTACCCATTTGGCCCTCAGCTCTGCAGTCTCCTGTTGGAAGAGGAATCTGCGGGACTGTACTGGTGCCCACTTTGAATCAACCTGCATTTGTCAAACAACTCCCTCTCATCCACACAGTCCCAGTGTAGCCGCTGCTTGCAATTCTCCTTTGTTCGTCCTCTCCATTTGTACCTGGTGGATTGTATATTATATTAATTCATAAAACTGGCTCTGCCAGGCTCCCCACGGTTACAATTATTAAGGCCATAACTGAACCAGTTTCTCTCATCTTGATCTTCAACCAGAAGTTCTTGTCCCGAAGCTTTTGCTTCGCATTAAAACGCTAATGATCACCTCCACCAAATTAGCAGCTTAATAATAATATTAAAACAAAGCTGAGTGAAAAGACTTTGATCACTACCTTTGAGAACTCTGTTTTCTAACACCTCTCCCCTGCATCATTAGCAAGCAATGACCTTTAATTAAAAATAAAAGACATATACAAAATACCTGAAGAAACCTTCTTTTAGCATGGCATGTTCTCACATTGTTGTCTTTATAAAGATCTTCTAAACCTACTGCGTTTGTTTTCCAGAGCTTACAAAGACCCTATTTGTCCATAGGCTATTTTTAAGCTATTTTCTAGCAATTGTGTTGTCTCTCCACAGAACTCAAGTTAGTTATAAATCTAGTTGAGTGGTAGAAATTTGGTAAGAGCTTTGACGTTCCTATCTGACTTACTTGTAAAAAGAGCTATAACGTAGATGAATCATTGTAGCCTGCCCCCACACCCACAGAGACAATGGAGCTACTTGATGGTTCTTTCATTTTCTCATCTCCTCCTGGGAAGAAAAAAAATAGAATAATGGCTTTATAATGAAGTCCTTATACAAACACAGTGTCTCCTGAAACAATATTAACAGTATTTTGTAATTGATCAAGTGGGAAAAGATCTCTTTAGGTATCAATTAGACGTATTAATGTTATCCATTCCCCTGCTAACTAGTAATACCAATAGCATTCTAGACTTTTCATCCTGAGATTTTAAATCCATTGCCTATTTTAAGTAATGAAGATAAAGAATTTGAAAGTGGATGCTGTAGTGGTGGATGCTGTAGCCACACATAGAAGGCCACAGAGGGCAAAGAAACTATGAAACCTGAGCTTTTATGTGTCATTAGCTCTTTAATGAATCTCAAGGGCCCCTGAACCAATGAGCTGAGAGTCTTGGGAAGCCTCTTGTCTGCCCTGAGTGGAAGAAGTGAGGGATAGCACACAGATTACAGGGCTCAGTCCTATTAAAATATTCACAGAAGACTCATTTGAAAATGTATTAACCACATACTAAGTTAAGGCCCACCACAGATCAAATGCTAAGTTTCGGGACAGGAAGCAATTGGCTGAAGTTAATTGGCCAATATTCAGGGAGGAAACTGGAAGAGAGAAGGCTGAGAAGGAAAATGCCCTGATAGCCTTTTAAGACCTGTGGTTGGCAGACATTCTTCTGATAACAATCTGTGTCCATTGGTGTGTCTTCCCTTAGGAGGTAAACACATGAAGAAATGGTAGCCCTGGTGCCTCCTGGAAATGGAGCTGGCGTCTACATGGTAGAGTGGAGGGAAGGACCGGGTACTGAACGCTTTCATTCCCAACCACATTTGGGATAAATAATGCTCTCTAATCCCCAGAAGCCTTTATCTTCTTACTCTTAGTGAAGGGTTTCCAGGGAGGGCTTCCTAATGACTGTACACTGAAGATTTCCTCCAGGCCGCATTGTGATGATGACCTTCACAACTCGGCTTTGTTGCCAGATGTGTTTTCCAGGGAAAGAAAGTACCAAATCCAAGTCATAGGTCATGAAGCAGAATTGTCAACCTGCATAAAATAATGTAGAAATAATGTAACTAACTAAACAGTAAGGGATATGCAGTAGCTGGAAGATATCAAGATTTAATAATGAATTAAATAAAATATATATTTAGCTTGAGAAATTTTAAATATCAACAGATTTCAGGGAAATCATTTTCCTGTTAGGCTTGAGCAAGTTCTTTTATTTTGAAAAGTTCCTCAGCGACAAGTGATGAGATGAAAGAGATGATCTCATTATAAAATTATTAACAAAGATTATTTTATATGGATAAAAATGTTAAATAGGCAATTATGTGAAAATTTTCTACTGTTTCTATGTATAATATATCTCCCACACAATCTCAGTTGTAATTTTCAAAAACAATTAAGGAAATTATTCAACCCCAATATAAAACTAATTTATTAATTTAGGTTATATGCCTCACATTGGTATCCATATGCAGAAGACAAACTAACAGTAAATTAATCATTATATGTTCTAATTTCCTGCTTTAGGCAGCTAGTGAAAATCCTTCTATGAAAGCAGAAGAAATCTCCTTTCTCTTGATTTCTTTGTCATTTATCAAATAGTAAAAACTATCAAGTAAAAAATCTGCTTAAACAATTCATGACTTTAACTTCTTTTTACACATTTTGACTCCCATTTTGAACTCTTTAAACAATAAAGAACAGTGAGCGACTTTTGTACTTAGCTACTTCGTTATTGCTGATAACATGTTACTACATGTTTATAACTTGTGCAGCTGCAGTTTGGGCAGGGGACAATAGGAAATGTCTGTATTCTAAAGTGGCACCAGGCAGTTTAGGACTGGAGATTGTTTTTCTGGATGGCTTGCTTATGAGAGTAGGAAACAGTTGTCATTGTCTCCTAAAGAATTAGCTGAGCTTTAAGTTTGAGACTCAGGTTCTATTTCTTTCCACACCAGCCTGCGTCAGCTCCCTGGGTAATCTAGGGACAGGTTCTTGGAGCTGTTGCTTGGGGGCAGTGTGGAAATTATATTTGTATAGTAGCTTTAGAAGCTTGTATAGAGTCATTTGATGGTAGTATAGGCCTACTAAGTTACAGGAATATGGAGTATTCACTTGAGTTGTATTTTGGAGTGCTTAGGAAATGGAATAAGCCACAAAAGAAAATCAGAAATGTGCCAGACTCCATGTCTTTCTTCTGTCTGTCATTATGGACTGACATCTTTGTCCTTTGCTTACAGCTTAGTATGGCCTTTTACAGAGATAAAAGCTGAGTTGTAAGAATGACCTAGCTGTATTTTGTCCATGAACCAATCCAATTTTGATTGCTTGTCAGATTGGTGGTTCTAGGGGGCTATCTGAGCAGAATGCAGCAGAGAAAGTCTATTGGATTAAGAAAGGCTGTAGCTCCATAGTAGAGTTTGAAGTCAGGGATTGTGAGGCCTCCAGAAGTTCTTTTATTGTACAGGATTGTTTTAGCTATCCTGAAGAAGATGTGGTACATTTACACAATGGAATACTACACAGCAGAAAAATATAATGACATCTTTAAATTTGTGGGCAAATGGGTGGATCTAGAAAACATCATATTGAGTGAAGTAACCCAGACTAAGAAAGACAAATATAATATGTGCTCACTCATAAATGGCTTTTATACATAAAGCAAAGAAAAATCAGCCTACAGTCCACAATCCCAGAGAACCTAGACAACAAAGGGGACCCTAAGAGAGATGTACATGGATCTAATCTACGTGGGAAGTAGAAAAAAGACAAGGTTTTTTGAGTAAATTGATAGCATGGGGATCATGGGAGAGGGTAGAAGGGAGGGGGTAGGAAGGGAGGGGAGCAGAGCAAAATATATAGCTCAATAGAAATAAATAAATATCTGTTAGTGACTCCTAAAAAGAAAGAGAGAGAGAGAGAGAGAGAGAGAGAGAGAGAGATAAGAAGAAGAAGAAGAAGAAGAAGAAGAAGAAGAAGAAGAAGAAGAAGAAGAAGAAAAGAAAGAAAAAAGAAAGAAAGAAAGAAAGAAAGAAAGAAAGAAAGAAAGAAAAAAAAGAAAGAAAAAAAGAAAGAAAGGCTGTCATCACCTTCCGAAAGGGAGCTGCCTTCAGGATAGACAACACAAAAACACCAGAGAAAGTCATAACAACAGAGAGAGGACTTTTGTATTTTCTATCTATCTCTCATTTTCCGTTGTACCAACTTACCACTGTGTTCATTCAACAACTTGCAATTCTCACAATCTGACAGGCACATTGATGACTCTCAAGGGCAATCTAAGGAGAGGTGGAGGTTCCTGAGCTTCTCAGATCCACAGTTTACATTGTGTTTGTAAGCTGTGCCTTGTTGTTTTTATGCACATGGCATCTGGTTGAACAGTGAGATCCCGAAGAGGCTCTAGGATGTACTGTCACAGTAGGCTAGCTGCAGATTTCAGCTCTGAAGAGCGGTTTCCTTTTCTTTTAAGACAGACACAGAAGACATTTGCAAAACATCCAGCCAAATCTTCATCAGAGGATTGTTTTGGAAACTAGTTGTTTTTGGTGACAAAAACATGTTAATAGCCAATGTGTTTATTATTGTTGCGTTTAAATTAATTGGTACTTACATATTATTAAAATAACTCAATTTTAGATACTTGTGATAAGTAATAATAGCTGTACCTTAGATTAACAATGTCTTTAAGGAACTTATACTTTTAAAGAGAGTAATGTTCTATTATAAATATTTGAGAACCTTCATCTATTTTAAAAATGCAAACTTCTACAGAGGACACAGGAAAAGATGTTATAGGAAAATGATATAATACATCATTCTATACTGTGTATGTTTATCTAATGCTCATAAAGACTCCATTCCTGGAGATGGCAGCTATATATTATTCTCACAAATAATATTAAAATAATAGCTATTTATTTTATAAACAGATCTCACGAGGTGTTTAATTTTATACATTCATGAACCACTGAGACATGAAATCAGTCATTAATTTATTTCTAAGGTATTAAAATATTAAATTGATTAATCATTGATTAGTTTAAAAGTATTCATTTAAATCTTAGGTATATCTCAAACATCCTTTCTAAATAAATGTTTAATAATTACTAAAATAAATACTCCAATATTACAGAATTCACTATAGTCAGAAAACTAATACTATGTCATGTGTATTTTAGTAATTGCAGCTGTAGTTTATAAGTAGAATTTCATAATGGCTTCAAACATGCAAACAATACTTGGGCTGATCATTTTTTAGCACTGGCTGAATTTTTGCTGCTATTGAAGAGTAACTATATATTTTATGTTCAGTGGTTATATAAAAAACATGCATAAATTGCATCCTAGATCTGAGCAGTGTTTTCTGTCCTCTGAGTTCACTGATTTATTTATTTAGGCAATAATTTTGGGGTCTCCAGAAAGCAACACCAAAATCTGAGCTAATAACTGAACTCATGTTCTCTTGGAATGAACAAGGTCTTTGCCTCCATGCTGGGACACATGCACTTTCGTAGGTTACCACTGGGAAATTCCCACCACTCTCTGCTGCAGAGATTATCAATTTGGCCTGTGATAAGAATCATTTAGCCTAATTTAGAGAAACAGACCTGTGCACTCATTCCAGATCCTAAAACTCAGACTGACCTGTTCTTCTTTTTGTGCCTGATATCAGGGCTCAGAGTTAAAGGAGAGAAACAAACAGAATGAAACCAGCAATCAAAGCAAAACTCTTTACATTGACCAGCTTTTACTTTAATACTTAACCTATAAAACCAACATTACCATACACACCAAACCATCTTGCCTGTAAACACCTGCCTGATAATCTGCGTACATATCTCTAGTTCCCTGTGTGCTTCACAAAAATCTAGGTAGCAAAACCAAGTTTACAAGTCCTTTCAGAAATGGTAACAATGAGACAGTCTTAAGTATTAATAGTAATCATTTGTGTGTGTGAATGTGTGTGTGTGTATTAAAGATAGTTGAGGTGAAGAAAATAGAGAGGGAGAGGAAATGGGGGCATGGAGAGAGTGTGGAGATGAAGGGAAATAGGTACAGGTGAAATGGGGGTGACACGAAGGGGAGAAGTGAAAGAGAAATAAAGGATAAGGGAAGAATGAAAGGATGAGAAGAGATTAAGCTATTATAGAATTAGCTTGACCTCTTCAAAATTCTGTCATGAGATTATCAGGGGATTCTATGAGACACTACTCTCCACAGAATGGGAATTAATTTAAATATGGACACTGTCTCTGGACGGTCCAATGTTAGAGTAGGTGGAAAACATTCAGAAATGGTTGAAGTAGTCTTTCCTGCCAGCTGAACTAATCATCTGAAAAGGCAAAATAACCAGGATTTAAGATATATGGTACCATGTAATAGAAAAAGATCCGTGTCTATGTAGTGTGTCTCCCACTGGGTTCATGGGTCTTGAAAACATAGTCTACTCCTTGGACAGAGAATAATAAGTACATCAGGGGAGATCATTAGTCAATCAAGTGTACATTCTGACTTCTCTCCACCACAAGGGATGCTACCTGTCAAGAATAGAAGGTCAATTTTACCATTAGAGGTAGATAAAGAAAACAGAGAAGGCTCATAAGATATTTCCAGTTTTTGACCCATAAGTCAGATGGCCTCGTGCTCCACAGCCGCTGAGGCTTCTTGGAGCTTTATTTTCCTAAGACACTGGAAAATCTGGTCAAATACTTACTACTTCTCACAGTCTCTGGAGTTGAGCTAAATACTATTGAAGAGTTGCTCATCAGAGACCAAGATAAGCAAAGGCAAAAGAAGGCAGTTATACTGCTGGGCATTGTCAAGTGTGACCCCTACCCACACTGTAGGCTGTTTGTGAAAATCATTGATTACCTGTCACGAGGATGGTGTTTCTGGAATTAGGATCTAAGCTGTTTTTCTGGTTTGAGCCTTGATTCTTCTGTGGAAAGTGAGCAATGTTCAATCAGGAAAATGGACGGAAACTGTGGTGTCCTCGGCACTGTCTTTCTTTGAACTCATCTAAATGCCTCTGAGGGAAAAAGAAAAATCAAAATAATAAAGTGTCTAAATGGATAAAACTGACAACAAGAACACACACGAGAAAATGAAAGTACCTAACTCTGGAAGGGTCACATAGCTCCAGTCCTAGTGTTAAAATGGAGCACTCAAGTAAAGACTGTCTACTGCTAACTCTCCAGGGTTTTTTGTTTTAGATTTTCTTATTTTCTTCTTGTTTAAAGCTAAAGGTGAAAAGGTGTCATCTCATACATTTATTTATATTTATGTGGAGACACAACTGACCAAAAGTGGAAACAAACAAACAACACTGTCCTTAAATTGAAGCTTGAAGTTGAAATCACGTAAAAAAGAATCTTTATAAATCAAGTTGGCAGGGCAGAGTAAGGCAAAGGATGCAAAATTAGGCAAGCCAAAGGTTCCTCTGCTGTGAT
This sequence comes from Arvicola amphibius, assembly GCF_903992535.2. Lineage (NCBI taxonomy): Eukaryota > Metazoa > Chordata > Mammalia > Rodentia > Cricetidae > Arvicola > Arvicola amphibius. The sequence continues at coordinate 36,803,795 of NC_052053.1, read as the reverse complement.
TGCCCTTGCTCTTCACAGCTCATAGCCCATGGCAGTTGACTCAACTGGGGAGGTCAGCATTCCAGCAACCCAAGTCTTAGGAAGAAAGAACGGAAACGTGTAACCTGAAATGACATGCTCGCTGATACAGCTTGTTGCTCTGCATGCTTACATTTTGAAATATATCATGCGAGCTGAATTACAGAGAATAGCATTCGACAGGGTGAAGGGTTGCATCTCTAAAGAGAAGGCAGGGTTCCTGGCAAGGCAAAAGTCTGAAGGACAAGTGCCTTTAGCATCAACCAAAAGTCTTACTTTATAAAATGACCTCAAAAAATTAGACAGCTCTGCAGAGCCAGTAGAAGAATAACCAATGGGATAAAATGACTTAGTGTGCTACTACTGAGTAAAATCACATAGGAATTATCCCTAATGGCATTTATTGGAAGGAGACTGGACTATTTTCTCTATGTCTATTTCCTTATGTAGCTCAGTGTTCAGGAAAGGAGCAGTGTTTCTCCTTTGAGTTTCCCTGGGAACACCGTGAGATTGGAAAATGAGTTATCTAATGTCGACTTACTCCATACACTTGAGCCTCTGTTTGGAAATTGATGGCATCTATGTAAAATGTTGATTTTTTTTAAAAGAAACGTAATCTTCTATAATTGAAGCCTTGACTGGTGTATTTGATGATTAGTGGATAGTTTTGCGCAAAAAACTATTCAACATTATTTTTAAACTGAAACTCAGGTCTCTGTGTTCCAAAGAGACCCAATGATGTGTTTTATATGTGTATTGCTTTTGTGAAATAACTAAATCTATAAAACTATTTTAAAAATAAAATGTTTTTATTAATACTTCCTTATTAAATTTTGCATTAAATTATCCCACAACTATTATACACCAAATACTTTGCCAGTCTTTTTGTTTGTTAGGATGAGGTGAATATGGCTTATAACTTGAATAAATAGGTATTTCTCCTCCTTTAATTTCTAATAACCCTATCAATATTTTCATTGTTCTGTCACTCTTAATCACTACCATGTAAGGTGACATTCACGTACTTTAAGTATATCGTCTGAATTTTGTTGCTTCAAATCCTTGATTCTCTTCTGGTTGTTAAGTCTAAGATAGAGGATAAAACATGTCAGAGTCACTCATCAGTTTTACTGCAATGAAATCAGCCACCTCTGCAGGTCTCCAAGGGCCCAGTGGCTTCCACACAAATCTTTTAGTCACAGTAATGTGAGTAGCTATCACTTTCAGGAATGCTTCTTTTCAGATTCGTTTGAGGGTTCAAGAAAAGTGGAGATCATCCCCCTATGCATACTCATGTCTTATTAGTCAGAACGATTCTTACCTCCTTTGCCCTGCACCCCACACCCATTATTAATTGTTGTAGAAAATCTACTTATTCTGTGTCCATTCCATTGGAGGGACCTCAAAAATCATGTGAAATCCATTTCCCATAAGCTGATATTTCCGAGTTAAAAGAAAAGTTGTTGTCTAGTAACTTTACATGGACATTACAAAGTCAGTTTCCTTTTAAATTTTCCATAACTCTGATTCCTTAGCTACAGTAGGTCTGTCAGCCCCATCTTCTTCCTTTCCCTTTCTGCCTAAGACTCCAAATTACCTTCTCCATAGCTGCCTCCAAAGCACCCTGTTTTCCAAGGCAAAAAAATATACTGATCTCTCATAAAGAATATTTCCTAAGGGCTCTTCAAATGCCATAAGAACATTACTCTAAAGTTTCTACTGAACTTCTGACTGACAGTTCAAAAATTATTCTCAGCTTTTTCTTTTGTATTGTGGATGAGGTAGCTGAGTCTTTCACAGTAACCAGATGGGGAAAACCATGTCTATCCTAAAGCACCAGAGAAATCTGAAATAGATAAATAAAATAGATACAAAATAATATTTCCTTTGTTCATGGTTAAAATACTGAAATTTCTTCTTACAAGAACCAAAACCTATGACATTTGTGATGTGAAAGCTTTTTATTTTAAAATATTAGTGTGCTTTTATTGTTGTTGTTTTAAGACTTAGATATGAAGTTTTCATTTTAAGAATAAATTACAAAATTTTTCATAAAATAAGAATTCCTTTGTAAGATATGACTGTATCATTGGGACCTAGACTTGTTCCATACCTGAAAGTCTCTCATGCCTTACTTTTGAATTGGCTCTGATTTTATTAGTTTATTTGTTTGTTTGTTTGGTTTTTCAGTATGGCATGTGTTTGGGTTGTTTGAGAATTTCGTACATGCATATAATGTCTTGATCCAATTTACTCTCCCTCCCCATTTCTTCTCTTCCAATGTCTTCCCTATGGACTGCATACTTTTCACTCCCAACTTCATGTGCATCTTTGTACTTTATGAAAAACTCACTGAGGCCACTGAGAGACGCCTGTATGTGCATGGGTGTAACATATCTACTAGAGCACTATAGATGCATCCTTGAAGGAAACTGAGTCTCCCTCCCCCAGCAGATATCAGTTGCCAATGGCTGAAGGCTACGGGAGGAACCTCATGAGCCCCTCCCCTGCAAATGTTGGAAATGTTTTGCTACTGCCTTTGAATGTGAGTCCACAAACCATTATTGGTGCCGTTCTATGTTATTTGATTTTCAAAATAGTCCCACTTGGTTTTATGTCTTATTGTCCCACTTTGACTTAAAATGCCCACTAAATGAACACAGAGGAGTCTCCTTTAAACGCCCAGCATCACAATTTGGGAGTCATTGTGCTATGTGACAGATTTCTCCCCAAACAAACACTTTGATCATTTAATGATAGCCCGCGCAGGGAGCACTAATGACTAACTCCAGCATTGCGGTGAAGACACAGTGGAGGATAAAATGCCTCAGAATCCACTCATCTTTATTCATCCAAGGGGAGCACGAGTGGGGGCTGGTTTTCTTCTTTCGTTTTTTAATTAATATTATTCTGGCAGCTTCCCTTGCTTTGAAAATAAGGAAGTTTTATTAAATGACGGGTGAAAGGGATTTCTCTTTTTCCTTCCTAGATGTCTGTGAGAAGCAGAAATATGAACATCTTCCTGGGGACTCTATAGTAAGAGAAATGACAGCATCCCACACAGTCATAGCAACAAGGAGCATACTTCCCCGTCTTCCACTGACTGTCCAGAATAATAAAGGATGAATATTTATTAAAACAATGGCATGGGTTTTCTTAATAGTTCTGGGTTTCATGGCCCGGTCTTCCTCTATAAATTCTACTGATTTGAAATATTTATATTTTAGGTTCTGCTTTTACTATTTAAACCACTATTATTTTTTTTCTCATTTTTTTTTATTCAAGATTTCCATCTTCTCCCCTTCTCCTCCCCCTTCTCTCCCCTCCCTTCCACCCATATCCCCACTCCACCCCTCTCCAAAGACAAAGAGCCATCAGGGTTCCCTTCACTATGTTGATTCCAAGGTCCTCCCAGCTCCCCCTAAGTCCAGGAAGGTGAGCAACCAAACTGACAAGGCTCACAGTGAGCCCGTCCATGCTGTAGAGTTCATGTTCATTGCCATTGTCCTTGGTTTCTCAGTCCTCCTCCACCGTCAGAACCACTATTATTTATTATTGTTTTGTGTTCTTATGAATTCTACTTTTTCTTGCCTCTTGAAAATATTCTGAAAAGTTTGGTTTGTAAGTTTGTTTCTTTTCTTTTCCTGATACTATTTCTGCTAATAAGCAGTTTTCCACTAAGTCACTCCGCACACACCTTCCTATGTCTGCTTATTTGGGAATCTCTACTGAATTTAATCACTTTTCATGAAAAGCGGGGGTTATTTTGTTTATCACTGAGAACAATGTATTGCCCATATATATATAATGTCCAATGACTAATAATTGCTAATAACTAATTAGTTTCTAATAATCAATGACTACTAATTGACATTTTTAAAGAACCATTGAAAAGTTATTGGAATTCTCCTTGTATTTACAGCAGGAATCTTTTTCTTTTGCTTAATAGACTTTTCTGTAGAGCAGTTACATGATGAAGTCCTCTGTTCACTTGAGGTTATTTAAACTCAGGATCTACAAGAACTTGAAGCTATTCACAGTCCTAAGGAATATATGCCTCTGGTCTTCTAAATGATAAAATTCACCTTTGCTTTGACATTTCTGGAGTAGGATTGATAAGAGATGCTGGAAGTCTTGCTTATTAGATGTTAGTCCTCTAGTTTACAGCCATATATTCACCTCTTTCCTCTGTAGTAGTGGTGATTTTGAGTCTAGACTAGATTCTAGCTGCTTCTGATTTAATGTTGTGCTCACATGACTATGTGTAGTGGGTTAATGTGTCTGGAAGTCTATTATTTCTGAATGATGGCTGTTATTGGCAATCATGACTTCATCATCAGAGTACCAGGTACTACAAAGTAATGATCTTCTTGGAGGTTCTGTCAGTAAAATGAGTTAGTATTCTTCTGTTTTGTTTTCTGAATTTTTTTATGTTATTACTATTTCTTTCTCTATAATTTTAAATACAGGCTTTATCTTCTTTAGTCATTACAATGCTTTCACACGTTTTTCTTCTTCTGAAAAAAAAAAAATCCCAGTCATGTTTACTTCTGAAAATACTTTCATTTCTTGTTGTTTTAAAAAGATACTAAGTATTTGTGTTATTTATTTATTTAAGGCAGTTACTTTCTTTGTTATTCTTCAGTAACTTAGTACATGAATTTATGATAATAGTCATCCACTACCTCTTTTGTTACCCTTCCTCTCCAACTGAAACTTTTATTATTCCAAACAAACCTCCTTCCTATGTTGTGTTTGTGTATCTCTCTCTCTCTCTCTCTCTCTCTCTCTCTCTCTCTCTCTCTCTGTGTGTGTGTGTGTGTGTGTGTGTGTGTGTGTGTGTATGTGTGTGACCCAGTAAATGTTGTTGTGGTTGTTTTCATAAGACCCAGTAGGAAACATGGACAACTAATCAATTGGTATGGCACCCCCTCCTTCAGCAGCCATTCATTTGCTACAGTAATTCAGTGAAGGTTGAAGATTCACAATTCCCCACACATCTTGCACTGATAACAGGTCTTATGCAGGCCTTATACATAACCATAGATGCAATAAATTTATAAGTGCAACTGTTGTCCAGAAGACAGTTTATAGTATGCCTCCCTTTCCTATGGCTGTTACATTCTTTCTGTCTCATGAGTCTTGCAAAGATTGATACAGATGCCCCATTTAGGGCTAAATGCTCTGCAGTCCTTACTTTCCAGCACTCTGAATAGTTATGAATTTCTGTAATAACTGTTTCTCGTCACCACAAAAGAAGCTTCTCTAATGAGGCTGAGAACAACACTAACCTATGGCTGAGAGCATATGTATAGAAGGGAGTTTGACAGGATGTCTATTTTAATGCAACAAAATGATCAGTTTCCCTTCTAAGCTCCATGAAATCCCTAACTATAGGCTCTTGGCCAAGTTTACATTACCAAGCCTGAGCTAACTCCTCTTGAGTGGGCTGAAAATCCAGCCTGAGAGCTGCCGTTTACCCTATAATAGTTATGGCACTATTGCACCAATGTCAGCCTCCTCTTTTCTTGCAGATTGTTATTATAGTTTATAATATCCACAGCTTGAGAGAGCTGATGGTGAATTTATTCCTCCAGAAGCCTTTATAGTAATTTCTGGCATTATCCAGCAAAGGGGCATGTTTTCCATGTCCTGACACCCAACTTGTGATATCTCCATCAGTGGTCTTATTGTCTAATCCTGGTAGGCGATCGATATAAATGTATTATCTGAAAGATGGGGGAGTCTGTTTCTCTTATCGACAACTTCTTGCGAGGAGCTATCTTACATCTGGCAGTTGGATTTTTACTTAATAACCTTTGACCTCTGGGAGGATCTTTATCCACCCATGCCCGTGGATAAATACTTTTAATTGCATTTTAACAGATACAGAAAATAGTAGTTGTGAAGGTTAGTGTTAATTGTCAATTGAACAACATGTACAACCACCTGGAAGATAGGTGTGTGGGCGTGCCTGTCGGAAATTATGTGTATAACATTTTGCTGGAATACGGGATCACTGTGGTTGACACCATTCTCAGGCTGGGATCCCAGATGGCATAAATGGAGAAGATATAGAGCATCCTACCCTCCCTTCTTCCTGAGGTGGGATCTAACTAGCTGATTCAGACTCTGCTGCTATGATAGCCCCACTATTGAGACTCTACAGTGTCTACCCTGAAATAAACCACTTACCCTTTAAATACTTGACAGTGTCTACACTGAATAAACCATTTACCCTTTAAAATGCTTTTGTTGGGTATTTTACTTTATCACAGGGACATAAAATAAAACAGCAAGTTTCCCCAGGGTGTTTTTTTTTTTATAAGATCTCGTTTAATCTTTCTTCCATCATCTCTCTGTCTGTCCTCCCATCTTTATACCTGTCTAAACCTTTAAGCCCCAAGTATTCTTCAACTTTACTTTTAAATCGCATGCATGCTGCTGTGCCCTTCCTCCTTGAATCCTCTTTACATAACCTTTCCAATGAACCCTTTGTAGCAGCTTTGCTTTTAGGATATAGTCTTACTGTATACTCAAGGTACTTTTCAAAATCAAGATCCTCTTGTCTCCACATACCAAGATGTGAAAGATAATACATCTTTATCATCTATATTTTTGTTGGTTCATGTTCACTTTTGTCCACATTTTCATTTTATAGGATTTTCTATTAATAAAGATTCCCCCCCCACACACACACTTTTAACTGTGACTCCAATAGGATTTTAATGAGTGGGAGAGATTAAGATACATTGTCACCTTAATTTTAGCACTGTTAGTGTTTTCTGATATAAGATCTAGATGAAACAGAAAATTGACAACCATATCCTGGTGCAAGGAATCACCCAGCGAATCTCACTCTGCTTTGTGGAGTAGATTTGATGAGAGCTTACATACACTTAGTATCTTCCAGGTTCCCAAAGTGTTACTATTGCTGGTGCATCTTCCATAATATTCTAAGATATTAGATGTGAAATATAATGACAATAGACAAGAGGTGTTTGATTAGTTACAACGTAACTTGTCACAGAAAGTCATCTTGTATGTCTGTCAGCAAACATTTGCTCAATGACTACTCTAAAAGGCAAAATAAATTCAGCCCTAAAAAGCATTGTGGAATAATGCATATTTTTTTTAATAACATGAATCTGACAACCAAAAGTCAATGACCTTTATAATTCCATGCCACCCAGTCCCCCCACCACACAAACCTTAGATTTATTGCCAGGAAAGATGGCCCAGTGTGTAAAAATGCTTGCTGTACAAGCAAATGGACATGAGTTCAGATCCCCAGAACCCACATAAAAAGTTAGACTTAGTAGCATACGCCTGTAACCCCAGTGCTAATGCTACTGAAAAGCAGATGCCAGGGCTTTGCCTGCAAGCTAGCCACGTCGACAAGTTCCAGGTGTGGTAAGTGACATCGTCTCAAGAAAATACAGCAGAGAAGATATTGAAGAATACTTACCAATATTTACCTCTGGTCTTCACTGCCATCCTCCTGAGCGCATGTGTTGCTGGTGGTTATTTTGTTGTTTACTCTTTGGTGGGCCCATTGCCCAGCTCCCAAATCATGACACGGAGGCTTATTCTTACTTACGAATGTCCCACAGTTGCTTGGCTTGTTGTTAGCCAGCTTTTCATAACTTATCCCATCTAACTTCTGCCTCTGGACTTTTTTGTTTTCTCTTACTTCTGTAAATCTTACTTTCACTCTTACTCTGTGGCTGGCTGCATGGCTTAATGGCTAGGTGGCTGACCCCTAATATCTTACTTTCCTTGTTCTCTTGCCATCCTCATCTACAAAGTGAATTCTTGGCTAATAGGGGCTATATAGTAAGGTCCTGTCTCAAAAAAGAAAGCAAGGAGAAAGGAAGGAAGGATAATGGAAAAAGAAGGCCAGGTAGGTAGAATCCTAAGATGACACCAAGATTTCTAGCTGTCAGTATACATGCCTGGTATAATATTATTTCTGTGTTTATGCTCAAAAGTTTTCTTTCTAATAGAATACTTCATAGTACCTTCAAAACAAATGGGTGGAATTTCTTTCAAGAAGAAATAATTCATTTTAGAACATGTTTTCAGAGACTTGAATTTCAGCAAGTGCATCTGGCTAATGTCAATCACCATATTAGACCATGATAAAATGTTATAATAGGGCTGGCCATGTGCTCTGATCTTTAGGAGGTCTATTTCCCTATTTTTAATGCCATTCTGTGGAGCAAACCAATACCATACATCAGCAAATTTTAGAACTGAAGAGAAAAAGTTGCTAAAAGTTATGTAATCTGCACAGAGCCTATGGTAGGAAAACATGCAATGCTTCAAATGATCATCTGTGTGACAGTAGATGGCTTTAATGCATTTTAGAGCAGATGTATCCCACCTTGCATGCAGTTCTACAGCTGTGTCTCTCTGCAGCAATGCTGCGTATCTACCTAGTTTTCCTTTCCAGAGAAGAACCCAAGTTTCAGGTATCTTCCAATGATACAAACCCAGGAGCTGTATTTCAGTTATGACCAGTGAATGATTACTTTTGCAAATTTGAACTTTTTTTTTTTTCAATTAAAGTGGATGTCAAATACCCCAGAGGGAATTATAGACGTTCATCTAGAATAGATCAAAAATTCAGGTTGTTCATATTTCAAAAGGAATCAGGAAAAGTAAGGTATCTTTGGACAAAGCTAACAGTAGATTCAATAACACAACAGTTCAAATACATAAAAGGATACAAAACAAAGTTTGGAAAGATCAGTCTTAAAGCATGGTGGACTTGTGTGTCAAGTCCTGTGACTCCAAGCTGTGTAAAACTGGCCTCTGTGCTCAGGACTCTCTTTATGGGACAAGCAGGGAACTCGGATGGGTAACTCATAGCCCAGCAATCAGATGAAGGAGCGCTGGATGTCTTTGCCCAAATTTTTTGACTTTTTACCAGAAATTCCTGAGATAATTCTAAATTCAAGGTAATCAAAAGATTTGTCGCGTAATAGTTTCTTCTGAGTCACACTGACTTGCTTTGTCTTCTGCTCATTCTCTAAAGAATGTATTTAAGCAACTGACAATAACCCGAACATGGACTACGGGACCCACTTTTAATATGTAAATGTGCTGCTTTTATGAATTTTTTTGGACAGAAAAAAATGTCAGATTTTCTTTTAAAAACCATATGTTCTTACATTTTTTTGATATCTGAAATCGGCAGCTTGCCAGAAATATTCCTAGTGCAATGCCAGACTACCCCAGAAAGGTGTCCCAGGAAGTCTGTTCTGATTACCGAAGATGTTGCGCTAGTCTTGACTTCAAACAGTAGATATTTCCACACTTTAGTGGTATATGACAGCTCTATCCATTCCACAATGTCAAATTCTTTGGTTTTGGCCGTCGTGTACTTATGCATTTCTGGCGAAGGAAGTAGAGAAGCCTAATTTGATTTTGGAGCCAAAAGTTTTTAGGCCTCGTTCCTTTGGAACTTGGACTGGACAATACTGGCAGTCTATAAAGGCTAGGAGAGATCAAGTGGTCACACATAACTAACTGACTCCACCGAGCGCATTCGGAGAGAAAGATCATGCCTCCACATTGGATAACCACTCTCCAAGGCAGACTGACAACACCCTGAATTCAATCTCCCTTAAATAAACATACAAGGAAAGCACAGCTTCAACATACCTTCAGGCTCTTCTCTCCACTGCTGCCTGATTGGTTTTCGTGCCATAGGCCAGGCTGCAGATGCTGTCATTACTGTTGTTCTTACTTAGGTCTGTCTGCTGTCTGCTAACAAGCATTCATATGCTTTGGATCATTAAAGTCACAACCTCCTGTGCCAATCTATTCCTCTTCATGGGTTTGCTGTAGCTTGGAAGGAATGATGCTATTCTCGTTTCTTTTCCTTTCCTTTAGGACCTCTGGTCAGGGTCATTTTGGAGGTCTAAATATCACAGCATCCGCCTTCGGCCCCGTTGAACATAAGATTTGTGTTCCTATTCAGCTGGCTCTTTCTGTTTTATTTTCAATGCGAACTGAATGACATGTACAGGAACTGTAAAAGACAACCCGGCTGCAGCGACAGCCATGTCCTGGTGCCCTGCTACGTACCAGCCTGTTGTACTTATACCCACGCTAAATGTCCTCTGACAGACTCCAGGTGCTCAGAATTGTTACAATCCAACCCATTGCATTGTTGGAACATGTCACTTGGATCTTGGAGAATCCTCTCCTTTCGTCTCACTGTGGGTGGCAGGTTGAATAAACATGTTCCTCTCTATGTACAAGGCTGCATGTGTCCATGGGTAGGATCAGGGGTGGAGAGACACAAGTTTCTCTTTCGTGGGAGGCACAGAGGACAGATACCGCACAGAGAGAAAGAAAAAAAAAATTGTCACTTGGAGTATTATGCAGGCTGCCCATCTAAACCCATCATTGCCTGGCACCTCCACACTAAGGGCAAGGATCCAGCCAACTTGTGAGTGGGCACCAGGCCATCCGAGCAGATGGGCATGGAAGTCGGCAGCCAGTAGACCATGTATGTGCATCAATGGAGGGTGTTGAGGGCACGATTCCCAGAGGAGAATGTCCTAACAGCTGTCTGGTCTGAGCCAAAATACTTACAACCAAGGAAAAGCGCCATCCTTCAATCCTGCTGAGTCGGATTAACCTTCAAAACTAAATCTTCTTTTTCAGCAGCAGAAGGTGAGTTTGGGGGGGAGGTCTCTAGGAACCTCAAAGAATCAGTGAAGAAAGCAACCTGGTGAGGTGTAATTATGAGGTAGCAACTAAAGAGGCTGAAGGCATTCATTCAGTGTGCTTATTTTGCACACTTGGCAGAAAGTTTTACTTCTTGAAAGATGGTTGTTGCTATTCAAATCCCTGTCTCCTACCGTATTTGTAAAAAATGGCTCTCCAAACAGACAGGCCACTTTCTCTAAGAACTTCTTCACCTTTAAATTAAGACATAAAGATTTATGAAAAATGTCACTAGACAGTAGAAAGCAGAGAGCAGGTAGGTATCTTCGTGCAGCTTTACGCACCGCAGATGAAATGTCATACATAATGCACTACACCACAGTTTTCCAAAACCAAAGAGTTTCTTTGTTAGTGATCAAAATACACTTGCAGAAGTAAAAAAGAAAACTTGGGTTTTTTAACCTAGGCCCTTCTGGAAAGTGAAAGCATTTTTAAAATTTGAAACTGAGCCTGATTTAATTTGTTAAGGATTTCATGCATTTAGATATCATGAGATCAGATGTAGAACGTGTCTGCACAAACTGGCAAAACAGGAACTTAACAGTGGCGTGTTTCATCTGGGTAAACATGACTGGAGTCCCATAAAAATCCTACTCTTCAATAATTTTTATTTATTTTGTATTTTAAACTTTATGAGGTGTTTATGAAATAGTTGTCTTAGTATTATTTTCTGTTGGCTTCAATCTTTTCATTTAAAAGAAATTCCTAGCTTACACTTGTGGGGAAAATGTAAGTTTTGTTAAAGTGTTCCAGAACATGTGCCTATTGTTTAATAATCTATTCTTTGAACTATTTCCTTTTGTTTCTATCAGACTGAGTATCTCTTTTATCAAGAGTAAAGGGGATGAATGAATTATTTTATTTGCTCTTGGCAACAATCAAAATTGTGACTTCAATAAACCCTGTACTGCTCTTAATAGTGTCATAAGCCGAATCAAATGCACCATCAGCTTGTGCCCAAGGATGGTGCTATTGGAAGGTGTTGTAGACTCTTAGGAAGGGGGCATTATGTGACATCGTTATGCCTTTGGGGTTGTCCCCACTGGCAGGCCTGATCTGTCCCATTTCTCTCTCTTATTTCCTCCCTGTGAACTGAGAGTTCTTCTTTGTTATGTGCTTCCAACAGGATGTGCTGTCTCAGCACAGGCCTAGAGCATGGCCGTCAACTGATCATGGATGGAAACTTCCAAAACCATTACCCATAACAAACATTCTTTCATTGTAGAGACAGACGGCTGAATGTTACATATGCAGAATCTAAAAAGTCAACCTTATGAAGAGAGTAGTTAGCATGAACAGAAATAAAGGAAGAGAATGCTTGGTGCTAACAGAGGCCCACAAGTTACTCCTCATATTCTGTAGAGTGTTACTGCTCTTCAGATTGACAATAATTAGATGCACATTTCAAAACAGCAAGTGGGAGAAATTTGAATGCTCCCCAAAGACATGAAAAATATTCAAAATAATGGATACATCAGTTACCCTCATCTTATCAATATACATTATGTATCTGAACTGAAATTTTACACTTTTTTGCCCCATACACATATTCAATGATTGTGTATCAATGACAAATTTAAATATATTGAAAATGATACACAAAGTACATATAAAATAAAATTCTTTGCAAAACATAGATGTTCTTAAAGAGATAAAATACTAAGAATGAAGACAAGGCATTGGCATACTTCAGATTAAAGAAATATAGAGAAGTGTATCACTCAGACACATAAACTTCTTGGTTCTGATGATTTCAGTCTATAAAAACAAAAACCATGGCATATCCAGCTTCGTAGCAACAGCAAAGAAATATTTCACTAAAAATACCCACCATGAGAGACCAAAGGAAATAATATTAATCTGGAGCAAGCCAATGGGCACACTGTACACAATTAATTTGTATTTAAATAAGGTCAGTAGGTAGTTTGGTTTTCTTCTTGAAGGGAAACAAGTGTTTTGGATTAAATAAAGAAAGGGAAGGTATAAAGCATTTGGAACTATCCCAAATAGCTCTCTGCAACTATCTGTGGTTCAACAAATTATGTTTAAGTTTAGCTGTAACATGTCTCATGAATCCTTTCTAACTGTTCCCTCTAATTTTTCTCAGAGTATAAAAGACATAATAAGCCATATCTCATTTCTGACTCATATTATATAATAGAATGAGAATTACGGAGCAGCCAAACATCGTGTGTGGGGAATAGATTTGGTTATGGAGACTCACTATGATATTTGAATAGAACAACTATCAGAAGGAAAAGGGAGATAAACATGCTAAACTATGTATTTATGATACACTAATAAGGTACAAAGTAAAATCATTTGATCTCTCAATGCTATGTGCGATTGCCTACCATTGGTCTGCTGAAAGATTAATTTACATCACAGAAGATAAATGAGAACTGGGTAAGTTTTCTGTGTCACAGAGTTACAGCGGATGAAGTGAACAGGGGAGTCAAGGCCGCCACCACAACCTTCTTTACACAAAGCTAGCGACTACACACACATGCTGTGAGAGCAACCATCATTTGGTCAGTGTTTACAATTTGTAAATAGCTACATTGTAACGAGTGCTTGAATGAAATATTAGCCTATTAGCCATGTCTCCACATTCCCAAAAGAATACTTCAACTTTCCTGAATTTCTGATTATGATAGCTTTAAGAAATAGAATTTGGGAAAAAATGAAAATTTGAATATAAGACTTGGGATACACCAAAAAAAACTTTGAGAAACTGTGAAGATAAAGACTAAACTTAACCACAGATTTATTTCTGCTTTTCAACCACGTATCCAGGGAGGTTGCTAATGGGAGGTATGCCTCAGAAAACGCACATGTCTGTGAAAACCTTGGAACGTACTAATGCTTTTCAAGTGATTTTATTTCAAGTCTAAGCCACAAGATATAAACTTTCATCAAAAATGGTAATCTATTTAAAATCAGAGCTGTGTGGAATGTTTCATGTTTATGTATAACTTTTATGGTAGACCCTCCCACACAGGGAAAATAATGTGCCCAAATTCTGTTATTTTTACAGTATGTAATATATCACAGACTAATCCCACTCATCGGCTTCGTGTGCTTTAAATAGATAAAAAATGAAAAAGAAATGGAGGAAAAAATGAAGAACATTTGAAAAAGTGACTTTTAAATTCCATTTTGAAACTAGAGATCTGAAAAATTATGGTGCATTTTCTAATAAGAAAAGAAAGGGATTTGAAGGAAGCATGTTTATGCATTCTGGGTGCTTCATCTTTCCAGATAGCTTTCCACATCTGCAAAACCGTGGAGAAGAGAGAGGGCTGTGTGGTGATAGTGAAGGCAGAACGTAGCTTTGATCAAAAATTGTTAGTCATATATAGATTAATCTGATACCAATTTTAAGATAATCAAAGTCAGAAGACACGTACATTTTAATTGTGTTCTAATGGAACCTACTACAGATCATTCCTATTAATAGCTCATGATAGTTCAGTAGGAAGGCACCATCATTGAGTAAATAGTTTGTTCATGCAAAAAGATGAAATGTGACATAATATTCTTTCTTCTCCAAATGAAAGATTATCATCAATTCAAATATTTATCATCACACTTTCATTATTTAGGAGTCAGGATATAGAGATAAAAAACAACATCAGACAAAATCATGTCACTTCAACTATAATATGTAAATGACACTCTTAATAAATAGGCCAGAGAAACTGAATTATCAAGTTTTTTAATTACTTAGAATTTTTGGAAATAAATTCATGTCAAGATTTGTGATTATTTTAAAGTAGAATTGTAAAATAATATTAAAAACAATTTATAATTCAGAAATATAAATACCAACAAAATAAAGGTAGCTGTGTGCCTTCAATTGTACAGTAAGCATACATATATGTTCCCTTTATTCTTAAGACCACATAGAACCAAACGGAAGCATACATGAAAAAATTGCCTTCTGCAAAGTAAAGCTTCCATAATTACATGAACAAATAACTTGCTGAAAAATAAAGTTATACTAAGCTACTATAGTTTCTCATTGCTGTTCAACTTCTTCAATTCATCAACTATTTACAAGATAACAGGAAGTTAAAAGGAACTAACAGACTTTGCCAGATCCTGAAACATGGCATAAACAACTTTAGACAAAACATAGGTGTCTGAAACTGTGTATGTCTCAGTTTTGGAATTTTGGGGACTAACTAGGGCTGTCTAAATGAAACACTGTTTTCCTGTGCTCATAGTAGAAATATTTGGTAACATAAACAAGTGTACTTCAATGATCTACTCAGAAAGTACTGAAATGTGTGTGTCGAATACGAAGATTGTTCTGGCAACAGTCATTGATCATAAGGAACTACTGTCTTAAACCGTCGTGTATAAGGGGTAGCCTAAGACAACATACCAAATCAGTCAATAATTAGTAACTCGTTAATGTCTATAAAGGTTCTATGAAATTTTCTAATTTTTATAATATAGTTTAGGAGTCTTTTTTCCCTCCAAACTTAGTTTATGAGAATTTCGACTGTTCACAAGTTTTCTTCATATTTATCACTTCAATTACATATTTCATGGAAAGACAGTTTGATGTATCCTAACTTTTCCTGATATCTATATGTAGTAACCAAGCCATTATGAAAACAGAATTTTCAAAACCATAACTCTCAGTCAGTCTAATCTGGTTGGAATGACATGTTTCTTTGCTTTCCAGGGAAGACTGTTTTTAGTAAAGAATGGGTTATGAAAGACCTCTATTTTCAAGACCCTCATAACTCAGTTGAATATGACAGATCAGAGGCTTATTGAGTTAGGAATGATCAGGAGTATTACCTCCCCCAAAGAAGGATTAAGATGATTTATAAACGGTTTGAAAATGATTTCTAGCTTCCCTGTTAACGTGTGCAAATTTAAATGCTTGACTCTTTCTCAAACATCTACCTTAGAAACATTCTCTTCGGCAATGAAAGGACTCAAATTTTAAGCTCCCCATAACTTTACTTACTGATGATATATATATATGATTATATATATATATATATATATATATTCACATGTGTGTATAATATATATGTGATTCATATATGCAAAGGATGATAGCTGTATAAAACATGATAAGTATGTAAATACTGATCCAATTTAAAATATTATCTTTGCTTTTGTTAGATATAGATTCACCAAATAACTCAAATTGTGTCAGTATTTATAAAACAGGATAGTATTATTGACTTCTTAAAGTGTTTGTGAGATTTAACATTCTAATATATGCAAAAAGCCTTCAATAGCACCCGGCAACTTAATATTCCATAAATTTTAGCATCTTTTCATCGTATATTTGGTTCAACTAGATCATGGATCCAATGGTCCATTTCAAGAGAAAACCAAGTATGTGTTCAAAATAGACATTTCTCTCAATTTTTCTCATTAACATTTTTTTCAGATTTTAATCATTAGCTTACTCTATGAGTTCCCCATATTTCTTTACTATTTACTCATTTAATATAATTTTAACAGTTTCATTTTAAAGTAAAATATGTGGCGAGACTAATAAATGGCTTTGATATGATAATCTTTCTGCAAAGCCTTAAGATTTTTAAACTGCCAGGGAGTGGTGGTGCACGCCTTTAATCCCAGCACTTAGGAGACAGAGTCAGGCAGATCTCTGTGAGTTTGAGGTCAGCCTGGTCTACAAGAGCTAGTTCGAGGGCAGGCTCCAAAACTACAGAGAAACCCTGCCTCGAATATATATATATTTAACTATGTAAAATACATAATATATTTAAATATATATTAAATATATATATTTAAACTAATAATTAAAGTTAAACCATCACAGCTAAAAATAATATTAAGAACAAAGCCAAATTTGAAAGCCTGCCTTAGAGAAAAATATTCACAAGGTGAGTTACAGGGACACTTAGAGGCTGGTGGGCCACTCTCCCCACTCAATCCTACTAATGCTGGAACAAATGAGACATGGAGTGACAGGGCTGACCAGGTCCCATGCAGAAACATTGGAATTTAGTAGGCATTACTGTCTGTAACACTTGAGGTATTTTAGTTTCCAGATAATTGTCTTTTGCACCCAAGCTAGAGCAATAGCTAGTTTTTAGGGAAATAAAATCTGAAAGTTTCTATCATTCAGGATCTTCCACCCTTACATGTAAAACATGTATCTTGCATGTACACAAGTATAGTATAGTGAGTACTTAAGAGATGTGGTTCCAGGCTGGGTGGTGGTGGCACATGCCTTTAATAATCCCAGCACTTGGGAAGCAGAGGCAGGTGGATCTTTGTGAGTTCGAGGCCAGCCTGGTCTAGAAAAGCTAGTTCCAGGACTGGCTCCAAAGCTATGCAGAGACACCCTGTCTCAAAAATTCAAGACAGGGGACAGACGAGAGGATGAGAGACAGAGACGAATATGAGAATGACTTCGAGAGAGATAGAGAGAGAGAGAGATAGAGAGAGAGACAAGAGAGAGAAGAGAGAGAAGAAAAGAGAGCAGATAGAGATGAGAGAGAGAGGAGAGAGAATAGATCAAGAGAGAAAGAAGAGAAGAGAGAGAGAGAGAGAGAGAGAGAGAGAGAGAGAGTTCCAAATGTGTGCCATCAAGAGATAACTTTCTACTTATTTGGATAAGGTCATTTCTTACTGCTGAGTAGCAGAGACAGCCACTGTGAAGCTGGGGTTTCTAGGGTTCCTCTCATTGACTACTTTTGCTGTCAGCATCCTTGGGCATAAGATCTTGCATCTTTATATCAATTTAGTATCTATCATGGTTATCCTTTTCAGGCAATGCCAGTTTCAAATTCTCTAAATCACATAATGGCTCCAAGAAATAGGAATTTATTCTCACTTATGCAAGAGAAGGCTGTTTCCTACAGGGAGGCTCTGAAATGTTCTCTGAATACAAAACTATTCCTCCCCAAAAGTTTGAAGTAAAATGATTCATAGAAGTAAACTTTCTGAGTTAGGTTAGTTTCCTCCCCATGGTGTCTTTGGGTCCTGACCCTCCTTTCACATAGATTAGTTTGATGTTAACTCCTAGCCAGTGTCAAAGGAAGGAGAGAATTTGAAACAACTTTGGCTGTTGATATAGCTATAGCTTTGTTTCTGTTCATCTTTTCTTAGCCTAAACTAGTCAAACGGCAAGCCCTAGCTGTAACGTAGGCTAAGTGCAGGTACAAGAGTACATCTTCTTCCCTTATCTATCTTACTTTGTATCTGTTTTCCAACACTTAGAAATGTGTCTATCCTCCTCTCCCCAATCTCTCCCATTCCTCTAGACAATTCTAACCAATACACCGGAGGCTGTCGTAAATGATAGGGGGAGGGTGCTCCAGCAATGGCTGTCTATAGACTTAAGACAGATTGGATCAGATGCCCCATCAGTCCTGATCTAGTGATGATGACCTGTGGCATTCCTGGAGAGCTGCTGGTCTTTAGTTCACACTGAAAAGTCAAAGACGCTGGATTCTGACAGCAACCAGAGACAACAATAAGAAACGCACGCTAAACTGCAATGTGCAAAGCCTGTAGTTAGCATCAACGCTTTTCTCCTGGACCAGTTGTCTTCCAGGCTATGGGCCAAAGGTCCTGTCCAAATTTTGGAGGGTCTCCCCTGATCCACAGGTAATCCTTCCTGGAAATGCTCTTAATGAATAGGCCAGATAGGTGTTTCTTAGTTGATTTCAGATCCAATCACACTGAAAACAAAGATAAATTATCACAGCATCCCAACTACATCAGGTTCTGTTTCCAGAACCTTTGGTGATAAATATTTCTTTGTCGTGAAGTCACAGTCTCTCTGGAGAGCTACATGATTAAGAACTTAAAATTCAAGTTGTTTCCTTTGCTTTATCTACCACATTGAACAGCTAATGGTGAGGTCAGAGAGAGGTAAATGAGGAAACATGGTAAATAGCCTAGGCAGTATGTCAAAATAATGACTGTGTCCTGTTGAGTAGACACCATGAGACCCTTGCTATGGTGGAGACCATTTCTGGTTCCTCTGCCTGGAAGAACACCTCACGTCCATTATCCTATAGTGTGTGTGTCTGTAAATGTGCTTCCCTGTGCACTATGCCCATCCAGACTCCAGTTGGACAGTGGAGAGAATGATCTCAATTTTTGCTCTCTTCATAACAGCTTTTGTGGGACAAATAATGGGGTTCCAGGGTTGCATAGGTACTGGATTTTAGGCCCAGCTTCTGGTTTCTTTGGTAATACAGTTACCTCAAAATCTTCACAGACATTGATCTAATTTCTTCAGTCTGGTAAACATACCAGTAACCGGAGCCAAAGACACGAGACGGTTTTCATCTCTACTTATAGTGTTAAGACCTGGTTTATTGCTTGTATCCTCTACTTTCTTTCTTTCTCTCATTGCTTTCTTCTTTCTAACTCTCTTTTTCATATAAAATATGAAAGATATAATCATATTAAATCATAAGTTCCCCCTTTCTTCTTTAATGATGAAATTCGTCCATGACGCTTCTTCTGGAGAAAGAGCAATAACTCTCATTCCTCTTCACTCAGAGAAAATGTGCCATGTGACTTTTGTGTATTTGTTGGCATCTGAACAATAAAGGAAGAGGTGAAAATAACACAGCACATTCTTTAAGAATCATGAGCTGGCATCATAAACATCACATCACATTTCAGCATGAAATATTTTTCCCAGTTCCTGCAACTTAAGATGCTGAAACACAAAGATGTAAACTATTTATTTTATTCTCCTTAGAGTCTGGTAACAAAAGCAAAATGTTTTTCGGAATAAAGCCTAAGCTCAGTTTGTCTCCCTTTTATGGTATTCCAGGACAGCTTAGAAGTTTGAAGGTTGAGGCTACTCCATGTCGGGATGAGCCAGTCCTCAGGAAGTTTTATATTTACATAATAGGTGGTTGAAGCTGGTTACTAGACCCTCATTACTATACCAACCATAAAATGGCAAAGCCTCTCTTTGTGGACATACTGAATGGAATGATTTGAGCTTCCTTATCATATTAGGACTATTGTCCAAGTTAAGAGTTCCAAGAGGGATACACATATCATTTTTATGTTCCAACTTTTAATGCCAGGTAGTGACACTTGCATTGCATAATTTAGTTAAACTGGGTATAAAAGTTTGGTGAGGTCCAAAATTGAAATACTAATTTCATTCTTGATAAGAGGAAATTCAAGCCTTAGAAAAGCACATAAACTATTTTTCCAGCCAGCCATCTTGAAATGCAAATTTTATTCAAATTACTTAACATCTAATGCATTGTTCATTTTATATCTATGTTATTATCCTTATTTAATTAAATTTTAATATGTTCATTTGCATTTGCATATCTACTAAATTGTGCTCATTAAAATTATTTTCAACTTTGTAAAGAAAAACAATGTAATGACATCAAATGTCAATGTGTTTGCAGATTTCCCGGCACAGAAGGAATCATTCACAGCATGTCTTGAAAGATGTCATTCCACCGCTAGAACATCAAGTAAGTGACTGATTTTACTCTAGTATTGTACTCTTTTATATACTACTGCAAAATGGTGCCCTAAACGCAGTGTCTTGAAACTACACACACAATTATTATACATGCTGTGAGTCCAGAATTCTGATATGATTTATTAGTGCCTAGCTCAGAGACAGTCAAAGGGTATAATCAACCTTTCCCTGAGAGCTGAACCATATCAGAAAGCTTGACTGAGGGAGTATCAAGCTCACAGACAAGGTTAGTGGTGGGATTCACTGATATAAGAAAAATCAAATATGAGTCTTTTTTATCAAATACTATAAAAGTCGCGCTTAGGACAAGAAATTCAAACATATGTATGCCTCCCCCATACGGTTAGGTCTTTATTCACACAAACAAAAATTGGTATATTCCAGGAATTTAATGTCCTGGAACAAGATCCTTTTCTCCTTCCTCTTTCATTTCCTGTGTGCCACTTCTTTTCAGAATAGACAATTGAATAAGATTGTAGAGCCTTTCTTTTCATAAACTCCCATTTAGAAAAGATCCACACTTATGAGCTCATCACGGCCCATCTCCTCATGCAATCATGATGGAGGGTAAAATGTCAACATTGCGTCCATCAGCCTACAGCACCACTCCTGTGCTCGAAACTTGCAATGGCTTCTGTTATCCCAAGCGTAGAAGGTAGAAAGCAACCAGAAGTTTCCAAGTTGTAAAGGTCCAGCTATCTCATTAAATCACTTTCTTCTGCTGCCTTATTCTGTTGCCACCAAACTGGCTCTTCCTCGGAAGTGTTATTCAACTTGTTTGTTCGTCTTTCTTGTAAACTGTAATTCATTTGTGACCAGTATATTTAAGTGTTACTGCTTTGTTAACCTACCATTATTATTATTATTATTATTATTATTATTATTATTATTATTATTATTATTATTAATTATTATATCTTTAAAATAAGTCTTGGGGTGGTAAGATGGCTCATTGGGTAAAGGCAGTTTCTGACAACACAGTCAATTTTCAAAATCTGGGATGCATATATTCACAGCATCCCAACTACATCAGGTTCTGTTTCCAGAACCTTTGGTGATAAATATTTCTTTGTATTGAAGTCACAGTCTCTCTGGAGAGCTACATGATTAAGAACTTAAAATTCAAGTTGTTTCCTTTGCTTTATCTACCACATTGAACAGCTAATGGTGAGGTCAGAGAGAGGTAAATGAGGAAACATGGTAAATAGCCTAGGCAGTATGTCAAAATAATGACTGTGTCCTGTTGGGCAGACCCCATGAGACCCTTGCTGTAGTGGAGACCATTTCATGAGAACTGACTTCATCAATCTGTCTTCTGGACGATACCCATGTACCATGGCATATGTATGTCTCTACACATATACGAGAGAGGGAGAAAGAGAGAATTATAAAATTTAAAATAAATCATGTCTAATCTCCTTTAACTCCTTTATTTTTACTCTTGTTCAATATTTTCTTTAGACCTGGCTGCATTTTATTTATTTGTCACTCATTGATATGTCAGTCTGCTCGGGGAGGGGAATTACTTTCTGTGTTCACTATTCTGTTCCCAACATTCTCATAACTGCAAGGACATGGAAGGTTTCAGGAAGTATCATCTAAGTGTCTGGCATATTGGAAAGCGAACGACTTTGGTTATAAGCAGATCCATGCTTCACCGTTTTCTTAGATCTTCAAGTACTAACTAGTCATTTGTTCTGAGACTTCTTTCTCACTGAAAGCAAGAAGTAAAATATACCAAACTCACCCTTCATAAGCATCTCGCCAACCTGCTTCCCTCAACCTCAGACCAGCTCCAGCCATCACTAGTTTTCAAATGCCTTTTCTTTTGGTGTTTATTTTACCTACGACTACTGATATACAATTGTGTGTGTGTGTTTGTGTGTATGTGTTACTGTGCACACATTTGTGGGTGTTATACACATATATGGGTATGTATTATGACCAACAGAGGCATCTCTTCAGCCCCAACCTAGACAGGAATCTTATGAAGCAGCTTCTCCTCGATTGTCACATGACTCCTCATTCCTCTTTTGGAACACTCATACCATCATCTTGACTTCCAAATGCATTGGATCCCACCCTTTGTTTTTCTTCTACACAGATCATGGGCAGTAACTCCAGAATAATCTACTTTAAGGCAGTACCTTTAATATTTGGTTTTCTTTACCCAAACTAAGTGGTGTCCTTTTACCTATGGTATCAAGTTAATAGAACTCTCTCATGACCCGTGATTTATGCTATATATTATCTACTCCCAAATATACACCCTCAAGCCAGCAATAGGAGTATGATTGAGACATGGCTTTTAGCCTGAAGGAAGTTAAGTTTTCAGAGGTAATTATGGTGCTTTCATCCTACCACATGTTCAAATACTGTTACGCTGTCCGCTCTTATTTCATAGATAATAGACTTGTGCCATGGCTGGACTGTAAATGCCTTGCAGTGAGAGGCCATGAGTTGTGCTCTCTTTTCTATGTTATGCTTCCAGTTATATTACTTTTGGCATTATTGTTTGCCCTGGAAAGACATGTTTGCCAGCTGATATAACAAGATACTAAGGGATTATGAAATTGATGGTCAAAAATGTCAATAATTATATAGTCATTATCCAAATGAAGCTCAATCTTTTCAATATTGCGATTTGTTTATATTTATATTTTGTTTTCAAAATTTTCAGTTCTTACCTTTATATTTTCCATGGGAACAATTTCCGTGATTTCTCAAATTTGAAATAGTTTGCCCTTGTATAAAATGCTTCCCAAGAGGAGCAACTTGGACTTGTCTCTTTCCCAGATGTATAGCACTAAAATTGCCTATTTTCTTTTCCATCTCCTTTACTGAATTATAACTTACATGAGGAGAGGTTATGCATGATTTAACTATTTAACTATGGGAATTAGTATAGAATTTGGCACATCGTAACACACAATGAATAGGAAAATAAATGTATACAAATAATTATTTATGTATACATATATACATATATATATACATATACAACATGTATACCAATTTCATGTACACATATGTACACATATAAATGCACAAATGTCTATGAAATTATGTTTGAATGTCCTAATCCATTCATTGAAATGTCCCAAATTTTTACATATATATATATATATATATATATGTGAATTATAAAGTTTAAAAATTCAAACTATGATTATTTTAATATTTAATCAATAACTATTACCCAATTTCAATTTCATAGCAATACATACATATCAAGCATAACACATGTAGATAAACCATTAGAATATTCAGAAATAGCTTTCATAGTTTACCTTCCTTATATTAAAGTTATGTTTTTTTAAACAACATGTGGAGAGCTGTGTTATTCTGCAATTTCAATTTAAAATGAAGGAAACTGTGTTACCTTGGAAGGTGACATTGAAGAGAAATACTAAATCTAAGCAAAACCAATAATTTTTAAAGTAATAATTTAGTTTGTAATCACTAAATCTATACGCCCCCCACACCCACAAACTTTATATACACATAATCTACAAACACACACACACACACACACAGCCTCACATAGTCATTACTTCCATAACCTTTTTAAATTATCAATTTAATTGCTTCCTGGCACTGACATGTGCTACCTGAATCCTCTCTCTGAACATACACACCACTTGTTCGGTCTTTTGAGCACAGGGAACATTCAGCTTTTCCCCCATGGCTTCTAATGAACGGAATCTCTTACTTGTATTTTAAAGGCAGAAATGCTATCAGTTCTGCAAACTCTGGTGAATTGACGGTTCCAGAGTGCATGATGGAAGAATCACTGGGTTTCAAAAGGCAGAACTGTAGGTTGTAAACTCCCCCTTGTCATTCGTGAAGACACGCTTCTATAGAGCCCACCGTTTGCTGTAGATCAGACTAACCTGAACTCCCATTCTCTTCATTCTCTTCATTCTCTGCCTGTCTCCCTCTTGCCTCCATGCCTAACTATGGCAGCCAAGCCATCCACAGCTATTTGTTGCTGGCCTCTATCAGGACAAGCTGGCATGTATGAAACATTGTACCAGAATAATGTGGAGTGATTATTTAAATCCCTAGAGTTTATTTAAATCCCTAGAGCTGATATTATTATGATGTTTATTGTTTCAATCATATGGATTCTCATGTGTATTTATTTTTTATAAACCCTGGCTGTAATGTAAATCTCAATTCTTTTATTTCATATTCAAAGAATTCCCCTAAATATTTTTAAAACTCATGAGACCACAGTTTTGGTTACAACTTTTCTAATTATCTGTTAAGTCTGCCCCTTTTTGGAATAAAATATTTTACTTTATAGCATGAAAACTATCATTGCAGATGCTCCAATGAGTGGGTATTCTTTTTGGAAGCCATGAATTATTTTTTTACAGTTCCTGTTAATAAAGCTGATTGTGATCAACATGAATAATTAAAAGAACAACACATTTGTTTTGACTGTTACCTTCGAAACAATGCTAATTGAAGTCTAAGAATGCTCATAGTGGCCCCAGTTCAGAAGGAAGTAAATCATTAATGCCACACAGATGCACATCACGGGGCTTCTGTGGAGGAGGCTGGAATAATAGCAGGGAAGTGTGTGATTGCTTAACACAGTTATGAAGCAGCAGCTTCAAACATGAGACATCACGACATGAAACTGTGATACACTCATATGCATTTGTTAGTTTCTTGACCTTCTATTAATATATTTCACATTGCAGCTGTTCATGAGACTCAGTTACTTTCAAGGCACTTTTCCTTTTCCCCTAAAGATTCAAGAAAAGTAACCCTGATTATAGCATCTTAAATCTTTATCTTCTTTCTTTTTATTTAGACATTGTAAAGCATATCTGGATAACCCTGCAGGAGTCAAAAGCCTGTGGCAGGCTTTAGAGAATCCTCTACTTTCTCCTGAACAAGGAGGATTTTGAGAGAAGAGCAAAAGAAATTGTCCTGGCTTAGGGCAAAGCAGGCTTTTAAAGATAAACCTAAGTCACAGATTCTACCTTTTCAAGCATGATATCATTTTGTGGATTAATTAATTTTTGTGGAGGAATTGAGGATGAGAGGCATTATAAAGATATTATACTTTCTTTTTCTAAAGGGGAAAAAAGCATAGTCACTTCTTTGGGAATAATTCTATTGACCAGGCTGGGGTTTCTTTAAGTTGAAAACAAAAAAATCTCAAACTTTCTGAATGGTATTTTGCTAAATTATATTTAGGTTTGCAAAAAAATATCCTCTCACTATTCAAGATGACAGTAATAAATTATATAGTTGAATCGTTGTGTGGGGGGGTTCAAGACAGATTTTTTTTTGTAGTTTTGAAGCCTGTGCTGGATCTAGCTCTTGTAGATGAGGCTGGCCTCGAACTCACAGGGATCCACCTACCTCTGCCTCCCAGTGCTAGGATTAAAGGTGTGTACCACCACTGCCCGGCTATTGAATCACTTTATTAGAAATCATTTCAATTTAAATATTTATTTCATTTTCTTAAACAGGAGTCTACTTATTGATTCATGTATTTTTCTAGGTTCATGCTCATTCAGAAACTAGTTTAGTCTCTGAGAATCTGATGAAAGATTAGCAAGCTATGGCCTTTCCTGGTGAAACTTTCAGTCTATGGACAAGCAGAAGGATTGATGATCAGAAAGACATCACTTTGCACTCATGTCTGTGGGAAAGGAAAGACCTGTCTTGGATTCAGTAGACATACAATCAATCACACTTTGAAAGTATCACTTAAAAGGAGATTTTTGCCATGAGTAGAACTACAGAAACAAACGAGTGGAACAGGAAGTAAAAGAAAGGAAGGAAGGAAGGAAGGAAGGAAGGAAAAAAGAAAGGAAGGAAGGAAGCAAGGAAAGAAAGAAGGGAGAAAAAACTTCAAGAGAAAACTATATGAAATAGGAAATGGTAGGACAGATATATTTCAATTTTATTTGTAAAACTGAAAGAATGCTATGAGGAAGCTGGCATGGTGGTACATGCCTGTAGTACAAACATTTAGGAGGCAGAAACAGGAGGTTTGCAAGTTCAAACACAGCCTGGTCTACATAGAGAGTTCCAGACCAGAAGTCCAGGATTATATACCCAATGTCTCAAAACAACAAACAAAAATACCATAGTGACCAGACTATAATGATCTAAAGTGCCATGGGGCATGACAAAAGGGAGCGATCCTCAGGAGAAGAAGCTTGGGGTAATAGGAAGAATTTGAGAAGTCATTAAAACAGATACTAGTTAAATTATGTCTCCCAGCCATGTCTCCCACTTGTAATTCATTTAATTCTAGAGTAGAAAAAAGGGCACACACATCTACAAAGTCTATTAGGATTGAGCAATTCTTTCTTCACAGCTGCCCAGAGTGAAATTAGGTTATAACACAAATGAATTTCTTTCTTTTTTTTGGGGGGGGGGGCTTCCAAAATAAGCATTTTTATTATTTTTTTTCACATTAAATTTTAATGTTTTCCATCCAAGTATAAATAAGTAAATATAACAAGGAGCTGTGATTATTATATACTTAAGTACATATCTTTTTTTTCTTTTTTTTTCTCATGGTTTATTTTTTTTATATTTAAAAATTTCCATCTCCTTCCCTCCTCCTCCCCCCTCCCTCCCCTCCTCCTCCCCCTTCCCTCCCCTCCTTTTCCCCCTTCCCTCCCCTCCCCTCCACCCATACCTCCCCTCCCTCCCTCTCAAGGCCAAGGAGCCATCAGGGTTCCCCACTCTATGCTAAGACCAAGGTCCTCCCAACTCCCCCCAGGTCCAGGAAGGTGATTGACCAAGCTGAGAAGGCTTCCACAGAGCCCGTCCATGCAGAAGAATCTGAGCCCAGCGCCATTGTCCTTTGCTTCTCAGTCAGCCCCCGCTGTTGGCCACATTCAGAGAGTCCGGTTTGGTCGCATGATCCATCAGTCCCATTCCAGCTGGAGTTGGTGATCTCCCATTAGTTCTGTCCCACCGTCTCCATGAGTGAACGCACCCCTCACGTTCCTGACTTTCTTTCTCATGTTCTCCCTCCTTCTGCTCCTCATCAGGACCTTGGGAGCTCAGTCCAGTGCTCCAATGTGGGGCTCAGTCATTTTCTTCATCTATCGCCAGATGGAGGTTCCCTCATGGTCCTGACTTTCTTTCTCATGTTCTCTCTCCTTCTGCTCCTCCTCAGGACCTCGTGAGCTCAGTCCGGTGCTCCAATGTGGGGCTCTGTCATTTTCTTCATCTATCGTCAGGTGGAGGTTCTATGGTGAAATGCAAGAAATTCATCAGTATGGCTATAGGAACTGGCCTTTTCAGGCTCCCTCTCCTCAGCTGCCCAAGGAACTAACTGGGGGCGTCTCCCTGGAAACCTGGGAACCCCTCTAGGGTCAAGTCTCTTGACAACCCTCAGGTGGCTCCTTAAATTAAGATATATGCTTCCCTGCTCCCATATCCACCCTTCCTGTATCCCAAGCATCCCATTCCTCCGAGCTCCCCCCATTCTCCCCTTTACGCTTTTCTCTCCCCATCTTCCCTTGGCCCAGTCTCGCCCAACCCTTAAGTTCCCAATTTTGCCTGGCGATGAATTTCAATAATAAGTGGCTCAGACAGCAATGGAGGAAAGAATATCATCCTCTGTGAACTTCACCAACAGTCACAAAACAAGAAACATTGAAAGCAAAGACATAAGAACAGAAATTCCCAAGAGAATCTATTGAGAATTGAATCACAAGAAAAGACCTCCAAAAACTGAAGTTCTTCAGATACAATGTGGTCTCTCCTAAGCCCATCTCTAAACAGAAACTTTATTGGTGATGAATAAATAAGACATGCCTGGCTTCAAGTTGAAAGGCTCAAAAATACAAACGTTCATGGGCTATCTGAAGCATGGAATGCTATAATGTCATTTTCAAAATGATCCTTTGATGAGTCAATGGTAAATAAATCAGCAACCAAGGACAGCATTCCCCTTGAAGTGCACAGTGGTTTAATAAGGGGGAGGAATAACTTGGCAAAACATAACATGTGTTTCACCAAGTGCAGTGTTTAGAAAAGAGTTCAGAACTCTGAGTGGAATCCTAAAGTTAGACATGATCTCATACCTTCGAGTGAAATAAGTAGTAGAGGTAACTATACTGATATGGTAAGTCCTTCTGTATATTTGTTGCTTTTATTGGTTAATTAATAAAAAAGCTGCTTTGACCTGTGATAGGACAGAGTAGAGTTAGGTGGAAAGACTAAACTGAATGCTGGGAGAAGGAGGGTTGAGTCAATGAGATGCCATTTAGTCGCCAGAGGAGACAGTTGCACCAGAATTTGCTGGTAAGCCACAGCCACATGGCAATACACAGATTACTATAAATGGGTTAATTTAAGATATAAGAGGTAGCTAGAAAGATGCTTAAGCAATAGATCAAGCAATGATTTAATTAGTATAGTTTCTGTGTGGTTATTTCAAGTCTGGATGGCTGGGAATGAACAAGTGGCCTCTGCCAGCACTACATGAAGACACATTCCACACAGGAACTTAAGAGAGCAAGGAAGCTTTGACAGTAAGATTCACCCTAGGCCAGACCATAAAGCCAGATCAACTTCTGATAAGTCTGGGTTTCTGAGTTTCAATTATTTTACTTTTGGTTATTTTTTTCATTCATTTTTTTGTTCCTCTGTTTTGTTTATTTGAGAAAAGCTCCCACAATAATGTACCCTTGGCTCATCTGGAACTCACTATATGGGCTAACCTTGAAACTTGGAGGTTATTCTTCCTGCCTGTGTCTCCAAGTGCTGGGGTTTTAGGAATTAGCCACCATGCCATATTTCAAGAACTTCTTTAGGAGTACATAGCTGTTCTCTGGGCTTTGTAATTGTTTTTGTTTGACTCTATGTAATTATTGCATCCAATTTGAGAGTTTACATGTATGAACATACATGTATTATGAGTCTAAATGAGGTAAGAATCATCCTTCAGAGAAACTTTCATGGGTCCCTTCCATATCATGTACTCTCTTTTTTATTTATAACTCACTAGATCCAGTTATGCTGCCCTCACATGCACATGAGTAGGACCAGTGGAGCATGGTCACCCTACTCTGGACTACATGCCCAAGAAAAATGGTCTCTCCCTAATTTAAAACAATTAACTGTCAATTGTTGATGGATGCCATTTGTTTGTTCCTCGCCATACAGACCCAAAATAATCACACAGAAACTGTATTAATTAAAACATTGCTTGGCCAATCACTTAAGTATATTGCTAGCTAGCTCTTATATCTTAAATTAACTCATCTGTATTAATCTGTGCATCACCATGAGGTTGTGGCCTACCGGCAAAGTTCCAGCAAAATCCCATGGTCATCTTTCTCCTTCAGCAGCTACATGGCATCTCTCTGACTCCCCCTTACTTCTCCTCTTAGCATTCAGTTCAGTTTTCTCACCTAGTTACATTCTGCCCTGTCATAGGCCCAAGCACCTTCTTTATTTATTAGCTAATAAAAGCAACACATGTACAAAAGAACACCCCATGCCATTTCCCCTTTTCTGTCCAAATAAAATAGAAGGTTTTAATTTTAATATAGTAAAATTACATGTGTAAAACAGTTATCAAATATTATATTAATATATATTATATTTTATCATAAATAAGGAAAACTATCATTATAACTATCTATTCTTCAACTCCACCAAAGACTCCAGAAGGATATAATATTGCCTAAGTTAACAGGAAAAGCATTGTAAGCAACTTCCAAAACTCTAGAATTGACAGAGACACCTCGCTGCTTGGACAGTCAATCAAAGTTCTTCTATAACATTGAGGCATTCATCTTCAACATACAGGACCATAGTATCTGCCAGACTTTTCTATGAAGTTAGAAATTTCAAAGACAGTTCTACCTATATTAGCAGTTTGTCAGTCACTTTTTTGTGTGTCCTACATAATGTCTGCCAGACCTTTTCATGAAGCAGAAACCATGAAGGACTATCTCACCTTCTTTAGGCAACTTCAGCAGTCATTTTACTGAGAGCCCTACATGTCTATTTTATATAGCATACCATCAAGCAGAGCAGGCAGAGTAGTTTCTTGCACAAATGGCTAATGAACTCCATAAGGAGCCTCTTCGATGCCCATTATTCTCTTGACATAGATTGGTGCTAACAGGAGTAGATGTGTCTCATTGTCATGAATAGTCCTAAATTTTTAAACATTTTAAATGTCATACTCTGTTAGCCTTTGAAAGGTTTGAAGGATACCTATCCATCTAAACTATAACTCTGTACATCTAGAAAATCTAACTTACATGACTACAAGCTTGACTATTATAGATGATTATCTATTAACCTGTATTCCTTAAGTATGCATTACATTTTTAAGTAAGCTTCACAGACACAGTACCTTAACCAAGAATAGAAATATTACAAAATTGATCTTAAATTTGTATCAATAAACCAAGATTTGATGACAGAAGTTACAAAATAATCCCATACTAGTTCAGAATTGTGTACAATAAAGGATTATTTATTTATTGGTAGACTCACAGATCACAGTCCTTGATCACATCCTCTGATTGAATGGGGAAGAGGAACTGAATCCAACATCCAGAAGCAAGAGAGTGAATGTGCACTTTACCTCAGCAATTATAGTATAATAAAGGTTGTTCATTTAGGGGTAGACAAACAGATGACAGTCCTAGATCACAATCCTCTGCATGAATGAGGAGCAGGAACCAAATCCAGCAGCTGAAAGCAAGAGTAAAAATCACGCTTTCCTTTGGCAATTATAGTATAAGAGACTATGCACAAGAGGGCAGGTATCTTAAAGGCTACTGTCTGAAGGAGCTCCCATAGCAAAGATCCATACAAATACAAAGTATTCATCTATATAGCATACCTCCCTTTAAATGTAAACAAATGTGTATAAACAGTATTTGGGAATTTGGTCATACTTCTCTCCAAACTGCTTCCTGCTTTTTGTTAGGCAAAGTGCTTTTTGGGTTTTCACAAAGACCTTTTGGGTGATCTTGGTACATTAAACCACATTAGTCTGGAAGGAATCCACAGATTCTCATCCTCTGTGGTAACAAAAGCAGAACTCATTTTCCAAAGCAACATAGCCTTAGACCCAAATTTGAAGTCAAGATACCTTTAAAATACATATGTTGGTTTAGCTTAGCAGCCCATACAATGAAGATTTTCTTATACTTAGCTCATTCGCAGTCAAAAAATTCAAAGAAAATATAATAATATACATAAGTCAGACTCTCTGTGCATATTCCATCTTTGCATGACTTATTTTTCTTTACTCCTTGATTCTATGACTTTCTATACTCTGTTAAATACTTTTATTTTTTCTATATTCTTTTTCTTCTCTCTCAAGCCTACGTACATATTTTAGACAGACTGTATCTCATTTAGGGGTCTTTTATGTATGAATCTGTCCTATTGCATATCTGTAATCCTTTTCTGGGAATCATTGGGACTCCCCTGAGAAAAACTAGAAAGAAAAGATTTCTCTTACTAGCTTATGTGAAAAACCTGTACACATTACCAGTAGATCAAACGCAGGATGACAGAAAATGTGGCATACTCAAAAGAAAACAATACATCTCAATGAGGAAAAGGAGAGAGACAGAGAGAGAGAGAGACAGAGACAGAGACAGAGAGACAGAGACACACAGAGAGAGACAAGGAAAAAGAGAGAGTGTGTGTTTTAATGTATGTGAGTGTGTGTGCTTGTGTGATGGGGAGTAGGAATGTATATGTATGTGATATTGTGTTGTGTGTGAAAGAGTATATGTATTTTCATGTGTGTGTTTGCAAGTGTGCATTTATGCCTGTTAACCATCTTGTAGTTATGATAAAAATAAATGCAAGACAGAAAATATCCAAGGGTCACATCACTTATGCCATGTTTTCAGAGTACTAAGTCTCAGGTTGCTGGGCTTCAGCAGCATCAGGAATATGTGTTAGAAGAAATTCTTCACTTAATAGAGAACAAGAAGAAGACCAGAATGACAACAAGAAGGAGCAAGTCACGTCTCCAAGAACCTCTCCAGCTCTTTTCACCACTGTCCCTCCCATTCTCCATCCCCTCCACTCTCTCTTGCTCCCTGCCATTGAACCACTTCCTTTAACCGGGAGCTAGCTTGCACAGTCCCACTACTTGCCAATAGTGTATTAAAATCTGAATTAATGTGTCAATGCCTTTAGAAATGTCTTCAAAGTCATATCCATAGGTGTGCTTGTATAATCTCGTAGTATTTCCTACATCCAGTTAAAATTAACAGTCAAGATTAGTATCATAGTGTAACTTGAGAAAAATGTCAAGAAAAAGAAGGCACACACACACATAAAAGAACAAAATGTCTTTGAGTATAGAAGAAAAATAAAAGGTGGTTACAGAAGGAAAGAGAAGCATTGGAGGGTACAAAATGATGTGACAAAGAATGTCTTCATTTGATTGTTTAATAGAAATCCATCAAATACATTTATCAGCAAAACACTGTGTGCTTTTAAAACTTTAGCAACGACCTTATTATTAAATAGGAAAATAAATGAATGCTAGATGTTTGAGAATTACAGTGGTCCAGGGCTGCAGTCTTGGAGTAATGATGCAAATGTTCCTTAGACAATCCTCCAGCCACACGACTCACATTATAAAACCTCTTTTCAAGGGGACCACCCCAGCATCAAATTGAGGCCTCTCTCAAACTTACAACACAGAAAAAGCAATCCTATTTGCCAATAGCATCTATGTTTATAGAGTCCCATCCACATTTCCTCACAAAAGCTGGGGAAGTGGGAGGGGGCACTCTGGCTCTCACTACTGGAGACACTGGCTTTCTATATCAGATGACCTAAGAAACTGAATATGGTGTTCATGGTTGTCAACAAATACAGACTAAGATAAAAAGAGGGAGAATAAAAGATGAAACCCATCATCAGAACAGATATTATAAAGCAAAAACGCTGTGTGATTGACAGCCAAATTCTCAACCAAACTGCCAGATCGTTTCTAATTTAGTTCAGTTTAATTTAGCAAAATTGTTCAGTGTATCAGTACCAGTATAGATAGGGGAACCTATTGTTTGCATTTGTATATGGTAACATGAAACATTCATGTAAACAATAAACATACAAAAAAACCCTGCAGTGTCTGTTTAAGAGATTACAAGCTCATGTTTGTTAGACTTGTACCCATCAATCAAAAGTTCTCTCCTCTCCTTCCCTGTTTCCCTGTCTGTCATGCCCGGCCTAGGTTTATAAACAGGTACCATCTTGGAATTCCACTGCCATTCATTGTCGTCAGCTGTGTCTCAGCACACAGGATGCTGCTGAAGCACTTCCTCAGTACTGGCAGACTGGCTGGCATCCAGCCTGGACAAATTGCTGATCTTTCCTGCCACGCAATGTTAAATAGGGATTCTAGCCGGCACTGAAAAAAATAGCTCCAAAAGCCACATTTAGCATCTAAAGACTGGCTGATATTTCTTAAGTATACATGGTTTGGGTGCTAGGATTCCTTTAATGAATTTCAGTTTGGCCTAGAATCTGGCATGGGAGGAATCCTAAGCTTAAATTTAAAGCCCATATATAACTTTGTAAATCACTGAAGACAAGACAATCTGAGCCCCAGATGTCTGAACTATAAACTGAAATTCATAATCATTCTTCTTTCAAGCCATGTGACTATGAAAACAATTAATAAGGTGCTATTTATAAACCCAGATGTACAATCCTTAGCAATTTTCTGTTTACCCTAATACCTCCTTCCACTTAGACTAAACCTCTCACCATGACTGCTTCCTGGTATGGAAGAACTGGGGAAATTTCAATGTATGATGGAAATCCCTTAGATATTCACATAATTAATTTTATCCAATAGAAGCCTTTTTTTCGCCAGTGTGGCACCTGAACAAAGCAGCCTGTTCAGTGCAAGAAGTCAACTGGAAGTTATTGGTCCTATCTAAAGGATGATCTCAGAGGAGTGAAAGAGTGTTATCAGTCCTCCAAGAAGAAGGGATGTCTTGATGTGAGCCCATAAAGACTAAGCTGTAGTAAGAGGAGGCTTGTCTCATGAATCTAGCAACTCTTGTGTGTGCATAGTGGTTATCTGAGGGAACGGAGGATCATTCATTGAAACATTGCCAAGGGAGCAAATGTATGTCAAGAATATAAGAGAAACAATGTAGAGAGAAATGTGATCCTGGAAAGGGGCATGTGTGTTTGAGAGAGATGGTAAGACGTGGGTGGAAAGCTCAAGAATGTACTTATCACACATTCATGTGTGTCTGTATGCACCATACACTTAGAAATGTGCAGCTGTTGGTGGTGGTAGTAAGTGAATTAATAGCAGAAAATACTGCCAAGTTACAGTTTTTTTTAGGTCTGCCTATGGCCTGGAAGGCAGGTGGGAATGTGAAAGTTAAGACCTAACTTTCTATTCAGCTTTTCTCCATTGTTCTCCCAGGATTACTAGAAGGTCATTCCTGAAGACTCCACGATATTTACCAGTGTCCTTGGAAAATTATTCTGCCACTAATGACAGATATAACATGTTTACTGAGTCCTAACCTGAAAAAGCCTTTGGCTACCTACTTCAAGTGGCTTGAGAAAGGTCCAACTGGGAGAGACCTTTATACACCTCACCTCAAACATGCTCCAATGGTCTCGTCTTGTGAGGCTATCAATGTTCTCCTTGCACACTTCCCTTTATAGAGAATAGTTACATAGTTACCATCAATATAGTTTTCAAAATGGCCAACTGGGGGTCTTGCATGGAATATTTCTAAAAAAGCAATCATATTAGCTGAGAGTATGAATGGATTGAGAAGTTTTTATAGCTTTTAATACTAAATATTTCAAGGTTTGGGTAACTCTTAATCTTCATAAGAACTTATATAAAGCAATGAATAATGGAAGGGACTTCCTCTGTGATGCTAATGACTACTGGAAGTGTTTCTGTTTCTAGAATTTATAGACATCAGTGATGCCTGGAGTTAAACTTAGATGGTATTTAAGCAGTAATGAAATTCTCTGTTACCTATTCCTAGAATCAGGGGGTGGTCAAAGCATTCAGAGAGATACATCTACACATAGAGTGCTAACGCCATGAGCACTATGATTCGAAAAATCAACCCTGAAAACGTCATTGGGTTCTTTAGACTTGTGGAAAGCAAACTGAAGGAAGAGACATAATCTAAACCTATATGAAAATTATTTTACCATAATTGTCATTACTGAAATAATTTCCTATAGTTTATAAAATAAGTAAAGTGTATTTATCAAATGTATCTTGAAAGCTCAGTACTTTCCACTGTATTAGGAATATAACAATGTAGGAATCAGGGGAAGATCACATACACGTTATCTACAGCACAGCAAGTCTTACAAGGGGTACCATGTTAGTCTTTGAGATAACTCACTACTCCAAACTGTCTTTTCCACTCACCAATGAATGGTTTTGACTTTTACAATTTTCTCTATAAATGTAAATATCATTCATGCATACATTAATTCATGTATTTGTTCACACAATCCAATTAGCGTAACTCTAGATTCTCATGGAATAGGAAAGGGACAATCATTTGCCTTCAGTGGACTCATAGCACGGGAGCAGGTGTAAGTAAATAAGCCAGCCACTGCAACATTATCTGATAGGTGTTAATAGAGTGATAAGAAAACAGTGATAAAGAAACTGGGAGTGGGAAGCCTAAAAAGCAATTCGACCGATGATAGAAAGACCATCTGACCAAAGCCGTGCAGGTAGAATTTT
This sequence comes from Arvicola amphibius, assembly GCF_903992535.2. Taxonomy (NCBI): domain Eukaryota; kingdom Metazoa; phylum Chordata; class Mammalia; order Rodentia; family Cricetidae; genus Arvicola; species Arvicola amphibius. The sequence goes on along the minus strand of NC_052053.1, from coordinate 36,767,811 downwards.
AAAATGGGTTGAAATTTCATTTTGTATGATCGGAATTTTTGAGATACATTGGGTGAAATATTGTGTTCAGAGATATGGATCCCACTGGTGGCACTGAGGGAATATGACCGTCAGTTGTTAGACATAGTGACACACTACTCTTTTGAAGGGAGCCAAGGCCAAGAACTGGAATAGGATGTAGGAGGCAGTCAGAAGGGCACAAACAGACCACCAAGAAACTGAGGCAGCTTGTTGACTATGCTGGGAATCAACATACTATAATCTGCATTTGTATGTATTTTGCCTGGAACTTACTGAACACCTCTGTTGTGTTATAGTAAATTGTTGCATGCCCTTTAGGGAGTTTGCAACTGTGTTAGGATGAAAGCCAACAGTACCAGTGTGAAGAAGGGAAGCAGTTACACAGCTCAGATGGCAATGAGCGCTCCGCTACGTTGTCGCTGGCTAACTGGCAAAATGCACAAAATGGTGCCATTGTAATGTTTTCCCATGATTCATCAGGCTCAAGCTCTTGTTCCATTTAATGCTTTCCTTTTTCCTGGGCTTGGCAGGTGTGTGGGGAGGGCATAAATGAAGAGCTTCTCTGGTAAGATTAAGGAGAGACTGAAGTCAATGTTTTAAGCAAGTGACTTCCCGACACAGAAAGGGAAGTGCATGGTGCTATATCACTATCAAACAATCCATTCACATACATCCTCACAATCTATCATTCGACATGCAGAGTTAGTAAAGACTTTGATCTTGTATGCACTCCCCATAAGTCTTGTATGTATTATTAATAAAGCTCTGGGACGGGAAGCTTCCATCACTGCAATGACTCTAGCTAAAAAAGTTTGGGTTCATTCATGCGGAAATGCAGAGGACTTTGTCACAGTGCTAACATATGTATTTTTCTTGCAGATGGTTGAAAAAGAAGGGTATCTTCAAAAAGCCAAAATTGCAGATGGAGGGAAGAAACTGAGGTAATAAAACTTTTTCAACTCTCTGTTGCATAACGGCACAGTCTCCTATATCCTCAGCTTGTATCACTGATATTGTCTGAGACACAAGGCCACCCAAACCTAACTAGAACAGTCCCTTCTGTTACCATTGTTGACACCCTTATTGTTAAAATGATTATACTTTTCAAAGAAAGACATTGCATTCTATAGTGTTGCCCAGAATGTAAAAATGGCTGATGCCTTGCATTCTTAGGACTAGAAATCTTTAAACATAAAAAGGGAAACATGGTTTCTGGATTAACAGATTGGGTTGTTGAATGAATTCATTTGAAGCATATAAAGATCTCTCTGCAATACCCGGAGAAGTTTTATGAAGGATAGAGGATTTGAACTGCATTTGTAGCTCAAAATTAAAAACCATTTAGAAAAAAAAAAGGAAGAAAAAAAGAAAACCATGAACAAAAGATAGGTGAGGGAAATTTTAAAAATTATAAAGAACTTCCTGGGGTGAAGGGCAGGAACAATAAAAGTGTTCAAGAAAAAAGAACAAGTTGGTCTTTGGGTCAAGAAAGATACTTGCTATGCTATTTATATGGGGGCTTTAAAAGAGTCATCTCCCTTTTAGAATTTTTCTATTTCATACATTGTGTATTCTATATTTAGCTTTATAGTATGAAATATGCAAGTATAAAGGTGTATGAAAATACTCAAACTAAGAGACATTTATTTGGGAGTGTATTACTGTTATAACTAAGTAGGGTCAATATTCTAATTAGCTATACAATAGGACAACTGTTAATTGCATTGCACAATATGTTACTATAAAGATGCTTTGGCTAAGACTAGGAAATGAAAGATACTTTGGTTTAATGGCTATAGTGGATAGAATTTTTATTTATGTGAAAGAAAAAAATGTAATTCCAGTGCCTACAATAGCTATTCTAATTTTTAAATAGGAAATAAGGTTGAATCTTCCCAAACATATTTCCTGGTAGGAGTCAGGCAGCCACCACTTTGCCTCAAAAGTACCATAGAGGCACAAGGTCAAATGCAAAGCAGCTGTAGGTCTGGCCTACTCTGTCCCTGGAGAACTGCCAGTCGAACTTTGAAAGAGCAACAGGTGAGAATCATTGACTGACTAGCTCAGCCTTGTATCCCTTTTTTCCATGAACCTCATCCCATAATCAAAACTCAGGCATGTAGAGGGTACAGCAGAGCAAGCTGGCCAAAACCCTTTGTTACACAATCAACCACACGAGTCTCCACCCCTACCCCAACACAAGAAACTCCAGCTCACTCACTCATTCTTCCCTGCTGTGTTGGCACCAGAAACAATGACAGCATTGGTCAGTGTTCCTCTCCAGCTTCACACAAACAGGAGTGCATCGAAAACAAGGCAATTGGCCATCTGTGGTGGCTCCGTGGAACACCCGCATCCGTGACCCATTAACCAATCTTGTAGCATACTCCTAGAAGTATGGGTCTGAAGCATCAGAGACAGGGAGCAGCCCCTTTCCACGCAAACTCTCATGAATAGAGTGCATATTTTTTTCAGTATATATGCCCCTGTGCATTTGCTTCCTTTTCATAAAAATCTTAATCAAGTTGTGTACAATGTCTGGATATAAGCTTAAATTCATGTAAGCATGGGTGTGTACTCTATTTCATTGGTTTTTCAATCAGCTTGTATGACACTAAGCATTCTTTCAGATTTTTTTTTATAATTTTATAAAGTTTAGTTTTTCTTCTTTTAGAACTCCCAGGTGTAGTGAATTGAATTAATTATACCCTTCAGTTGTAGCGCTATGATATTGTATTGGGGCAAGAACCCTGGGTGGTTTTACTTCATATTTTCTTCTACTCTCAGATCAAGCTCCTCTTCTTTAAATCCCCTATTCATACACTTATTTGGTTTTATGTGTGGTGTTTGAAACAAAATAATTGTTTATGATAATGTGTACTTTAACGTGTTCGATGTTGCATAATAAACAGTTTTATATTCGAAGCCTCATGTTCTTTGCCATGTTCATTCAATATTAGTGTTTAATAATATCCACAGTGATGCTGCATCAGGTCCATTTCATCCCCTTTGTTGCCCACTTGCCATTGTGCATTTGTGCCAAATCTTATTTTCACAAGTCCCCCAGCACAAACACCCAAGTTATCTCTAACTCTTCTTGGATCTTAAACATTACAAGAAATCACATGTAATTGTTTCTTTGGAACCTGTTAGAAGTTCTCTTGGGGAACTCAGGAAATAAGATTTCTTGGGCCTCTGCTGTGTGCTACTGACAGGCTCTTGAATGATTGCTGAAACACACACAAGTTTGTCTTGCATTGCAGAAGGAATCCTATTTCTCCATAACCCAACCCAAGCCAACCCAACATTCCACTTTTCATGCCATCAAAAATGTGGCCACAGACCGTTTTCTTGTTTCTGCTTTCATTCCCATTCCACTGATTGGTATTACAGTTGAGTGTGACTTTAATCGTTCATCTAGAGTCACTCAGATTCTGCGTCGCAAGAATGACTTATCCAAGAGCTTTGACTACTAGCTATTGCATGTCTTGTCTTTTTGTTGTTTGAGAGAATATAAAATAATCATAGACAACAATACTTTGTTAGTTTTGGACATTATAAGTATCCCCCTAAATTCATGGAGTTCATTTTCACTTTTAATATAGATGCCTTAATATAGTGAACATTTTAAATGTAGTAGTCACCGTTTTTATATACTTAGTTTCCTGCCCATTTCATGAGCTACAATATGCCAGATAATTTCTATTATCATTTTAATTTAATAGTTGAGTCAAGTTTTATACTAAAAGTATTAAACTGCAATATACCTTCTAGTTATTATCATTTTTTCTTTATACCTTTTCTAAAGATCAATTCTAAACCTGGATTATCTGATCAAATTGCATGGCTGCTAATGAATTTTAGGAGCTGGGGAGGTGATGAAGTGGGTAGCAGTGCTTTCCACAAATGAACCTGGGTTCCACTATCCAAATCCCACAGGAAAATGACTGGAACAATTAGAGATAAATGCATATGCGGAGAGCTCCCTGCCGATTGATCTAAACAAAACAGTGTCAGAGGACAGACATCTGTTGTCCTCTTCTGACATCAATACAGGTGCACACAGGAGCAGGCACACACACACACACACACACACACACACATGCACATGTGCGCACACGCTTACAACATACATATGAGTGCAACCGCAGATGTGAACCCTCTCCCACACCCATACATTAAGGAAAAGAATCTTACTATTCTTGCAATATGTTGCAATTGCTTACTCAAAGTCTATACTTTTATTAGCAGTAACAAGCAGGTCAGGTTGGTCATAACCTTGAAAAGTTATGGAGGTTTTATCACATGGATCATTTAATAATGATTAAATGATGTCATCTAGTTATCATTATTTATATTGCTTATGTGATACTTTCTATGGGCTGCTTCCCATTCATCTAGGATCTTATATCACTTTCGCAAAATTTAATGAGCTAATAAGCACTATTAATAAATGCTTATTCTGCCAAGCACATGGTTCATTGTGATAGTAGTGTTATTACTTAAGTACTTCAGTCATCTTGTTTTTCAAATCTAAAAATCGTCTTAACTGCTCCTTTGGCCAGAATCTGCCAGATGTACCAGCATCTCACCCTGGGCTGCTTGAAATGCACTTGTGTGTCCGTTCTTGATTTAAGCTGTGTGAGGCCAAGAAGTGGGACCATGCTCTTTTGTTTCCTGCCACCGTTGGTCCTGAGAGCTTCGACTGTCATTTATTAATAGCGCTTTGGAGACTTCTGCAAAGTTTTCTATGTCTAAATCTATGCTACGTCGTTTACATTTTACATCTTTCCCTATTCTGAACCTGTCTTTGCTTGTTGTCATTTTCACTTGTCTTTATTTCTCTCTGTCCTATGTTTTCTTTTCCATAAGGAAAAACAAATTACTCATGTGACTAGGGTAGGTGGCAGGAAAGAGTCTGCTGGTTTCATCTTACATTCATGAAAGGCCCCAAACTTAGCCTTGTTTTGAAATGAGGTTATGCACATTTCCCTTGCGATATACTGGCAGGCTTGAAAGCAGGAATCATTCAACATTCAACGTTAATTTTTAATTATGAACCTTGAAATTATGCCTCAGCTTTTCTGATGAATCTCGGGAACGTTTTCATTTCGGGAATTGCATCCTTGTGCAGGAAGTTGCCCTGCCTTGACTGAAGCTCCGTGATGATTTAGTCATGGCTTTTTGGATTGTTTTTGTTTGCTTGTTTGTTTGGTTTTGTTTTCTAGTTCCTAGAGCTTAAGGTTACAAAAGGCACCTGCTAATGTGCTCACACATGTTCAGTATCTCACACGTTTCTGCATGTGTGCCTTTCCTCTGTCGGTTCCTCTGGGGCTCCGTACGTCTCATCACGTTTAGATCTTCTCGCTTCGCTTTCCCCTTAGAATTTTCCCCATTGACAATATTTGGTGTCAATGTGGACAGAAAACGGGCAGAGAAGCAAACCTGAAAGGGGATGTAGTGGTCACCTTTACTAGTGGAGCATTCTTCACAGGATTGGAGCTAAGACTGTGTACATGTGCGCGCGCGCACGTGCGCACGCGCACTGCTCATTATCATCAGCGTATTTCCTTTTCTTTAGCATGTGATACTAAAGTCCCCTCCAATGCGAACATAATTTTCTTTGGTACTTTCTGCTCAGATTGTCAATAAATTAACACCAACCCAATCTTTCTAGGCCCTTGCCACTTTCCTTCCTTCCTTCCCTTCCTCTCTCCCTTTCTCTTCTTGCACCCCTCAAAGAAATGTGCATTTTTATACCTACTGTCTCATTGACTCAACTCTTATAGAGCTATATTGCAGAAGCTTAAAATATGAGAGAGAACATATAAGTTCTCAGACCTGCTTATCCAAGAGTCTGGAGGGTTTTACAGTAAATCATTCAGAGGCACTTGGAAAAATCACCCACTCCTGCTACAGCACAGACTCAAATCTACTCCAGAGTAACCAAGTCAGGAAACAGCACCAGGTGACCCAAAGAGAATCTGGAATTGATGATGTCACTCCACATGTATTTGCCTCTGTTCTGGCTTGTTGATGTGTAAGTAAAGAACACGAGGAGGAGTGCAGGGCAGAAAGCCTTGAGAGATAAACAGTTGTATCTCCTAGACCCTTAGATCGCTGAAGAATATTTTCAGGGTCATTTCCATCCCGCAGCCAAGCAGGTATATGCTGCTGTTATGTGCTGCCATCCGGTGTCCATTTGGTAGAATGTCAAGCTGATGCCTATGTCGGGGCTTTTGATTGTTTTGGTTTTACTTTGCTTCACCTTCCATTTCTTCCACTTCACAACTCACAATCTGTTTTTGTAAGTTATTGAAAGAATTCCACTTGCCTAGAATGCCCTGGCAATTGCCCATATCAAAATCAGTTGATCGGATATGAATTTAGTACTTCTGGCTTTGAAATTATATGACCTTTTATCTTATTAGATATCACGTATTTTGTCTTTCAAACTGCAAAACATGTTTTCATTCCTGGTCCCTGGATCTCTTTTCAGCACTAAAAGACTAGCTGTAATTCCTAACTGAATATCTGGAAGTCTGTGTGGGGATTGCTCATTCCATGGGCTACTGATTCCTGAGTACCTAAACAAACATGTATGAGAGAGAGAGAGAGAGAGAGGAGAGAGGAGAGAGGATGAGAGCGAGAGAGAGAGAGAGATAGAGAGAGAGAGAGAGAGAGAGAAAGAGCTAGCAATGTATTAAACATTCTCTCCATGTCCATTGTTATGTTAAGAAGATGTAGAGTGTGAGGTTTTAGCTGCCTTCCCACTGGTTGTAGTAACACACTGCTCAGCGGAGGGGTTGGCACAGAAGACTGGAACCAGCAAGGTCGCATCTCTGCTCTCAGGTAGGATGAGGTCTAAAGCTCTCCACAGAGCATGTTTGGGCTCTCCTCTACTAACTCTTCATAAAACCGCAGAATCGGAGAGTGCAGGCACACCCCTGCCCCAGAGACAGCTCATCCTTCAGAATGAGTGTAGGTCTCAGGGTCAAACCCTTAAATGTCTTCTGTATGACTGTGTGCTTTCAGGAAGACACAGTCTCGGTAAGCTGCATTTTTCTCCTCAGTTGCCCCGGCTGCTCACCCACACGCAAGGGATACTCAGGGAATTAGTGTCTTTTATGCTTTAGGGGAGTCTTCTAGTCACTGACAAAAACCCTGGAGATGCATCTTACCTTACTTTTTATCTTTTGCTTACTATCTTTACTTTTCTAACCTGCCCTTGGAATGGTTTGGGAATGTATGTGAGCAGGTTCTTGTGATTGACTAAGTGATTCTGATACGTGATGTATGTAGAACACCAGTGGCAAACTGTGCAGCAAGCAGGAGCCAAAGCTCCACCGTACCTCCCATGATTGAAAGGTTTGGGAAGTAGAATAGATCTAGTTGGGGACTGGTCAGACTGCTAATCTTCTTTATAAGAATTTGATGAAGTCATTTGGTAAGACAGCCTAAATGGATGACTCGTTCTCACAGACTACAAATGTTTTTTTTTTTTTTTTTTTTTTTTTTTTTTTTTTTTTTTTTTTTTTTTTTTTTTTTTTTTAAATTGAGGGAGTCAGCCAAGGCTGTGTTGCTGACATTGATGACACCCTTAATCAAGTTAGCACTGTAAAAATCTTGTAAAAATACAGCATAAGGTCATTGATTCCATAGACAACAAGGTGAATTTTCAGAGAAACTGGACTTGGCCTTCGTGCTCATGTGGTCTTAAGTAAGTCATCTAAACTCTCTGAGCTTAGCTTTCTGTATTAGTCCATGGGAACATCTGCAGTTTCATTGTTTGGGCATGAGATAAACTTTTACTAGTTGTTCAAGAAAAATTATGTCACTGGTATTTTTTAAAAGAAATCGTGGGAGACATTGAAGTGAAAATGGTCTTAAATTTATCTGCTGTATTTTTATTATTTATTTTGACAAGATTTTCAAGTTGTAGGATTCAGCTGTTGGGGCAGCTCTCCTCTTCATTGTGATACAATAAAGATGATTTTTGAGACAGACAAAGCTAGCACCAGACAAGGGTATTACAGAGGATCACGTGGCTAAGCTTCCCAGCTCTTCGTTCTTAGCTTTAAGTGTTTGTCCTTCCAGCTAGCCTACCAGAGACACCAGTCAAAGTCCTAAGACAGAAGGTGATGTAACTGGAATTTATGGACTTCCTGTGTAACCTGCTCCAGTTAGAAGTTTAAGGAACAGAAGAGTTTTTCCAGCAAGTTCTATAAACGATCAACATCTGAAACAGATTCAAACCAGAACTATTCCTCTAGGAACTTCTATAGATAGGAAGCAAATACGGTGTGCGAGCACCCTGCCAGAAGACAGGAACTCGACTGAGAATCATAGCAGGTGGATTGAATATGGGTCCATCCCGTTAGGAGGTTTCACATTCTCATCACACATGGTCAAAAGGACTGTGATAGAGAAGACTAGCCTTGACCTGTAGCTCTAGGCTTCCAGTTCTTCTTTCTGTGAATTGCTTAAAGCGAAGGCTGTTACTGATTTAATTCACCTTAGTAGTGTTGGTATCTACAAAGAGAAGTCGGCAGTAATCCAGATAGAACATGCTATTTTTTTTTCTCTTGCTGTCTGACTTTCCATAATTTGATTGAAACACTGACTACCCATCTGAAGACAAGTGAGTCCAACAGCATGCTATTGTCTGATGAAATTCTGAACATGTTCCTTGTATGTCTGTTTATTCTGTTCTTTTGTAATGCGTTAGTGTACCATTAAGAAAGCTTCAGGAGGCTGGAGTGATGGCCCGGTGGTTAAGATAGTCACTACTATTCCAGAGGACCCAACTTTGGTTCCTAGCACCAGCGTGGTGGGTCATACTGTTCTTAACTCCAGTTCCCTGAGACCTGACACCCTCTTCTGGCTCTGCAGGCACAAGGCGTGTATACATACATACAGGCAAAACTCGAAAACACATAAAATAAGAATAAATAAATACCTTTTAAAACAGACAGCTTCAGACATGTAAGAGCAGCCAGATTCTTTTTGTCAGCATTAGCCATACTAAATAAAAACTGCTCTTCATAGTAAAGGCTCTAGATTCTAAAAGAAAGTGGAAAGATACCGCATAAAATCTTATATACAAAGGTACACAAAAATCTGTCATAGTTGCATATTTGTTAAGGTTTTCTATTTATCTGAGTGAAAGCTTTTCTGTAAACTTTTTTCATCACTTTTTGTAAGAGTAATACAATACAAAAGTAAACATCAAACTAGAGAAAGCAGTAACAATGTATTTTAATGGTAGAAACCTGTGCATATCAGTCTTACTGGTAGTTGTGCCACCTGAGAAAGAAAACCTTCCCAACACTAATACACATACTCCAAATGCGGAAGCACTAATGTGTTTAGTTAAAGAAACAAGTAAAAGTAAGAAATACAAAGGGAAGGAAAAATGTGTAATCTCACTATCTTTTTAACTACGGCTACATCGAGACTTTGTTCCCAGGCCAAAGCGCTCATTGATTAGATAAATGTCCATTTAGCTCCTAGGCTCTCCAGGACTCTGTGCTAGGCTCTGAAAATACCCAATAATGTTGAAATGATTTCTGTTGCCCGGGGGCTTGTATTTTAATGAAGGCAATGAAAGTGAAAAATTTTGAAGTATTTTTTTTAATTCATCATGTTACATGTCATGAATGTACTTTGAGGGAAGCAATATTTGGACTTCTGATGGATGGAATTAATAATCAGGAGGGGCTGAGCTGGGTGCAAACAGTTCTAGGTAAATTGCATAGCATGGAGCAAAGTATATATTATGAGCTACATTGAAATCTTCCCACATCAGTATTCTTAAACACAGGGGTCATTCTTCCAATGTACTCTTCTATTATGAGCAAATTTTTAAAGCAATCTCTGTTTTTGTTTGTTTGTTTGTTTTTTACACGTTAGGAGCAGTATTAACACGGAATGTGCAATTCATTTTAATGGTCAGAACCTGGAAACCTGGTCCTATTTCTTTAAAGCAAAGTTAAATTCATGGGAATAAAAATGCCTAGTCAATAACTACGTCTAAATTTCTTGTAAATTAATGAAAAATACATTGCTAAATGGCACTAGAGAAGAGACAGTGTGTGAGAATGTAGTTAACACTGGTTCTTTCAATGCTTGGCACTTTCACCGGAAAGAGGAGAACGCACACCTCTGCTCCCATGTGTCATCCTCTGATTGCTGGCGAGTGACTAAGCATTTTGATTTAAAGGACAGCACATGAGCTGGTCAGGCTCTCAGATTCTCAGTCGTGCTACATCAACAAAAAGGAACAGAGACGGAGCAGCCTCCAACACTTTTACCTTCGTGCTTTGGTCCTGCAAAAAAAAAAAAAAAGGGTGGAAGTAAACATGGCCATTGATCAGTTAGAGAGTATCTAAGAGGATTTACAAACTCAGAAACTTTTATTTATGTGTCAAAAATTTTAACATTCAAACGATTGCTATGTTTATTATTATCTGAGTTTTCTTCCACTTAACCGATTTAAATAAATAGAAGACTTTTAAGAAAACCCATTGAAAATAGTCTGCAACCACAAACAAACTCCAGGCATAGTTCATAAATGATCTTTTCTACTCATGTCATACTTATTTATTTATTTCCCCCCTAAGGAAAAACTGGTCTACCTCCTGGATTGTTCTTTCTGGTCCAAAGATTGAATTTTACAAAGACTCCAAGCAGCAAGCTCTCCCCAACATGGTAGGTCTCTATTTTTGTTACCATCTTTTCAGAAACAGTGTAGAATGGAAAGTGTGGTTTCATCCGCTATCACACCCAAAGCCTCTAAGCTACCTACACCCCAAAAGCAGATGGAGGAAATGATGCAATAACCTCTTAATCAGATGAAGGGAAAACAGAACGTAGGGTCTGGTTTATTGAGGGCTGCGTTTGGAGAAGACACACAAATGAGATGGATGGTGAGCAGCTATCTGGTAATGGGAAGGTAACACTTTAAATTAAGGCGCCATTTATAAGTGCTTTATTCTTATTTATGAAATAATCACTAAATGCTGCTACTTTCCCAAATAATGTATTATACAGCATGTTATAAAATGCATTAGTAATAAATGTTTAACGGATGAGACTATGGGAGTCTGCTTTAAAGAATATTATAAGACGTAAATCGTATTAAACCATGTATGTGCATCTTTAATACATGGATTTAAGTTGTTATCTTGCATTCTATAAAGTGCCTCCCACATTAATAAATAATAATAAACTCTTTATAAATGGCACCTTAATAAAGGGTGTTGCCAATGAAAAAAACCCTCTAAGTTAACGAAGTGATTTTTTATCTTAGTCTAACTAAGGCATCCACTGTATCCAGCTAACCTTTGTGAATGTGCTTATGACTGCGCCTAATCAGTCTAATGCAATTGCTGTTTCTTGCGGTTATTGCAAAGTGAGATTTGCGGAATTGCTCCACTGCACCTGAAGGAAGGCACCACAGGTTACAGAGATGTGTAACAACAGGAGCAACGTGGAGTTCCTTACTGGTAAAACCTTGAACTCAAAACCTTGCTGCCCAAACACAGCAGCAACCATGAAGAGCAAGAAAGGGCGGGCAGACTGTTTGCCAGGTCCTGATTAGGAAGGACTCTTCACAAGGAACTAACCTGCCTTATCCTATTGGTTTGATAGGTGATAAGGAATGCGGTGGCCTGGCGGGAGGGAACCACAAGGAGCTAATTTATATTTGGCAGGTAATAAAATAATGACAGGTTCTTTGTTTTACAGCCGCTAGTCATGTTCGCCATATAATTCTCTTTAAACAGAAAATGGGAACTCTAAGAGACGTCTTTTAAAGAAGAAAAATTCAGTAAGAACAAAGGATCACATGTGGCTTGTTCCCCATCATTTCAATCACATTTGTCTACAAGGGGCTTACTGATTTTGGAGTCTCAGTAAGGTCCAATCTACAAACTCATGATGAATAAATTAAAATTATCTTTGTCCGTTGCATTTTAAAATACTTCAGAAGTTTGTTTTAGGGATTTGTTTTGCTTCTCCTTTTGGCTACAGTAAGGTTGAGATAGTATTTGAAGGAACATAAAATACCACCTAAGGCTGAGCACAAAACATCACCTACTCCCTGGCAGAGACGTTGTTTTCTCTTTGAATGAGTTCTATGGGGAAGGTAGGAAGTGGGAAAATGCCAGCCTGCCTGGGCTTGATGCTAAGATGATGATTCTTGTCCTGCTGAGGGAGAAGAATCCCACTGGAGCTGAGTCAGATGGAGATAATGGGATGGATTAATTCCATATTAAATCATTTATTTCATTATTTTTAATCTCCTCATATGGGGGAGATACAGTTCTCTCCACTGTTTAATTATATAAAGGTGAAAGAAACCCCACTTTTCCATTGCAAGCAAACGTTACAGGTTAGTTCACTAATTGTACATCAGAAAGTGACAATGGATTTGACTTGTAGAAGAAATTCATTGACTTTTGTTTTGTTTTGTTTTTGGCAGTCTTTATTTATTACTTCTGGCCCCATTTTCAGTGCTTTTAGTTTCTCCCAGGCATGCATTGCCTTCAAAGCAAATTCTGGGTAGGGGCTAACTGTTCTGTGGTAAAGGAAAAGAGAATTACAGATCTGTGTTTGTGCCGCATGAATTGTCTTGCTAGTCAACTTCTTGGATGCATTTCTAAACAAGTATAAAAGGCCTGGTGGGATGGCTGCATTTACCAGCTCCAGTCTCAGGGAAATGATACAATGATTGCCAGGCCTTGATTAAAGATGCTGTGGTTTTATTCTGGAAGAGGTTTGTGCTCAAGTTTCTGAATTTCTCTCACACTCCTTAACTGAGCCATGGTGTTCACTTTCTTTCCGAGGAAAAGCCTTTCCTCTACTGGGCCTGGTGAAGCTGCCATAAGAGCAGACTGTGGCCTAAAGAGTTAACTGTGCACTAAGCTTTCTGAGCCACCTTACAGTGGTAATCCAGCGCTGAGACAAAGTTCAGGGTAGCTCAGAGCTGGCTAAAGGCAGACCCAGAGGACCAGTTCTCTTTGCCACTTAGAAGCTGATGGAGTTACTCAACTTCTTTGAGCTGGGAATCCACACAAGAAGGACAGGGTAGTTTTATCAGCAAAAAACAGAATGAAAGGAGCTAAGTAGAACCACAGGGTTACAACACCTACAAACAATTCCTGGTCACCTGCTCTCACATTTGCCAATAATGTATGTACATATTTGAAGGTAAATATCTGTGCTTAAGAGTATTTTCTGCTCTCTCACAAGTCCCAGGTTCAGTTACCAGTACCCTTAATGCAATTCACAACCCTCTGTATTTCTGATTCCAGGAACGTTGATGCCCCTCCCTGGTCTTCACTGAAACCAGGCGCACAAAACATGCAATCAAGAAGACTTATACACGTAAATTAAAAGAAATAGGTATTTAAAATTAATTAACTATATAAACATTTTATATCATACATAATTTAGGCAGCAGTATAGGAAAGACATTATTATACCGTATTAATTTTATATGATTTGTTTCACATATTTATAGAATAGAGAATACATATATGTATGTGTGTATAATATATGTATTCTCTACTCTGTATATATGCATGTACACACACATATGTAGAGAGAGAGAGAGAGAGAGAGAGAGAGAGAGAGAGAGAGAGAGAGAGAGAGAGAGGTGCCCTTGCCCGGACCATCTTGTTATGTAGACCAGGCTGTCTTGAACTTACAGAGAGCAATCAGCCTATGCCCTTGAGTGTTTGTTATACCACCATGCTTGTCTGGCAACATTGTACAAATGTAAGAAAACTGTTGTGCAAGGCTTTCATAACGAGAAAAATATCTGTATCCAAAAGGCAGCAAAAGATATCTCTTTGGCCTGGAGAGGGAGGGAGTGGGGGTATGGGTGGAAGGGAGGGGAGGGGGAGGAGGAGGAGAGGAGATGGAAATTTTTAATAAAAAATGAGGAAAAAAAAGAATTGTCTTGGGAAAAATAAATATTTATCCTAATAAATAGTAGTGATGTGGGAAAAAATGAAGCATCCATTCATCTGGAACTCAGATATTCCTTCCTGAATGTCCTGAGCGTTTTCTCCCGTGGATATTCACTACTGCCGCTTGATTACGCATCCCACATAATGTTGGGACTGATCCGCACAGCCCACGTTTGGCAACTCTTCTTCTCACTGACGTGTTTTCAGTTACTGTCTCTTCCCCCCACTTAGGGCTGTTATAACAGCATACCACTGGAGGTACATCTCAAACAACAAATACTAAGTTCTCATGATTTTGGATTCTGCAAAGTCCAAAAGAGAGGCATTGGTAGGTCTAGGGTTCAGTGAGAATGCCCTTCCTGCGTGGGTCCCATCTCTCTGTAATCCCACACATAGCAGGCAGAACGTTAAGGCTTCACTCTTATTAGCAGATCCCACTCCCAACCCCAGCTTTTAACAGCGTGGCAAGGATTTAGGATTCAATATATGAACATGTTGATTCCACAGCAATATCCTAGTCCCACTTTGTCCAGAAAATATGCACAGGATCACGTGGCTTTGGGTCCATGGTCCTCCCTTTAAAGGAAACAGAGGACTTTTGTCCGTTTCAGTGTTTTGAATCAGAAGATCAAACAGTAACTGATCGCCTATTGTCGGCATTTCATAACAGAAGGTCACTGCAAGCCTCCAAACATCTAGCAGAGAAAGAAAAGAACGAAAGTCAGTCTCTACAGAGACAGGAACAGATCCGCTGTCTTCCTGCACCTGTTCCTGCTTACGCAGCTCACCTCAGACCAGAACGTGGTCACTGCTGGTTGCTGCACTTACTATGGTCCTGAATACAGGCTAGAAGTTTTCTGTGTTTTCAGATGTAGCCACTTTATATTCCCTTATTTTTATTCTAAGTGTCAGCCAAAGCATGTTAAAGCATCTTACTGTATTCTCCAAATGTCTTCTTTTTTTTTTCTTTCTGTATTTTTGTCTTTTTGAGCTCAGTTGGGAGTACTTTTTCTGTGTGTGTCTTTCAGTTCTTTATTTAAGTCTTCTCATGTGATAAACATTTTTCCTCTAATTTCAAATAGTATGATTTTTTTTTTTTTTTTTTTACTTCTAGGAGTTTGTTTCTTTAAATTTATTCTGTCAGCTGGCGTAGCTACTTGTTTCCTGCAGGTATTTTCCAGACTACATTTTAGTTTTGAGAAAAACAGGAGGAATGGTTGTTTTATGACCGGTCCTGTGAGCTTAGCATCAGTGGTCCAGGGCCTCACTCCATTCCATGTGTTTCTGCTGCCTCTGACTCGTGCTTCTTGGGTTCCTCGTTGTCATTGCTAATCTTTGTCTGTGTACTTACCATCAAGATGACAATGTGACCCTGGTGGTAGGAGGGGTGTGCCCTGTGATTGGGATACATGTGTTCTACTTATGGGAGTGCTTTGTAATTTCAGAAGGGGTGTGAGACCATGACGCCTTGTCTCAGACTGTGGTATTAGAGTCTCAGGTTGTGTCTTGGAAATGGGAGAGCTACAGAAACACTATAACTTCTTGGAGACAAGACTCTCCTCTGCTTCTTTAACATTTTAGCCTACTCAACACTTCCCTTCTGTACTCTCGGAACTAGAGAAAAAAACAGTTTGAGCACTGATTCTTGTCTATCCTTCCATGAATGCTTGGCAGGCCCTTGTCCTATTACACTGTGGTGTGGGACAAAGCTCAAATTTGTGAAGTATAAACAAATGACCTCAGAGGAATGTGAAGTTATGCTGCTTTGATACTCAGGTTCACTATCTATTTCCCACCTCACACACACACAAATAAAAACTTCAACATGACATTCCCCTTTACCATTTCCGACTTTCAGTTCTGAAACAATTTTTAAAAGGTATTTTTTAATCCAACATTTTCACTGTTTTCAGTGGGAGAGTTGATCCAAATAACATCTCTACTCATTATAATCTACTTCCCTTTAATGTGAGTATGCATTCAGTTAATCAGGTTTGTGCTATTTATATCAGCCTGGGTGGGAAAAGATTTCATTGGAATATGTATTGAAATCCCACAATGAACAGCTTGCTCGTTAAGACTGCATAGAAGGCATGGATATATAACCAAGATAGAGACGACTTTGCCCTACCAAATCTGTGCCAATAACAATGATATGAAATAGGAAACAGAATAGATGTTTGTTTTTGTTTCTTTCTTTTTATTTTTTTTCTTTAGGATTTAAAGGAGGGAGTGCTCACATCTCTGAAGGATTTGAATTGGGCTTTGAGAGATGGTTGTCACTTCTTTACATGGGGATTTGCAGGCAGAAAACACAGGGAGATGAAACCGTGAACAATAACTAAGAATGGATGGAATACGAGCACTAAAATATAAATGATTTTCATGGTCTAGTTGGAATCCAGGTTAAGATAAGCCTTAAGGAGAGGTTGTGAGCTTATGAATACACTCCCAGGGCAAGACTCTAAAATGGATTACTGGTAAATAATCCAAACACCTACATCACAGAATAATCTAAATGGTTTTTACTGAGTAGGACACATGCAGTGTTTCTGGAAGGAGCTGAGCATATAGTGGGACCCAAACAAAAGAGAAACCGAGTCTCCTGGGATCATGGATTACCCTCAATACAGGATCCGACTCTTTACTTCCAAGTGAGTGCACAAGCTGTGGTTGTCACATCTTGTGCTTCCAGTTGAGTTTTCCTCCAAGGCCTTGCCTCAAACAAATTGTCTTTTCCTCATGCAGTGTGCATTTTTGTGTCTGGACAATTGCAGTTGACGCCTGTCTCTCATTTCCAAGTTAACACCCTAAGTCCTTGCTGTGTTTTGTGACTTTAGAGTTTCTGTTTGATGTGTAGGGAGACACCTGACTGCATCCATGGGACACTACAGACGCGCCTGCTTGAGTCATCAAAACCCATAGATGGGTGGCCTTGTAAAGAGGATTTTAACCAGTTATTTATCCTTTCACAGTTTCTCATACCTATAACATACTTTGATCATAACCTACCATCGTGCTCTCTCTCCCATGGAATCCATTATAGATTAGAATAACCCCCAAAACTCTTCCTTATACTTCTGTCTCTTTTCTCTTACGTGACCAACAGTGCTTAATTGAGGTCGCCTGCATGAATATGGATGGGGGTTATTTACCTGAACAAGGGCAGTGTACCAGTGGCTACACCACTAAGGAATTTGACTCCCTCTCATAGCAACCATTAAATGCCTAGATCTCTTAGGGGAGAAGTGGAATCATATGAGCCTCTCCTCAGGTAAGGAATTCTCAAAAGGACTCCTAGTTGCTCCAGAAATAAGAGCAACTACTGACAAATGGAAGAACAACTTTTTTAAATGTAGAGACCCCACTCACTTATTTATTCTATGAATAATCAATAAGTCCTACCAGGCATCACATGATCATTTTAATCAAAGAGAAATCCAAATGAATAATATATGACCCTTGCTCTCACGGTGTTGTGATATGGTAGAGCTGACAGAGCCATAAATAAGCTTATTATAATAAACTATGACTGTGATATAACTGTGAGGAAGCCAGCACCAGACCAGGGCTTCCCAGGTACACCAGAATATAAAATAGGCATACAAATCAAACATTTACTGATAATAAATCAGAGAAATTTATTTTATCACAATTCTTTGGTATGCATATAATTTTACTGTTTATTAAAATGGAGACAAATTTGCATAAAAGATGTATGTGCTTATTTTTTTTTTCAAAATAAAGAACTAAATCTTGACTGAGCATTTGGTACTATAGAACCTAGAGCACTTTTTATCAGAGTTGATTGATGTTTTGATTTTATAATCATTAATTCTGAGAATGCCAGTTTGTATGAATAGGTAGTTCAAAATAGCAGGAGTACTATTTAGAGACATTTTAGAAATAGGTGGAAATTTTTCTCCACTCTTATGGCCAAAATTCCTTTGGTATTTTTTTTTTGAATGGGATTTGAATAAGCAAATCAAGTGTTGAACTTTAAAAAAATCAAACACTGTGCAAACAAGACAACCCAAGGGTATATTAATTTTACCCTGACATTCTGAGGAACTAAGTTCTCCACTGTACTTCTATGTGGGCAGAGCCCTTAGTACATACAATAAGGACACTACCGCCCATCACACCTAGTCTCAGTGTGAGCTGAGGGATCTCCGGCAACTCTTTCTGGTCCTGAGAGTATGGACACATGTGTAGCACAGGGTGTTCATGCATGCTGCAAATTCAGAAGCAAGGTTTTAAGGGAAGCCCTGTGACATAGCACAGGCAAGTGTTGCCAGAAGTATGTTCTCTGCAATTTTATTTTGAAATAACTTTGCACAACTCATTCCACATCCAGAAGAAAAAGTAGCCAAATTTTCATGATCCCTATGCCTTAGGGTTTCTATTGCTGTGAAGAAGCAGTATGACCATCGCAACTCTTATAAAGGAAAGCATTTAATTGAGGCTACAGCTTACAATTTCAAAGGTTCAGTCCATTATCATCATAGTTGGGAGCATGGTAGCACACAGGCAGACATGGTGTTGGCTACATCTTGATCAGAAGGCAACAAGCAGGACCTTAACACTGAGTGAAGCTTAAGCCTAGGAAACCTCAAAGTCTGCCCCCAAACTTCCAGTAACATACTTCCTTCAACAAGACTATACCTACTCCAACAAAGCCATACCTCCTTGGCTATTGGCTATGAGCTTATGGCAGCAAATTACATTCACACCCCATACCACACCCCATAGTCAGTTGTTTGGCAGTTTAAGAAGCTGGGTCTAGAACCACAGGCTTGAGTAGCAATTTCCCCCGTAGGCTTATATATTGAATGTCTGGTCATTAAGAAGTGTTGCTGCTTGAGAGGGATTAGAAGGGGTAGCCTTGTTGGAGGAAGTATATCACTGGGATGGGCTTTGGGGTTTCAGAAAAAATAAATGGTGCCCAATGACTTTTTTCATGTTTTCTCTTCCTGCTGCCTTTGGATCTGGATGGAGAACTTTCAACTTCCGAGGCACCGTGTTGGCCTGCCTAGCACCATGCTTCCTGACATGACTACAAAGGACTAAGCCACTGAAACTGAAAGTAAACCCCAATTAAATATTTCCCTTTATAAAAATAGTCATATCTCCTTCCAGCAATAGTATACTGACTAAGACCATTTGGTACATGTAATCCTTTCCCAGAGATGGTGGCCTTGAAAGTAACACTCATTCTACATACCTCCTCCCAATTTGGTCATTCTGCAAGTAACATTCTGAAAGGTCAGTTTTATACCATTGTGTTAAGTGTTCTGAAAAATACAAACCTGAAGCAGTCTAGTGTCCCCAAAGACCAGAGGCAAGAGCATCACAAATTGAAGCCATGCCTGGTGTGCAAAGCTTGGTTAAATAAGCATGACTCAATCTATTAAGTTTTTGTGGGTTTGTTTGCTTTTGTTTTTGTCTTGCTGTGACTACAGCTCAGTGGTACATAACTTGATTTCTATGCTCAAGGTCCTGAATTCTACCCTAATTATTAAAAAAAGGAAGGGAAGATAGGAAAGTTGAAGGAAGAAAGGGAGGAGGGAAGAAAAGAAGCAATGAACTCAAAATCTTCATGCCTCTGCTTCTTCAGCATATCTTATTAGAATGCACCACAAGAAGAAAAATAATACAATTCTATGCTAAAAGAACCTAAACTCCAAACAGTTCAAAATTTGATAGACACATTTAGCAAAGTAGGAGGATAAAAGTTAATACACAAAAATCAGTAATCTTCCTATACACATAAGATAAGCATGCCAAGAAAGAAATCAGAGAAGCAATCCCATCAACAATGGCATGAAATAAATCTAACCAAGGAAGTGAAATATTTGTATAAGGAAGACATCAGGAGATGGAAGACCTTTCAAGCTCTTGAATTTGTATGAGTAATATTGTAAAAATGGTCATCCTCCCAAAATCAATCTATAGAATCACAGAATCCATAAAACCAAATGTTTTTCTTTACGTAAATTGAAAAAAAATCTAAAATTTCACATGAAAAGAGTCAGAGAACAAAAAACAAAACAAAAAAAAAACCACCTCCAAAATAACCAAGACAATCCTAAACAATAAAAGCACTAATGGAGGTACAACCTCCCTGATTTTATACTGCTTTATACTGTATCAGTATAGTAAGAAAAATAGCATAATACTTGACATTAAAACAGAAACATTGAACAATGGAATATAACTGAGGACCCACATCTAACTCCATACTCCTACAACCTCTCCCCTCTTTTCAAAAAGGCAAGAAAGTACTACACACTGGAGAAAAAAATAACATTTTTCAACAAGTGGTGCTGGTAAAACTCGATAGCTGGGTGCAGAAGAATGACTAGATCCCTATCTCTGACCCTACTCAAAATCCCAGATGTATCAAGGACCTCAGCATAAAGCCTGACACTCCGGATCAGACAATGGAAAAACTAATGATATACTTGAATTTATAGCACAGGAAAGGAAAACATCCAAGTATAGTAGGTATTAAGACTCACAATTGACATATGATACCTCATAGAAGTAAAAAACTATTTTTACAGCAAAAGGCACCATCATTTAAATGGAGAGACATACATCTGACACAGGATTAATATCCAGAATAAGCAAAGAATTCAAAAGAAAAAATGATAACATCAAAAAATCCGATTAAATTGGGGCAAGGAATGCCTAAAAAAGAGTTTTCAAAAGATGAAACATTAATGGCTGAGAAACACTTTTAGCATGTTTACAGCCTTTAGTCATAAGAGAAATACAAATTAAAACTACTTTGAGAGTTCATCTTAGCCTAATCAGTATGGCTAAGATCAAAAAGCATACATACAAAACAACAACCAAAGAACAAATGCTGGCATAGATATGAGGATGAAGAATATTTATTCATGATTATTGAGCATGTAAACCAGTGCATTCTCTATGGAAATTCCTGTGGAGATTCCTCCAATTGCTGAAAATAGATATATCCTATGACTGAGCTAAACCAGTATCTTAGTTAGGTTTCTATTGCTGTGAAGAGACACCATAACCATGGCAATTCTTATAAAGAAAATATTTAATTGGGGTGGCTCACTTACAGTTTAAATATTTAATTGGGGTTGAGTCCATTATCATCATGATGGGAAATGTAGTGACATATAGGCAGACATGATGCTGGAACTGAGAATGCTACATCTTGCTGGCATCAGTCAGTCTACTGACAGTCACACTGAGGGAAACTTTAGCAAAACAGACCTCAAAACCGGCCCCCACAGTGACACACTTCCTCCAATAAGGCCATACCTTTTAATAGTGCTACTCCCCTTGGAGGATATTTTCTTTCAAACCACCACCAGTTTTTGGGCATGTACACAAAAGGATTCTATGTCCTACTAAAGAGATAATGTGTGTTCATTGGTGCTCTAATTATAATAACCAGGAAATGGAAATAGCCTAGATACCTACCAAATGATTCTGGCCCAGACCCTAAAGAGCAAACCATACATCTTTCTTGTGTTTATGGATGCTATCATTGACCTTTAGCAATGTGTATTTCATTTTACCTATTCATAAATATTAGGAAACTAGTAAGGGACCATAGTGGCTGGGGAAATCTTTCAAAGAGAGAGAATGTGTGATATAAAGAGACAAGAACGATAATTAAAGGTTCAAATAGGTCAGGGGATGAAAGGCTATAAGGAGAGGGGTAACTGATACTAAAGGTGTCTTGAAAATGTCATATGGAAACTTACTACTGTAGAAGTTTTCTAAAATATATATATATATACATACACATATAAAATAATTTAAATGGGCTTACTTTATAATGGGGGGAAGACCACAACTGCATATTACATTCTAGCAAATAAAAACCCCAGTATTAGAAATTGTTTATCTTTCTTTGAGTTGATGGTCAGTTGCAGTCTCATTAAAAACAAACATTACTGGCTATTGCCATTGCTTTTGGTTACCCTCCAGAACTTGATGGTAAGGCCCTGTTGTTGAAGCTACCTCAAACATAAATCATAACACATGGAAAAATCAAGTTGGTGCTGTCCCAAGAGCTTCATCCCTACTATCTAGTTTTGATAGTGCTGAAAGGTGCAATCCAGTGTACTAGAGGATAAAATTAATCATCAGTCTTACCCAGTTGTGAATCCAGTGAGTGAGCTAAGATAATGATCTGTCAGCCGGGCGGTGGTGGCACACGCCTTTAATCCCAGCACTCGGGAGGCAGAGGCAGGCGGATCTCTGTGAGTTCGAGGCCAGCCTGGTCTACAAGAGCTAGTTCCAGGACAGGCTCTAAAAAAGCTGCAGAGAAACCCTGTCTCGAAAAACCAAAAAAAAAAAAAAAAAAAAAAATAATGATCTGTCTGGCAAGACATTTCTACTGATGCAGTAATGGCACACATGTTATGGAAAAAACCGAACACTTTCTGATTAGATTTAAGGCCAGCCTCACAAGATGAGACACATATGTGCTATAGGTACCGGGGCCAAGAACTTGAGGTTAGATATGCCATAGTCCTTGGGGAGAAACTGCTACCATTATTCAACTAATAGGACATAGTATGTAATTGACGTCTAATGACTTATCACTATATCTATTGATTCGTGCACTTGTCAAATCTCAACAGAAAAAGTGCTTCATGTAGTAGTTGACAACAGAGAGATCCACAACTGGTCAACATATAGGGAATAAGAAACTACAGAGAACTCATCCCTGAATGGAGTAGCCCAATCCCCCATCCAAAGTCTCAGAGACCATTGTAAAAGAGGGGGTTAAAAGATTGTGAAAGCTAGAAATAGTGGCTGGAAAGAAACAATGTGTTTTTGAACACAGCAGGTCAGTTGCACACAGTAAGTCATAGTGATTAAGACACAGCATCCATAAGACCTGAGCAAACTCAAGCCAGACAAAAATGTCCTGCATTTAGCTTAGGAGCTGTTGTCAACTGATAGTTTCTGGGAGAGGCCCTAGTATTCATTAAGGGTGTGAACTCTGGTAGGTCCATGATCCAAAGAAGGCCCCACACCCAAGAGTATTTCAGCAGGACAAATTGGATTTTATGAGGAGAAAGAGAAAGAGAGAGAGAGAAAGTAAACACGAAGTTGAATGGTTTAGGGAAGGGACGTGCATCTGGGGGGAGATGGGGAAGCTGATGCATATAATTAAAATATATTATATGACATTCTCAAACAAGTAATTAAAATATTATTTTTAAAAGGAAGAAAAGTAGAAGGAAATGGAAACTATTCCCTTGAATCTCAAAGCAAACTGAAAGGAAATATGCCCATAAATTGATTTGCACTGTAAAGTTGGACATTGATAGCTGCCCTAAAGTACATGACAATGGTTTGGACTTATGGTAGTTTGAAGGGAGAGTGATTGCTCCCAGCTAGTGAGGATTCTAAATATATTCAGCAGAAGTGCCATTGAACTTCTTTTCGAAATATAAATGGGATTTTTGATATAGGGAAAATATTTTATGTTGCTATAAGAACATAAACAATGGTAAACTATGGCAATTTAATTCCATAAATGAATTGTTTCTCAAAGCTATTGATCTCTTTCTTCCCTCTTGCTCCATGCATGGTGTAGGCCGATTTAGCCATTTTGATCAAGCCTCTTAGGCAGAGTAAATGTCCTACAATCCAGGTTGTGACCTGCTTCTAGAAACACTTGGGAGCAATTCCAGGTTGGGATTGTACCATAGAAGCTTCAGCCAGTTTCTGAAATTGGAAGTCACTGCTCTGGCTGGAAACTCAGTGTGGCACTGGCTTAGGGAAAATCTGAGCTGCAAGGGCCTCATGTCACCTGTTGATGGAGTGGAAATTTTCATATCAAGTGTTACATGTTCTCAGATTAAAACAGCCTCGGTGGCAGTCGAGACGTGTTGTTGTGAAAGAGCACTTTTTCTGTATTTTTAATTATAAAGAGCTATGAAGCTTATATGACCTTATAGACACGTTCTAAAACTGTTCAAGCAGATGAGAACAAAAGGTGTTTCTCTTACTGAGAGAGAAAATTGCCCACAGGCTGTTTATTGTCTTTTTGTCTTTAGTAAACCATAGGTCATCTCTCACTGACAAGAATATTTTAATAAACTCACCTGTCTTTGACATTTGGGACTATGGTGAGTGTTACAGACATGCCAGTACAAAAAGAAATGGCAGGGCAACTCATTTAAGAACTATGAATGACATCTTAGAAGAACATGAGCTCATTGGCACACCAGCCAGCACCAACTGCATACCTAAGAAGCCTAGTGCCTCTAAACAGAATATTTTGAAGTTTTCTGCACTGAATAGTTTCTGTTGTTCCACATCCACACAGATCAGTGACAGTGGATCTCCCTTGATTTGTTTTAATCCTCATATACTACTCAGAAAACTTAGTGTCATTTTAAGCACAAACTCTACACCTTTATATGTATTTTCAGTAATATTTCTTCACTAAAATGTCTAAAGTCAATATAAGACTTCAATATTGAAGGTCTATCTGTTTCAGTTATGCAAATTTAAGAGTTTAAATTTTATTTTATTCTAATATTTCAATTAGAAGTAACAACTATAAAATTGTGCTCTAGGTTCTTCTTTGTTTATTGTTTTGCTGGGAGTTAATTTCAGGTTCGCACACTGTTAGGGTTCACGCATTATGCTGGCCCCTGTCACCTGGCAGGATGAACCTAGGCAGTAACATATGTATGCAGGTGAAAAAGGTCCCTTTAAGAATGGCGCTGGGCTTTGATTCTTCTGCATGGACGGGCTCTGTGGGAGCCTTCTCAGCTTGGTTGATCACCTTCCTGGACCTGGGGGAAGTTGGGAGGACCTTGGCCTTAACATAGAGTAGGGAATCCTGATGGCTCCTTGGCCTGGAGAGGGAGAGAGGGGAGGTATGGGTGGAGGGGAGGGGAGGAAAGGTGGAGGAAGAGGGGAGAAGATGGAAATTTTAAAATATAAAAAAATAAACCATGAAAAAAAGAGACAAACTCTGCCCATTCCTACCTTTTCTTTCCTGCTGTTTTTCTGAAGAAGCAGGCTGGTCCTTGCCACTTCTTTCTCTTCTTCTTTGTCTCTGTATTTACCTTCCTCTCTTTTGTCCCCCACTCCCTTTAACTCAATAAAGCTCCCACATAAGCTGTGCTTGCATGGCGTGCCTGTCCTTCCACCACTGGGCTCTCACCAGCTGATGGACCTTTGGCCCACCAAAGTCTCTCTTGCACTGTTTTACAACATACACAGTAGGCAAGTACTCTAACACTGACCTCCTAGCTCGCAAATTTAACCTTTATGTATTTATGTTGTAGAGGGTAATATTTGATATATGTATACCAGGGAATGGTTATATCACAGTGATGAATATATTATCTCAATACTTTATTCATAATAAGAGCATTAAAAATTTGTTCTTTGCAATATTTATGTATACAGGAGATTATTAAGTACAGTTCCCATGCTGCATAAGAAACCCAAAGAACTTAAGTTTCTCCTTTTAGCTTTTATTTATTTTTTTAACAGAAGAACAGGTTCAATTCAACAAAAACAAAGCAAACAGACAACAACTAAAAATAGCTGCAGAATCTCATTATGATGTTTTCTAGCTCCACCTGTTTGCCTGCAAATTTCAAGATGTCATTATTTTTCTCTGCTGTGTAGGACTCCATTGTGTAAATGTACCACATTTTCCTTATCCATTCTTCGGTCGAGGGGCATTTAGGTTGTTTCCAGGTTCTGGATATGATAAACAATACTGCTATGAACATAGCTGAGCACATGTTATTGTGGTATGATTGAGCATCCTTTGAATATATACCCAGAAGTGGTATTTCTGGGTCTTGAGGAAGAGTGTTTACTAATTTTCTGAGAAATCACCATACTGATATCCAAAGGGGCTGTACCATCTTACACTCCCACCACAATGCAGGAGTGTTTACTCCACAACCTCTCCAGCATAAGTTGTCATCAGTGGTTTTGATCTTTGCCATTCTTACAGGTGTAAGACAATTATCATATGTACTCAGTCATAAATAATTTTTAAACATAAAGCAAAGAAAACCAGCCCACAAATCACAATCCCAAAGAACCTAGACAACAATGAGGACCCTAAGTGAGACATGGATCTAATCTACATGGGAAGTAGCAGAAGACAAGATCTCCTGAGTAGGGAGCATGGGGCCCATAGGAGCGGTTTGAAGGGGAGGGGAGAGGTAGGGAGAGAAGCAGAGAAAAATGTAGAGCTCAATAAAATCATTAAAAATATAGCTGCAGAAGAGATATCTCTCCTTCCAGAAAGATGAGAGCTCATGTTCTGCTCAAAGACTAGGATAACTGTGTCTGGAGGAGGAAGGAAAAGAGGCTCTGAAAACTTTCTTTTTGGGCTAGATAAAGGTTGTTGCTAGGAGTGACCAGGGAGTGGTGAGTGAAAGAATGTCAGGTAATCTTTAAGAATGTTTGTTGTACTTCAGGACTGAGCAGCAACAGGGTAGAGGGCCCTGATTAGTATTGTCTGGGCTGGGGATGGCTAGAATCTAGGGTAGGGAATAATTTACTTTCTTAAAATGAAACTTTCTGTACTTTCAAAAGGAACTGCATGGAACAATGTGGCCCTAGCTATCAACATTCAAAATTAGGGCTAGTGGTTTGGATTAGCAATAAAGTACTTATCTAGTATGCACCAGGCCCTGAGTTTGAACCCCAGCAGTGCAAAATCAAAATCATTTTTTTTTCTTAAAATAAAGCTAACATTGTAACCCTAGGTTCTACAATATTGAATACATTTGCAGGGAAGATTTCCAGAACCAACATGGGAAAGGAGAACTTCCATCTTGTACTCATGTCTGTACTATTGCCTCCTTGTGCATGTGTCAAGGGAAATTATAGTGAGTACTGGCAGAGTTGTCACATGTTACTGGGAAAACTGGGCTTCCCTCTTGGGGTTCTTAGTCTCAGTGGTAATAGAATTTAAGAACAGATTCAAAAGAAGCCTGAAGATAATTTTATTATCCTTTCATAGAAAATCCACAGGGCAGACAAGTTGTAAATATTTGAAGATGCTTGAAAACGGAAAGAGGTAAGAGGAAGAGAGAAAGATAGAAAGCCATACCATTTATTGGGGATGGAGGGCAGCCCTGTAATGGACAGTGATGGGGGAGCATCAGAGAAAGCTAAGGAAACCCTGAGTAAGTACCCCAGAAAGCATATATAGCTGCTGTTAGCATCTTAAAGAAGAATCTAGGGAAAGATAAACACACTATTCTGGGGATAAGTATTCCTCCTATCTCTTTAGCATAGCTTATTGAGTTGCCTTCCATGGGAGTGCTCCGTAGCTTACATGATGGACATGTTCAACTGCATTAACTCTTAAAGGAAGAGATAATATTATCTCTACACCTAGAGGTGGATTCAGACTTTACTGTAACATTCCCTGTTCTAAACCAGTAAGAGTATTATTGTTAATTATTATTATTAAATAATTATTATTAATTATTCCAGAGATAGTCTGAAACGAAGGAATTTATAGGATGTGGTTTTACCATGATGATCTAGAGATCTAATTTTAAATCTGTTTATGAGTGGGGATTAGTGCCTCAGTGGAACTTCTTATCTAACTAAAAATTGACCAGCTCTCTTAAGATAGCTGGTCACCACTATTCTACTCTCCACTTCTGTGAGATACACTTCTTTTAAAAGTTTATATCTAATTACAGAAGCATTGAGGACATTTAATAAACTATTAACTTTTTGAAACAACCCATTCAGCTGTGTTCTTGAAAGAAACAACACCAGAAGAGAGGTGTAAAAAGCCTCATTTAAATTGTTTGTTTTCTTTAATATTGTTTACTTTCAATGTGAAATATTTGTTAAGCATTAATTAGATAAGTACCAGATATAAGACTTTTTTGCTGTAGTGTGAACTCAACAACAACATGAACTTACGGATATAAAATATGGAAGTGAGCAGGAAGAAGAAAATAGTTTCAATTAAAACACTATGCATGGATTTTTATGTGTGCAAAATGAATACAGAGTAATTATATTTTTATAGAAAGAGTATTGAGTCACCTCATAGATTCTTGCTCAATAAGATCCCCAAAAATGAAAAAGCAATAGTAGATCTAACAATCTAAACCTGGCAAAGGCATCTCAAGTCTCTGCTTATATTTTAGTCTCATGATACTGTTCTTGCAGTCAGGACAGTTGTTCCTGCTGGGCTTCACTCTGACAACTGCAGAGAACACCATCATGTGGACCCATCATAGATTTATAACTAGAAAAAGGTGACAGTTGAAAATCTAGAGATGACAGGTAAAAATAGGAACAAAGGAAGAAAAAAAGAGAAGAGTATTTTCTATTGCATTATTAACTTAAGTTTTAGAAGAAAAATCCAATGATCAATATTCCTGCAAATGAAGCCGTGTTCTCTGGTTATCATTTTCTTAAGATTTAGCCATTAACCACAATAAATTCTATATCTTACATAATTTTTAATAGCTACAAAATCAATTAAATTGATAAGAAGACTTTTAAATGGATAATAGTTTGCTCTCCCTCAATAAACCTCACCTTAGGCTCTCCCAGAAAACTATTTTAATGATGAAGCTTGACTTTGTGTTTTATCACTTTGGTCAGCATAACACATGTTTCAGAGCCTGTGTTTCTCTATAAAATGAACATTTTCCCCTACAGTACATTCTTTTAAAAAGCACTGAGCAATAAATGTATTTAGATTTTAAGAAGTCGCTTTTGAACCAGAAGTTGCAGCGAAGTGGTATATCCTATAGGGTAAGTGTACAAGTTAGACTACTTAGGTTACAAATATTAGGTTCACATTTTATTTGTTGTATAGCTTTGGTTATCTCAACTACAACATGATGTTAATAGGTGCATCTTACCTCATGGCACTGTGGGAGGCAAAACTGATACAATGCCTCACACACCATTAACAGAGTAGCTCTTAATTGCATTTGGTGTCTACTCTAGGTACACATGTCTGTGTCTACTGCTAAAAAACAATGAAGCCTAGTTGTTAAGAGTAGCAGCAGATGATGGTAGATAATGACAGCTTGGACAAGATATTTAGGCTCCTGAAAGCTTTGAAAGGTCTTCCATCGCTTTTCCCATTCCACTGGAAAGAAGGAGTAACTGACTACATTTTGATCCACTGGGCACTGAATTAAAATGGAGTAACTCTAGACACTCAAATAAACAGAAGCTATGTTAGCAGAGAACTATCTATATTGGCCACAAGAACAACAATGTCAGTTATTGCAGCTCTCTGGGTGGGTGGTTTTTTTGTGTGTTTGTTTGTTTTGTTTTGTTTTTAATAATAAATGGTAAGCAGTGTGCTTTATTTGGACTTATACATCCAAGACATCAAGGAGTGAATAACAAAGGAGACAGAAAACATAGGAAGTATTACAGTGGATTTATTGTCATGCTGACTACCACTGCATAGTCTAAGAAGGCAGGAAGCTCTCTAGGCAGGTGCTCTGGGCAAAGAGACTCCTTGAAGAACACAAGAAGAAATTCTGCGGTCAGAGGACATGGGGGAAGGACGAATAACTTTCACTTCTATTTCTTCTGAGTGTCCTGCTCCCAGCCCCTCTGTTTAAATTCATCAATAAGAATATATATATATATATATATATATATATATATATATATATATGCTTGTCCCATGTTGACCCTTAATAGTTCCTCAGAAAGCATGATTCCAATCCCTGTAGAAATGGAAATTCATCCACGCTGGAAGTAGAAGGAGCTAAGAACTAAGAAGGAACATACATCCACTCTGGCCTTGTAGAAGGCAGAACTGAAGTTCTAGGAAAAATTTCTTAGATAAGGGGACATATAGCTCAAGTAGGGATGATCACCTATAATGACAGTCATTGGAGTGGATGAAAATCTAAGAAACAACTTTGGGAAAATTCCATTAGCTCTAAAGGTAATATAAATGTGAGAATCAAAATATAGCACAAGTAATCTATGGAGAAGGTATCGGAACTATTCCAGAAAGATTTTTGATTAAAAAAAAAGTCCAAGAGAGGTCTATTATTTATTTAAAAGGAGAAAACACTCTCTCCTCTAAACAGCAACAAAAGCACACATTTTAGCACCATAATCACTAATGAAGGTTTACCTCTCTGAGAAGCCCATTTGATTTGTTCTATAACAAACCGAGAAATTTCATTGTAGTACAATTTCAGTTATTATTAGTATCATTTATATTCATAAACAGAAAACCCACATGTTATAATCAGTCTCCACTTTTGCATTGGCAGAGGCCATACTTTAGATATTAATAAGATCAGGTATCAATTTTGCACTCTTTCCTAAATCATTTTTCCCAGATGAGAATTGATAAGTGAGTTTTGTCCTCCTCCATGAACGATTTTCCAGAATCAAAGCAAGTTATGTGGTTAAACTTAATTCCTCTAAACCAATTTTGTGTTCTGTGTTTCAAAATGGCTAAGGACAATCTCAGTCTATATTCCAAAACAGCAATTAATCCAAAATAAAAAGTGATGGCAAATAACCCACTTCAGCAAGTCTGAGCTTTATCTTCTTTAAAAACACATCTAGAATTGAGGCAGAGGGGAGGAGTGGCCCAATGATTTGTTACACATATGCCTAATGTCCATCATCAAAAACGCCGTAAAGCAAAAGACTGTCCACCCTGAGACACCTCCTAACACACACCGAAAACTATGTGTCACAAACAGCTCATAAAACAGAAAACTCAACCCGAAAGGCTTAAACTAAGACAAAGAAAAACGTACTATGTAGAGAATATTCTGTCGGTTATTATTGAGAAACCATGAAGATGGACTATGAGAATAATAAAAACATGAAGTGGCTAAGCACAGGATCAATTTTTAATGACTTCACATTGCTCCAACTAAGAGGCTTGCATGCTTTCCTGTCCAGAGGCAGTAACTCTTCAATAGAGCTATCATCTTAGTTTTAAAAATCAGTCATTTCTATTTTAAATCTATCCCCACAGAAGATATGGCAGCCTCATTCCTAGATTTAAACCCATATTTAGTCAATTTATAACCATTATAAATTGGTATAAATTAAAAAAAACTTTGTCCTTATAACAATATACTCTTTCATCCATTGGGTTCCATAATTTGTTAGCTGTTTCTTGTTTGTGTTTTAATGCTGTAAAATCAGAAATACATTTTCTATTAATGGATTCTTTAATTTCAGGCTTCTTAAATAAAATGTTGATGATTCTCTTCCAAATAAATTCTGTGACTTTTCCTGAATTGTTTATTATGAGGTTTAACACTTAAATACTAAAGCTTTCTTTCCTGATACCCTTTAGTGCTCAACATTTTTCAGCACCGGTCTCTTCTTAATTGGCGGGGGGAGGGGAAACAGGTTAGAACTACTGTTTACATAATCCTCTGTCTTCTTACCTTAGTGTTCTTGTCATGAAGCAAACTAGATGTTCTACACGTTTTATTGTTTATTCTGACTGTCCCGAATGATAGTCTCTACTGAGGTCCTACCTGTTTATTCTTTCATAAATGGCTTTTCTCATATTAACGCTTTATAATCAGTAGGTCACTAGACGGAATCTGAATATTTTCTATTATAACTCCCCATCCAGTTCATAAATGATTTAAGTAGCTGAGATGCTGTGAAAACATGTTGCGTTTTGAAAACTCCCATAGGTGTAGGTAGCATTCCTGGAAGATAGAGAAAAGGAAATCACACAGATCTGGAAAGGGCTGTCAATCAGGAAGTTGAGCTGATATAATGTCCTGAGGGGTTTGGCCTGTATCTTAAAGAGATTTGAAAAGCCAAAATGTCTGGGGAAATGAGTACAAGAGGTTTGGTTTTGTTTTGGTTTGGACTGGCCATAGAAGAAAAAGCTAGAAGAATTCAGGTAAAAGAAAACAAAAGAGTTCAATTCAAAGGACTATTGTCACGAGATGGAAAGAGCAAAGGTAACTTAGAAATCAGGGATTTATTTTTAACCCTTTGGCTATCAGTGATGAGGGAGATGGTGGAAGAGGTCAAGAAAATTTCATATAGACGGGTAAATAGGCAATTAAACAAGATTAGCAATAGAGAGACATAAGGGAGCCCAAGAAGAAGGCCCGTAGAGTCCTACAACTTGTTTTAATATTAGTAGCCTAAAAAAAAATAGAGTTGTGGACCGCTATTAGAAGCTGGAGGAGGGAGGGCAGAGGAACTGATTGAGGAGTCAACTTAGTACAAATGATGAGGCCAGATTAGATGCAAGACTGAAACCCACAGTATAGTGCTCAATAAGAAAATGTGAGAGATGAGGAGAGTAAGTCAGGGATCTTTTAGAAACCAACCATAGATGGTTTAGAAACTAGAGAGGAAGGAAGGTAGGGGAAACAAACAGGAAGTCATATAGGAAAAACAGAACAGTAAGAACAAATATGCCCTCAACCACCAAGGCCAGGAGAATTTCTGGAATATGGCAGCAGTACTAGGCAGTTTATGTCCTAATGGTTCAAGGAGCAGAGACTAGATGTCAGGTGGCTGGTATTCACCCTAATGGTTAAAACATTTTACACTAACTGGAAATGGGAGTAAAAGCCAGGCTATGGGGGGTAAAGAGGAGCATGGTACGTGAACAACAGGACACCATGAATTCAGGTACCAGGGGATTCTAGATATAATGGAATAATAATAAAGGTAGCTAAGAGTGAAGCTTTTGAGTTGACATTTTGAAACAGCATTTCTCCACTGTCTCTCAAGAACGAAGTGGTCGAGGATAGATTCTATTAAAGTGAGATAAAGCAGGGTTTGAATTCTTGGGATGGAGCCAGGAGTTAGGGGAGATAAACCTGGGGTAGATTTGCCTCTTGCTCTGAGGTCAGGCAGGCCACAGGCTGTCATCTGTATCCCTCATGACACCTGTATTCAGGAACTTCTGCCTCTCGTGCCAAGGAATGAGGCTCTGGAAAGTAGAAACAGACCACAGAGCCAGAACTGGGTTTCTGTGGAGAGACAAGGAGTAAGAAAATGTTAGCTTTTACAAGGAACATGTAGAAAATAGGAATTAGGTTCCCTGCTTTGGAGCAGTGAACTCAGAGGAAGAAAGAATGACCAAGAACGGGAGGTTGTATTCTGTACTGTCAAGGGCCTGCTGCATGCAGTCATATGAAACCGAGTTCATAGCTTAGCTTAGGCATTTGCTAAGTGTGTGGCCTTCTGTGAGGTACTTGGTCACTTGCTGCTTGAGTTTTTTTCACATGCACGTTGAAGTGACTGACACTAGCTTCACAATGATATCGTAAAGAATAGAATATAAAAGAATTTAGTGAAAATCTTTCATCTGTTTTTGGTAACGATGGAACTTAGGAGCCTTGCACGTGAGCGCTACAACCTTTGGGCAGTAAGAATAAACCATGTCATAGAGCGGAGCTGGGAAGGATAAACACTTAGTAGTTAGTTACCTGTCTCAAGAAAGAAAAAAGAGTGACTAGGTACAGAAAAATATTGCTAAGGAGAGTCAACAGTCCAATGAGTAAGGCAAGCACCATCTGGGACACTGCTATCCTGAAGAGCCCACAAGATTATTTTCCCGGAAGACTTCTAAACAGACAGACAGTGAGCAGAGGACTAGTGGGAAACAAGTTGGGTAATAGGGTGGTTGAAGTGACGGTTGAATCCAGAACACTGGCTCACGCATAGAAAGACATGAAACCAGAAAGGTCTTAGAAGATGGGAAGGTGATCCCAAGACTATTTCAAGAATACCAGAAGGAGTATCAGAAGCAGGAAGGAATTGCACAGAACTCAGATACTTTTCTGTAGATGAGAAGCACTGTGAAGTCACGGATTGGAGAAGAGATGGAAGAATAATAACATGAGGAGTTGGGACAAAGGGTACATGATCACCAAAGGCATGTTGGCCTGAGGAGCAAAGGGCAGTGAGTGGGAGTGGCAGGAATTTGGATTGGGGTAATCATGAACAAGAAGCCATAGCCATGGGGTTTGGCAGGCAATGTGGATGATATTTAGAGACTAGATAGCTAAACGATGTAAAGAATGAGAAAGCCTGCATTGCTCTGTACCCATTGAGGTTCCCTATTTCAACATCATAGAATGACGATAAATAATTAGGTAGTCTTTAAGGGCTCCTAATATGGAAATTTCTGTCTCTGCCTCTTCCTCCACCCCCCCCCCCGTGTGTGTGTGTGTGTGTGTGTGTGTGTGTGTGTGTGTGTTTGTGTGTCCATATGCATGGGGGTGTATGTGTGTGTATGATGTGTTACTGGAGATTGAACCCAGTGCCTTGTGTGTGGTATTGACCTAGAGATTCAATTCAAAAGCTCAGCCCCAGCTATAAAATTCTTAAAGGAACAGTCAACACTTTTCTTAACCCTGAAGTTTTTGGATGGAGCATAACTCACATTATTGATACTGAAGCTGAACAATGCTCTGGCTATGACAAACAATGCTGCAATGAACATAGTTGCCCTTGTGGCACAATTGAGCATCCTTTGGGTATACACCCAAAAATGGTATTGCTGGGTCTTGAGGAAGGTTGACCTAAATGCCCCTCAACCGAAGAAGGGATAAGGAAAATGTGGTACATTTACACAATGGAGTACTACACGGCAGAAAAAAATAATGACACCTTGAATTTTGCAGGCAAATGGATGGAGCTAGAAAACATCATTTTGAGGGAGGTAACCCACACTCAGAAAGACAATTATCACATGTACTCAGTCACAAGTGGTTTTTAAAGATAAAGCAAAGAAAACGAGCCCACAAATCACAATCTTAGAGAACCTAGACAACAATGAGGACCCTAAGAGAGAAATACATAGACCTAATCTACATGGGAAGTAGAAAAAGACAAGATCTCCTGAGTAAATTGGGAGCATGGGGACCTTGGGAGAGGGTTGAAGAGGCAGGGAGAGGAGCAGAGAAAAATGTAGAGCTCAATAAAGATCAATAAAAAAGAATAATTTCATGAAATTCATACTCAGTTTCAATGACTCCGTTAAATTATTGTAATCACTTTCCCAAATCACAAATGACTGCTTAGCTTGTAAACATTTTAGAAATCTTAATTTATGTAAAACAAAATTTTAAGACACTCAAGACTTCATTCCAAAGCAGAAAAGTTAGTTGCATGTTGATATTTTTCTTCATTCAGAATTCAGTAAATATTCCCTGTACAGCAAGTGTGTGCCAGGCACTGTTCCATACATTGGGAAAAACAGTGAAGGAAATGGAAAACAAGCCCCACATTGCATAAGCGCGGCTCTAAGGGAGAAACACAGATAGTCAGTATATACAAAGAACACGTGGTACTTTCAGGTAGGAGTGAGGTGGAGTAAGAATTAAGGTAGAGGTTTCCACGGGTGCCGGGAAGCAGCTGCTTTCCATAGAGTTCAGAAACCAGCGCTGCTGACAAGGTGCCTACAGCAGGGAGCTGATGCAGAAGAGCCAGCGGGATGAAGATCTGGATGGAGGTTGTGTAGGTGGAATAAATAAAGATGATGAAGGGATTAAGGCTCTCCAACAAGATTAATTTAGCAGAAGGGATGTAAACAAAATCAGTGCCCATCTTGCAGTCTAATGAGCAAGTCACAACTTTCCCCACCTTTGGATGTGTTTTTATCATGGTAATTCCTGTTTCACGGGCTGCATACTGGTTAAGGACAGATTTGGAGAGCTGTGGGTACCTCTTTGTGGTAAAGCGCTTGCCTATGCATGGGCAAAGCTTCCTGTTTGATTTTCAGCACTGCACCAAGAAGATAGTGACTCTGGTTGCATTTGAATTCTGATCTTTAGGGCCAGAGAAATGGCTCAGCAGTTAAGAGCATTTGCTGATCTTCCAAAGGACCAGAGTTCAACTCCACCATAAGGTGGTTCAGAACCATCTATAACTTTAATTCTGAAGGATCTGCTGCTCTCTTTTGCCACAGGAATGCAAGTGGGGCATAGGCACACATGCAGGCAAAAAACTCAAACACAAAAAATGGTGAAATAATTTAAAATAAGTAAGTTTGATTCACACTCCTTTAAGCTGTTTGCCTTGGTAAACTTCTGAACACCAGAATCATTCTCATATATCTTATAACCTATAGTACAGCAGTAATAATAATTGCGATTACTATAAGGATTAAAAGATAGCTTAGCTAGTTAAGGAAATGCTTGATTATAAAAAGTACTTCTTATATAATGTAATTCTACAGCCACCTCTCCCTCCCACCCCATTGCATTATATGGGGCAAATAAAACCCTTTCATTTTATTTCCTTAATGGTTATTGTTGGTTCTGAGTATGATATAATTTAACCAACTCTCCAGGAAGCAACTTGTTGGTTTTTCTTCATGAGCTCTACAGTACTGACAGCCTGCATGTCGATGCCGAGGGAACCCGTGAAACTCACTGATTGCAGTAGTTTTAAGGGTCATGGCTGATTTTAAAGGGTTTCCCACGAGGCTTCTACTGAATGGAAGTGAAAGGCATGCTGTGAACTGCTATCCAACCAGGTGAAATTGTTCCTGCAGATAATTATACGAGAGAGCGCCGCGCGCGCGCGCGCGCGCACACACACACACACACACACACACACACACTTCTTTAGTTTCTGAAAGGTAAACATATCCTATTTTATCACGGGTAAAAAAAAAAGGACATAGAAAATCTTCTACCAACTCCTGTTAGATTTTTTTTAATCCAATAAAATTAGACAGAGTGGTTATAAGGTTAACAATTATGGACAGAAAATAATCTTTCAACATTTTTACTTTCCTAATTTCAAGATTTGACTTAAAGTTTATGAAAGTTGACTAAAACATTTCTATACTAAATGTTCAGAATGTTCTGCAGGAAAAAAAAATAAGGAAATATTGAATTTCTTTGTAAAGAAAGCTAGAGTAGCCTAAAGCACATGGAAACTGTTGCAAAACATCTCTGGTCAGTACCTCTTTGGAAAACAATAAAGAATGTCCAAAAATAAGCTTTGTGTGACAGCTGAAGTTGTGGGAATTTAAACTTATGTAGATGATATTCACTGCGTCAAATGAAATTCTTGGGCAACTATAGTTAACATTCATATTAGCTGGTTATTAGAAATTTCTGAAATAAAATTACTTTCATTTATCATGTACTTCATATAAAAATAATTCAATACTATGATTTATTCATTAAATAAATTAGCTTTATTACATAAAACTTACACACGTACTCCTAAACTTTTAAATGTGGATCTTCTTTGCTCCCTTCCTTCTTTCCTTCCTTCCTTCTTCCCTCCCTTCCCCCCTCCCTCCCTCCTCCCTCTTCTCTCCCTCCCTCCTCCCTCCTTTCTCCCTCCCTTCTTCCCTCCCTCCCTCTCTTTCTCTTTCTCTTCTTTCTTATTATTATGTTAAGACAGTATCTCACTATGCAGAACAGACAAGCCTTTGATGCACAGAGATCAGCCTGCTTCTGTCCTGTGAGTGCTGGGATTAAAGATATGTGCCACATGTCCAACTAAAATGTGACTTTGTAAAAGGCACAATGGTGACACTTAATGTTACTTTCTGAATTTGTTAACATACAAAATACAAACATTAGAAAAGAGTTTGAGATTAAGCTGAATCTGTTTGCTCAAATTTCAAGATGACGTAGCTAGGTGCTAAATAACATTGCTGAGGTCACAAAACTAAAGTAGACCTGGGAAAGGTCTAATTACATTGTGATTTTTCTTTTACTTTTAGGTCTAACATGTATATGACTTAATTTTTGTTTCTGTTCATCTCTGACTCGATGATATAATACAATAGCAATATTATACAGAACAGAAAAGCAGTCTTCAAGCTTCTGTTTCTTTAACATTATGTCAAATCATTGATTGAAGTATTGATCCTTTTTATTATGTGTAACTAATGAAATATATTTAAAACTATGCTTGTAATTTTAGAGAATTAAAATTATAAAATCCCAAGTAAAAGATTAGGTCTCCTCTGGGAAGCACAAAAGAGAGGCTTCGTGTCATACGTATGTACAACCTCTAACTCGGTAAACTTGTTTTTTTCTGACAAGTTTCTTCCGTGCCCTGTGATCTTTATTCTTATTTTCATTTTTGTTTACAGAAAGCAAGGCACAAAGCAGAATGTGTGGATTTGCATGGTGCACATATAGAATGGGCCAAGGAAAAATCAAGCAAGAAGAGTGTCTTTCAGGTAGGAATGCCACACGTACTCAATTTATTCCTGTTTCCTCTAAACCGAGCTCTCTTGGGTAATCAGAATGAGATTACCTTCCTATGATGTTTCCGTCTGCATGAGCTACTTGTCTGAAGGTCATTATGAAAGACTGACTCTGACTCTTCTTCCTTGTGGAACTGTGGGTTTATTTTGTGTTTTCCCCTGATGCCTGGTTACTATCTAGACACAAAATAGATTCTCTGTGTTGGTTATTATACAGCAACGTCATTGAACTTTGCAACGTATTCGATAGCTGTTTGGGGCGCCAACCTAGAATGTTTTGCTTAAATAGATGTGACGTGGCACTTTCAAACGTACACAAATTAAGATTCCCTAATTATAAGCTATTCTCATTCATTGCTATCCCTGCCTTCCAGTCATTAACAACATTTACTAGCGGAAGTGAGGAGCAGGGGAGAACAGAGCAGCCTGTTGGGGAAGGCAAGGACATGCAAAAGGGAGGAGGGAGAGAAATCAGAATGCATTCGATACATGGACGAACTTGTCAAAGCACAAATTTAATTAATAATAAATTTTAAACCAGATCCTTTTATATTGACTATTTTCACTTTGGGAAGAAAATTGCTACTATCGATTAACAGTCAGAATCATATTCCACTGAGTGTAAAATAAACCACGAAATCCTTGAATGAATAGAAACCATAAACTTTGGTATTTCACTTGTGAAATTAATTCAGATTATAATTATTTCAGATGATAAATTGGTATGTTTTTCCATTTTAACTTATATACAACATTTAGATTTTCAATTTTGTTATATTTCAGAATTATCCCATTTAGGAGAGAAGGGAGTAGATTAACACTACTTATTAATATGAAATATTAATTCTACTTTTTAACTAAAAGTAAGTTATTATGTAATAAAATACATTGATGAAATCAGTATAAGGATCTTGCAGTAGCATATGTGGTGGCCTTTTCTCCTTCTTCTCATATGAGGGGAAATAGCTCACTTCCAGTATATCCAGTGTGGGTTACTTCCTCCCGGAACTTATTCAGATATAGTAAAATAATTCAGACCTATTCAGATTTAAAAAGCGATGCTTGTCCTAGAATAAATTATCTTTCCGTTTCTAGTTTTGCTCTACTTAAATATAGAGATGTTTTTAACTAAAAATTAAGTGAAAGGATAGATATAATTATCATCTGTCAACTAAAAATACAATTTTAAACAAGAAGGAGGAAGGAAGGAAGGAAGGAGGCAGGAAGGCACACGTAGGGAGAGTGATCTCAAACCAAACGGCAGAGAATTTAGAGAACCAAGGTATAAATAATAAGATGAACTTTGTTTGAGAATGAGAAGGTAAGAGTCGGTAAAAATAACCCTCTCCTCTTATTTCTGTCTCTTGGTGTTATTCTGACACCAATAATAAAATGTAAGGGTCATAATTCAAGACACTGACAATCTAAAACAGTGGCTCTCATCCTGAGGGTCGTGACCCCTTGGAAAACCTCTATCTCCAAAAAAAAAAAAAAAAATATTTACATTACGATTCCTAACAGTAGCAAAGTACAGTTCTGAAGCAACAGTGAAAATAATTTTGTGGTTGCGGGCTGCCACAACATAAGGAACTGGATTAAAGAGTTGCAGCATTTGGAAGGTTGAAAAACCACTGATCTAGGGCATGATCAGATAAGCTAAATGTTGTTTGTCTACATGCATTGTGGGTACCTCAATTAATAAAGTTGTAAAAGAAAGAGATTGTGTTCACTTTTAAGAACATGATGTTTGTAAAAATGGATCATCTTTTAGATTTCTGAGGCCAGTCTTTCTGCGTTTATCTCTGTAAAGTTTCAACCAGACCAACAATGAGAGGCTACTGTCAAGTCTGTGGTGCACAAATGGTGGCGTATATCATCCTTAGCTTTTGAACTATTGCTAATGTTCATTCGTTTATAATTTTCACTTGAATTTTATATATACTTCTGAATACAGCTTTTCCCAAAGACACTGAAATCTATTTCACCTTTTGAAAATTTAGTGGCTTGAAAATTTTGTCATCTATTTTTGTAAGTGATATAATTGAACAATTCATGGAGCCTTGAGCCTAAAATATTTAGACAGATGATTGGCAGAGGGGTACATGCACAGATAGATAGCATGATTCATATATAGATGATAGATGATAGATAGATAGATAGATAGATAGATAGATAGATAGATAGATAGATAGATATTCGGTGGAAAAATTCTTGATAGTTTTATATGTAGAAATATAAGGCTATGAAGATATTGTGAACACAAAAGTTACAGAAAATTCTGATATTATTTTCTGTTTATTCATGTTGGATAAAGCATCTTGCTTTCCTCAAGCTTAGGTTAAAATTTACTAATATGCACCCATCAAGGAGATCAGTCATTTGAGTAGAATAACGTGAATTGCTTTTATAGTTCAGCTAGCAAAAAGAAGCATTGAGAAGAATTTGCAGACGACTAAGTCCAGATGATGTTGTGCATCAATATTTGATTAGATACATTAGCTGGGCTTACTCTCAAGTGATCAGAATAAACATGATTACATCTCAAAACACAGTATTAAGGCATGGGTGGGTATTTGAGAGTGCAGAAGGGTTTCCTTACCTACTGAATAATGAAACGTTTCTTCCTGACTGAAAAAGACCCTTCTAACTTTAGCTGAGGTACCACATCAAAAATAGTTTTAGGATTCCAAGTTTGAATTAGGCTTGATATTCAATCTCAGCCTATGAATTATAGATTACAGACAGCAAATGACTATTGAGATTTTTAGTTCCAGAAGAATCAAAGAAGAGCAAAATTAGAAATAATTTAAAATTTGAAATCTGTCTTTAAAAAGTTGACGGATTGGCAATTATATACCACATAATTACCATGTCTGCAGAGAAGTCAAACTTGAAATGAAGAGGAAAACAAACAAAAATTGTGAGTGCCTGAGATATGCTGGAAGCACACATTTTTGATACAGAAAGATGGAATATTTTCATACACTGTTTATACTTTGTAGACATCTGATTTGTTCACTTTCTGTATTTAACAAAATCCAAGTTTTATTTACAGTTAAATTTCCATCAAACAAAACGTGGGTTCAGTCTTCTTCTAATAGTAGATGCTAATATCACAGTGATGAAATTATAGTATATAATTTAGTGTATATGTAGTATAATTTAGTATATAATAGCTCTTGGTAAATCAAAATGGTATTCGCTTTCTGAAATGAGGAATCTCTGCCTGTTTTGGAGCTGGAATCTTTGTGCTTCTTTTGTCTGATAGGCATTGCTCAAGAGCAAGTAACATCTTAAAAAAGTGCTATCTGTCTTTAAAAAGTCTCTGTCTATGACATGTAATCACAGGTGTCAAACAATTCTATAAATACATCTTTAAAAAACATCATCAGGTGTACATTTATATTGGATTTCTTGATCTTGGGATTTACACACACATACACACACACGAATTTTTGCACTTATGAAAGGGACATACAAATCCTAAACTAAATTGGTGTACGTCCACTGCTCTAATGGTTGTTTAATCCTGTAGAAAGGGTAATCATGAACCATCACAATTTTGATGTAACTTGAGAAGGTATTTCGTCATTGAGTAATTTGGGATGAACTTTAGACAAGTTTTCACCAGGTCTTCATCAGAGAGAGCCTGGGCAAAAAGATTTATGCGCAAATCACTTGTCTTAAACATTTCTGCTAAGTGCTGGTTTTTTCTTTTGTGGTTAACCTGAAATTTAATGCACCAAGGATTAAAAGGATTACAACATAATCTTAAATAATCCCAAATGTCATTTACAGAGAGATAGTTGTAATAACTAAACAAAACTCCGCTAAAGGGTTGTAGTACTGTAAGGCAGCATCCGAAGCACAAGGGGAGGTCATATCTTCTCTTGTCTCGCTGGCCACACTGGGCATTTACACTGCCTTACATCAGGAAGGTTAACTGATAACATAGTTTGGAAATTAGTTACAGAAACACTAACACATCATTTGGGGGAAGAAAATCTTCTTGTTTCAAAGTTGACAGGAAATTTTCATTTAGGTTGTTTCACTTCCTTTGAGTTTGAGGGTCTCTGAACAATGTCTTTGGAAGTCTAGGGTGGGGAACTCATGGCATGCTGTCAAACAGAGGACACAACACAAATACTCTCCCAGCCTTCCAGGAATGCCACTTGT
Source organism: Arvicola amphibius (assembly GCF_903992535.2). Lineage (NCBI taxonomy): Eukaryota > Metazoa > Chordata > Mammalia > Rodentia > Cricetidae > Arvicola > Arvicola amphibius. The sequence goes on along the minus strand of NC_052053.1, from coordinate 36,725,433 downwards.
TAAAAATGAGAATGAGCTGAGCATAGTGGTGCCAAGCCTTTAAATCCCAGTCCCTCTGAGGCAGATGCAGGTGATCCCTGTGAGTGTAAGGCCAGCCTGGTCTGCTTAGTGAGTCCAAGGACAGTCAGAGCTATATAGAATCCTGTCTTAAAAAATGATAATGAAAACAAAAACAGACTGAAGACAAAGCAATTAATTCCATTCAATTAAGTTATCACGTGGTGCTCTTTCCCGGCAAGTAAAGCAGTTTTAGATATGAGACTGGAAATTATCTCAGTTACTGTACCTATTGAGCTAGGAAACTGGGCATTCCTAGCTGGTCAGATTGTGACTGCTGGGGCCAGATCTGAACACACACAGTATGACAAACAACAAAGAAAACAATCAGGGAATTCTAGCTGCACCATTAGCCTTGCTTTACAAGATTCCCAAAGAATAACTGAAATAAAGAACTAGGAGATACTGTGTGTTTCCTTAGTTCTTTTCTCAGTAGAGAGTAGGACATAACTATATTTTAAGATATCGAATCATCTGTCCTCTGAATACATATTTGCCTCCTACCTAGTGTGACAGAATAGGTCTCACTGTTTTTCTAAACAAATTTTATGAAATTTGACTGTGGCATTTATTGGCTTTCTATAGATTGCATGTGTTAAGTCGTAAAACTCTACCAGTTAATAAATAATGAGTAGAACCATGCCAACTGCCCATCTGTAAGACAGGAAACATGGAGACGACTTGGTTCATACCTCCATCAGAAGTTCACAACATCAACACTGTGCTCAAATACCTGGGATTGACACTGTCTATTTAATATAAAACCACATCTGCAGGGAGGGACCCAGTTCCCTACAAGGAAAGTCAAGTTGGAATAGTTTTAACATTTAATTACTCATGTTACTTTTCAGACTCTGGGTAAACTCCTCTGGCTATATTGTATATTAAATACATTCATGTAATATTTTCCATGGATATGCATTACAACTAAACATAATTTGATTGCTCGTCCTGATCTGGCAAGTCTTAGCTTAACATATTTTAGTGCTACTTAGATTTATTAATGTGGAGATAATTTAATAACATCCTGGAAAATGCTACTTTAAGCCAAAAGGAAAACTACTGGTATCTCACTTTTATGCATTTCTTGCGTCAAGAGGGGTGGTTTAGAATAAATCTGAGCTTTTACCGATTTTCTCTTTCATTTTGCAATGTGTGTTGTTAGACTAAATGCAAAGGGGAGATTCTTCGCTTTTATACCTGCATTAATTTGAAATAAGGCTTATTTCAGTTGACAGGATTGCTCACAATGCCTCAAAACGCATGGGGTCAAAAATAAACCAGTGTAAAGAGAAGCATCAATGTCTAACATGGCTTTGTTTTCCTTGACGGCTTGCCCTCCACCATTTCTTCTGCCTACTAAATACTCAACCATCCTGCAGAGGACTAGTGGAGAGGCATTTGGGTCTGGAGACCTGCATGTTGTCAATTGAACTTTATACAGACTCAAGGCAGCAATCCTTCCCCAACTTGCATTGTGTCGCACTGAGAAAGGACAAAATAATAAGCCCTCCTCTTCCAGCCTCCTGTCTGTGTTCAAAAGGAGGAGGTCCTTTAGTGTGTTTGAAAGCAACGGCAAAGGAGTAACGTTAACACAAACACAGGTGCTCATCATTATTTATTTGATCACTCACCAAATCATCTTCTAACATTAAGCTTGAAATTCCTGTTGTGAATTTTAGCAGAATCTCGATAAGGGTGGTACATATTGTAAAATGCCACTAACCTTGGAGCTCTTCAACTTTTTATGTATTGCCCTCAGTTGCTAAGGATTTAATATCTCCAAAGAAAAATACTTTCATTTCTCATTCACAGGGTATGTGTCCTTCTGCCTTGTTCAGATTTTAGCATCCGGTCCTTTTTGAAAGTGTCATTGCTGCAATATCTAGTTGGTACAAACTAGTTATATATGTTACTAGTTTATATAGTTTATACTAGTTGCATGGAATATGCAAGTTAATATGGTAACAGAAGCATATTCCCCCGGAATTTTCTAACAAGCTCCCAACTGCAATTTATAGAGACAAGGCCAGTAACAATGTCCCCAAATAAAGGGGGAGAGAAAGAACACTTTCTGCTCCCCTTCCAAGGTGTCAAAGCAATACTTTTTTTCTTGATTAGAAAGAAAGAATATGATTATTTTATGAATGTTGGCTTCAGTGTGTCAGTGAGATTATGCTGCAAAAGATTTATTTTGGAATTAGGTCTTTGACACACACACACACACACACACACACACACGGTAGAGGAGAGGAGAGAGAAAGAGAGAGAGGGAGGGAGGGAGGGAGGGAGGGAGGGAGGGAGAGAGAGAGAGAGAGAAAGAGAGAGAGAGAGAGAGAGAGGGAGAGAGAGAGAGAGAGATTCATCTACCTTCTATGTGACTGGCTATAAGAAAATGATCCTGAACATGAGAAAAAAAATGAATGTTGTCAAATTTTGGTGGAACCAAAAACACATTAGCACTGACTAATAAAGGGAGAGCAGAAACAGGAGATAGGTCAAAACAGGCCAATAAGATGAAGACCACGCCCATCTCTTCAGACCAGACCATGCCCCTCCCCTCAGACCAAATCACTGGGAAACACTGGCTTTTTACTGATTTAATTTTGAGGAAAATAATAAAGACCTTTTCAGTTAAATTCTTGAAATTAAGACACAAAATTCAAGTATGTTGTTAGCAAGAACAATATCAAATTTTTCTTCCCTGGCTGGGAAGCTCCAGAGTATAAAGCTTAGGCTCGCCATAGTTTCCTTTATACAGGTCCCTCACTTGCTAAAGCTACCGAAGGCCCACTGCTAGTGCCCTGCGATTTTATCTGTCCATGCTAGTGTCAGGACAGAACAAAACTGGAGGGCAGTCGACATTACCCTGATAGGTTTCAGAAAAAAATCAGCCAAAGGGACTCAGATGTAAGCTTTCCAATAAGGCATAAATTAGATCAAACTTTTGAACCAAAAGGAATGAACTTGTCATGTTAAGTTTTCTTAGAACAGATGGATGAGCCGAATGGGCTAAAGCCACCGCTTTGTTCTCTTTGACTTCTGAAGTAGCTGGGGTCTAGGGTAGAGATAAGCGCCCTTGTATTTAGACAATCCGGGTTTCGTCCTGATCTCAGGATGCCTGCAGCAGGCTGCCCTTCTCTCCTTGGCCTCGTGCTAGGACCCCCCCCCCCACCTCTCATGAAGCTTCTTTATTTCTTGATGCCTTGGTAGAGTAAGAGTTCTGGTCTCCATGGCTATCCATGGGTATCTGTGACTCACTGAAGTTTCTTGGTGGGGTTCACATGATGAGGTTTCCAGGTACTGGTTAACAAAACCTAGGTCTTCAGACTATACCAAGCAATGTGTGCAAACATATCCTGGGCCTCGGGATGGGTTTCATGGGACTGAAGTGATAGTGCCAAGAACTAGAATTTTTCTACTTGTGAATTTCCATCTTGTATAAAGAACAGAAAATATGACTTTGATTCTGGCACAACATTCCAACCATGGGCTCTCTTTTGCATATCTGTTTCAGAATTCTTATTTTGTATTTGTAAAACAAAGTAGCCATGTTTACTTCATGCTGAGTCTGGTTTTCTTTCTTTTTTAATAGCAAACAGATGTATTCCAGAAAAAAAGAATAGTTTAATCCCTAAAGTTGGTATATAATATATGGAGTCAGTAAATGGTAACACAGTTTATAGCTTGTCCATGAGGAAGACAGAATAAAATCAAGTCAAGTGCCTTAGGAAAGCACAAAATCACCTTCATATAAATAACCAGTACCATCCAGTTTTTAGAAAGACAGGTAATGAGACTATCTGATAGCAAGAAACACACATTCATACACAAACACAAATACACACACATCAGCATACACACACGCACACACACACACACACACACACATACACACACAATGTTTATATGCCACTAACCACAAGAAGGAGAAAAATCTGGGCAGCGGTAAGCAAAACTCTGAAACCTCAGAGCAATGTTTAAAACAGGATAAGAAAATAATAAAGCAAGCATCATAAACAAAGGCTTGAAATGAACTCAAGAAAACAGTTTATGATGCAAACTAAAGCCAGCACTCACACGCTAGAGAGACCTTGCCTGGGATCTGTGCAGAATCTTTCAATATACTAGTGTTCTGTGCTACTAAAACTTTAGCAGATGGTACAGACTTAGAAGCAAGGATATAATTTAGGAATATATATGTACATGCAAACACAGGTATGCATCTAATCAATTAGTGGAAAGAGAGGCCATGAATGGGAAAGAGAGTGAGAAGGGTTATAAGAAAAGGTTTGGAGGGGAGCAAAGGGAAGGGAGAATTGTTGGAATTAAATTATATTCTTAATTTTTCAAAAGGCAAGGATCTAGGAAGATGGTTCCATAGGAAAGAGCACTTGCTATGCAAGAACGAGGACCTGAGTTCAAATCCCCCATGCCCCTGTAAACCGCTGTGGGTGGCCCTGGGTGCCTCTGATGCCAGCACTGCAGCAGGTAGAAACAAGAGGATTTCTAAGGCCTTTTGATTTAGACTAGCTCTAGCATCGGTGGGCAATGATGTTTCAAGGGAATAAGGTGGAGAAGACAGAGCAGAACCTCCAACATGCACCTCTGTCCTCCCTACGAAGACTCAAAAGGCATATTGTCTTAGTCAGTTTTTTCATCAATTGGACACCAAGCTAGAGTTAACTTGGAAGAAGAACCTCAGTTGAGAAAATTCTTCAGCCTGATAGCCTGTAGGCAACTGTGGGGGCATTTTCTTGATTAATTATTGAAACAGGATGCCCCAGCTCACTGCAGGTGGCGCCACTCCTAGGCACATGGTACTGGGTGATACAGGACAAGCAGACCAGGCAAGCCATTAAGGTTTAATCCACTCAACAGAGTTCTTCTATGACCTCCGTTTTAGTTCCTGTCTCCAGGTTTCCTCCTAGGCTTCCCCTTATGATCTGCTAACCAATTAACCCTCTCCTCCCCAATGGCTGTTGGCTATTGACCATGGTTTCATGGTCTTTATTGCATCAATAGAAGCCTAACCAAGACACGCATGCACCATGTAAACACACACACACACACACACACACACACACACACACACACCATAAAACACTGCAGGACAGTTAAGGCTTCTTGGAATTTGAAGAGGCAGGCTATTGGAAAAGTAGTGTCTTAAGTTTAACAATGAGATGAAATGATGAACTCAGCAACACTTGGGCTGCTATTGGTGTCTGGGGTTCATGCTCTCATAGAGTAAGCAAATGCATTTCTTCCCTCAGGCCCAGCCTCACCATGTTATGAGACATTTCATCTCTAGCATGGACAGAGGCTTTCTAAATTGTTGTAGGGTATATGTTCAATGCAAGCTGTTTACAATGCTAGTGTTGACACATTGCAGAAGTGACCCCAAGGAACGTGAGCTATTGACACTGAACTTCCTTTGGTACCTTAGACAGACCTTGGTAGTTCTGTTGTGTTTTATCTGCCATTTAAACAATGCTTAATTTTTAAGACTCCCACACCCATGATTAAGTCAAAGTCAGCCTTCTGATTTCTGCTTCTATGATGGATTCGAACTCCAATCATGCCAGAGAGATTATGTGTGCGATCTTCAGATGTACAGAGTGTGCTGATAAACGTGGGGGGAAACACGTGGAACCTCTCTTGTCTCATAGATGCCCTGGAACATACACAATCACAGATGTCACTGTCCACCTGAAAGGAAGGAACAAGCCCCTGGCTGTCCTCAGCTCAGCATCAAAAGAAATGCAGCCGCTTTTTAACGTGTAATCAGCATAGTAAATACTTGGAGGCCCAAGTGCTAGGAAACAAATGTTTCCCAGAAAGTACAATTAATGGCATGAACACGTGGCTGGCTTCACTGCAGACGAATTTGTCCTTTTCCTAAAGTAAGGATTGTTCTATTCTTAACACGGGAAATCTTAGATAGGCGGCGCAGACTGCTGCATTATTCATAGAAGCATTGCTGCCATCTGGTGGCCGACTGGCAGTTCAGCACAGACTGCTCATTCCATCCGACTGGGTCTCCTTGAGGACTGCCTGACAAGGCTCCGAGGCGGTGAAAAAGAAAGTGTGAACAGTTAGGCCTAGATGTCAGTCACTTGATGACTGCCCTTGCTCTCCACTCGGTGGTAGAATGAAAGACTCAAGGCGGTGGTGAGATAATTGCATATTTTTGGCCTTAATGTGAATGTATATTTTACAAGGCTTATCGAAGGAAGTTCCTCTTGGCTGTTGTTGACTGACAAATTTTATTGACATTCAGTTCTGTTGGCAAATAAATATGTACTCAAATATTAGAAAGATGTATTGAGTCTAAGGATATGTTATTTTGGGTAAATAAGAATATATGTGAGATGCTGTAATCCCTCATTTGGATCTAAGCATGAATTTTCTTAAGTTATCATTCACTGAGTCTGCTTTTGGAAATAATACAATTTATAATATCAAAAAAAGAAAAATGAACAGCAATTCATAAATCTCGAGATTCTAGCTCAGTCACTGAAGGGTTGTATGAAGAAATCTGATTAATTGTACACGACTCAGAAACCTATAAAGTAATCTATCTTTGCGGATTTAGAAATCTAATGACAAATATTCAGGTCACACTGTACTTGAAGGGAGTGATGACTCATGGCTTATTCTCACTCAGATGAGGACACCTTTGTGTCCTGGGCCACTGTAAAACTTTCTAAAATCATGGAATGGCTCCTTGTATGTGGTTACATCAGAACCTGAGAATGGATATTTATGTAGATAAGAAGCCTTTGAAGAACATAAGATATAATGAGTTAAAATTGCCCCAGGAGGGAGGCTGGAGTTCCTTGAATTCTCAGAGATGGTATTTAATAGTTAATGTTCATGTTCCAATGTGTGTTTCCCTGCCATTAAACTGCCTTATGACTTACTAAAACTCACCCACAAAGAGGCATATTGCAGTACACCGAAAGAATTACAACACTGAATGAATGTTATTCTTTTTCATAAAGGTTACAAGTGACTATTTTTACAGAAAGACATTTGGATTTTATTTTCAAATTCTTCGGAAGGCTTTGGTTCAGCGTATATACAATTGCTATTACCTCTGTTACAAGCGACTTTTGATCCTGGAAATATTTCCTCCCTCAATACATTTAATTTGGCTCGTCAAAAACCATGTCACATCTTGCTGTAAGAAGGCTCAATTCCCTTAGGTCCTCCTTTCCCTCTTTTCCCTCCATGCTCCTCAGGAAGATGACAGAAACAACACACTCCGGCCCTGTCAGGAAAGTAAGAGCCATGTTACTTACCTCTGTCTCTTTCATCTGTAAGTGTTTGTTTTAAAGTACATCTCTCTCCCAGTAGGCTTGAGTATAATTTCATGGCGGTTTCTAATAGCTCCATAATTGACACAGAAATCCTTTGGTCAAGGTACTCAGGTATTAGTCGCAAGTTGCTAATGGCTGCCTCAATAGCATTTACTTCTCAGCACTTATACAACTTCTTAACAGCACATTCCTATTTAGTTAGGAGGATTATTTATGTGCTGTAACAAAGGATGCTGTTTTAAGCATCTTAGTATACAGTAGCTTGATGTTACTGCATAGTGGGGTGTTTGCTGGTGTGTTGGTTTATGCCAAATCGTAGTGCTGACAGCCTGATCTCAGTGGAAAGGGTTCATCTCCTTTATTAAGGAGGTTTTGAAAATCCCTTTAAGGATACAGTTTCGTCATAGGGGCCTCTGTCTCTGCCATAAAGTCCAAGAAATTGATAGTTGGTCTCCTCCTAGTTTATGGATGGCCAAATCTCAGAAAACGGGTTTTAAGAATCAGCAAGAGTAAAATAGCAGGAAAAAGCAGCAGATACAAAGGACTTACAAAGTTGGTCACAGGGCAGCGTGATGCTAACTAGAATTTTCCTCCCAAAGTTGCATAAAGTGATTAAAGAAAAAAATCTTTTTTTTTTTTTTTTGCCTCCCTGTGGACTGGTGTCGTTAGGTCTTCCAACTTCCTGGTTATGTGGTGACAGGAAGGCTCTTCTAGGTATTCTCTTTATAGAACTTCTGGATATCTGTAGTGTGGAGCTGCGGGCAGGCCTGCTTTTCATCCTGCCCTGCTCCCGGCCACCGGCTAGCTTATGCCCCAAAATAACAACACACAAATTGTATTCTTTTAAATACTGCCTGGCCCATTATTTTCAGCCTCTTTTTGTCTAATTCTCACATCTCTTGCTTTAACCCATATTTAATAATCTGTGTAACACCACAAAGTGGTGTCTTACCAAGAAAGATTCAGCATGTCTGACCTGATGGCTGGCTTCATCGCATCTGGCATCTCTCTGAGGAGAGGCACAGCGGTCTAACTTAAGAGAGGCGTGGCATCTGACTGAGCCATCTACCTCACTTCCTTCTTCCTGTTCTGTCTACTCCACCCACCTAAGGGCCGGTCTATCAGATGGGCCAGGCAGTTTCTTTATTAATTATCCAATGAAATCATCAGATAGATAGAAGACACACCTACATCAGATATCCATAGCAGAAAGACGCATGACGCAAGTTGAGGCAAGATGGACGCAGTCTCAGGAAGGTTGAACCCAACAGGCAGCTGTGCACACCAGCAAGTGCAGACGCAGCTGTGGAGAGATGAGGAAGGAGAGCAGCAATGTATGATGCACTATATCCTAGCAATGCAAACGCCCATATAGCTCACATTAAATGCAGCCCAGAACCTCAGAGATGTGACTGATCTCAGGACTACAGAAGAGTTAATAAAAAGTCTCATGGAAAAAATCCACCTTTTCCCTGCATGAGGCTGTATTTGTTATTCATTGCATATTTTATTACCAAGGATTCTGGATTTTTCTCATCCATTGTCATGTTCTGTTTTCCTGCTGTGCCATAGTTCATGTCCAAGGGTTGTAAGACCTGGTTTTCTTGACATTCCCAGCCTTCATTTAATGTGGTCGACAGTCCATGGCACTCACCAGGTCTGGAGGCAACAAGAGGCAACTCCCTTAGCTACCTCCAGGCCAGAACATTTCTTGTCAGTATACAGAAACAGTGATACCCTACTGTTAAAAGGCCAGTTTCCCCATGTACATATCAGACATTTTACTAGATTGTTACTCTATATCTTCAGTGTGCACAGTTATCCGCAGTCAGCTATAGCTTTAAGCAAACCTCTCCCTATCCTAAGAACGATTGCCAAACCAGCAAAGACTAGATTTGAAGACATAGAAGTATAAATATTACAGATGTGTTCTATGGTGGCTATTCTTTTTCTACTTTGGTTCTTACACAGCTATGGTCTAGTTTCGGGGAATCTCTGTCACATGTCACCATGAATTCCATGCTGTGGACCAGTTTGGTGAGCACATGGACTTGGGCTGTAGTATGGCAGACCCTTCTCCTCTAAGGTACCACCTTGCTTCAGATTCGTTTTAAGATACCATACCATTGCAAGGTTAATTGTTCCCAAGTGATGGGGCACTTGGCAAGAGCAGTATACCCTGGAGCTAGGTGTCCAGGCTTATATTTCCTTTACTTCTCTACTTTGAGGCAGTGCTTTGAATAACTAGTGTCACCAGGTCTGTGCTCCTTAAAGATCAGAAATAGTGGAACAGGCACAGGCACTAATCAGAAAACACAAACCCATCATTTCAAGTCCAGGGAAGCTGAGCCAAGATCCCAAGCACAGAAGGGATCCAATTTGCTATGCAGAACCTGACTGATGGTCTGAAGTGCTGAATGTTGTCCTTCCGGATGAAAAGCTATTCAGTAAGCAAAGCTGTATTGGCTTTGTCAGGAGGAAGTAGTGCTGTTAGATCAATGTAGAGTCTCTATGTCTGACACTATGGCTGCCCCAACCATGGATTTCTTTTCCAAGACCTAAATGGGTAAGGATGAAGATGGATACCATTGAAGGTATAAGTCATCTTGTTCAACGTGGTGATCTCTGGGAAATAGTAAGACATTGAGAGAAGACTTAAAGCATGCATGATCTTGCTGGCTCTCACGAGTTCACTAATATTCTCTGGACATTTTTTGTCTCTTATCTTCTAGATTGTCCCCCTATAGACCTCAGGTCACCATATAAAGCCATCCTTGCTATCTATGTTCTTCCCTCAAGCTACCCAACTCTTAGTTTTCTTGCTTGCACACCTCATGTGTGAGAGCATTTCTCCTCACCACCACCCTAAAAGGGTGGAATGATGATAGGAACCAAGCCTGGTTTCTCATTCCACATCAGCTGACTTCATGAGACCCTCCATATGAAGGGAAACGGAGATTTTAGCCATTTGTTTGTGGGACTTAGATTCCGCCAAACTGTTGTCCCAAATTCTGAATGTTGTATTTCCATTTAGGGATTGCCATGTAGCCCTTTATTTAGCGGATTTGACAATGTCAATCATTTAGGAAGCTAAAGCCACATAGTCTGTTGAAAATGTATGATCAGAAACTTATTTTTTTTGTTTCTTTTTCTCATTTTTTTATTCAAGATTTCCATCTCCTCCCTTCCTCCTCCCTCTTCCCTCCCCTCCCTTCCACTCATACTCCCACTCCACCCCTCTCCAAAGACAAAGAGCCATCAGGGTTCCCTTCACTATGTTAAGTCCAAGGTCCTCCCAGCTCCCCCTAAGTCCAGGAAGGTGAGCAACCAAACTGACAAGGCTCACAGTGAGCCCGTCCATGCTGTAGAGTTCACGTTCATCGCCATTGTCCTTGGTTTCTCAGTCCTCCTCCACCGTCAGCCACATTCAGAGAGTCCGGTTTGGTCCCCTGTTCCATCAGTCCCATTCCGACTGGACTTGGTGGTCTCCCGTTAGATCTGTCCCACCGTCTCAAGGGGTAAAAGCACTCCTCGCGGTCCTGGCTTCCTTGCTCATGATCTCCCTCCTTTTGCTCCTCATTTTTTTTTTATGACCCAGTGATAAACCTGAAGTGATAACTTTTAATTGCTGAGGTTTCTCTTTTTGCTTCAGAAGACAGTCTTCATCCATCATTCCACAGGCTTTAAAAATACAGTGACATTATACTCGAGTTTTATTTTGAATTTTCTAAATCATATATCTTGAGACTCAAAGTACAAATATCACAGCCTGGACATGCTAACGACATTGGTTGATTGTAGAATAGCCACTCTGCTATCAATGGCTTCCAGACATGCTGTTATCGCACAATATACCATGTAGACCTAGCTAAATACACTCATGCTAGTTACACTCAGGTAAACTATATGAGAATATTTGAGTAAGACTGAGGTTTCTGACTTTAACCTGCTAAGTAGTTGTTGTAAACCTCTAAACTTTGGGCTCATTCGTAACAATAAGTAGCTAGCTGATGCACATTGTGCATCTAGAATTATAATCCAAAGGTTTAATTTTTATGTGAATCAATAACAGTGCTGAAGATATGATTTGGCCCTTTCAAGAGGTCATAGGACCACAATTCATTGGGCCAGCTTTAATAAATAATAGCCAAGTTCCATCCAACAGGGCTGGAGAGAAGAGGCAGGTAGTAGACTTCATCTGGCCATGTAGCTTTCCTATTACTCAGTATGTTTATAGAAATAACTGCCTAACAAAGTTAACTTCCAGGAAGGATGCCAGGTTACAAGGAATCATACCCAAGTCTCAGAATCACATTGGGCTTTCACCCAAAATGTTTGCAACATTAGGTGGAAGCAATATAATCGGGCTTGGAAAGTTCTAAGGGGAAAAAAATGACTGAGAATGCTCGGGGAACACTGTGTTCAGAGGCTTCAAGATAGTATCTTTCTTGGCCTCTAGAAAAAAAATAAGAGAAAACTGTGTATCTTGCTATTTTTAAAAGCAGCGTGGACCAGCAGAATTTAGGGTTGTCACAGATCATTGTAAAGCCAACAGCTTTAGAGGTCCTAACCCACAAAGTGAGCTGTGAGACTAAGAGAAGATACAAATACAGTTGGAAAATCTAAACATAGTCTAAAAGTTTTGGCACGTCAGGACTTTCCAGGGGAAAGGAAAGAAATCTGATTTCTGTGCAGTTGATGGGAAAGCCTGCAGAAGGCCTGAGAAAATTAAATTTCTCATATTTTCATTCCGAATGGTATTCTCTGTTTGTTTTTTAAAAAGTTGAAAATGACCTTACATGTTAAAAGCCATTAGTTAAGAATAGTTATGAAGGCAATGTTACTTTGGGGATTTAATAGTGTAACATTTCAGATTTTTTAAAAAGTATATCTGGAAATTGCCACTTTTATTATTCTTGGACATTTTCACGAATTTTTTTTCCAGACCAGATACTTGTGTAAAGTAAATATATGATTCATAAACATGGCTATCTTAATGCATTGTTACATTTTCTTCCTCCCCCAAAACATGTAAACATGGAGGTTTAATTTATCTGTTCCCCTTTAGAGTTCTTTTTATTTCCAAATTAAACCTAAAATATTCATGTTTAAATTTTAGGCTTGTTAAGTATGGGATTTAAATTTTCTCTTAGTTGCTTTTCAGCTAAATTAAATTTTAAAATCACAATGAGTTCGTATTTCTGAATCCACAGCAGGTTAGAGTCAATAGAAAAATTGATGAGAAAGAAAAAGGATGAAATAATTATTAAGTTAATCAAACTCTGGCTCAGTGCTTCTCAACCTTCCTAATGCTACGACCTTTGATACTGTTCCTCACTTTGTGGTGACCCTAAACCCTATAATCCTTTTCATTGATACATGATAACTATAGTTTTGCTACTGTTGTGAATCGTATTGTAAATAGCTGATATGCAGGATGTCTAATATGCAGCCCCTGTGAAAATATCATTCCAGCACCAAAGGGGTCATGGCCCACAGGTTAAGAACCCCTGCTCTAGGTGACAAATAACCCTTCACAGCTATTTCAGGTTCAGTGGGTTTATCTGTCAGTCTTCCACAGCACCAGGTACAGCTCCGAATTTTGAGTAAGTTTTCAAAATGACCAGTTTTTGGTTAAGAAGTACAATAATGTACCAGTGTTCACCACTGTATTTCTTATTCTTTTAAATACATTTCTTTATCTCATATAAATATTTTTGGGGTAAGAGGTACTACCTCACCTGCTACAGTGGGGATCACATTGTGCTTTCCAGCATAACAAATTGAACTATTAACAAAGTCTCAGTTATCAGAGAAAGATGCTGGAGTACATTGCAAATGCAACTTCTGAGGAAGTGGTTGGCATTTGCTTTGTGTAGAATGATGTTAAATAGTGTGAATCCTAGTTCTTCTGGAACACGACTAAGACAGACAAAGGTGGTTTTGAAAAAAGATGCATTTCTTTAACTAAAGGCACTCTTTTTAAACAATGGAAAACTATGATTGTTGGTATGTTCTCTATTTTATTCATTTTGCATATGAATTTCTTATATTTGATTATACAAAGTGAAATCTTTCTGAGAGAATAAGTTTCTCTACTTTCATAAGTCCAATCCTAGAGGCCAAGAAATGCTGTAGAGGCAGTTTCTGCAGGTACTATGCATTGGGCTTCTGTTATAGCACAGCTCTTTGATCTCCAGAAGCTACTCAGAAGCTCTCGAGTTTCTGAATAGTGAGAACAATGTAATACATTAATGAAGAAGATATTAACCGAGGAATGCAACACACCAAGTATCATTAAGGTTTTCCTCGCCACATTTCAATGTCTGGCTCTTGAATTAACCAAAATAGATGTCAGTATACTCTCCAGTGTGTGGGCATCTTCTGGGGTTTGACTACACTATCTTTGCTCCGGATGATGGAAAAGACTCTTTAGCACAGATGGATTAAACCAAACGGGTCTTTAAAGCCACCACCCAAAAGGGACATGTGTCCTATCTGTCTGTATTTCACAGTACTAAATAAGTCAACAGCTACTAGAGCAGAGATGTACTAACCTCTGCCCTAGCTGCCCACCACAGTATATGAAGTCACTGCATGAAGATCCCCTGGTTTGTATTGAGAATTCTCACAGAGCCTACAACAGTCTTATTCCAATCCTCTGCATCATCTAAATTAAAGGACCTTTTTTTACACGTTTCTATTGTTAAGATGGAGTAAATTGTATCAGGCCTTTGCAAAAGCACATTTTCCGCAATTTATTGTTTACTTGTCATTGGTGATGGCATAATGACTCATTTCAAGGAACCAACATCTACATGCTGTTGAATGTGGAACTTGAATTCAGGTTATTCAACAAAATATGTCAACCTGCATACCAACTCATATCTATTTTAAAATTAGTTCAGAAGTGTTTAGGATGTGGGAAATTTGTATTAATAATTAAAATCCAAGGCAGATGCATAAATGATAAGAATTAAAGGTCAGATAATTAGGATGAAATAAGTACCTTCAGAAAGAATCACAAATGAAGCAAGATTCTTAACGTAGTTTTGTTTAGTGTTTGAATGAGAGTACTGGTTTGTCCGTTTTTCTAATGATAATTGAGTATATATTATACAGCCTCTAACATATTTATGTTCGATCTGTAGACATTTACAAACTGTATTTGAAATATAAAGTATGTAATTACGATAACTTACTTGGTTAAACTCAACAAAATGAATGAACTGCAAGAGGCCTTGGGATAATTATCTTCTAGAACTCAAAGATAAAAGAAGTATTTTTCTATTATGTTTTAAGAACTATATCTGTTCTTTTATATGAATATATGTTTATTAAATAATATTAGATGGGCTTTAAAAAAGAAAGACAGTCCTCAATGCAAGTTGTTCCATAGCAAAATCAAGAAATTTTGACAGTGAGTAAAGCTATCTAAATTTCCAAAATATGGCATATGTCTCATTTTTGGTGTTAAAGATTCGTACGAGAAAAACAACTTTGATTTCAGCAAAAGATCCGACTAGTGTTAATGAATACGACTGTGAGTCATCTCTATGTATGCAGCTACCATGGCGAAGTCTAGTTTGTTTAGCTTGCCCTTTCAGTTTGTCATTTGAAAACTTGATTGTTCTTACACTGAGCATATTGGTTTAAAGCAAGCAAACAAAGGGGCCTTCAAACAATCCCAGGAAACCAAGTTGCAATTAGCTATCGCTCCTAGGAAATAATTTAGCACATGCAACTGGTACTTGAGAAATCTACACCTTCAGAGGGCAGGCAGGGAAATTTGGCTGAGCAGATAAGCTGACTGAAATTACCAACCATGAACACAAAGGAGATCGAAGTCAGAAAGGAATGGCCAATCGTTAATAACGTCATTGTTTCTTGAAACAAATTTTTTTTTTGTTTTGTAGCTCATACAAAAAAAGTTCTTTTCCTTTAAACAAATTTAATGGAAGTCAGTTTAAAATGCACTCTGTATTTATTTAAAAAATTACAGATGTAAGAGTTGGAAAATGTAATTTTTAATTATCTGTAAAATAGAATAATATATGTTACTAGTATCTTTGGATAAACAAAGTACTTATTAAAACTACAGATGCTTGAATAGACACTGGACTGCCAGGTACAGGTAAACTGTGGATCTCATGCTGTGGAAGAATGTAGCCTATACTAAGATGAGAGTGAAGATTAGACTTAACGTGGAGATAGAGCAAGTTGGCCATTGTTGAACTACTGTCAATCTGAACCATTGATTAAAAAAATTCACTGCAGTGAACACATAACCGCATTGTGCCTGCCCTTAAAAATGAGTACACGTAAAAGAGTTGCTAAAATAGAGCATCTTCTGTCCTCATAGGTATGACACAGGCCTTGCTTAGATCATATGCTTGTAGATTTCTTTAAGTAAGAGGAAACACTATGGTTTACATGCCTGACCCTCATATGCCCAAATCTTAAGATATGTTTCTCTATACTGTTCAGATACTCTGATTTATTTTGAACAAAGCTTGCTAAAGTAACACTTCTAAATGTTTTTATTCATGAACCGTAAAATGGAGAACAAAAATTGCTAATGTCTGAAGAGGGCTCCGAGATAAAGTTTTACATTTTGCTTAGTACATTAGGTTGAATTTTTCCATTAAACTATATTTTTTCTGAAAGTTTAAAAAAAAATAATTAGTGGGCAGTTTGATGGGCTTCATGGTAACATTACCTATATGTGTATTTATATTTAATAGCATTATACTTTGCTTCTATTTTCTCACACTCTCCTTTCTGGTCTTCCTCTCCTACAGATATCCCACCTCCCCCATAAATTCCACCTCTGCTCTCATGGCAAGTGTATGTCTAGATATAGTAACCTTTTAATCCGTATGTTAGTGAGCAAGAACTGCTGATCCCACCTCTTCCACTGCTCTCTCTTCTTTCTCTCACACTCCATTTTAGACTCCTCCCTCCCTGCTGTACATCCCTGCTTTTGCCATCCTGTCACACATGTGTGTATATACCCACAAATAATGTACCCCATATTCTCATGTGGGAGAAAGTATCAATGCTGGCTGAAGCTGGTTTGTTTCACCTAACCTGATCATCTCCAACTCTGTTCATTTTCCTACAAATGATATGATCTCATCCTTCTTTATGGATGAAGAAAACTCCTCTGTGTATATGGACTGTAATTTCCTTCTTTATCTGCTTGTTGAAGAACACACCTTCCATGCTTTGTTAAAGCTGAGACTTTTGTCACTCTTGAAAGCAGAGAATTCTAGCCATGACATGCTGTTTGCCATCAATTTACTCTCTCTTGTCCTCATCATTGCCATTTGGTCCTCCTGTTCAGATGTTGGAACTGCTTGCTGCAGAAAGTGCTAACTATCTTGAACCCAGAAGGCTTTCACCTCTGCTACGGCCAATATTCAAAGAAGTTCAGACTATCTTATCATTTGACCTTTTGACATATCAGTAACATTTAACCGTTTATAGTTCATTTTGGTGTGCCAAGAAATGATAATCACTCAGTATTATTTGGTGGTGAATGGATTGCCCCTTGGTGGTTTTATAATGCCTGTTTTAATTATGTACTATCTCCTTTTTAAAAAATATATTTCAGAGATGCTGATTTCTTTGATATAGCACCCATATTGTTATTATTATTCTGTTATAACTTAATGGAATTATATTTTGTTGAAAGTCAAATCTTCTACTTGACTTTTGTTTTAAATTTATATTATTATTACTGATATATTTAGAACATTAGTAGAGTTTAAAGAAATCTGACTTTGATCTTTGCAATTAATCTATTTTAGATCTTTATTTTGAAAATGCTTAAAATCATATTTTAGTTTTTTATTAATATTCTAATTGCATTCAAAATATTTAAATGTATATTCAACAAAATTCAAAACATGTATTTCACTAATGCTGGTATCATTTATAATCACTTTAAAGTTTTAATTTTCATGCTCAGCAAATCTAAAGCTTTATAAAAGTCTTCCCCTTTTTGTTTGGTTTTCCAGCTTTTTAGTTTTTTTATTATCATATGCATTTAATAAATTATACATGATGGGTTTCATTATGACATTTTTGTACACATGTTTAATGACGTTGGTCCTTACTTCATTAATCTCTCTTCTCTTTGCAACTATTTCCCCTTTTTTCTCTGCCTTCCTCCTTCCTCCCCTGTGTGCCTTTCCTCCTTCCTTTCGCTGTCTGTCTCTCGCAGTTAGATACTGAGTTTCACTTGAGCCCACATCTCCTTTTGATTTCTGAAGTTTCCATTTTCTTTTTCTTCTTTTCTGGGAATTTCTGACTTTTGAGTATGTTGTTAAGATAATTTTCTGCAGCGTTAGTTCTGCCCTCATAAAGATCTGAGATCTAGCAATAGCTGCAGGTTTAGCTTCTTCATTCTTTCAACTATCCTTACATTTTACTAGTTTACAACCTTCAGAAATCGAAGTTCCCACTTTGACCACGTACACTCCAATCTGTGCTTTACTGACAAGCCAACGTAAGCAGAGTCCTAAATATCCCATTTCCTTCAATAAATCATCTGCCTTTTCTCAAGATATTATTCAAGGAATTTTTCTTTACGAACTATAAAACCCCTTTTTATAGTATCTAAGTTGTTATATAATATTTCTTACAGGTTTAACACGTTTGCTTTCACGTAAAATGTTCACCTCCATATTAAAGGTGAGAGAAGAATCGAGTTAATATCTTTTTGTATTCCATGTTCCACTCAAAAAGAGATAGATTTAGCTCAGAAACTAACGTTTGAAGAATTTTAAGCAGTCTCTAGTTCCTTTTTTACTTTAATGTGGGCATGAATTAAATCTGCACTTCTTCTGAAGAGCGAACTACTTGCTGTCTTCTGTTAAAATCTCCAGTTTATTTTTGTTTTTATTTTTAGTCATAAAAAAGCATTTTCTTACAAGGGACTCACTATGTCCATAGCAATGGCTGGAGGAGATGTGTGGGACAGGGCAGAGAGGAGCAGTAGCTAGCGTTCTTTTGTTCTTCCAAGATTGGAAGCTCTTGGTAGACAGGAGAAGCTCTTCCAGGGCTGGCATTTAGCATCTTTCAGACTCCTCAGCTGCTGACAGGAGTGAGCTGTGGCAGGCAGCAGCTGCAAGCTGCGGCATATGAGTACCCTCTAACAGCTCTCCAGCAGGTCTCCAGGACTGGAGCCCTTACCTTAATGTGACCAATGTAGAGCTTTCTGGGTTAGGCTGCTAGGAATCTGTGACCCACTTCAGCACAGACCGGGTCGCGGCTTCGTTGTCCTTAAGCTCTCTGGAACTCTTTCAGCAAGCTCTTGTGGTTGCCATTGCTACAGCCGCCACTCCAAGGTAGCCTGACCGACCATTACTCTTGCCGCTAATGCTCCCACTGCTATTGCCTTTGTGGATGTTGCCTCTGTCTCTGTTGCCGGTGCCATCTCTACTCTTCATGTTTCAAGACCAGCCTGCTCTACCAATGATGAAGATAAAAGATAAGCAAGACAGTACAACATGAAGAATCTTTTTTGGTGGGCTTGTGTTTCAGCACCAGCATGGGGGACAGTACAGAAGGATGTCTCCTGGCCAGCCTCCGCCAGTCTATGTAACTAAGAACAGTGTTTGCACCAATCACAGCACACTTTCATACACACGACATGCTTTGTTCATGCCCATAGTGGTGAGTTCTGTCTTATACCAGTCCACCCAGTCTCTTTGCTGAGCAAGACGGTCCTTGCTCTTCCAACCTGGCTGGGGGCAGTTCCAAGAGCATCGAAATTGGAATGAGACTTGAAAAAGTAGAGGCAGAATTTCTTTTGTTCTGCAGTCACTTCAAATACTCAGAAGCTTAATATTATTTACAAATGCTCGGTCAATAGCTCTGGCTTGTTACTGACTAGCTCTTACAACTTAACTCATCCCTATTCATCAGTGTACTGCCCAGAGGCTTGTGGCTTTTACTCCTATCTCACTTTGTGTGTCCAAGTTGTTCTCCATCTGGCTGGCAACCTCTGGGTCTGCCTTTCTTTCTCTTCCTAGTGTTCTTTCTGTCTCGGGCTCTTTTGTCCTGTTACTTATTAATAAAATCAGCTTTTTATTAAAAATGAGAACAATATATACTTACAGTGTACAAAAAGATTATTCCACAGCAGAAAATCTAGAAGCCCACTGTGAGCAGTTGAAAATTAGCACTGCTGGGGTTTTGTCTTTAGGAACAATGCTTTGGCAGCAAACAGCTGTGGATTCCTTAGGTCATCTATGACTGGCCAAATGGCTGTGTTGGCAGAAGAGCAGCCTGGCTTGATTCATATTTCTGAGGACAAGGCAGCTTGGTGTCCAGGTAAGAGTCTAACAAAGGTCAATTAATGAACCAACCTGCCCCATCTCTAATATTTTCATTTACTTAAAAAGAAAAAAATAAAGTCAAACCTAAACATTAAAAGAGATGGTATTTAGAGTAAACGATGATCATCATAGTGATTGAATCATATTTAATATTGATTTGAATATGTTTAACTCCGGAGGTAAGCCCTCTCTTCTAACTCATCACTCTCAGGGCTCTTGTGATTGGGAAGGAGGCGGGTGCAAGCCTTGTCTTAATGTTCATGCCTTCTCCTGCTGTCTTGGGCTATGAAAATGGTGCTACTTGCCTAGGCCCAGGTGACCTGTGGCAAGTCTAGACACAGTTATTCTAAACATTCAAAAGAATTGCCCACCTACATCCTCAGACTTGAGTGCAACCATGGCTTGTTTTCTTCTATGTTTTCATGAATGTTTCAGAAGAAAAGTATTAAATATGTATTTTGTCAGCAAGACAGTTTTGAATCTTGCTTTTAATAGCCTATGTTTTTTTCTAAATTTATATTTAGCTAGATACAGTGGATTTTTTGTACTATTTTGCATTGTGATTTTATATTTAACAATGCAAAGATAAGAATATCCATGTAAATGGTGTATATTCTATGTATTGAAGCACTTTAGGGTTTTTGACAATGTGTCCTTCCTTTATTCTTATGTGACTTCTCAATACATTGCTTTAAATTAAAGATTAAGATAAACAAATTATTCACATCATTCTCCTTCATAATCACATGCTTTGCTGCAGTGCTGGGGATGGTACCCAGACCCTGGGCATGTTGGACAGCCACTCTGCTGTTGAGCTCCACCTCCAGCCCTTTAATCACTCCCTGTGTGGTTGCAGATCCTGCATTATTTTCAAATATCTCTACTTAAAATAACACTGCACTGATACCCTTGTATCTGTCGCTTGTGTCCAGAACCCAAAGTAATTAGGCTGAGATACCTCAAATAATGTACAATCTTTATTCAGTCAGAATCCACTTAATTGTGGTCATTATTTAACTATTCATTTCAGGTTTTTAAAGCCAAATGTTCATCCGTCTTCTATTACTTTTGTGAGTGAGATTAGGTCACTCTACCTCATTAAATACACTGTGGCTTAAACACAAATAAATTATGCAGCATACAGCCTTAGAGCCCTGATAAAAAGTAGCAAATGTATGACTCTATCACTTGTTATCTGTGCCTAAGTGAACTATCTATGTCCTGGCTGGCTTTAAAGTCTAGAATTTTAGGAGTACAAAGCTGTCTTTAATAACTAGTTTGTTTCCATAGAGGAAAAAAGTCCAAAGTTCTCCATTAATGTTCATTGTGACATTAAAACTAGCTTTGCTCTGGTCTTCTCGTCTGTACTTCATTAAGTCACATTCTGTGGTATAATGTTGCAAGTTTTGGAAATGCAGAGACAGTTCAAGAAATTGATTCTATTTGTTCTTTCTGTTCAATAGACCTTTGATCTGAAATGTTCAATGGTGCCTGGCTGCTCGACGCAAGGCACTTTTAAACCATTGTTCGCAGTGTAATAGCCTTGTTATCAGGTTGTGTGAATTAATTCCATCACATTACGAGGAGGAAGTTAGGTTCACAGAGCACAGACTAATAGCCGTCTCCTGTTACTGGCCAATTGATTGGGTAACCAGACAACACAGCACGCTTATAACTCAGCTGTTTTGCAAGGTGGTCTTAATTTCAGCGTTTCATAATAACAATAATAAATTTTGATTTCCCCCGGACACCTTGCCTAACAGACTTTGAGAATTTAACAATATATACCGAGAAATGTCCCAAAGGACTAGGCCACCACTCTTGGTAAAGTCCTCGAATCAAAAAGAGAACAAAGAATAAGACCTTCTGCTCAGTGAAAACCCACATCTAAACAGAAACGGAAACCACCCACAACCAACACAGAAATCTCTGTGGCAGGAGGGGACTCCGGAGAATCACTAAGTCCCTCCAGGCAGTCCCTGTCAAATGTTGGGCACAGAGTAGCTTCTGATTTCTTTCCCAGGAAAGAAGGAAGGTTGGAGGCATTGAGCAGGCTGCCCACTCCATCACTCAACTATGGCTGCAAGGAGCAATATTGATTGGCAAAAATGGGTCACACATTATGGTGTCTCCATCACATATTGTTCATCTTGACAACGGTGAGGTAGAGTTAGAAAATTAATTTGAAAGAAGTAATTTGAAAATTGTCCAAATCAACATTGAAACAAAATTATCATTTGATCAGATGAATTTATTTCTCTTCTTAGTTGAGTTTGTCAATATGAAATCAGTTCAGTTTATTTATTTAATGACTCCTACTTATTTCACAAGATAAAGCAAGCACACTTTTTTTTTCTGAAAGCAAACTTCTTGCTCTTGAGATAGCCAACTCTACACAAACAACAAGGTAACGGCTGAGAACCGTTTACATGAGGTTCTTTCTAGAAGTGTTATGGTTGCCCAAGCCCATTAGTCTTCTGACACATCAGCATACTTGGGACATACGTCTTGGATGCTAATGCCTGACTCAAATAACTGACCTGCCTTCTCACCAATCTGTTGGGTTACTAGTGTGACTTGCCCGGCATGATTCATTTCCTATCCTGGCATACCACCCTATTCCCTCCCCTCCAACTCACCATGCACCCATCCTGTATGAGTCCTTCCAGGAACAATTTGCTCTACTCTTGTGACTAGCGTGAATTGTTCTCAATTTTGTTCTTGCACAGACTGTATCACTCTATAGTGATGGCTAGAAAAATTATATGAGACAATTTATGCAGAATAGCTGACTTGCCAAAAGCATCCAGGAAACACAGATGTATACTTGGAGACCCTTATTCACCTAGTCGTTGCAGGGATGCTAGCATCTTTTACCATGCATTTCTGTATTATATATACTCAACACATATGTTCCTCAGAGCCAGCTTACCACATCTATAACTTCTTTTCAAG
The DNA here is from genome assembly GCF_903992535.2 of Arvicola amphibius. Classification (NCBI taxonomy): domain Eukaryota; kingdom Metazoa; phylum Chordata; class Mammalia; order Rodentia; family Cricetidae; genus Arvicola; species Arvicola amphibius. Next base: position 36,702,752 of record NC_052053.1, on the reverse strand, counting down.
ATTAAAATAAAGCCAGGTGTGGTGGCTTTAATTAAAGATGCCACACACCTTTAATCCTGGGGGCTGAGACAGGCAGATCTCTGTGAGTTCAAGGGCCAGCCTGGTCTATAGAGGGAGATTCAGTACAAACAGGGCTACACAGAGAAACCCTATCTTGAAAACAAAGCAAAAAAAATCTATTTCCTGCCCCCAAAGAAACGATGAAAACAAGTAAGGGCTTTTACAGAACAATTGTTTCTTGTTGCAGTTCTGTCTGTAAATCTGAGCTTTAAAGCCACAGAAGGAACCTCCCTACTCCCTGCCTTTTTCACAGTTATGTTACACTGCCTCTAAATGAAACAGTGTTGTCTCCATGCAGTCGCACTAATAATTCTATTTATGAGCTGCTTGTGCTCAACATTTAGTATTTTCTACACTCTTTGTCGGCCTATGCATTATGCTTATAATTACATTTTGTGTCTTTGGAAGCTAGAGCCACAACTACTTTTCCTGAATGTCCTTCAATGCTTGGCCTGGTATCATCTGTGCAGATTCTCTGCATTGTATTTATTCTGTTTGATTTAATTTTGAATCTTCCTAAGACATTGGCGTAACATTAGGCACACAACAGACATGAACAGAATCTGCAGACTGTTTAGAAATTCCATCACGCAACCACCACGCCGTCCTAGCATTCTTTGAGCCCAGATGCTGCATACTTCATGGTGTTCTTTGGAGTTTTCTTCTTCTGTCTTTTCTTGTGGTGGTGGTGGTTCTCGCTTTGATCCTGGAGTTTATTGAATGTGTGCCTTTCAACCTCTTGAACTTTCTTTCCCTTCACGTCTAGTGTGTCCTGGGAACCTGCAAGCAGACGTGCATTCACTCCTTGCCATTTGGCTTGTAAATATCAGGGACTGAAATAGTTTGATTTGCGCTTATTCTCTCCATAAGACAAATGAGCAGTTTCATTAAGTATCATTTGCTTAGAGTAGCTAGCAGACAGGATTGCTTATTTTGACACAGCAATATGAAATGACTAGAAGGAAGGACTCCTACTCCATGCTCCAATCCATATATACCTTCCTTGACTCTGTATTCATTGTATCAGCCTTATTCTTGCCACAGGGCCATCTGTATGCTTCATTATTTGGACAGTTAGAACTTTAAAATATGAAGCTACTCATCTGTGGAACTGTTTTCAGACCCTTTTTTCAGAGGATGGTTTGTCTTATCACATCAATATGTTAGGGCAACTCTGAACTAGGCCATATGAAACCACGTGGTTCAATAAGGATTATTTTCTAGGTCCACAGGAAAGCAGGGCATGATTTTGACTTTCAACACAGAGCCTCTAAATTCTGCTCTTGTTTTCCTGTCCTGATATCTTTCTTTGGGAACTTTTCCCTGCTATATTTCTCCATGTTATTCTTTTAAAGAAAAATATTAATTGGTTTTCTATCCTCTCTGGAAATTTAAGGGCTGGATTTGTGTGTCTTTAGCATCTCATAAAGCCTGTGTTTATCTCCGAGTCTTTATATTGGCTTATAGGAAGAGATCTGAGAGACCATCAGATAAAGGCATTGGGGCTGGGGATTCAGCTTGCTTAGATGCACAAGGCCCTGGGTACAGTCTCTGATGATAATTATGATGGCACAGAAATGTTTATGAAAATATGTACTTGTTATTAATTATAACACACTTGGGTATATGTAGAAGGAATATGCCAAGATAAAACATTTCAGAGTTTGTTCCTTCCATAGCTCAATGATATTATCAAGAATCAAACTTTCTCCCTATCTGTCATTCTGTGAATCAGCTTGTCTCACTGGGGGCTGTATACTGGCAATTTATGAACCAGGTGATCTACAGAGACCTGCCAAGTTTAAACAGATTGAGGAGTTGCCTCTTATAACTCTTGGAAATAAAGAGAGCCTTCCCAGAAAGGTCCTTTGCAGTCCCTTCTCACTGGGGCAAACTATTTACATGACTGTCCAACACATAAATAGAATCACCTAAAAATACAGATTCTGTGGTTCAGAGGAGAGAGGGCTGCCATCCCCCCACCAAACAATACTCGATGCCATCCTGGTTTTTGTCTACAAGGTAAAGAAGACACAAGGTTTGAGTTGATAACTATTTGGGTCTGTTGCGTTGGTCCCCTGATTTCAAGTACCTGATCCCTCAGGTGGACTTTCCAAAGCAATGCATACACAACTGTTTGAATAACACTAAACGGACTACTATAACAATTTCAAAGTATATGGTGACCAATATTTTGTCCCTTGTGCCACCGCACTAAAATGGTTGTTTTCTTGCTATTGTCATTTTGTGTCTTTGGCTATATTTTACATAGGGTGAATTAGAACAATGAAGATTCACTACATGTTGCGGGTACTATTTCTAGTAAAATAGTGTAGAATTCAGAGCATACTTATTTAAGTGCAAATGCTGTCTCCGTTCTAAGTCACTTAATCAGGATACTTTAATTTCTACCACTGCTGAATTCAGATCATAATATCTGCCCCCTATCTTCCTCTCTGGGAAGCTGGGAGGATTAATTAGATAAAGCACTTAAATCTCCTCATAGAGACAGGGGACATAGAAAGGATGTTATTATTTCTAGGAGAGAATGAAGTGGTGTCTTTTTTATGGACAGTCCACCCTTCTGGGTTTTTTTCCTCTTCATTCAGCTGAAGTGCCAATTTGGTGGGTTTTAATTTATCCTGTGAAACCCTTCTCATCTTCAAGTAGTTGTGCTTAGAGAAAAGATTTTCAAGTACTGCCTTTCTGATGATGGGAACTGCATGCGAGTTCCGAATGTCCTGCACAGTATAGTGTTTTGTTCTGCTCGAATGTGATCGAGGCATTGGTCAAGAAACAAGCTGTGCCTACATTGGAGACTATGACCTGTGCCAGATCTTGAGGTTAGACCCAGTTTCCCAAGTTCTGCCAGGAAATATGACAGCAATTCTTAGTCAGTTTAGTGTCGATTAGCAGACACTGGGTGTCTCTGTTTCAAGTTGAGTCCTATTTTGAATGAAACACATTGTTCAGTCCTGCCCATCTCTGAACAAGAGGCATGAAGGTTTTCCACCTGCTAACAACTGACCTGCTCTTGGTTATGTCGTCTTAGATGTAGAAAGATGGCAAAATGGGAACATGGTCTTTATTCATTGTTCCACAAAGCTTCTCATGTTGTTTATATGTAAACTGCCTTCAAGCAATATAATTCCCATATTTCGATTACAGAACCCTCTGATTTTCTCCTAGAATTCTCACTGTGGGTTATAGAGTTAAAATGTGCCCATTTTAAAACCCATGTGCCCCCCCTTTTTGACAGAGTTTTAGTTGGTTTTGCTTTTCGGCTGTTATATTGGACTTGACTTTGCTCTTGTATAGATAGGTGTTAGCTGCAGAGTTCAGTTAGGCAGCCTTTGTGTTTTGATTTTACCTGCTCCGTGAAGCTCAGAGTTGTGTCTTCTGCACAGTGGCGCGGAAGCCCTTACAGATGGAGGTAGATGGAGTTCTTCTCAGGAGGCAGTGTGTCTGCATCCTTCCGAGGATTTGGGAAGTAGCCACAGTTGGGGACATCATGGGGTGCTGAGATTGTTCCCAGTGCTTCAAATCAGCCTGAAGTGACCTCCCATTTCCCCCATCCTAGAAATGAAGTCAATCTGTAAATCTTCACAAGTCAAAAATCAAAGACTTCTTTAAAGGCAGAAATGGGCTATTGAAATAGCCTGAGTCTGGTTTTCATATTTATAGGCTCACTTTAAAAAGCCGAGATGTCTTATTTTTCTTACAATCCTGGTACTAAAGGGAAAAGGAGAGATGCGGCTTTCCTAACAGACTCATGCCAGACTGGCTCAGTCTGCCAACAGTCCTGAACTTGGAGACGTGGGAAAAGAAGAGAAAACAGAAGGATGCATCATCAGTAGAAGACCAAGAAACTTACTACCATCGGGACATCTGTAGGTCTGTCTGTCAATGCGGAAACAAGAAGGATGCAAAAGCACTATTAGCACTTGCCATTCATTGACTCAGGCCGTGCCCTGGAATGTCACACCGTCGGCATAAGCATTACACTTTGGCAGAAGTTAGAACAGTGGGTAGAGAGGGATGTAGCCTTGGGGAACGGAGAAATACCTCATTTTAGCGGAGAAACGTCTCGTTTTCTTTAGCAGCGATATGGCTTTTCAGAGTATTGGCATCTTCATTTACCACCCCACCCTCTAAGATACTATCTGATTATGATGCCTTCTTTTGAAAAATTCACCACCAAAAGAGATGCCAACATTAGCCGAAAATAATCTGAGTTTTAAGGTTTTGATCAAGAATTTAATGGGTTTTGAGGAGAGAGAATACTGGCCTTGAAATGGCAATCTAGCCTTAAGAACTGTGGCCCCTCCCACCATAGTCCGACAATCAGATCCGGTGAATAGCAATCAGCCCATTAAGTGTCCTCCTTCAGTTTATGTATGAAGAGATGGGAAGCACAGAAGGATATCCTCTTCTTTTTTTCAATAAAAACGGTTACAAATATATTTCTAAATGAAAGAAAATGTGGCAGACTACTTAGATAGTAATGCTTAAGCTAGGTATGATTTACTTGCATTGATCAGTTTAACCCTTCCCACATCCCTGCTGTCGTACCCTTTTTACAAACCAAGGAAAGCAATATTCAGAGCCCTCCAGTTATGCGGCCAAGGCAATTGTCCTGGTTAGTATTTAGTGTCATGTTGACACAACCCAGAGTCACCTGAAAAGAGGGATCCTCAGCTGCAGAATTTCTTAATCAGACCGGCGTGTGGCTGTGTCTGAGGGAGATTGTCTTGGCGGATGAATGGGGTGGAAGAGTCCAGTGTACAATGACTGACACTCCCATACCAGGAAGGGAGGTCTAGACTATGTGAGAAACCTGGCTGAGTATGAGCTAGACAGGGAGCCAGTTAGCAGCGTTCCTCCATGGTTTCTTCTCATGTTTTGGCTTTGAATTCCTGCTAACTTCCCCCAGGGATGGATCATAACCTGGAAGGATGTTATGAAATAGGCCTTTCCTCCTGAAGCTGATTTTGGTCAGGGTATATTACGACTTCAGCAAGCCACAGAAAACACATTAAATAGCCATACAGTTAGCAACTGGTAAAAATTAGGCTTAAAATAAATGTAGATCGTCTTGCAAGAATAATAACCATATCACTAGGCTATGTTACACTAGAAAGACATAGAAGTCTGATGTTTGACACGGGAAGTCCTAAGCAGCAAGTTAAAACCAAGAGCATCAGAGAACAACACACTAGTAGGATAAGACATAAGACTCTTAGAATTCTTTTGTGTCAAGAATATTGGTTTAATGGTATAGCTCTGTACATAAGGCCTTAAGGTGGTTCAGCTAGACAGCTGCAGCCAAATGGATGGAAACGGAAAAGGAAAGGCAGTAATCCATGGTTCCTGCACAGTACATGCGTGCCTGTGGGCGCAGGTCTGAGAACCCAGCTTCTTGATGTTGATGTGAAGAAGCACATTCTCTCGCACTGACTAAGTGTGAACGGTGGTGCTTGGGTACAGTACCAGTGTGGACAGTAGCCACCAGGCAGTTTGATAAAATGCAGCTGCACAGTAGCTACCACAGACTCCCCTAGCATTCAGTGACGAGCTGAAAATATGCTACTTTCCATTTTAAAAAAAAATCCCACTATTGAGATAAAGAGAAGGGAAAAACTTCTCACTTTATTCCTTTTTTATGCTTTTTGATTGCTGAACTATGCAAAAGTGTTACCTAGCCAAAAATATTTTTAAAGTCTTCTATGAATCCAGTATTCATAAGCTTATGTAACTTCTTCGCTCCCAAACTAAAGGAACTTGTTATACATGCAACCCAATGAGGTTACCATCTAGTACATAAACGAGTTCTCTCTTTCAGCAGGTTAGCGTTTCGGTAACTTTCTTGAGAATTAGCTCTTCAAACTGTTTCTCGTCTTTCCGCACTGAGAGAAGCATTTGTTAGAATTAGAACTCGCCAGACATCACACAGGTAGAAAACACGTTTGCACACTCCCTTGTCAGTCTCTAAACTGCACTCTTTTTACCCAGGCACGTGGTTCCAGCCCAGACCTGGTTCTGCATTCCTATTTACATGCCGTCAGTGCTGCCCCCTGCCGATATCTGCTTGAATTGCATTGCAATCTGCCCTCAACACAACCCAGAGAAAACAATCAGTTCTTGTTGGAGCAGGATCATTTTGGGGGTATTGATTCCAAATTTGTCATTGCTTTCCATTAAATCTAAACATAGAGTATAAATTGCCACTCACCACATAAAGTTGATGACTTTCTATACCCAAATGGTTTGACAATTTGTGATTTCTCCCCCAGGAGGTTTTTTTTACTAACATTTTTCAAGGCAAAATATTCAATCCCTGTCTAAAATGATCAAATTTTGCCCTGAAGCAAACTTGTAAATTTTTGCAAAGACTCGTGAAACTTCACAAGGCAAGAGATCAATAATTTCACACAGTTCCGTTCTCACCGTTTTCCTCAGTGTACAAACTGCCAACATGAGAAAGTTTAAGATTTAAGTGGCGAGTAAGAACTCTCTCCCCACCTTTTAAAAATAAAGGACTAGCTTTAAAATAGACGTGACCCATCTGTATTCAAAAGTTTTAGAAAAAAGCAAAAAAAAAAAAAAAACCGAGCTTAGAAATATAAAGTTAGTTTTACATAAACAGTGAAACATGCGTCTCTGCTCTCGTACCAGCCCAATACGTACCGTGCTCCGCATAATACTTAGGTTTTTGGACTGCGTGCGTATCTGATGCTGTAACTTTTGTTCCAAGACAGGATTCAAGCATGTACCAACGTGATCTTTACACTCCTGTCACAGCAAGGCGGTAGGACACTGTGCCCCACCTTGGTAATGCCTTCGTGGTTCTGGCTTCATAACTTCATACATACAAACTAAATCTCAATAAATATGAACCAATATTAAGGCATGCTCTACCATTTTTCCCTGCATCTGAGCTGTGAATGTTTTCTTGCGATCAGTTGTCGGCCTTTTACTCTTCTTGCTGAATTCTATAGGAGAACTCATTTATTTCCAACTATATCTTTAAGACGGATAATATGCAGTCTCTGTTGCTAATCTTACCCCTTGATCTGACCATCAGCTATTGATTTCTGGCTGTTTACTGGAAATTTGTGCTCTTTGGTAATCTATTCTTCTTCATGGTGAACCCTCCATGATAACCCTAAACCATGCCCTTTTTCTGAAATTTTTTTGATAATAGAAGCATGCATCCAGGCACCCAGGGCTTTAAAATAGTATAAGTGTATTCTCAAGATATAGGAGTTAATACCGAAGAATGCTTGGGGTCAGGTGTACTACATGACTTGGGATCTTTGCATGAAGTAACAGTCACCACAGAGAGTTTTGTCAAATCTAATTTTTCAAAAGAAAGCAAATAATATTTTGTGGTAAAATTTATCATTATATTTAACTGCCATCAACTTTTAACTCTCCTGAAGCAGCCAAAGAGCTATAAGGAGAAGTCCTCCTTCCAGACTAGGATTCCTGTTTAGTAACTGACCTAAAGACAATCAGAAAAATGAAAAAGAAAAGATAGCTTCTGATGTCATACAGCAGTTCTGTGGTAGGTGTGCAAAAGACCTATACACATAAAATTAAGCCCATGCAAATGCATTCAAAATTTACTTACATAGAGTGAAAATTTGGCTCTTTTCCATTTGGGAATTTTACTTCTAAATCCAATATTATGTGAGAAAATTAAAGAGCAATAGGAATATAACTAATTAATTATTATGTTTGATGTACTCTAACAGCGTTTTTCGAAATTTAAAGCATATCAAAACCGGATTAAGATTTTACCCTTTACTATTCAAATTATAAGGTCAAAATCCATGTTAACTGTAGGTTAGATAAGTCATGATACTGAACTCTGTTTTGTCCATTTATGGGGCAGAAATGATCATTTCCCTTTCACTACTTACTTCACCTACTTGAGGTAGCTAGCTGGACAATATGAATAGCCTAACACTGAAAGTTGGGGAATATATCAATAAAACACTACAACATAATGCCTACTGAATTCTATCATGGTCACCGTGACCCTACATGCATTTGCTTTTTGAATTAGATGTCTAATATTTTTGTGAGATGTGTATTTCTTTAAATTGAGTAACTAAATTCATGTTAATATAGTATTGGTTTATTGAACTTCAGATTTCTGCTCAGGCATTACAGAAGAGTGAGGAGCTATATTTAGAGTGAGATCTGCATATTCCATACAGATGGAATCAGTCCACGAATGCATGTTGGTAGCATCCCTGCCAGTCCTAATAAGACTCTATCTCTGGTGTGTTTGAACAAGACTTACGTTACACATGAAAACTGAAACATCAACCATTATATACCCTTTAAGTGTAGATAAAATAATTTTACATCCATACAATATTTTTAAATGTTGACTTTAGCAAAAACTTAAAAATCCTCTGCAATTTGAAATGAAAATTCATGATGCACAAAATTATGAAGGAAAACAATGTCTACTCCAAATAACCCATAACTTTTTTGAATAAAATTTTAGTTTTGTGATTTAATCTTTCTCATTTACACTTGCTCAGTGTATTTGAATTCACAGTGTTTCTGCATGCGGTATAACATTTAATCTGCACAGCGCCCTCCCTTTGTGGAAAGTGCTAACATTGCATGTTTAATGATGGGAGGAGTCCCATGGAAACAAATGGCTATTTTCATGATCATAACCAGGAACAATGGCAAATGAAAGGCTGGAGGGCCGAGCTCCCAATGCCAGAGTTCCTTTGAGCAGACCTTGATATGCTATGCCAAATTCTGAGAAAATCTTTGTTGCCCTCTCATGTACATGGAGAGGGTGCATGACAGAGCCACAGATACAGCAAGCTTTTAACTTCTCCGTACTGAATTTTCTTTATCTGAGCATAGTCTAATCAGAGTGCAAAATCTGCTCGTATCTGTTGCCTACTGTGAGTACATGCCTATGTACGTGCATGAAATAAGTGACTAGAGAATATAAATGTACTTCTTCCTTTGGTTTTCTATTACACAAAGATTTTAGACAAAGATGTGAGGCAAAACAAAGAAAGAAAGAAAAAAGAAAGAAAGAAATCTCAATGACCACACAGAAATCAGAGCCTATAGGGAAATGACTTGACCTAATTAGTTTATTTACTTCCTGATTCCTCTTTTCTTTGACTGATGGTAGTGATTGAATCCAGGTCTGGGACATGTAAAGCACACACTCTTTCTCTGACCTATACCACTTACCATTTGATCTAAGTGTTTGGGAGTGGAGTGAGAAACTAAACAAATGTATACTATGTATACTTCTAGATAAAACTAACATAAGTCTACTCTATATCATTGGTTGTTGTCTGGTCCTGTATGACCCTATAGATATTTAAAAAAAATCTAATGTTGCCATATAAATTATCAAATGGCAATAATTAGTCATTATGAAAGCAGTTTGCTTTTGACACCAATAAAGCACAGGCAGAAAAAGGACAATGGGAGAGATTAGACTTAATTAGCTATTGCAGTTACCTATGCCAGAACTGTCTTCCTTTAACTCCAGTGGACTCGACACCACGTTTCAGAGCATGAGACTCTCTCCCTGAAAATGATTGACATACCAAGATGTGTCCTGAGAGTTCACTACCTACCAAAACATTAGAAAATAGGGAGAGATTCTAACAGGCCGCTGTTTGCATGACTGCCCAGCAGCAGTGAACCCTAGACTTGATTGGCCCTTGAGTCCCTTACCTTCTGTGTCAGGTAGAGGACCCATTCCATTCAATTGACTTTCCAGTTTTTACAAGCAAGGGGTTGTATCAATGTTTCAACTTGCAAGCACAAGTGCTTGAGTTCCTACCTTTCCCTGCTGCTGCTTGAGCTCACACACCCTTGCACACATGGTGTGAAGGCTCTTTGCATTTGATGAAAGGCATGAAGAACCAGGTGCAATGCAATTCACATGGGAAAAGGGGCCACGTGATTCAGCTGTACATCCATCACCCTCGGATGGTGACAGAAGGTGTCATTGCAGGCAGCAGGTCACTGAGAGAGTGGCACTCATAGAGATGCACACTCAGTGATATCTTATGCACATTCCACACCTCCTAAGGCAGACTGAACATGTTTCCTCTGGAATCACGTACACAATATGCAGAATGGCTATGCAGGAAAAATCCATGGCAACCGCACATGCAGGGCTTGGGGATCTTATCTGAAAAGAAAATAAGTTTACCTTTCTTGAGATTTAACTTTCTAAAAGATACAATTCTTTAGAAACGTTTGGTTCAAACTTGAAAACGAGTGTTTCATGATTTCTTGAGCAGTATCTTGTCTTGGGGCTCTCCGAATAACCCAAAGGCTATTCATTCTTCCATTTAGAAGCCTTGGAGGCATTTTTCTGTGCTGTGTACATTTTCATCCAAAGGAATATTTTCTTCTCATTCCCTTATATACCCTGGGACATTTTTCTTCCACTGCCAACCTTAGAGGACTGTTTAAGACCCTACCCACTCCATCTACCCTTACTCTCACCCAAAGGGCAAAATCCCTAAGATCTTGACACAAATACTGATAAATACATGGAATTATTAAAGGTGCTATCTCAGCAGAAGAGGGTCGCTGCTGCCTTTGTTCTCGGGGGAATACATATTTCACCCAGTAGCAAGACACCCAACTGGGGCTACAATCAGAAGTCTCTGAAATGCCTTTAAGCTAAACATCTTTGAACATAAGCCTTTGTTGTTGAGTGAAGGATCATCTCGATACATGGCACACAAGCCTGTTTTATTATCATTTCTCTGCACCTTTAGTGAAACAGCATCAAGCTTGTCACTGCTGATGGTGAGTGAGGTTCAACGATCTGTCAGCGTTCACCCCCGATGAAGACAGTGAGAGAAGCCCAACGCTCTGCAGAGAGGGCTCAGGAGAGAGCCAAACAGAGTGTTTGCAAAAGAGCATTTTTATATGTTTTCTTGTGACAGCGCTAGTTTAACAGAAAATAGTTGGAGTGTGCCAAAAAGGGGGAAAAAATGAAAGATACTGGTAGTGAGTTAGGCTAGCGTGGCATGATGGATCTGGGCTATGACAAACCGAATTGGAACAAAGCTTCCCTGGGGAGCAACTATACCAGGTTTGCTGAATTGTATTTCTTGATTTCTTACTGTGCAACAGTGCTTTTTACTGTTAGATTGACTAGACTTCAGAATATTTTTAAAATTGTACAAATCAAAATCCATGTAGCTTAAAAATGAAGGATGTAAAAGGTTTAGGAGTTTGATGTATTGAAAGGCATTCTGTATTCCCTCATGTGAGTATTAAATATACACTTTGTCTGTTTGATGAATTTTAAATCCTTGCGGAAGGCAGTACACATGAAAGCAGTTTATGAGGCTGGAAACCCTGGCTGGAAAGGGCATAGGCTGCAGCTTATCAAAGCTTCTTCCCTCTGACACCACCCAATTGTGCCTGGCACTGCAGTAGACCACATATGTAGATTCATGCCTGTTCCGTGTTGTACACAAGACCCATTTGATTTGTTTTTTTTAATCTAGTATCCTCCTAACACATGTGTATTGTTCTTACTGCCTGACCCGCCAATCCTCCCTCAGTGATCCACACATGACAATGTCAAGTCAAATGACAAATAATAAAAAAAAGGAGGGAACAAAAATAATTTCATTTGCAGCAAATTTGGCGAGTCTTCATATTTCACAGAACACCAAATAACTCAACAAATCTGATTGCGTAAAATACCATGATAAGAAATTTTTAGCAGAAAGTTAAAGGAGCAGATGCCACTCTTTTCTCAGATAATTACAGGTATTGGAGCTTCAAAGGCATCAAGATTTAGAGTCCCTGTCTTTACGGAGCAATCAGTTTGAATAATTAACGACATCATTAGACTGTAATATAATGAGGGCTAAGTAACAGACAAGCTCCAAACAGATGCAGGTCACCAGTCAGCTCTGCCACAGCTTCATGATTTTCCCCAATTCCATGGGAGCACTGGGAGAGAAAGAGGATGGGAAAGGGGGGGTCACTGAGGTTTAGAAAGAGGAGCACCATACACTGCCGACCAAGAGGCAAACAGTACAGCTGGACTCGGAAGTATCAATGATTTAAACTGCACACTGAAATGCTGAATGGTAGTGCAGAGGCATAAAGTAGATTCCTTACTGAAAAATAGCAAACAGTGATAACTGTCCCTGGAATTTTGGGGTTCGTATTTGAAAACATGCAATCTGCTTTTCACCTGGAGCATGCTGACGCATGCAAAATAGGAGGTGGTATTGGCAGATCCTTTAGAGATTCAATAGAAACCTATAATCTGGATCCTCACCTGAAACCTCTTGTTTACACACATAGACATTGAAAAGTTGTGCCCTAGCCCACACTGTGTGCCACCTTCTCCCTGCCCCAGGACACAGTAAACAACATGTAATTGGATAGATACAGTGTAGAGGAGCCTTTGAGTCTGAACATGGAAAGCATGTAAGGTTGAGACAGTTTTAATAGGAGAGAGCCAATTAGGGTGAAACTTCAACAGGTATTTAGAAATGGGCAAAGCAGCTTATCAGAGAGGCAGTCACAGTACCATGGTGGTAACGGGTAGGATGGCAAAGAATGTAGCTATTGGCAAAGACTAAATAAGGTTTGTCTGAAAGTCTCTGGTTGGGAACTGGGAAAGCTGCTGGGGTACGAGAAGGATGTAAGGAGATTGTCAGTGAGAAGATGGCATCTGGATATTCGTTTGTGGCTTGAAAGGAACACTGAGTAGAGTAGACTTCCAGAAGTCCAAGTAATGCAAAGCAGTGAGTTGTTAAAAAGAATGGTATACATGCTTTAATTGGGGCATGCTGGTTTGAATCCAAATTGTCTAGATTTTTATCTTGACTCCTCCAGGTCTCTGCACTTTATCGCCTACCTTCCTTCCCACCACATAGACAAGGGCTGAGACTATCACACAAAGCAGTGAATTCTTAGCCTGACCATGAGGGCACACATCTAGTCCTAGCACTTGGGAGATGGACAGGAAGATCTCCAAGTTCTAGACCAGTCTGGTCTACAAAGTGAGTTCTGGGACAGCCAGGACTACACAGGGAAACCCTGTCTTCCAAATCCAAAAACCCCAACCACCCCATTCCCCCCCTAAAGAGAAAATTCTTAGCAAAGAATCTTTATGTTTGCACCTAGACACAAGACAATTTAATCAGCAAGTTAGCTTTGATGGATCCAACATATTGTAAATTTTCTGAATATAAACATTTGAAGAGCTGGGGAAATTTTAGACACTTTGGAAAGCTGTGAATGCTTCTCCAAAAAAGCCTCTGATTCGTGGTAGTGTTTGTTGATATCTGTATCACTGCCACCAAATCAATGAGAATGAGAATGAGTGGAAACGATGCTGGTTGAGCTTTTCTGCCTTAAAGGAACATTCTATTCTTATTTTGAATAAAGTTGCTTGTGCTTTGCACCGCCTGGTCAATACCATCTGACATGTGGGGTGAGTTTTAACTTCTAGTCCATAATTTATAATATTATAAAATGAAATATTAGGGTAAATTTAAGAAGTTTCATTTAAGTATTACTACTGACTTTTAATGTTCATTTATTTACCAATAAAATTTATGTACAGTATAAGAAAATGCCAATATTACTCAATTATCCTGATCCATTTACACCTTAAACTAAAGAAATAATAGGCATGCCACTCTAATCTTCATTTGCTCTTGATTTGTATTCTCTATGGTTTAGTTTTATTTATGTGTAAATATGCATAGTTCAAAACTTGTTAGTAGCAACACTAGTAATGTCATTTATATACTTCACCTTGTCCATTTTAAATGGATTGTTCTATTTATAGAGTAACAGCCTGTAAAATTAAATTAAAATTTTTAATAGAAAAGGCAGCCCTTTTAAAATTATTATGATAGAAAGAAGGGTAATTTTTTCATAAATCATTTCTGAAGCAACTTTTTAAAAAGTCTTTTTAGCTCTAAAACTTTAAAATAGTCATTGATTTTTTTTAAAAAAAATAATTATTTATGCAAAATAATTTATGACAGATTTTGCAGTACGTGAAAATGTATTCTTATAATAGGAATTTTATAAGACCATTAATTTTAGCAGTGCTAGGAAGCATAAATATAATTTAGGAGCTATTTTGTTGATTGTTTCTAGAAATATATATTGACCCCATTAGTTTTAAGTGATAACGTTACTAAGCCAAAATATTAATCCCACAGTATCAGAATTGCTAGCTTTAACCATTTTTCTGCAAACCCTTTGTCAGTATTCATATTTCACTTAGCTTATCATGAATAAATATAAATGTAAATTTTAAATTGATCATCTTAGAATTCACTTTTATAAAACACTTCAAAATAACACTCTGAGGATCCCCAATTGCTAATCTTTTCTTCCAGCAACTTTGTTATGTGTCTGAGGCATGATAAGATTGACAACCTTCTGGAAACCATTTCATTAATCCAAGTGGTGTGCCTGTATTTAGAATGGCCCCATCATCCAGCACTCATTCACAGAGTTATATGCTCATCAAGGAAGGCTGTCAAGGAGAGAAAACAATCACTGCAAAACAATGACCAACTGTTTCTACTAAGTGTCTGATAGAGTCCCACATATTTTTGCTGTTGTATTGTTTTGTTTTTTCAAGACAGGGTTTCTCTATAGCTTTGGAACCTGTGCTGGAACTAGCCTTTGTAGACCAGGCTGGCCTCGAACTCTCAGAGATCCACCTGTCTCTCCCTCCCAAGGGCTGGGATTAAAGGTGTGTGCTACCACTGCCCCGTTTAGTCCCAAATTTTTAAAATGGATTAATGTGCTTCATTCTCATAACACGGGAATTATTTAAAATGTATTCAGAAGTTTCTTAACTGGTTTTCCAACTCATATATTAGTATGTAACATGAGCTTTTCATATACATTCTTGGCTTGAGACTTACAGATGTTTATATGCCCACTTGATAAAGACAAGGCCAAAAACATACCCATTTGACACAACTAAGAATTTGCGTTATATCTATTTTGGCACACAGTACATTAATATTGATTTCAAAGCTTTCAACCATGGCTGTGTTAATTCAGTTTGCACTAGATAAAATGCAGAAGCTGAACCATTTTCAGGTTATGCGTTCCAAGGCTAATTGTTCTGGAAATGCAGTACAAAGAGCATTCCTGTTCAGAACATAAATATTGAAAAGATAATTTGATAATGGTTCACCTATATTTAAATTTGAGTTTTGATGGTTTTTGGTGACTTGTACCTCACCTAAAAAGCTCAGAGTAACCTATGTCGTTGTTGCCTATTCAGGTTTGAAAAATACATGCTTAAAACAGAGATACGGGCCAAGTAAGTAATCTGTTCAGATTAATGTGTGAAAAGAGCAGATTTCAGACAAATTCGTGAGACCTCTGGAAACTTCACTCATGGTATCTTGCTAACCTCTTTCCTTAGAGCTCCTTTGTGTTTTCATGTTGACAAGTTATCACCCATCTCAAGTCTTCCTATTGTAACAACTGAATTTCTTCAACATGTACCCTAAAGATCTCACTACAATCTTCCTCTGTTGTCACCCCCTTTCATGCCAGCATTTAAAGAATGATCTGAACAAGTTATTCTTTTAAGCTTAACACAATTTTACTCTACTAAGTGCCCCAACTGGGAAATATTATCCCATGAACTTCTTGGTGCTTCTGAAGCTTAGGCATTTTATAGATTAATATTTAACTTCTGATAAGACACATATACTTCTCTCCAGTTTAACAGTAGATAGGATATTAATTTGAATAACATTAGTTGCTATAACAAATCGAACCAAAAGCTGGTAATAGTTTCAACACGACATCCTCTCATGTCCCGTCCAGCATGAAAATGCCTGTTGGGACGATTCCTTGTAGATTATAGGTTAGAAACCTAGACATTTATCTTCTCATGGAGCAAGCATCTTCATTATGTATCTTCTAGGTCGATTATGCTCATCTGCCTCAATCCAGTCAAATCACAGTGAGTAGTGCCACCCTTTGACTGGAGTGGCACTCAGCACCTCTGCTTAAGCCTGAAAGGCAAGAATTCATTCTTAGAAAGCAATCCCAGAGGAATAAGAAATGCATTCTCCAGAGCTCAGCAGCTCCCTAGACAACATACAACAGACTGCGAACCACATTAACTACATAGGCAGTCAGTGGGCATGTTCCAAATTATTGACAAAATTTTCAAAATATCAGTAATGAACCAGGAGAACCCTGAACTGCTAACTGGGTACAAATTTGGAAGGGTCAGCTCTCATAACATGCAACCTGTGCTTCTATTCACTGAATTGTTACTTTTAGGCTACAGCTCTGCCCTACTTCTGAACAAGAAATATCTGCTTGGAGAAAAACCAAAGGAAATCTTAATTGAAAACCAAGCTAATGAGAATAACTTTAATCATAATAAAATAATAGCTAGCAAATCTAAGCTATATACTAAATATATTGGCTTAGTTAATAGTCAGTGTAATGCTAAATAAATTTAAACTCTACAAGATGGGAAAGTGAGGTACAGGGCGATACATACCCAACCTCATGAAATAAAAATGTATCAAATCCTGATTCATCTCTAGAGGTCTGTCATACTATCGTATTCCTCATAAAAGACAGAAAACGCTGTCTAAAAAGGGGGGACAGCCATTTCTATCCTAAATGAAAGAAATGTCCCCTCATTTACTTGGTTTCAGTTACACGGTCCATACATGTGTATGATTCATTCACTCCATACAGAGCCCAGGCTCCTGTGTCCTTCTCTGTAGAACATTCCCCATCCTTCTGTGTCCCACGGTCTCAGAGAGGAAGAGATTCAAGAGGCCTGCCATCTCCCAGAATACAGAAATCTGCTTTAAGGTGGAAAGTCATCTAATCGTGTCAGAAAGGAGAATCTAAAAAGACAAAAGATGGGACTTGAGAAAAAGGATACAGCCAGAGCACCTGTGCTGTCAGGGTTCATGAAAGTTGTGAGCCTTCCCTGGTCCTTCGTAGATATGGGCAGGAGCCCGGGAGAGAGAGACTCCAGAGATTTCCAGAGAAGGCTGGAGGGAATCAGGATTACAGTAGATAAGGACAGGATCTGTCACCCTTGGCTGTGATAGCAGGCAAGTTTTGGAATTAGTAAGAGTTACATCTTTATACATTTTACTTTCGAACCTATTTTTGCATATATTTTTAATTCTATGTAACCATCTGGTCGGGCCTGGCACTCGGGGATTTGTTACAATACTAGTGTTTATCTAGGGAACTACTCATACAGACCCTGGGAAATGAATGCTGGGGTCTGCGAACAAAGTTGGAGAAGGAATTTCCAAACAAATGCCACTTACCAAAAGCTCAGAAGCATACCCCGTGCCTTCTCAGCAATTCTAATACCCCATACAAGCCTCCACCCTATCCTGATCTGTCTTCAAAATAATCCACCATCTCTAGCGCTTACGTCACTTCCTGTCTCTAGTCACTTATGCAGAGAACACCTCACATCTTTTTTCAAATCAAGGAAAGAGACCTTTGGAGGACATGAGGGGAGTTTTCAATTCTCTAAGGAACCACCTCTGACACGGACTGCTCTTCTCTGTCAATCACACACTACTTCCCGTGGCATCATGGCTGTCTGTAATTTACGCTGTTGCTGTATGCAGTGTAAGCTGACAAGAGGGGCACAGTGAAGAGCTCAGAGGGCAGCTCTTGCCTTAGGATTCATCTGACACCTGTGTTTACAAGAAAGGAAACAGCTTTAGTAGCACATTACTGGGAAGTGCGGAGGTGAATGGTTATTGAAAGGTGGCTTTTCAATGTCATGTACGACACTGAAGCCAACATGCCTCCAGCGCTCCTACCCTAAGAGTATCAATGCAAGCGGAAGCAGTCTGGAGTATGTTGTCTCGAGAATCCTTTGAATAAGGAGTTACGCTTCAGTGAAAACCCATATAAATCTCAGAGACTGTTAATGTATATGTTGGCAGTCTCAGTATCTTGATTTTAATAGAATATTCATTTTGCACTTACGTTACCTCCTGGTTTTTCCTCTATGTGAATAATTATATTATGCACCAAAAAAAAGCAGTGTCCAAAGTGAAAAGGGAAGAAAAGGTCTCTTCTGGGAGAATCTTTAAGAAGAGGAAACAGACAAGTCTGCTTACATCAAATTATTATGATGGTTATTGTAACACATAGCAAATAAGAGAACTTGGATTCCAGTGTGGCTGGAGAAGCTTCAACACCAAGCTGGCAGATTACAGAACTGAGCCATGACTGAGCTCCTGGTGGAGTCAGGTGCTCTCATGCCATGGAGAGAGTGTTGAACTTGAACAGTCCTCTAGAGTCGAGGTGTTGAGTAGGCTGCACTCTCTAAATCTTCATCTTTCCATAGCAGGCTCAGTGCAGGTGCCTTGTTAACTGCCTGGTCAGTACCTGGTCTTTGCTGCCTTGCAGAGAACCCTTTCTTTAAATCAAAGGACTAAGCTCTATAGAGTGCCAAATTCGAAATTCTCTATGTAGCCACTTTTGACTATGAAGATTTCATAAGGGTCAAGATAAAATACGTCACTTAACCTTGGTTGCAATTTTACTAGGTGCAATTGGCATTCCAGTGCTACCATTGTTTAAAGCATTTCTCCACATTCTTATTTCGTGTGCTGGCTAGGTTTGCATCAACCTAGAGTTATCAGAGGAGGGAGCCTCCGTTGAGAAAATACTTTTTTAAGATCTGGCTGTAGGCAGGCCAGTAGGACATTTCTTAATTAGTGATTGATGGGAGAGGGCCCAGCCCATTGTGGGGGGTGCTCCCCCTTGAACTGGTGATCCTGGGTTCGAAAAGAAAGCAGGTTGAGCGAGCCATGTTGAGCAATCCAGTAGCCAGCACCCCTCCATGGTCTCTGCATCAGGCCCTGTCTCCAAGTTCCTGCCCTGCTTGAGTTTGTGTACTGACTTTCTTTAATGATGAACTGCCATGTGGAAGCATAAGCTGAATAAACTCTTTCCTCTCCAACTCATTTTTGGTTATGGTGTTTCATTATAGCAGTATTAAGCCTAACCAATACATATAGCTTTAAAGATCACATATTTTAACTATTAAGTTCTATTTTTTTGCATTACAAGTATAATCTTCTCATGTGGGAGTTTCTCAGTAGTCTTCCTATTCCATGACATAGATTCACTTACCAAGGAATAAGGGGAAGTAACTACTGTGGTTTCACAGAGCCTTTTAATACTGCGCTGACCTATGAATTTCTCAACTGGTCCTTCATTGTCTACTATGACTTTCATATTCCAGAGTCAGTAAAAAGGTAATGTTAGGATTACCCCTCAAATGCCTATAATCCCTAGTTAGCTCTTCTAATAAAGGGGCTCTTTTTATCATCCTCTTAGTACACCATAGCATTGATAGCACTTTGTTTTACCTTATCATTATAACATAGTCTTTGAGAATTTCCACTTGTATCATTACAAGATGATTATGACAGCTTCACTAAGCCTCATTCATGTGAAGGAAGAAATTAGTGCCATAAAAATTCCTAATAATTATTTTCCAAGACATGTTGGTACTTTTCAAACTTAAACTCATTATGCCGATTTGAATCTCACTTCAGCAAATCCATGCAAACTGAGTGTTCTTATTAATGTCGGCCTCATACTACATTTAGGTAAAGATTTAATCGGAAAAGAAATGTGTTAATAAAACCCACATGCATGACTTAAATCTCTTCACATATGTGGCAGTAGAGTACATGGATATTACCCTTGGAAAAAGACTAAAATAGTGTCTAGCTTATTAAAGAATCAAAAGAATTCGATACTAAATAGTACATCAGAAATAGTACATAGAGCCGGGCGGTGGTGGCGCAGGCCTTTAATCCCAGCACTCGGGAGGCAGAGGCAGGCGGATCTCTGTGAGCTCGAGGCCAGCCTGGTCTACAAGAGCTAGGTCCAGGACAGGCTCTAAAAAAGCTGCAGAGAAACCCTGTCTCGAAAAACCAAAAAGAAAAAAAAAGAAAAAAAAAAAAGAAATAGTACATAGAAAACTAATAAGTTGTTGTCATGCAACAACTTAACATTCCAACAAGAACTTTTGCTGGTATTTTGCAGGTTGCTAATTAATTAGTAAATGATGCTATTTGATAACATTCAGTCATACATTTGGGGTACAGCATGAAGCTTTGGGGGATATACCATATGGACTCTAAACTTCTTACTCTTAGCATTAACACACTAGTAGGCCAGTCATAGATCTAGCAGTGGATCACTCCTTCCACCGTATTTATCACCAGAACCAAAGCATGAAAGAATCATGCTTGTGACTGATATGATGAGAGATAGGAGCCCAAAAGTTTTAATACTCTTTTGAGATTTGCAAATAAAAATTTATGAAATATAAAATTTTATTATCAACTTAGTATTATAAGAAACATTTGAACAAGTGCGTACTTCAATAATTAAACACAGAATGCAAAATAATTTCTAGGAGTTTAGAGTTGCTGAACAAAACCTCTCCATTCTTAATTTTCTTTGTTCATGTTTTAATTTTCCAAGGACTGAGATTTTCTTCTTTAAATAACAAGAGGTAGTATGTAGCTTTGGTATGGAAGCCTGCTACACACGCACTGCATGTGCCCAAGTGTGTATGTATATACTTTAACACAATGCCTATTGAAGATATTTTGCTGTAAGCATGAGTTATTTTATGAATTACTACTGAGTTACCTTTGATTATCACTGTGGTGTGGAAGATAACCAATTCCAACATTGAATTTCTCCAAATGTCTGTAGAGTTCCTTATCCATTTTTTTCCAATTCTTGTGCCTTGATGTTGGCCATTTTCTTTCCTCCTACTGTTTTCCGTGTTGAGGAAACTGCTTCCTTAAAAGTATACCTAAGTGAAACATTCAAAATTCTTTGACTTAAGATCTCATAAGAGTTTTTAGTTAAGAAATCCATGTGTTTTCCATAGACTTGTAACTCAAGAGCACCGAAGGTTGTGTTTAAAAACTTGCAGTGACTTAAAAGAGGTCCAGTAGTTTCCTTTCCTGGGGAATATTTGTGTGATATTTGGAAAGAATCGTATTGAGAAGTCATTTAAATAACAGTGGGGAAAGCAGAATTGCTGCTATCCTTCAGGCAAAAATTAATCAAGAAAGTCTCCTTTATTCTTTCTATGGCAATAAAAACCCATAAAACCCTTGCAGATACATTAACAAGGTATTTCTTTTCTTGTACAATGGTATTTAATAGGATTAGTTAATGAAATATATGGGATTATAAAGAACAGATTGTTAAACTGTAAAAAATTTATTCTTCTAGGAATGGACTTTGAACTGCTTAGGGGCAGACAGTCGGGATTTTAAAAATACAAAAAGTATTAGCCCAGTATCTGTGTAGAAGATGAGAAGATTTCTTGTGCTGCAGAGGTGCATAGTTATATATAATAGCTCTTAAACATTGAGTTAATGTTCTAAAAGATTAAAATGAAGCAGAAAAGAATCATGTGTGGCTTTAGGGATACATAATTAGTTAATAAACCTTAACATTATGTAACCATATATTGACAGCAAACCATTATACGTGTGAGCTGAAGTTCTCTCTTAAGTATTCACTTTGGTATCCATACAAGATCTTGAAAGTGTGTTAGGATAATGGCTCAACCAAAGCACACTTTCAACTCTTGACTTACCAAGATGTTATTCTTACAAGTGTTATCAGCTGGGGATTCTTAGACAAGCAGCTCTCTAGAGTTTAGGCAATGACAAGGAGTCCTTTGCATTTGTGTTTTGTTTTGTTTTTTTTTTTTGGTTTTTCGAGACAGGGTTTCTCTGTGGCTTTGGAGCCTGTCCTGGAACTAGCTCTTGTAGACCAGGCTGGCCTCGAACTCAGAGATCCGCCTGCCTCTGCCTCCCGAGTGCTGGGATTAAAGGCGTGCGCCACCACTGCCCGGCTTCCTTTGCATTTGTGACTTTGCTTCTCCATACCCGGCAGGTGCAAGGGGCACATGCACTAAGAGACAGAACTTCTCTAATGTCTTTTTCTAGAAATAACAGTCACCCGATATCACTAAGCCCCCTTGACTAGAACCCTAACATGAAAAATAAGGAAGCCAGTTGTGTACAATTTAGAAAAGCGATTACAGAGTTGTCAGGTGTTGTATACAAGGTATATCTAGCAGAGAATTACCCAAACAATGAAGCAATAGTGCCATTGCTTTGATGCAGTCACTACATGATAAATACCTTACACGTGGTCATGTGTTTGCCTGTAGATAGGTCCAAGAGTGACGTCCTAACATGAACTCTAAGGCAATGCAATTAGTTTTCTAATATCAGTTGTGGACTACTTTAACAGAATTTAACAAAATTCTAAATTGGTATATTTTATGAGACTAGTATTGATAAGATATTCTTGATGCATCAAATATAGCAATAACAAATGTAGTGTATATATGTATACACACAGATGGATGGATGGATAGATAGATATAGATAGATAGATGATAGATAGATAGATAGATAGATAGATAGATAGATAGATAGATAGATAGATAGATAGATGATAGATACATCGATAGATAGATAGATATAGATAGATACATCGATAGATAGATGGATAGATAGATAGATAGATAGATAGATAGATAGATAGATAGATAGATGATAGATAGATAGATAGATAGGTATGTGATAGATAGATAGATAGATAGATAGATGATAGATAGATAGATAGATAGATAGATAGATAGATGTAGATGATAGATAGATAGATAGATAGATGATAGATGATAGATAGAGAGAGAGATAGAGAGATAGATGATAGATAGATGATAGATAGATAGATGATAGATAGATAGATAGATAGATAGATAGATAGATAGATAGATAGATAGATGATAGATAGATAGATAGATGATAGATAGATAGATAGATAGATAGATAGATAGATAGATAGAGATAGATAGATAGATAGATAGATAGATAGATAGATAGATAGATAGATGATAGATAGATAGATGATAGATGATAGATAGATAGACAGAGAGAGATAGATGATAGATAGATGATAGATAGATAGATAGATGATAGATAGATAGATAGATAGATGATAGAGAGATGATAGATAGATAGATAGATAGATGATAGATAGATAGATAGATAGATAGATAGATAGATAGATAGATAGATGATAGATAGATAGATAGATAGATGATAGATGATAGATAGATAGATAGATAGATAGATAGATAGATAGATAGATAGATGATAGATAGATGATAGATGATAGATAGATAGATAGATAGATAGATGATAGATAGATAGATAGATAGATAGATAGATAGATAGATGATAGATAGATGATAGATGATAGATAGATAAATAGATAGATGATAGATAGATAGATAGATAGCTAGATAGATAGATGATAGATAGATAGATGATAGATAGATAGATAGATAGATAGATGATAGATAGATGATAGATGATAGATAGATGATAGATGATAGATAGATAGATAGATGATAGATAGATAGATGATAGATAGATAGATAGATAGATAGATGATAGATAGATAGATAGATAGATGATAGATAGATTGATAGATAGATAGATGATAGATAGATAGATGATAGATAGATGATAGATAGATAGATAGATAGATGATAGATAGATAGATGATAGATAGATAGATAAATAGATAGATGATAGATAGATAGATAGATAGATAGATAGATAGATAGATAGATAGATGATAGATAGATAGATGATAGATAGATAGATAGATAGATAGATGATAGATAGATAGATAGATAGATAGATAGATAGATAGATAGATAGATGATAGATTGATGATAGATAGATAGATGATAGATAGATAGATAGATAGATAGATAGATAGATAGATGATAGATAGATAGATAGATGATAGATAGATAGATAGATAGATAGATGATAGATAGATAGATAGATAGATGATAGATAGATAGATGATAGATAGATAGATAGATAGATAGATAGATAGATAGATAGATAGATAGATAGATAGATAGATGATAATGTATATCCATGAGCAGAGACTTAGCACTTGCGTGTCTTTTCACAATTTTTACTACATTATAGATTTCTTGTTCACTGTCTCTACAATATTTTGAGGATATGATAACAAATGGAGCCCCTCCTTATTTTTTTACCAACTTCATTGATTTATCACTTCCTTAAAGATGATAATATTATTAATAAATAATGTAGCAATGGGTATAAAAGTCACTTCTGTATGTAAGAAAAATCACTTTGTATGGGGATAAGATACTTCCATCAACACTTTAACTCTTTTTAAATTCTCTATCCTTACAGTCCATTTCAGGAAATTTTTAATAACAAAATAATTCCATAACAAAAAATGGTTAATGAGAATTTAACGTTATTAGAGTTGCTAGTCCAATGCTGTTGTAAATTTAATGATTATGCATGTATACACATAAAAAGATATCCAAATATATTGTTATATCTGTATCTATGTATGTACTGATAAATAGGTATGCATGTATATAATAATTTTTAAAGGGTTGAGATGGTAAATGTGATAACATTTGATTTATATAATTGTGTGTGAAATAGACTAAGTTTAAGAAGGTGAGAGCTTGTATATCTATACAGGTTTTTTTAACTTTAGACCTTGAAATGTACAAGAAGAAAGGCATTAAATGTGTTTTAAAGCTTGCTAACCTCTCTCTCTTTGAATCTACTAAATAAATAACCTTTTCTCTCCATGTTGGTTAAAACGGTCAACTACAATGAATGTCAGGTGCATGCGAAGATTTTAATTCTTCTCACCTATTCATCTCTTTCCCCTTTCTGTGTGGTTTGTATTTCCTACCTCATTGCCACCATGATTTAGCCCTGCCGCCATTGTTGCTGCAAGTTATTGTTGCTGAGGGTCTCCATTGCAGCATGCTTTCCAGCATGACTTTTTTCTCAAAGTTATTTTTTTTTTGTTAAACTTTCACAGGAAAAATGATAGCTAGGTATAAATAATACTTCTTGCTCTGACTAAAAATAATTCAGACACTTTATATCCTTTTTGAAAATTTCAGTCCAATGTGGTGTGAAATTCTGGGCTGAAAAATCTGTATTTCTGGTGAAAATACTTATTTAACACAGAAAATGTGGAAGTTGGAAAGTAGTTCTACTTTATGGTCTTTTCTGACAAGTACTACCTGGAAGAATCAGAAAATTAGGAATTCTAAATGTGCAGACAACTCTAAATTCTCTCAGGCAGAGACATTCCAACCCCTCCCCAAGAGACAGCTGAACTTACGACAGTTCTGTATTCTCATAAAATGTCTTCTGTCAAAGAAAATACTTAACTGTGTAAATTATGAACTCGACCATGAGTAAACTCTTATGGTTTTATAATCTAAGCATTTTAAATTGGGTAGGGTAAACATAATGGCTTTCCATACTCAAGGATAAATACACTAATATTACCTTGTAGACACATATAAAATTATAATGTTAAATACAGACATCCACAGGATGCTACAATTATCTTCTTAATCCCAGATTGTAGTGTTAACTCATTCAAGTAGACTGTGTTAAAAATACACACCCAAAATAGTGCTTATTGGGTGTTGCTGCTAAATCAAGAATATGATTTATCTTGATTAAATCATATAAAATTTCAAATTTCATGAGTCCAAAATGGACAAATATATCACTTACGTCTTTACAAAGCATATTCTTTCTTAACTATAAATTTAACAAAGCAGTGAGAAAATATCCAAAAATGCTTGATTATGCCATATTTGAGACACATCAATATTCTTTTTACAGTCTTTCAATTGTCAAGGTACTCACAATTAAAAAAAAAAAAAACCCTAATATGAAGGAAGGAGTAGAATGTTAGCACTTCAGGAGAAAATGGTCCTTCTATACAAATGGAATTTGAGCAACTGTTATAAACAAATTAAGGGTAATTTAAAATATATAAATATCATTTAGTGCCAAGAGAATGCCAATCAAATAAAACCAGTTGACACTCTCTTTAAGACATTCTCTACATAAGTTTATTTTATTATAAAAAAACAATTTGCCTAAATTGAATTTTTAACTAAGATTTGTTTTTAATTTTTTGGGAAAAACAATTTTTTAAACACCTGTTTCATCATCATTTCATTCAAATCTGTTGGAACAGCCTCAGAAATATTGGGCACACTGTGGATCTCTTATATAAGGATGCATTGCTTCTAGCCAAGTCAAAAATGCTAAATTTTAGTAAGGAAAGGCTTTCATGTCTTTTCAAAAAAAAGTGTAAGGAAGACGGAGAATCTTTCTGAGGTTTACGGGCAGTCGCTGAACAGAACGGTGACAATGACAGTGTTCAACTAAGAAGGAATGGGACAAGCTGCTCTTTATTGTAGAGGAAGTACAAACGCTCAGCTGCTCAGATCATGGAGTAGAGACCAGGTGGACATCTGCATTTGAATCTTCCTCTGCCTTTACTGTTTGCTTACAAGTGCATTTAATCAATGCAAGCCACTGAAAACATTATCTGAAAATACGTTAATAAGGTCAGGTATTATGTATCAGTTGGGTATGGAGAACAGAGCAAAGAGCATGCACAAATTCTTCTGCATGGTCCCTGCCATCTGCCCTAGTGCCTTGCAGACACTCAAAGGTATTATTGATCTATCTCGTTACTACTTAGGAATAGGAATAGACACTCTAGACAAATATGAATACTACTGCCTCCTCCGCAGGATCTTGGATTTGTTTTTTAGAGTGGGAACAATATCTCATGAGTTTACAGATCATATCTATATTAGTTTTCTACTGCCTTACAGCAAATTCACCAGAGCTCTGAAATCTAAAAAGATTCACGGATGTCATCTCAGTTTCCGGGTGCTTGAGTCAAGGCACTGAGCTTCTGGGACCCTCCCTGGGGATTTTTTGAGGCTTTAGCCAATATAATAGGAGGACTGCCATCTCTCCTGAGCATTCTCTTGATAATCAGGGCACTGAAAGACCCTGAAGTTGTAGACTGGGTTGATTGCTTTCTTGAAGGCCAACAAATGAATCTCTCTCAGAAAGATAATGATCAGTTTTTTTAAAATGTGTTTCTTTAGTTGGGTGGTGGTGGCAGACACCTTTAATCTCAGCACTTGGGAGACAGAGGCAGGTGGATCTCTATGAGTTCCAGGCCAGCCTGGTCGCCAGGAGCTAGTTCCAGGACAGGAAGTGTTTCTTTAAAAGTCATTTGGTTGGTTAAGGCCTCTGCATGATAACCTACTTTTTGGTGGACTTAACATCAATGCATTTGGCATTTTCTTTTCGTGTACAGTGTCTCTTCACTGACAACATAAGTGATATTCAGCAAGCTGCAAGCCCTGTCTGCTATGAAGAGAGGAATCACTCTGGGTTTTTGTGGGGACCATGCTCGAACTCCACTTACTATATCTCTAGACTTTGTCCACTTAAAATGGGCATTTAATTTCACAGTTCTTGGTAAAAATTTAAGTTCCGAGGCTTAGCAAAAGTGGAAGAATGCATAAGCTCAATATGCACATGAAGTATCAACATATCAACAGTTGATATGTTCTTATCAGAATCTCTTGTTACACATCACACATTGGATGAAGAAGATTAACTTGGATGCAGCTAGTGGGCAGGGTTTGTTAGTGTGAAAGGAGAAGCACTCAAAAGAATATCTCAAATATGTACTGCAAATTGAGTCTGGATTGCCTTTCATTTGGAAAAAATCAAACCTTTTGGGGTCTTGATGAGAAAGCTCATAAAACAGCCATGTTGTGTCTCAGGACTACGGATGTCTTTACAGTGTTACTCCATTTGTGTTATCAGTAGCAAATACATGGATGCACCACTGTACTGCTTAATAGATTCTTCTGTTTGTGGAAACGGCTGAGTCACTCTTAGCCTTTGTTGAACACGAACCTACATATACAGTTTCACAGCTTTTCCCAGTAGGCACACTTAAACAGTGTTGGACAGCACATAACATATAGACATGGAACTGTGAGAAATTGGTAAAATATTTTGACTCTTTCAGAGTCTTAGTTCTGTGCTGTAGCTACATGGTGTGGCAGGGGTAGAGGTGGAGAAAGAAACAGAATGGGAGCAAAATCCATCAACACTGAGTAGAGTCAATAAAAATAGCCACAGAAGTAGAATTAAATCGTATCTAAGCTTCTATCTTAGAATTTTATCTCACACTACATTGAACTAAGTTCAACTTTTTCATGCAATTTTTGGACTAACAAAGCAAGTGAAAATAAGCAAGAATTTGCTGGTAGAGATATCTGTGATGATGTTATGGGGTTCTCTCGGATTTCTGTATGATAATAGGCAAGTGAGTAAGAGACAGGTCTTCTCAATGCTATCCTGTTTAAAGAACAAGTAATGTGCAAAACAAGGATAATTGTATCCAGTTTAAGCACTAAGTGGGTAGAAAATGCACAATAAGACATATATGACTATAGAGAATATGGAAGTGCTTATTAATCTTTAAATTGACATTGTATTGACATCAACAATATATATGTATATTGGTTTTTCAAGACAGTGTTTCTCTGTGTTGCCCTGGCTATCCCAGAACTTGCTTTGTAGACCATGCTGGCCTCTAACTCACAGAATTCCATCTGGCTCTGCTTCCTGAGTGCTGGGAATAAAGGCATGTGCCACCACCTGGTGAGTTCATATATATTATATGAAAATATATGTGAATTATATATATTATATTCATAGTATATATGAATACAAATTCATATATATATGAATTTTTATATAAAAACAAATATCCCTGATGGCTTATCATAGAAAACAGGAAATGAGCTGAGAAATCACTTTATGAATCTAAGCAAGAAGGTGCATGTGGCACCTTCTATAGTCACTGTCATGTCATTGTTTCAAGACACTACTCGGTGAGCAAGCTAAGAAATGGAATGCAGCATGCATACTCATGTCTTAGATGTGTAAGAAAGCAAATCAAGTAAGAAGAATAAATAAAAATGACAGCTATAAGAATAGGAGGTTTGATGGTGAGTGAAATTTGACTTATCTCTGACCTTGTTAGTAGGTAGGATATAAAAAAGAAAATAATACTTTTTGAAAAGTGAAAAATTCTACGAACTTTGTCCTGATGTCTGTCATTTATATCTGTCTGTATATCAGAATATTGAAAAGGGGGTTTTATTGCTTTAGTGACCTTCAGGGATGCAATAGAAATGATGTAAATACAGTTTTCATGTATGAAAGCATAAAATATAAATTAAAATGATAAAAGAATAACATTTTTAATTAATTAATTCTACTTTCATTGGTGTTCTGCCTGCATGTCTGTGTGAGGGTGTTGGATACACTCGAAGTGGAGTTACAGACAGTTGTGAGCTGCCATGTTGGTTCTGGAAATTGAACCCGGGTGCTCTGGAAGATCAGCTAGTGCTCTTAACCTCTGAGCCACTTTTGGCTAAGATCAAGTGTAGTATCTGCTCTAATCAGTTTAATAATATTCTTTAAAATGATGCCTAACCAAAACTGAGAACATAATATTAAAATAAAATTCAACCGGATATAAAACTCAGTGTGAAGCACTTGCCTGGTATACATGAGGCCTGACTTTGACTCCCAGTAATGCAGAAATAAGATTTTATATATGTATGATCCATTACATGTAGAAGTATTTTCTAATAACACATGTGACTTATACCATTATATAAACATACATACATATTTCATATACATCATATATGCATCATTGAAAGTGGTTTATTCAGCTAATAGTTCTATTTCTGTAAAATAAAATCTGCCCTTTTTTCATGGCCTATCTATCTTTATTCCCAAACATAAAAATGCTGTTTTTAAGGTTATCAAAGCAAGTTCCAATATAGAGGAAAATAAACAAAATAAACATCAACATTGTATAGGTACCATCCCTGTTCTGGGCTTTCCTGCGAGCACAATTTCAGGTATAAAAAAAGGATTTTTTTTTTTTTGGCTAAAATCCTAGATAGGAAAAGTCCATTCAAACCGGCCCCACCATGTGTAACTCACTTTATTACTTGACTATTTACTTACTAGCCTGTGAGTAAAGAATTGGATTGAGTGATGACTTGTCCGAAATCGTGGCTGCAGTAAAACCCTCCTTCAAATGGTGATGGATAAACAAACCAGGAAGGACTCAGGTGGAGATGGAAGTGTATTTGCCTGTGTGCCAAACGTTCTGGGTGTAGTTTCCACCTGAACCGGGGGCTATGATATAAACCTTCATCACAGTGCAATGGAGAAAACAGGAAGATCAAAGTTCTAGGTTGTTTCCAGCCACCCAGCAAGCTTAAAACTGACCTGAGTTATATGAGACCCCTTCTCAAAAAAAAGAGATTGAAACCACAAATCAACAAACAACAACCCTGCTTCTCTATGTTCTCAAGGATGATAGTTATCTAATGTATCCATTTTGACAGCTAAGGTTTGCAGATACTTAAATAATTTGTGCCTTTCATTTAAAGAGAATAAGGAACAATAATAATCTCTGGGCAGTCATCAAGGGTCCTCAACTCAGGACACAGAATATTTTGGAGCAGATAGTTCTTTGCAGTGGAAGATGTCCCATGGATCATATGGATTAATAGCAACTCTGACTTTTGCCCTCTCCAGCAGTGATTTTCAACCTTACTAATGCTGCAACCCTTCAGTACAGTCCTTTGTGCTGTGGTGACACCAACTATAAAACTATTTTCGATAACTCATAACTGTAGTTTTGCTACTGTTATTAGTTGTGATAAAAATAACTGATATGCAGGACCAAAGTGGGCACAACTCTCAGGCTGAGAATCAGTGCCTTCATGCATTAAGGAGCTGCTCTTCATGACATGACCCCTGAAATTCCTGCAAATATGTGGAGCCATTGTGAGAAACACTGATGTATATGAACTGCTGTGCTTGTGTAAATGATAACGCAAATGGCTAATAATGGACGAGTTAATAACAATAGCTACTCTGGTCTCTTGTGCAATATTTAATACCCTCTAATATGAATATATAAGATCAATAGTTTTATATTATTCATTCTGTATTTCCCTTGGCATAAAAGACAGTAACCAAAACAACTTGACCACTGGTCCCTTCTTATCTTGAGTTCAGTGTGGCTATGATCTAAAAGGACAGGCTATTTTCCAAAATGAAATCTACTGTACTTCATTGCATTGCTTATGGTTCTTGATAAAAAAAAAACCCTGCAAACATAAGCAGTCTGATGTTATTTTTCTGTTTACAGTATTACTATGTTGTTTTGGTTAGCAGAATGAAAAACAGCACTGTGATACTACAAGTAAAAATGTTTTATTCTTAGTTTGTTTCATCAATAAAAGCTGACATTTTTGCAAGAAAGATGTTATACTGTTGAAATTAACTCTTAGTCAATTGTAAATAATTGTATTATATCGGTATGTTATCATGAAGATTAGAAATCATTTCCTTCAGAATCATGTTTTTGCTTCCTCAGCACTGTTTCAATTGAAAGAATTTGAATGAAGTGCATCTCATTACTAACATAAAGTAGATGGAGCTTGAATAATTTTTATATTTATTTTCCATGGATGGCTATTGCATTTCTTATCCTATCTATCCAAATTTTATAAAATAAATTGTTTTAATCCATTCTTTGGAGGGAGGCAATGAATTTATTTTTGCAAAAGCTATGCAATCTGAATATATTGTAATATGCACAAAGCTCTGTTAACACAGTTATTTATATAAAAGTGTAGCTGCCTTACCTTTTATTTAATTTGCATACTCTATTTACTTTCTGACAGGTTCTTCTCCTTGCATTTTTATTTACATACCAAAAATGTCTTTCTGGATAAGTCAACTAAAGCTTAGACAAATGCACACTCTGACACCCCATAGAATATCTTATTGTAACATGGCTTATATCAATTTCTAAGCTATAATATAGTTTGGAACTGTTTCATCAATGATTTTTCTACAATAACATCATGTGTCTTAAATATGGCGGTAAAGAGGATATCGTCTTTTGTCTGAGATCTTGTCTAGGGAGGATTATGAAACTCATTCTCAGTCTATTTCAAGTAAGGCATGTAAATAACTAGCTATATCTAAATATTATTGATACTTCATTTAAATTATTATAAGTTTTGCATCATAGGAGCACCATATGTTGGCACTCAGACTTCTGTAGACTAAGCAACAAACTATATTTCTTCTACTCACTTGTTGAGGGTGACAGTCTTTCCTAGCTGTTTTATAAGCAAGGATGGGACTCATACTACCAAGTATTGACATGGTGAGTCAACGTGGTGAAGACCAGTTTTAGAAACAGAAACAATTTTATATTTCTACTCTGCCCACCTTTGTCTTGTATCCAGCTTCTGTAAGCCTGGCTTGTATTTGTGTAGCCTACCATTCATATTCTCATGCACTCCCGATATAAATAATTTAAAATTTTTCATTCAGTTTCCCAAATTATTCTAGTCATTATGGATGATTCATGAGAGGATTAATCTCTTGGATGTGACATCAAACTAGAGAGGAAAGGCACTACCTATCATATCGTCTGCAGTTAAGAACATGCTGTATTTCTTTAAGCTTTACTTAAAGTACTTATAGTAATTGAGTGTGCATGCTCAGCTCCGTTAAAACCCAAACAGCAATATGGAAGAGTGTGGTTTGTTTTTTAAATGTGCAAGGCAGGAAAATTAGTGAAATCTGTTTAAGTCACAAAACTGCCTCATTCAGGACCCAACTCAGCAGCATGGAAAAGTAACTCAAGTTAACTGTACTCTTAGCATATGTCTAAGCTCTCATATTCAATTCACTTCAAATTCCTTCCTTCTCCCTTGGATCTGTCTGCAGAGGAAAGAGATACAAAGATGGCAAATAAGTTTAGTCATTCACGAGTCCCAGATTTTCTTAAGGCTCTCAAGATGAAAATGTTCCTGGCTGAGGTTGCATACCCTTGCAGATTGGACAGCGACACGGATGAAGATTGTTAGACTTCATTACCACCTTCCAACCCCCCTTTCTGACTCCCCACTTACGTAGCTCCCACTGGCAGACACAATTGTACACATGCTTATGGAGAGAAAGACATCTTGATTTTACCCATGCTAGGAAAATTTGGAGGAAGAAGCAAAGCCGAATTAGTAAACAATAGATTAAGGTATTACACAGAAATCATGATTTAATGACCTGAATTGTACCACAATCCTGGAATTACATATTAGGAAAACATACAGTGTCTCTATATTGGAGCATCGTTATAAGAGGATATTGCTGATCATGAGCTGGTAGCGGCATGAGATATTTTTCTCTGTGTCTCTCAGCAAACAGAACAGATCTCAGATGCACGAAGAAGCATCATTTATAATCAAACATTCCTGAATAATATTCTCTTCCAGTTTTTGTTTTAAAGGCCTAACATTTGATCGTATGTTTTCTTTAGTTAACTTTCTATATAATATGGCAATCTCTGCAGTTATTTTTTTCAAAGATAAAGGAGAAAGAAAGCATGCTCAAAAAATGTAGAAGTTATTTTTGCTGTAACGTATGTCATGATTTTTAAACATTCAGGCCTTTAAACTTTTTTTTATAGTGTATATTCTTGCCAATCCCAGCACAGTTCTACAAAGTAAAATATTTGGCAGTGAATTCATATTAACAGATGGAACAAGAAATTAACACGTTTTTGCTTCGCTAATTCACAGTTCCTTTAATACGCTAATTCTAAATCACCTGTTCTGACTTTGACAGGCTACAGACACCTGTTTGGGGTAATATTCCACAGCTAATTATTACATGAGAAAATTCAGTTTCCAACAAAAGGGGTTCTGCGTGAATTTGTCATAGTTAACAAATTAGTAATTCCATCTAAATACAGATATATCTCTGATGTCTTCATTTAAATGCACTTAATCTCCTCCTTATCTCAAGAGCGATACGTGAGCATGAGGCTGTCCTCTTAGTTTCGAATTCTGTCTGTCACACTTTACACTACAGTTGCACTGATGAAGTCAGAATGTTCTTACCAGTTGCACCAATTTACTGTAATACTATATCCAAAAGCGCAGGAAAAGAGGCTAGAATGTTCAAGTGGCTGGAAAAATTCCTAAGTATATGTTAAAAATGACTCAGGAGAGTTAAAAAGAAAAGACAGATGAGAGAGAGAGAGAGAGAGAGAGAGAGAGAGAGAGAGAGAGAGAGAGAGAGAGAGAGAGAGAGAGAGAAGACAGACAGACAGAGAGAGACAGAGAGAGAGAAATAGAGAGAGAGCTTTAAACAGGAAGTTCACTGAACTGCTGCAGAGTTTAAAGTACAAATGGCATAGATGAAGCCCCAAAGGAATATTTCCTAAAACACACTCCACTAAGTAGTGGCAGGATTGGCAGGAACTTGATGCAAAGAAAATCACAGGCTCAGCCTCCTTACATCTGAACCTCTTCACATATAAATTGTTGCCCCCAACTGAGTTTCTTTAACCCGTACTATTGTCCTCAGTTCTATCCACGTGGTCATTCCCCTTCTTTTGCCTTGGATGGTGTCCCTTACACTGACGGTCTGCTCAGGACGCTGCAGGAAACGTATTATAGAGGAGTGTGTGTCTGGGGAGGGGCGAGGGAGAGGAGGATAAGTTGATGGAATATGAAAGCAAAAATCAGAAACGTAAGGTTTTTAGATGTTTGTAACATAACGGCAGATGCTGGGGTCCAGTCTCTCTTCAGGTTTGCCAAAGGTTCCATTTTGTGTGTCTGTTTTTCGAGTCTCTCTAATTGCTGTTCAGCTTCCTCTGTGGCTTTGCTAATGTGTCTTCCTTAGCCACGTTAGGGAAGGAGAGAACTTGTCGTTTCTTTAATTAACCTTTATATCTTAGTACCAGATAGCAGAGTTCACCAAGCAGGCACACTTCAAGATTCATGCTGTTTTGCTCTGATTTTTAAGAGTTATTGTACACTGTAAGTTTTTAATGCCTTTTACGTTGTAAGACTTAAAATGGAGAAGGAACAAGAGTTTTGTTTTTTTTAACATGTACACTCCTTGTAATTTTGTTTTTCTTTCAGTTGCTACTCTACAAAGCTCACAGTCTTTCTCTCAAACCCATGCTTATGACATTGCTATTTGCAGAGATTTAACTGGCAGCCCACCCCAGGAAGATAAAAATCCTGCTGCATCCAAGTTCGGTTCCCTCCTACACCCACACCTGAAACCATATTTCTGCCAGAGCCTACATTCTGCTAAGGAAGAAACCAATCTTTTATAATATTTCAACATACGTGAATTTTATTTTATTTTTAATTAAAAAATACATTTCTCATCCAAATATGCTGGATGACATTTAAAGCTAGAAAAGAGTTTCCAGCTAACTCACCTTTACAATTAACTCTTATCAGAATAGGCAGTTTCCTCACTGCACCTTGACTGTCCGTGACGTTGGCATCTCTGGTGACAGAAAGTCATGGTGACCAAAAGAGCCAGAGCTCTTGGCTGTATGCAGAGCCACACTGCCCCATAGGATCCCCTCAGGGCTCAAGATTTGGAAGAGAGCTACTAGTACAGAATTGGAGTGAGATCTGCTTTTATTATCTGGTGATAAGATACTCAAGAGCAAATAGATCTTTCTGGTCTTTAAAATGGGAGAGACAGGTCTTAAGAAGCTTACATTTTTCTGAAAACAGTTTTATACGACCATTGGCTATTCTGAAGGCAGAGTTTAGTGTAAAAGGCTAATGGCCTTGCAGAGGTGTGTTTGCCACTTTAAAAGATAAAATTATTTTAAGAATTTTCTTGATGATTGACATTGTACTGTAATTTCATTCATTGATCCCACACTAAAACAAATCCATCATTTAATAGAAATCCCAATACCTCTAATGCATTCAACATTAATATTATCCTTTATGTAATGCACAAAAATCTCTGTGATTTTGCTGTAAACCAACCATATGCATGTGTGTTTGTTTGTATATATGTGTAGATATGTATGTTTGAAGGGAGCCGCTTGATCATTCTGAAAGGATTGCAGGTTATACCAGCTGAATGGGCATTAGTGGAACAATTACATTACTGTCAATATTTTTTTTCTGAGCAAGTAAAATGACAATATATCAGACTTAAATAAAGGAAAAAACATTTAAATAACCAGTAGATGTCATTAATTGGTAGTCACCATTTTAATCCTTATGTGTATTTTGAAATAGCTTTCAGACACATAACCTCATAGTCCTATATTTAGAATTCTATTTATAAAACATACTGAAAAAAGAATTAGATAGCATTCATTGTAAAAATCTATTTCTCTTCTAATTTCAGGCCAGTTTTTCTAATATGTCATCTGTTTCAGGATTATGGTAGTGTTTGAATTATAGCAGCTTACAGAGACACACGTGTGGCTCTCAAACACAGATATACTTAAGACTGGGGAGGTCTTTTGGAAATTAGGGGAGTGCAGAATATTTGTTTCATTGACAGAGGTGGGACACAGCTTCCCATGTGCTACTTCACATGTAGGAAATAATACCAACATGCTACAATTTCCACCAATCAGAAACAAGGGTTCTAGGACAGTATTAGTCAGCATTATGCAAATTATTAAGCCAGAAGAAACACTGATGACTCTACTCTTTTCAACACTTTTAAGCTGGACAATAGTCTTCCATATTTACATTCTTGAATGACCTTCATCTTCTAAAAATAAGTACACATTGTGTTTATTTATAAATATCAAATGCTTTTTGTATCTGAAAATGATCCAAATAGTGTATGATTTAAGGAAAACTCTAATACTTACCTCCTAGTTTGGTTAACAAACCATGGTCTGCAAATAGGACTGCAAAAAAAATTAAAAAGAAGGGGATGAGTAAATAATTTTGGGGGGACTGTCTGCTCCTGCTGTAGGAAATGCACCATGCATGTGCCTACATCATCATCAAAACTGCTGAGAGCTTGCTATCAACCACTATGATAAACTAAATATCTATAGAAGCGCCGGTAAAGACATAGACACACACAAAGGCAACAGAGAGACAAGTAAAGATATGGGCACCTATAATGCATAAAAATCAGTTCTTCGTGAGTTAGAAATTACTTCTGTAACAGGATGCAAAAGAATGTTGGCCACTTTTGACACATAGATGTGTTGGTCTTACCACAAGGGTAAATGACTGCTTCAAGGTGAAATAGATGAAACATTTATTCACAAATCTGAGCATGCCTAGAACCCATAGTTAGAAAGATGACTGGAAACTATTATATGGTGGCTTTGTCTCCAAAAATAAATATTTCTGCTCTACTCTATGAACTGCTTTTGAGAAGATATTTTGTTCTGAATAATTATATAGAAGGATTCAGGCAGCCAGTATGAAGGGTGAATTACACCACTACACCAATAATTGTGTTGTTCCTGGAAGCAGTTTATTAAAGTGTTACACTGGAAGATAAAGTAGCAAGTCAACTAACAAAATGGGGAAATTTGGAAAGCACATGTCAGAGGAAAAATTATCATAGTAGATGATTACCAACATCTTCAGTGCATAGCACTTAGAACACCTGCAACACCTTCTCCTAGTCTGAACAGGAAGTCACTGAGCAAACATGTAGAAAACCTCCTTTAGAGTAGGTCATAATTCTATGTCCCTCTAAGGCTCAACCAACAGGGCTTATATCTTGGCAGAGTGGTCCTTGTAACTAGAAACCAGAAACAGGATTTTATCTTTATCCTCTCAATCAGTGCTAGATCTCCAAGATAAAAGGCAAATTCTTCAAATAACCAACTTGAGGGTTTCTTTCTGTTCTCCCAAACCTTTGTCTGCTAGGTAGCAAGCCCCTCACACTCACAAATCTTTAAATTTTCATTGGTCTTTTCTTGAGTGAAAGTGCTCTTAACTAAAAATGAGCCAATCAAAGTCAAGCTGGCTAGATCACTGAGAGGATTGTTAAATACAAACAGTATGGCTAAGTAGAAAATCAGTACATACAAATGGACTGTCTTTCTCTCAGTAGCTACTGTAGTATCTTCCCACATTGATGTCAACACTCAGCAATCACTTTCCAAATGAATGTTGTAACCATCAACGTCTCAAGTTTCAGGTTGGGTGTTATCAGAGGCTGCTCATTCATTTTCCATTTGCCCAGACCCAAAATAATCACATTGAAACTATACTAACTGCAACACTGCTTGGCCAATGACTCTAGTGTATTTATTTCTAGCTGGCTCTTACATCTTAAATTAACCCATATCTATTAATCTGTGCATCACCACGAGGTTGTGGCCTACAGGCAAGGTTCTGGCACCTGTCTTCTCTAGCGACGACATGGCATCTTTTTACTCTGCCTCCTCACTCCTCCTCTATCTGCTTGGACTTCCCGCCTTGCTCTATTCTGCTAAACCACTGGCTGAAACAGCTTTATTCATTAACCAATGAAAGAAACACCTAGACAGAGAACTTCCCACACCACTTTGGACTGCAATACAAAATTTTTAGTGTTGAACCTCAGATGTAAAACCAAGAAAAATTCCTTAATCTCTAATCCATCTATTTCTTTTCTGATGGATTTGAATAGTAATCCTGCAAACCCACCTTTGGACCACAGCCCTCAACCTAGCAATCTGCCTCTTGTCTTTCAGTCAGCCACTTGTTTGTTATTTATCATAATGTATTTTACAATGTTGCAGTGTTGTCTGATTGATTGTTGTCCTTTCTTTGACTTTTGTGTTTTTTATTGCATATCTAAAAATATTCCTTTATTGAATTCCAGTTTCATTTGATTTAATGCTGTTAATTCATATTTTAAATAATGTAGTATGTTCCCAAATTCTGTCTTTCGCAAACCAGATGCTCTTCTATGTCTATTCCTCTTGTATTTCTTTCGCAAAAATCTCCTCTTTCAATCTGTACCATAAAAATACTTCTACCTTTTTGCCTTTTCAGTCTGTTGCCCAAGGTATTGTAATCATAATTGGGTTAGAAAACTCATCTGTATAGGTCCTTTTATGTGTTCTGTGCACTTATGGTTTTCTGTAAACAAAAATAATAAATAACAGGTGGGTAGCTAAATATATAACTCATGGGAATCAAGCATTTCAAAGAGGAAGAAAAAGGCTATGTCAGAAACACGCTTCATGCGTGATGCCGAGTCCAGTAAGAATCCGAATGTTCCTCGGCTGTTACTTTTCATAGGCTAGCGCCTGCTAGTTACTAGGAAATCAAAAATAAACATTTCTGCTTATTAACCTAAATTCTTCTCAGAAATATACTGCCATTGGTGTCATAATAACTATGTTTTTTACATTAACCAATAATCTCTACTTTGTCATTTTTCCTGCCTCTGTCTTGGTAGGTAGACAGGTGGAGCAGATGAGGGAGGAGAAACTGTGGGTGACAACCGAAGGCAAAAATCTGAGGTTTTGAATAGCACATTGTCTAATTCAGCTGTATAATTTTCCTTTCCGTGGGTCCTGCTTGAAGACAAAGGCTAGAAGAAGGTTGGAACAGGAGGACAGTCATGGCCTGCAGTGACTGCCAAGCTGAAAAGACCTCTTCTAGATTGGTGAACATTACAGGCTGCTGCCTTGGAAGTAACAACACTGAGAAGATACCCAATATCAAATTGGTCATCCTGACTATACTAGTGCAGCGCTGGGCCAGGACCCAGAGTCTAGGCTAACAAATTTGCTAAGATTGTAGGGAGAATTTCTCCTAGAGTATTATCATTTATTTCTTTCTTCACTTGGCTGCAGCCCAAGAGTAAGAAATAAGACAAATGTGATAGGCTAGTTACTTCTCTCATTGCAGTAACAAAATGCATGATGAGCAGCAACTTAAGTGTTTATTTTGACTCACAGATCAAGGGGATACAGGAAACTAAAGAAATCAGGCATCATGGTTTGGAAGGTATGGACCCCAAGAACAAGAGGGTGGCTGGTCCTATTGCATCTGTAGTAAGGAATCAGAAAATGAACAGGAAATAGAGTCAGTGTAAAAACAAACAAACAAATTTAAACCCATCCCTACAGTGCTCTACTTCCAGGCTAGTCCTAAACATTCAGCAGCTTTCCCATATAGAGGCCCCAGTTGGAGATTAAGTGCTCAAACATAGACAGCTATGGAGAAAATTACTTGTGTGGGACAGCCACAGTGTCCTCAGGTGTGGGAAGTAGAGAGGTTTGCCTTTAAAGTTCCTAATATACTAGTTGAGACATTTTGTATGAAAGAATTTTAATATTCACAATGTCATAGTATCCATGCTAACATCTGAGTTATCACAAACAACAGTAGATTTCTCTGGCAAAGGCAGGTCTCTTCCATATAGCACTTGGAAGCACAAGGCTGTAGACTGTCCCACCTGGCCCCAGCCCTTCAGTCCCAAAAAAACATACAGAGGCTTATAATAGTTCTAAATTGTTTGGCCAATTAGCTTAGGCTTATTTTTAACTAGCTCTTACAACTTAAATTAACCCAGTATTTGTATTTAGCCACATGGCCTGGTACCTTTTCTCAGTGGCAGTTTTATTAAACTACTATGAGTGACAAGTCTTTACAGTGTACAAGACCATTGTCCCACAACATTTCCCCCCTTTTTTTTCTTTTCAAAACAAGAACTCTGAATCCAGTTTCATTTGTTTAGCTTTTTTCTTGATCATTATCTATAACAACTTGTAACTAACAGTCTAAACAAAGACAAATATCCATAATTCATCTTGGGGGGTGTGGGTATATTTTTCTAGGCTGCTTCCATGTTGATTGGGGATGCTGATAATCTTATGGGCACCCAAAGAAAATTTAGGATTTTAAGTTAAAATTAAGTCAAGACTAGAGTATTCTGTGAGACTGGATCATCGCAGTCAGCAGTCTTGAGGCTGTTCCAGATGTAGAACTAAGAGGAAACTCCAACACAAGGCCACTGCTCAGCAACCCAGAAAGCAGGCACTGGGACTCATTTCAGTGAACTGCTAATTTTAAAAGTGAACAGTATTTTATAATTGTCTTTGGGAAAACTATATGAAGAAATATAAATAATGAAGGAAAGTTTTGGGTTATATTCAGTGCTGGTGCAGAGACCTGAGATTCAAATCTTCAGTCAATGCTTACCTGCTGTAGTTCAGATATGCCTTTGGTTTTAAAGGAACTGTAAGGATGCTATGCACACACAGACATGCCTTCACATAAAACTATAGGAAGAAATTCACTTAGCACAAAATCATTTATTTCTTTAGGTATAATAGCTATGAAAGTTAATATACTTGTCTCCCTGTTTGTTTTTCTAGTGCAGTTTATTCTTACTGGAAATGATGACATGATTTTTGTAGACAAGAAAAAAAAATAGTCTATGGTTTTCATGTAATGTTTACAGAATTCCTGATATGAATTATCTG
Organism: Arvicola amphibius; assembly: GCF_903992535.2. Classification (NCBI taxonomy): domain Eukaryota; kingdom Metazoa; phylum Chordata; class Mammalia; order Rodentia; family Cricetidae; genus Arvicola; species Arvicola amphibius. Next base: position 36,661,286 of record NC_052053.1, on the reverse strand, counting down.
CTAAAATGATTGATGTGTCTTAGATGAACTTCCACCATCACAAAAAGTCTGACCTATTCTCTAAGGAAAACCATCCTTGTGACTTCATAACCTAATACTTACTTGTGTTGCATTTTAGTGAAGGGATGCAATGAGAGTAAGACTGACTTCTAGTCTCAGGATTAGGTATCTGTGGTATTTCTTGTACTGAGTCTGAATGTGGTGGACACTAAGCTATGAAAATCTGCATCTTACTTTTGAAGTAATAATCTTAGGTTCAGTTTGTATGCTGGTCCACTGTATAAATATGAATTTTTCAGCCATTTAGCATTTCATGAAAGTAGCAGGGCCCTTGATTTTCATTCATCCATATGAAAACAATTAGGGAAAAAATGCCACTTATCTGTGACTGTATTTGTCAGATTTTCTTCATCAAACTTGGTAAGTACAGATCTCTTGACATTCTGATGAATTTTCATCACTCTGTGGTAAACCTAAGTGACTAGGCTGTGGCCCGTGAAGAGCTTTTGTTTCTGTGTGACATTAAATGTTTTTTTTTTATTTTATTGCTTAAAAAACATGACTATAATGAATATTCAAAATGAGATTCATCCTCTGGCTTGTACAGCTTGGGTCAGAAGCCATGGTTACAGTGAAACACTTACTAGTGCATCTCGAGGCTTTATTATTTCTTAGAAATTCCCTTTTTTCCCCTCATGTTTCAAAGATGTAACTCTCAAAGAGCAGAGCTGGCTAAACATATACCTTCTTCTGTTTACCTCAGCAGCTTATAAAATGCATCTCCTATGTAGTTAGTGTAAAAGTTAGTGTTATCTCCCTTGCTGGATCCTGTCTTGACTCGAGATTTCTTAAACTTTATGTTTAAGACAGCCTGAAACAGATGCTATAAATGAAGACTAATCAGTCACCAGAGTTCAGAGCATTTCTTTGAATACTCTTCATTTTCTGGTTCCAGCAGAATTTTATTTGCTCAAATATCAATCCTTTTTTGTTTAATACTCTAGAGCCTCATCCTCAGCCAAACACATTTTACTACAATTGTTTTTATAACCTGTCACTGGCTGATGATGATGTATGGAAAGTGATTAAGTATATTGTTTGTCAGATTTCTTCTTTTGCAATTCAATAAATATTCCCAGAGTCCTGGCTTGTCACCTTGCTTATTGTGATTATCAAACAGAAAAGACTGGGAATCTAGGAGGAAAACTGATGTTTATTTTGGTTGTATTCTTCCCTAAAGATACAAAATATGAATTGAAACTTCTGGTGCTTACACGGTAAGTAAATTACCTGAGATATTAAGTCATTTGTTTCGCGTATAGGTACCAAATCCCACCTTAAAACTGTAATTTTATGGGAAGTCTCTGTCTATAATGAACGGTACCTTCATGTTGGATATACTTTCATGAATTAAATAATTGACTTTCATCTATAATGCTACTGAGTGAAACTTTGCTTCATTTTTTATTTATTAAATGCCAGAAATAATCATTAGTGAGAATGATGAGCAGCGCTGAAAGGCAAAGCGAACGTGGAGCCTTTGTGTATCGTTTTCACCATTTTCCTCTACTGTCTACTCTCCATGTGTGTAACCCTAAATTGTCAATACACTTGCTTCAGATAATAACCTTATCATTTAGTAAACTTTCTAATTTTAGAGTGGTCTTAACATTCCATAATTATGTCAAATATGAAGTCAAGGAAGGCTGTAGAGACAATTAACCAATGAGAAAAACACGACCGGGAAGTGTTTTAATGCATTGTCAAGATTTTTGACACTTAATAGTTTTCAAGGTCTGTTTCTCATATAATGGTTTTGTTAGATTCTTTCTAGTGAAGAGATTTGTAAACAATCCAAAAATATTTCTATTCTTTGATCAAAACCTATATAGTGGATTCTAAAGTTGATTTATAGAACTTAAAAAAAAGGGGGCATTCAAAGAGTTCACATAAGCTTTCCCTAAGTCATACAACTGAAATTTAAACACATATGTACCTGAGTAGATGATGCATGATTGAGAAAGAAACAGTTATGAAACTGTTTCATAAGCTACAATTCTGTCTGTGTCTACCCGAACAACCATCTGTACTTTTTATAATCTAGCGTAAGTCTGTTTAATATGGCTCTCCCCAGGAATTAAAACTTATTTCCTGAATTATTTTAAAGAACTCCTTTGGAAATTTAATCAGATTATACCTTCATATTATTTCTGAATTTTTATTTCTATATTTCCTAATTGTGAATTTTCCTATTTATGATATGGAATGAAGGCAACTTGTCAATATGTTTCTACATACTTGTGCCAATACTTCCTCTGATTTCTGATTATATAGGCTTGCCTTCTCCAGTATTTAAGCAGTTACTATGCTTAGTTAATATATGATAAGTGTGGTTGCTTGAATAAAAATGACACCTATAGGCTTCCAGGGAGTGGCACTATTAGGAAATGTGGCCTTTGTGGAGAAAGTGTGTCATTGGGCATGGGTTTTGAGCTTTTAGATGTTCAGTCCAGGCCCAGGGCGTGTCTCTTCCCAATGCCTGAGGATTTGGGTGTAGAACTCTAAACTACTTCTCCAGCACTATGTCTGTCTGTCTGCCTGCTTCCTGCCCTAATGATAGTAGACCGAGCCTCTGAATTGTAAGGCAGCCCAAATTAAATGCTTTCCTTTATAAGAGTTGTTGTGGTCATGATGTCTCTTCACAGCAATAAAAACCCTAAGACAGAAACTGGTATCAGGGATTGGGATATTTCTGTGATAGGCTTGACCATGACTTTGCCTGGAAGAATATAGAACACTTTGACACTTTGGATAGAAAAGCAATTGGACATTTTAATGATAATTTAATGGGACATAATATCAGGAGCATGGAAGACATAATGCTAAGGATGATTTGACCTGTGGGGGCATGGTTCAAAAGGTTTCAGAACAGAATAATATTAATATGAGGCCTAGAATTGTTTCTTGTGTGACTGATTTCTGCCCTAGTCCAAAAAAATGTGTCTGCAGCTAAATTAAAGAGTTTTGGTTTAACAGCTTTTGCAGAGGAGATTTCCAGCCTGTTTAGTACTGATGTGTTTCTTGGTTATTAGTGGCCACACTTGTGCAGACCTATAATGAAAAGGAGCACGTTGAGCAAGGAAAGCTACAAAATGTATAATTTGAGGAAGAAAGGAGTTCCAGGAAGTACAAACAGGTTAAAGAAAATCCTGATGCTAAGTGGAATAAAGGAAGAGTGACCTCAGAGCAAGACTCCACCCAGTTAAGCTTACAACTTGTTAAAAAGAATTAAGGAAAAGCTTAGAGCCACGTGTGGTGGTAGACAATTTTAATATCAGTGCTCAGAAGACAGAGACTGGCGAGTCACTGAGATCAAGGTCAGCATGGTCTACAGGCAACGTTCTAGGACAGCTAAGCTTAGGCAATGAAGGAAACCATCAAAACCAGAAAACTGGTAAATGCATGAGGGGAACATGTTCCAGCTCCCAACAAGCTACATAAATTGGCAGCTTTGGCCACATGATTCTGGGCAAAGGATTATGGAATCTCACTCTGTGACTAAAGAAAGCTACAGAGGCGAGGCATGCATCAGGGGTATCTCTACATGGAGTCCCGAGAGACCATTGTGTGAAGCTGTGAAGGAGAAGCCTGGATGGAGATTCCAAAATGTCGGAGACACCAGAGCCATGGGATACCTGCTGAGGAAAGCTGCTAGCAGGGAGTGGAGCCTGTTCAAGAGGAAGAAATGTGTTGCTGTTGACAAAGCTGAAAGGAGTTGGAGATCTGAAGAGTGCTTTGAGATCAGGCATGGAGATACAGAGTTTGGAGCTAGCCCCGCTGGTTTTTGGTCTTGCTCTGGTCCAGCATTTCCTCACTGTCTTCTCATTCTTCTCTTTTGGAATAGCAGTGTTTATTCTGTACCACTGTATGTTGGAAGTATGTGATCTGCTTTTCTATTTCGATTTTATAAGGTATTACAGCGAAGAAACTGCTTCGAGTTTCAGAAGAGACTTTGGACCTTGGACTTCTAAACAAATTTGAGACTGTTATAGATAATGGAGACTTTTGAAGTTGGACTGAATCATGGGGCCAGGGAGAGGAGTGTGGTGAATTGATTGAAAATAGCCCCCATAGGCTTACAGAAAATGGCACTATTAGGAGGTGTGGCCTTGTTAGAGGAAGTGGGTCGCAGGGAGTGGGCTTGGAGGTCTCAGATGCTCAAGCCAGACCCAGTGTGTCTCTCTCTTCCATTTGTCTGTCGCTCCAGTAGTAGAACTCCGGTTTTCTTCTCTGGCACTATATCCTTGTGCACTGCCATGCTTCTCACTATATTGACAATGGGCTAAACCTCTGACATGTAAGCCGCTCCTGACTAACTACTCTCTTTTATTAGCGTTACATCTCCTCACAGAAATAAAATCCTAACAAAAACCATAGGACAATGTCCAGAGGGCCCCCACTCTCAACCATCTGTTCTTACCCCATGGCTGCTTACATTATAAGCAATGATTATGAAGTTGGTTACATTTTAAAGTAATACTGAATAGATTTTTATCAACTGGAATATCCACTTTGCTAATTTAGGATATTATTGAGGGTAGGTCTCATTTGACCATACTATCTCTGTCAAAGAGTTCATTTATAGCACTCAAAGTTCATATTGGCCTTAGACCAGCAAAATAGCCAAGCTGTGAGCTGAGTATAGTGGGAGGCAACTCTCCAGAACATGTTCACTTAAGGTGATATCACAGAACCTTAAACATCTTAATAAAAGCCTGTCAGATCCTCAATCAAGGACCCACATACTAGTCTAACCTCCAAACCAATTGAAATAAAAAATAAAAATACATTTTGGCTTTGAGCTGCTAAGTGAGTGTCAGTAACATAGCTATAGAAATTACTATACAACATGACAGGGCATGGTTGACACACAGACACTTACATGTTTGATATATACATATATATATATATATATACACATACATACACATATATATATAACTTCCTCAAATTATTCACACATGCAAACTCTGCTGTGCAATTTAGCACCAGTAGCATTGCAAACTCAGAATTTTAATTGTAAACTTTCCCTAAAGTTTTAAAATTATTTCTATAAAAAGTTATAGTGAGCATAGCTTAAAGAATTTGCCTGGTAATTAAGAGTAATTTCAAGACAAAAAGGAAATTGACATTGAACTTCAGATCTAAATGTCAAAAATAAAATAATTGTATCTAATTGTCAAAAATAAAAAACAAGCACCTATGTAAGCAATGGCATACTGGGTCGATGAAGTACAAATTTTATACTGTAGTGTTAATATTTCAATATTTCAACATATCTGCCCAAAATCTATAGATATAACTTTACCACCATTTTCGTCAAACTTTCCAATGAACAGCACAACATTTCATAATAAGGGCAAAATCCTCAAGGATAATACACACCTATGAAATATCCATAGTAGCTAGTGTTACATTTGTAAGTATTTCTTAAGTATCCATTATTCCTAAATCCCTGTCACTTTCCAGTTGAATAAATCTGCTTTTTTTTTTTTTCAGACTCTTGGGTACTTTGTGGAAGGGCAATGAAAGGTGCTGAATCATGTCCCAAGAGTTCAGAAGTAGCCCATGTATAATGGGTGTTCGTGCAGTCTCAACATATAATCCCAATAGAAGTATGACTTTTTTCTAATTCAGTTTTCCCTCAAGCTTTCATTTCTCCATCAGCGATATATATAAAAATTCCTTAAGGCAATGTATGTATATATATATATATATATATATATATATATATATATGTATGTATGTATATATGTATGTATATATACATACATTGCCTTAAGGGATTTTCAAATATATATCTACATATATACATATGTAGATATATATACAAGAAGAGTTGTAATTTTTCATTTCTAAAGTAATATGTTTATTATGTAACTTTCAATGTTCTGGATCAATCTGGATATCTGTATTAAAAAAAAGCATTCATTCTATATTAGTATAAGTAGACCATACTATATGTATGTCCTCCTTAGGTTTCCCTCAGGACTTTCACCTAACTATTGCTAAATGGGTGTCACTTTCTCCCTAAATAAATTTCTTCTTTGGTTTGGGTTGTAAGTTGACATTATTGTTACATTGTTCCTTAAATACAGCCCTTATTCATTTTCATATAACTGAAAGGACCTAAATCCTATCTGCTGCCAACTTGTTGAGGTAAGTATTAAGAGCTTTGCCCACCAGCAACCCTCACACAAGCTGCAGTGATTCTCTATGTCATTACATTATAACACAAACTAGCCAATCATGCACCGCTCTTAGGAACTATATTTTAAGCAACATATATCTCATTACGTGGTGTTCTTGGGGTCATTGTAACCAACTGCCTTTAAAAGCCCTTGGCGATGATGTCGCTCTAACCCTTCTTGGTGAAAAACAAAAACAAAATCCTCAACATTTCCTCTGAATGAGGTCACGTACTAAGAATCTCGGTGCTGCGATCTAACTGTGGAGCTTGCTTGCTTCTCTCTTCTCAAGGAGACTATCTGAGCAATCTTGGAGACATGGTCTGTTTGTATCGTAATCAAAGTCAGCACATAACTCCTAGTCGTCACCCAAAATAGTTTCTAGTTATCCCTTAATAATAGAATACATAAATGGGAATACGGTGATAACTTCAGATTAAATCCCTGCAAGGATTAGATGGATGCCTCCCCCTTCAGTCTAAAGTTTCTAAAAGGAAAATTGCTGAAATGACAAGTGTTTGCTTTTCGGAAGCATGGAAGACAGTCTGAAATGTGCTGACGCTCAGGAAGGCTCAGCTCCGGGGGGTGGAAGAGGGTCTGACTGATATTTTAGCATTAGAGCAAGAGTTAATAATATTTCTTAAGTCTGACCTCAGGTTTAAGTTGTGAGTCATTGTTATACGCTTCACACCCCATAAATTTGTCACTGTTTCCACTCTGCAGTGCTTGTTCAGTGAAGAGCAGTTCCACAAATCACATCTTTCTAGAGCCTCTGTCTGCCCCTTTCAAATCATGTTTCCTGTTATAGAAACCACCTTCCAGGAGCTATCTGACATGGAACCCACCAAATAATAACACAGATGTTTGAGTCAATAAAGGGTTCATCTCTCTTTCAGTCAATTTTTACATTTATAGATAAAATTGTAGCCTCTTCACCCATTCGTTCAGTGCTAGATGACAATATCAATTCAAACAAAGAAATGCACATTGTAGGGACTGGGCATGCAAATGCGTTATTTCTTCTCTTTGAAATAAGGGAAGGGAGTTGAAACTATAATAATGTAATATCGTTGCCCATAGCTAATGGCAGCTGGGAATTCTATAAAGAGTGTTTGTCCTGATAACAGAGATATAGCTGGCTTTCATAAAACCAGAGATACAAATGTCCTCATATTTAAAAAAAATGTTTGATAAGATCATAATCTGTCACACATTTCTGTTGAGGTATTTTATGCTGTGTGCTGTATTTAATAGGCCTATTCACAAATGGAACAACACAGGAGGGGAAAAGATGAGCATCACTTCATAATAAGACATGGAGATAAACTCTCCTAAATTACGAAAGCTTCCAGACTCATATGGATTTTTTAATTCATAGATTTTTCTATTCAAATATTACGACACTTCAAGTGACTTTGATGGCATTTATATGAATCCATGGACGTGCTTGTCATAGTGCGCTCACCTTTGGTGCTGTGCGGGTAGCTTGCATTTTGGCTTGCAAGTGTTCTGTAGATTGCAACGTCTTTATACCAGTGTCTAGCATTGCCTTCAGACACTTGAGAAACTTGTTGGGACTCTCCACCCAAACTTGAGGCAATGATAGGAATAAATGTCAAATATTATTAGTTCTGGAATCTAACTACTAATTTTGGTTTCAACTGCAAAGTGCATATAAAAACCTTGGAACATTTCCAGTTATCTTCACTATCATTTACTCCTTAAAGCTCAGAACAGACACTTAAAAATGAAAAAAAAGAGGGGGGACACACCATTCTGTTGAGGCTGCAGATGCAGTTCACACCATCAGAAGATGAGCCCTCACTGCCGTCTCTGGCAACCTTGAACACATGCATTCTCTATAATTAAATAAGGGAGCAGCTTAAAAAATAAAAATACACCATCTTTGGCAATCTTTTGTGAATAATGGAATAAGCAGAGGGGAAGAAGAAACCAAATGTGATTAGTGGTTGCTCCTTAGGAGAAATTTTCTCCACCTCTGATTTGACTTTTCTGAAAAGCTTTAATGAATACTTTCCCCCCGTAATGCCTTTTGCTGTTTTAAACATCATCCCAGGCTCTTTGTGGTGCTATTACGCTACGAAGACACACACACAGACGAAAATGGTAGGAATTCATGCGCTTGTAGCCACGGCATGCCCTTCCTGTCCAGCCTCTCAGAGCTTCGGAATAAATATTAAGGTTAACATGGTTTAAAAAGAAAATAGAATTTTCACATTGGGGCTTTATGAAGAAGATGACTTTGGAGGTGGTTGCAAATGGTGCATCAAGCGCAGCACTAAGACTAGGTGGCTTAACTTGTGGGTTTGTTTGCTCAAACTCGAAGGTAAATATATTGTAGCTAAACGTGTTCCATTTTTATCCGCCTGCTACAGTAATGGCTGTGTTACTTCAGGGCCTCTACTTCAATAATTGATCAGGGTTTGTATAGCACTGGCTAAGAGCAAAAATAAGAGTGTTGCTTTGAACAAACTGCTTCACTGTTATAGCATTAGGCCCAGAAACAAGATTCAGGAAATATAGATATAGGAGAAACAGGGAAAAGATGGATACATTGGGTTGTAAATACTGCTTCGGGCTAGAAAGTAATGAGAATTTTTCCGCAGAGAGTTTTGACCTGCTATTCAAAAATTGTTTCTTGTCCTAATAAATCCTAAAAGTGTAATTTACTTGGAAAGGGGAAAGAACAAAGGCACCAAAATTCTTTTGATAACAACACTTGTTAAGGTTGATAAGTTGAGTTCCAAATGTGTGAAGAAAAATGCGCGACAGTTTGTTTCAAGGTGACAACCCAAGGGTTCAGACTTCCGTGTTCCACAGCCTAACAAGCAGGACTCCAGATGCAGCTCACACTTGCACATTCAGGCTGCACACAATCAAAGTGGGGTACTCTGCCCTTACCTTGCAACTGATAACCACAGAGGCCATACCTTTTCTGAGGCAGACAAAAGCAAGACTTTCCTTTTCCCTTTTTTATCATTTAATTATAATTTATCTCAGATATAGGAAATACTGGTCTGGAAGGAAAACGTTTACTCTGGACATAGAGTTTTCGAGTTCTAACACATGCTAGCCTCTTCCTGTATTGAACCTGACGTGGGTCATAAAGCTAGCTGCTAGTAGCTGCTAACCATACATGTTCTTCTAAATATGTCTACTCTAATGTTTGCCTGCTGCGTCAGCTATTATGAAGTTTTAGCTTAGACTTTGGGGTAGTATATGCTTGTATGTGTGTCAAAATCAACGTTATGAGTGGAAAGCATTAGGTAGCAGCTTCTAAACTGAAATTAAGGTCAATCCATTAGGGCAACTACTGTAGCTGGCTGCTAGGTTGTGGTGACAGCGATGATACAATAATATAAATAACAGGGCAAGGAAACTGTGCTTTCCAAAACAGGCAACATGATTTTTCTATTATGAGAAATATTATAAAGGGATTATGTATTTGCTACACCCCCAGTCCCTAAACAAAAGAGTAAAATTAAGCAATAAGGAGAGATGTATCTAAAATAAGTTGTTCTCCTCTTATGGAATTTCAAGATAAAATAACCACGATGTTAGCTAGAGTTGCCCCGAATAGTTGCTTTAGCTCCAGACTGTGCGTGTGTGCATTCTGTCATTAGTAAACCAAACTAATGAATGAGGATGGAATAATCAAGGCCAGCTTCATCCACAGTGAGTTCTGACCATGTTCATAAGGCTTGCCATCAACTGAGTTCAGGAAATGCTAAACTAAATAAAGATAAGTAGATTTCTTTCCTGAAAACTTTCTCAGGGAATGTAATGTACCAGCACACTACAGGGCTCTGTGCAGAGCCAGGAATGTGGTGTTCCCAAACTGATCTGATCATGAGCATTTTTGTTCAAATTCTCAAGGGATCTGTGAGTCTTTGAGACACTTTGAGAAATGCTGACCTTGACCTATAGTGGCCAGATCCCTTGATTAACAGTACAGTGAAAAAAAAAAATCACTCTCTTGGTTCTTCAAGTTTCTAAATTTAAAAAATCCTTAGCATCCCTAAGGGATGCAATGCCTCTTGAAAATTCTTATATGGGTAAAACACTATTCTAAATAAAAGTGAGAAACTGCTGAAGGCAGTGGTCAGACATCTTGACCCAACTCTCTTCCCAAATACCACGGGTAGTGGTCACTGGCTACAATTTTGATTGAGATTTAGAGAATTTTTAAATAGCATATACCTTGGTGATTGGCACAATGAGTTGAAATTGTATTAAATGTTTAAATGACAAGGGATTGTTCAAAGTGACAGTTCTCCTCCTCTTCCCCAGGATCAATTTATTATGCCAAGCCCCACCCAGGAGGTAAGGCATGGCTGAGTCTGTCAGAAAACCTACCAAGGCAAGAAAGATGGACAAAAACTAACACATTCAGTATGATCAGCCCTGTGCTGCATGACACAAAGTTTTATAGCTGTGTGTAGAAAGGGTTTGTGTAACACTATTCAGAATGGAAGAATCAGATGATGACATTTGAGTTAGTTCATAAAAGAATTGAAGGAATTGTTCAGTCAGAGAAAGTATATTTTAAAAAGGGGAGAGCACACAGACAGGCAGGATGTGGTGGGGGAAAGGCAGTATGCTTAGAAAAAGGGCCTGAGGGTAGGGAATGCTAAGGCAAACAGTGGTGGGATTGGGAAATGTTATGCTGTGGACATGGATAGTTTCTTCTTGGCATTGGCACACCCAAGTCAAGAGCCTCCTGCTATGAAAGGGGACTCAAAGGGATGACAGATTACAGGAGGGAACTCAGGGCTGTGCCTTGTCAACATAGCCTTCCCATCTTCTCCCTTCCCTCTCCAATCCCTCGCCCACATTTCATTCTCCTCTTCCTATAAATACAGGAAAATGGTCCTTTTTTTTCTCATGTTAGGTAATGCCCTACCGTTGAGCTATACTCAAAGTCCACTTTTATGTTTTCAGAGAGTCCCCATAAACACATGGGCTTTGAATTCATTGTGTCCCTGATTCAGACTTTTTAGGAGCTGGGGTTGCAAACCTATGTCACCAAACCTAGCTTAAATCTGTGTATTCTTATGCTCTTGAGGCATTTCTATGGCCTAGAAGAGCAGAACAATAAGGTCCTATATAAGAGTTTTCAAAGGGCAATTTGCCCTTAACTTGACAGTGAAAATAAATTGAGCAATCCAGGGTGGCCTTCTGTCACTGATTTTCAAACTAGTTGTAGTCTCTAATCTTTGGTTCTGGGATTCTGGAGACAATGAGGAGTATATGTGTCTGCTTTAGCAGTAGCAATGTGAGTATGAAAGACCCCAGAACACTACCCTGTGTCTCATTCTCCCCTTCTCTAGTTCTTTCTCCGCCCCAAGTTGGCCCCAGGAGCCTTGTGACAAAAGTCTGGAGCAGAGTAAAGAGGGTTTTAAATATCACTATTCCACAGGCTGAGAAAACATCCCATATACAGTATCGAGGTCTACGTCGTCCCCACCTGGTGGAAGCAATCACTAAGCTGTGACGCCGCCGGGAAGGTGCTGACCTCATGAATGCATTAATCTTTTAATGGATTCTTAATATGATGGGATTTGGGGAGGCAGAGCCCAGAAGTTGGCATGCCTTTAAGGGAATCTCGCCTCTGTCCCTTTCTGTCTGTCTAGAATTCCCAGCTGCTGTGTAGTGGTAAGTTCTACGGCATCCTGTCTTTCCTGTCACAATGATCTGTCCCAGCAGAGATCCGAATGATGGGTCCTAAAACTTGCGAGTCCATGAGCCACAGCTAATCATCCCCTCTTCTAAGTTGTTCTCTCAGGAATGTGGCATGACCAAGGAAAGTCTGACTGTCACAAAGAATAAAACACCCTCTGGTTAATTTGTATTTGTTTTCTTTTAAAATGGTTTAGTTTTCTTTCTTTCGTTCTATAACACTTATTAACAACATAGGGCTTGTCAGGCCTTGGGCTGGTCACAGAGAAAGCAACACGCGTAGAAAACGTTACAATTGCCAAGGGCATTTTGGAAACAGGGCAGGTGAACAAGAGACACTTGTGGGACTCAGGGGGCAGGAATCTTTGGGACACCAAGCATAACATGAATGTGGTTGTTTTGGTCAGCTAGGGAGGAAGGAGGAAAATTTCTTTTCATGTAAAATGAGAAGAATTTGGAGCCAGGACTGAGGGAAGGACTGGAAATTACTTTCTCGCCCCTGTGCAAATGTACTATGTGAACAGCGATCCCTTGAAGGCTGACAATGTAGGTAAAGGATGGCGAGGATGGTGGTGGGGACTGGGGTCAGAGAGGCCAGATTAGAGCATGTCTGACCTCAGATTGACCTTAAGTCTTAATACCTGTCTTCATCGTGCAATAATGGGAAGCCAGTGTATGATTCGCACATAGCGGTACAGTATCTGGAGGAATTTTGTTTGTTTGCTTGCTTTTTTCCAAGGTGCATAACTATATGTTACATGTAGAAATCATGTCAAATTCATGTCAAATTTTACATTACTTTTAGGATTTGACAATGTTGCCTGCCTAAGATTCTGCATTGTATGAAGGCATCAGGAATTTTTTGGAATTTAATCTAATTTAGGTAACTCCTTCTGGAATTCTCTTAAATTTTCAGACTTTCAGGATCACAAAAATCTACTTTCCAAAATAACTCCAGGCCAACTAAACTCATCAAGGACTGGGAAATACCAAACATTAAAAAGAAAAGAGAAAGAAGAAAAAGACGGAGCGGAAGGTGTGTTATCTAAACCCTACCACAAACACTGGAAGGAGAGTGCCATTGACCTACGATAATTAACTTGAGGAGAAAAACAACATTAAATTAATTGCTCAGCTGGAAATTATTTAGTAATTCTCTGACTTCTAAATCCCAAGGGCTTTCCCCTTAATGCGGTATTGTCAGACATCTTACAATGTAAATTCTCCAAGGTATCATTCCTTTTCTTTTGTTCCCGCTTCCCAAACGTACCTGCAAGTGTCTATCAAACATAATGGATGTTTCGGCTGCTTGATGTGTGTCAAACATTAATCTAAGTTTCCTGTGCTGTACTTTCCCCATGAGGCAGGATATTCTTTACAGACAGGGCACAGCAGTATTCAGAGAATTAATTTACCCCGTGCAGGAGAGGTTGAGTGGAGGTTTGATCTGGTAAAGTCCAATCCTGTGCACATTGGTTAAACCCTGCAGAATCTTGCTTTAAAAGTGAATACTAATAGCACACACACACAGTTGTAAATGTGTGACTTCTGGAGAAACAGCTTAGCATAGTTAACCCAGTAAGGGCAGTAAATTCAGTGATCCTTTGTGTTGCAAAGAAACTGTCAGTGAGTGAAACTCTGGTATTAAAACTTTGCGTGAAAGGCATAGACCTCGCCAACAAACACTGCTGATGGGCAATTAAATAAAAAGAAGCAGGGGACAAAAGACAGCTTTATCCAGCTACTTTAATGTTAATTCTAGTTAAATAACGAGGAAAGGAATGGCTTTATACATTTCATTTTAACACTTCCTTCTTGTGAGCCTGCAGGCCTCTTTAAACCAAAATCAGAATTTCACATCAAGTTGTGAATTTTGACCCAAGTTTCTATCTAGGAAAAGTGAAGTACACAAAACCTGTTCACCAGTACATAGACAGGATCAGGCTACCTGACTCCAATGCTTCAGGTACCTGAGAGCTGAGTGACCTATAATACACTGTTCATCCTTTCTCATGACTATAAAATAAAACCAGAACTAATAATATCTCCTTCAGTGTGTTGTAGATGAAAGCCCCAGGTTCCCAAGCAGACATCCACTCCACTGTGCCCTTTTACATCACAGCCACAAGAAGGAGAAGCATCGGCAGCAAGGGATTTCAAATCCTGTGCTCTCAGTTGGGCTTAACCATCCATTTTTTAATAACTATTAATTGAATACCCATTGCTTGTTATACTTGGTTCAAGAGATAAAGTCCTTAGATGTCACCTTGCTCATTTTTATTAGGGAGCAGGCAAGGACTGTGGCTTTGTTCGTGTTGTCTCTGAGTACAACATGGCAGAGATGGGGTAAAAGGTGACCGCACTCTGGCGAGAGCAGGCCCAGTCATCCCAGGTGGGTGCCAGGAGGCAAGTCTACTGCTGGGTATTTGATTTCATGACCCTCAGTGTTGTGACCATTTGACACCTGGAGAGAAGTCTATAAGTGCACTTTTAGGCCACAGGGCCATCAAGGCCATTCCTCAAAGATGGTTCTACATCATTAATCTGTATGCCAAAGCTCTCTCCAATCCATACTTATCATCTTAGATTCCATCTTAATAAATTTTGGTGTCTATGGTTTCATTACTGAGGACTATGACTGAATTATGAGGGATTGTGGGTATGCCCATAAAATCTCAATAGCCTTTACTTGTGTCCCACACCACTGTTCTGATTTGGTTTGTTTGTTTGGTTTGGTTATTTGAGATAATTGTGTTCCTCACTTATGAAGTGAAACTCCCCAGAGAAGATTTGAGGTCTACACATCTAATTTTTAGGTGGCCCACAAGTCAACTTGGATCGTCTTTCAGCAATTCAGGCTGATTTTTAAATATCTGAGACTCATTGTCTTGGTTTCTATTGCTGTGATAAAATACCATGAGCAAACACAGCTTGGGGAGAAAGAACTTATTTCAGTTTATAGTCCAACATGAAGGGAAACCAGGACAGGAGCTTGAGGAAGAAACTAAAGAGGACGTCATAGAGTAAGCTACTGGCTTACTTGTAATGGATTATTAAAAATTGCTGCAGGATCCCTGGCAGGCAGGAGGCAGCGGGGTCCGAACAGCAGCCAGTCCCAGGCAAGGATGGTGCAGGAGACCACAAAGGTGGCTGGTCTCTGGCGGCCAGTCACATGACAGAGGGTGAGAGACAGATGGATAGGCATGCCATGTAGAGTGGAGTTAGATATTTATTTAGTGGTTATGGAAGGGAGGGGAGAAGAGCAGAGAGAGAGAGAGAGAGAGAGAGGGAGGGAGGGAGGGAGGGAGGGAGGGAGGGAGGGAGGGAGGGAGGGAGGGAAGGAAAGAGAGGAGAGACCAAAGCTGCCTCTCTGAGAGAAAGATGGAAAGAAGAGAGAACTCAGAAACTGAAGCTCAGCCTGTCTTAGCAGGTGGCAGAGGTAGTGGGCATGGCTTGTCTCTTAAAAGAGACAGAGCAGACCATTATATTACTTCCTGTAGTTTGCTCAGTCTCCTTTCAGAAACCTCCCAGGACCAACTGTCAAAGGTGGCACCACCCTGAGTGTACTAGATACACCCATAAAAAAGCTTTAAACAAAATTTGCCATACAGTTTTGTTAACGGAGGCATTTTATTGCATGGGATTCTATGTTTCTAGGTAACTCTAGCTTTTGCCAATGTGACAAAAGACTAACTAGGACACTTACCCAAAGGCACTATTCCTTCTCTTTAAAAACAATGTTTAAAATTTTCATATAATATAATAACACACACACACACACATACACACACACACACACACACACACACACACACACACACACATATATATATATATATAATCAGAAACAAAGATATTCAAACAAAGATTTAACTAAGTAAGTCATATCTTATATCCGAATAGGGAAGAGTGTTTTGCCACTTGGCTAGGAGTTAGCTACTGAGATTTCTATACTTGGATGTTGTTCCTTAGAGTAGTGTATTAAGCTGTAGGAACAAATGAAACCAAGACAGATTGGAGGCCTTTTGGAGTGAGTGACCAATAATATAATAGCCAAAGCCAAAGTAAGAAAAGGAGTGAGGTGGGAGAGGAGAAATGAGGAGTCAACAGGTGATCTTGATGTGCGCCACACATGTGACTTGTTGGTAGAGAATCGGGAAAGATTTTGGATGGTTTTCTATGTCTCAGTAAATGGTTATCTACTACCGCTTGTAAACCGGCCATTTTACTGGTGTTATGTGTTTCCTTTTAAATTTGTTTAAAAATCAATTATGTGTTAGAGGGCAGTCACATGCAGTAAATAACAAGTCATAACATTTGACAGTCTCTATAAGTGAAAACTCAAAAGAGGATCAAAGTAGTGGCTTGGGTGTTTACTATCTTGATAGCACTTTCCAATAGACTCGAGTTCCTGAGGGCACTCTGATGGCAAGAACCCCTCTGCTCATAGGACATTCACATTCCCGAGGCATGGGTAGGGAATATTGAAGAAGAACTTTAAAAAAAAAAAAAAAGATTGTTCTTCCTCTGTTTTTCAGACATTTAGTTGGGCAATACTAAAACTTTAATTAAAAATTGCACCTATACAAACTAGAGTCTGATATGATAAGAAGTCAGAATGCTATAGTTGCGATTATCATTGTCCTAATTCAGAATCTGTTGATTGCTGTTTTTATAGCAGCGAGATTATTTATTCTCTAATGCTTCTTTCTTTGTAGCTTGAATATTTGTTTTCTATTAAGGGATAAGACAGCCCTTTGTCCCTGTGACACAGAAGTACGTGCATGTCCTGTATCTGTGGTTCTGCTGTATCCTCCATTAAAAACTCTACTTATTTGCTCCCTATACCTTTCCTTGGGGAGTCCATTGAGAGAGGGAGGACCACCGTACTTTTCTTTATTCTCCTGGAAAAACTCATGAATAGTAGCTGCTTATTAACCTGAACTTACACACACTTTTGCACTTAATTGATATCTTTCACATTATTTACTATGGTCAAGAAAACATGAGAAAAACTGTCACAGGAATAAAGATGCTACCATAGAAACAAAATGTTTTCAGAAAATGTTGGTGGACCTGCAAGATGGCTCCATGCACAAAGACAGCTGCCACCAAGGCTGATAAATTTGTTCCTCGGGTCCCACGTGGTCTAAGTAGAGAACCCACTCCTGAAAGTTATGCTCTGGTCATGACACACATGCCACAGTACAATTACACCACATAGAGACAGATTCATATATATTCTCTGTGTCTCCATCTCTGTCTCTTTCTCTCACACACATACTTTCTAACACACACACACATATCAATAAATGGGAGACAATACATGAAGTTCTCTTTAGCATAAATAACACCTACAAACACACAGCTAATATATTTTCTGGAAATGTTTTCAAAGCTGCACATAATCTATTTCCAACCTCAGATCCCCATATTGTTCTGATTTCTTGGCTGGGATTGTTCAGAGGTAACAAGATAAGAAATCCCTCTCTGATTCATCTTTGCAAACCACTCTAGTTTCCTCATGCATTTAGGTTTCAAGATGTCTTGCTTCTTCTGCACTAATGCTAAATAACAACATATAGAATGCCTTTTCCTGATTTCTTAGCAAAGATGTAGTACATATTTGTTCTCCCTTCTATTTATTCAGTAAAATTAGTTGATCCAAATTATATCAAGATTCCTGGAGCAATTATTAAAATTAATCAAAATCTACACTTGGATAGAGTATCAAAAACTGAAACATAAATTGCTTTTAGCCTGATAAGAAAAAATATATTGTTTTGAACGTCAAAAATAGTTTTGCCAACTAAAAACAAGTGTAGATCCTATTCCATGTGTCCTTTCCAATGCACATTCTGAAACAATCCATCCAGCTTTGTGCTGATGCTCCCAAATTTGAGGGACTCATTGTGTGCTCTGTGCTTTTCAGTGCAGAACTGTCCTAACTGTCCATAATGGCAGTATAGACAATTGTGCTGATTTGAAAATTTGTGAAACCTCAAAGCCATAGTTCAGGTATCTAGAAACTTTCTGAAGTTTTCACCGAATTCAAAGTACAATATTATAGTAAAAATATACTTGTTTGGGATGTTCATTTGCCTGGAAAGGCAGTACAGGGCAGTCAATGGAAGGAAATGATGTTCATTTAACAGAAAAAAGAAGTGCCTGAAACATGAGAGATTATTTTTTTACCATTAATAAACTCTTTATAAAAGGATAGTAATGAGAATGTTCTATGGTCATTCTCTTCTGGTGGCACAATAGAGTATGTTGACTTCTCAGAGGGCATTCTCCAGATACCTGCTGGTTGTTGGTGGGATTGCATTTAAAGGTCATCAGCCTCACAAGGTATAGTGCAAAACACAAAGTTCCAAGAAACAAAAATAAATCATAACATCTCGCTCATAAGTCTGACAATCTTTAAATGTGCACAAAATTATTCCTTCATAAGGCTAGATTCCATCGACTTTCTTCATACCTTGTGCCAGAAATTATGCTAGGTTATAGGTGAAGCAAGGAAGGGAAGGGCTCAGAGAAAGAAACTTCAAGGCGACTATGTAAGAGCCGGTGAAGATGTGATCTGTAGATGGTTCACCAAACATCTCTTGGTGAGCTGTTATCCAAACACAATAAGAAGAATATTAATTACATCCAGCAACGAACATTTTCCTTCCTTGTTGTAATCTTTTTCCTGTGAGATTAACAGTGCCTGCATAAAATATTATATCATATATGTCTGTGTGTATGTGTGTGTGTGTAATTACATACTGATTTTTCAGTTTTGTAATCTGAGGATCAGTTCCCTAAGATTAGAAAGCTTTACCTATTTTTTTTCCCAGTGGCATTTCCTTACTGCTATGCAAGCTTTCTTAAAGTGCTTAGGGTCAAATTCCAAGCCTCTTTGTATTTTCCAGTGTTGTAATTGGAGTAGAAAGTCTGTGAGATTGGAAAGCTTTGCCTACTTGCCCTTGGTAGTGTATCCTCATGATGTAGCATGCCACACAAGCTGTCTTAAAGTCTTTGACTCAAGCTCAGGGCCACATGCTGCACAAGTGAGCTATAGCTCCATCAACCCGGTGGGACCCTGACATATACTTGTAGGATGAAGACTCTACGATTGATAGTGTGTTATGACACGGTGAGGAAAGCCAACATTGGGTAAAGTGTTTTGAGGGAAAGTCATATCTAATCTAAATTTTGCTAGATGACCAGGAGTTCATCATGCAGAAAATGAAACATGGAGAGAGGACCTTTTGGAGGAAGGACGGCACCTAGGAGAGCCATACTGAGGAAATGTGTTGAAAAAGACTTCAGTTCTGAGATGGAAAAAGCCAGCTGCTCTTGAGGGATTGTTTGCCCAGGAGCAGAGTAACCAGGAAGGTCAGAAAAAGATTAGAAAAAGAAGATCAGAAAACAGGTAAAGACTGGATTCCTAAGATTGCACACATTCTGAGGTTTACGTTGATACTGCAGTGTAAGTCATGTTTGGAGAGTTTCTGCAGAATAGCACTCGTGTGGGCTTAGGGTTAGCACTGTAAGGCAGCTCCACTGGCGTGTAGAGGGTTTAGAGAAACAGCGTTGGTTGACTTAATGAGAAAATTATTTGAGTTACTTTTTGTTTGTTGTTTTTTTTGTTCTTTGTTTCTTTTTTTTTTTTCAAGACAGGGTTTCTCTGTGTAACAACACTGGCTGTCCCGCAACTCACTTTGTAGAACAGGCTGGCCTTGACCTCACAGAGATTCACTTGCCTCTGCTTTCCAAGTGCTGGGATTAAAGGCGTGCACCACCATGCCCTGCTCTGAGTTACTTTTGACCTTACAATTTGGTGGGATTTTGCTTTTAGCATCTTCACTATAAATAGTGATAGATAAAGCAACTAAATAACCCCAAGTTGTAGCGTGAATTCCAATTATTCTTAATAACAACTCAGAGTCAGAGATTAGGTGGTGAAAGGTGAGGTCAGAGAAGCAGTGCAGGCAGCCCCTAGAGAGACTACCTCTACCAAATCCACAGACCAAATGGGCCATCCTGTTCTCAGACTATGTCCTCTGACTGACTGCTTCAGACTGCATTTCCAGACTGCAATGAGCTCTTGTCTCCTCCTGCTTTATATTCCTTTCTCTGCCCAGACAGGTCCCTTCCAGTCTCCACCTCCCTAGTGCTAGGTTTAAAGTCATGGGACTCCCAGTACTGGGATTAATGGTGTGAGCCCCCACCACCTGGCCTCTAGGGGCTTAGCTCTGCGCTCTGATCTTCAGGCAAGCTTCATTTGTTACAACACAAACAAAATATCACTATACCAGATCATGGAGTAGTATCAAAGGGAAAGACAAGAATTTACCTGATATTTTAGAAACAGAGGAACTCTCCAGCCCCTCGCCATTACATCACCTGTTCCTTTACTACCCTGACCTTGGACACTCCCACGGTCTCCTCTGAAACTCTGCAGGGGCCTTAAAGAGAGCCTTCAACATGAAAAACAAAAACAGTTTTTGACTTTTTGTTGTCTGCCAAAATTGATTAGCTGCAAATCAAGTTTAGAAATGTACTTCTAATTCATTATGGAAAGTAGTTCGTGCAAATTTAAATATCAATGCTCCCCACTACATATAAAAACAAACTTGCATAAAAACAGATTGCCAGGCAAGCATTGAGGAGTCTCTGATGTACACATGTTTGGAAACGCACTCCCTCCAAATTCCTTCTGCTAACAGCCCCCTCGCTCTCTCGTCTCATCTCTATGGGAATTATGTCTAAATAGAAAGTCATTTTCCCCGGTACTTGCTTGAGAGTGAGTGACATGTTCAACCTGACTCAAAAAAGAAAATAGCAAGAATAATTTGATTTTTTTCAAAGTTATACATTACTAATATGTTTGCCAAGTATGGAAACAATATAAGTTGTGTCTTAATTAAAATTTGTATGTAAGGACATGACAAGTTTTAAAGGTATAGGGATTGGTCTCATTTTAAAAAAAATAGCTAAACTCTCAGATATAAACCTGTTTAATCCAGGAAAAGTTTAGGTAGCAGCAAAGTAAAATATTATTATTAAAGAAGCTCTACACTATTTTTGTTTTGCTGACTAAAATCCCACTCTGGTCAGATTAAGTAAACTCTCATTAACACCGCATGGGGCTTTTCATTTCCTATTGACAACCTGGTATTTTACGGAAACTACGAGCCAGGCCTCACATATTTAAAGTACATCAGCCCACCTGGCTATCCCAAGGAAGCGCTGAGGACCTCCCGCCGACTGTGGAGTGTAAATGGTACAGTTCTTCCTCTTTGTTGTGAAAGTCGGAAGAACAGCAATAGAGGACGTCAACAAGGTTGCTCCTGGGAGTAGAATCCCTAAGTAAGAGGTGGGGGAGGGGCAGCCAGCCAATGCCCAGGTAAACCAGGAGAGCTGGGGAAAGGGCTTTAGGATTTGCTGAGGCTGGCTTCAGAGAAAGGTCAGCGGGCTGCGGCTTTGCAGAACTGTTAGGTGCGCAGAAAAACGAGACGGAGTTGGCTTCTGATTTTCTCCAACAGGCTTCCTGATTTCAGCAATGGAGAATTCAGCGACAGCAAGCCACACCAGCTGGTTTCTGTCCAGAATCACTTACTGTTTTTTTTTTTTTAAGCCTTAGTATGTTAAAGTCTCCTAGCGTTATTAGCAAGCAGTTTCATTTTAAACCTCATTTCCTATTAATGTGATTTTAAAAGTCCCCCCCCCCTCAAAGCTGGAAAGTATCAATCAGTTGGTTTATTTATCGAATGGGTTTTGAGCATGTGAAGTCAGAGAACAGCCAACATCGGTTCAAACTTGCCCCACATGGTTTTCCTAATACCTTTCAAATTCTGACTTCTGCCATTTAAGCCATATGTCTCTTTAAGCGGATACACTCTGCGGTGCCAACATGTGTCAAGGACATCACTAGGTTACCAAAATCATTTTATGTGCAACTTCTCCCAATATTCCAAAGCACTCTCCCACCTGAACCCCACCCCAACCCCTGAAATACAATTTTAATAATAAACATTAAAATGTCATGCTGATAATAAACCCAGAGATATATTACAGAGGATCTGTCTGTATTTTTTTTAAATGCTGTTGGCACCAACATAATGGCGTGTGTGCACAGACTCACCCGCAGTGCCTAAATTCTATTTTTTTAAGGTATTGGTTATGGATTGGTACAAAATTTCAAAATCATGCTATTCGGTACACAAATGTCACTGGACAGAGGAGCTGTTAAGGTAGGGCTATAGATTCTTGCTAAAGGACAGTGCACAGAGATTAGAACGGCACAGACGTGCAGTGTGGCATTTTCATCTCTAGTCAAGAGTTTTATCGCCATTTTATCTTGTGTTGCTGCTGGGGAGGCAGCAAACAGTGGCTCTGGCCATCTCCATGACAGAGATCTCTGGAAATGCACCTGCTCGTTATGTGAGAAATCCTACTGTGGGCAGAGGAGGATTTCAGCTTTATTCTCAAACTGTTGCCTAATTCTTATAACTTGTGCATATTTTTTTGAGTCATGATTGTACAATCTGCTACCCATTTTGGGATTAAAAACACTATTGAAATCAAGCATACTAACTTAACCAAGCTGCATTTTTTTTATGAATCGGGTTGTAAAGTTGGTTGTCACAAAGCAGCCATGTCTTCTGTAAATTCACACACACACACACACACACACACACACACACACACACACCAGGGAGGGCATCATTTAACACTTGACTCTTCTTAAATACAGAGCTTTTCCTGTTGCTGTTGCTTTCCTTACTGATTTTCACATCTTTGAAACACCATGAGTCACGGTGTTTCCCGTTTAACAAACAGCTCGGCTTCTTTATTGTCTGTGAGCTTTCCATGTACTGCAGCACATTTGAATTGGATATGTTGTGTTCAAATTGATAGCACTGAGTAAGCCAAGAAATATGTGCGTTTTCCTTTAAACGTGAGCGGCGGCAAGACACGGTACGCTATACTGAACAAGCCAGTCGGCACTGACCAAAATGTTGATGGATATACGGCAGATCAAAACGAGGAGAGTCATTTTGAAGTGCTCCGTGTTTGTCTGGCATGATAGGCTTCTGAATTTATACCTCTTTGCAAAAAGAGACTTCACGTTATTTTGTCAGTCTGTTTCCATTTGAGAGGTATAGAGAATTGGTATTCATTTTTTGTGATACAACCCTTAAATTGTACAATTTAAGAAAACTGACTGAAAGAGATAAATTAAATGGGTAGAAATATTTTCAAATCAAAGACCAACTGACATATATAAAAATGATGTATGTTTCTTACATGGTCCACAGGGAGAATTCTGCAGGCTTGCTATGATCTCTACAATTTGCTTCAGGGCAAACTAGATTCTGGGATATTCTATTATCCCTTTGGTCTGTTTATCATGGAAACTGATGTACAATCGCAAGTTCTTTTGGTCTTTCTTTCTGTCAGGCTGGAACTGGAAGGAATTCACTTATCTACTCACCTCCAGGAAACTGCCGCAGCAGAGTTCAGTGACCAGTAATCAATTATTATTGAGAAGCAATCAATTGCTAATTTCCATAATTATGCACATCTAAACACTATGAACAAGAAAGAGAAACAAAGCCGCACTCCAAGCCTTGCCTTGTTAGCAGTATTTTGTTAACACAGGCTCTAAAAAAAGCTGCCGCAGCTGGTACCACAAATGTGTTTCCAGTATTCAGGCCATCAACGTGATTCGTCGCTAAATGTATAGAATCAGCTTCTTGCTAAAAACTACAATTACAGGTGATATACAGATTGAAATCACAGGGCTGGTTTGTCGAAGAAAATTGTCCTAATGATGGGTTTTCGGATGGGGAATGCGGCTCTTTTCTTTCTCTGTGATGGGTTGTGAAGGCAGCTGCACCTGCCTCTATGCTGTATTCTGCCGCACTTAATGATATCTGATGATATCATTAGGCAAAGTGTTCATAAACAGATGTTGAGCCTGTGCCTAAATGCTGTCAGATGAGCGGTTGCTGGCCTGAAACAGTATTATTTATATAGAACATTTACGTTTGTTATGTTAATAACCCCACTATTAGCTCTCTGGATGTTGCGTTAGGAATGTAAATGTAGTTAATATGAATAACAACCTCTTTACTCTTTGTGCCGCCGTGGAGTATAACTTTTAGGCTTTGGGAGAGAAACAAAGATACCCCCACCAAATCCTTTTGACTTAATGATTTTTTTTGGCACCGTTTGGAATTTGGATCAGAAGATAAATGATAAAAATCAATAGGACAGATGTTAAATATCAGACTTTGATTTTTCTGGACAGTTAATAACCTTAGAGATCCCAACATCCCTGAATTTTCTCCTGGGAGCCTACTCCATCGGCCTGATACATCAGAGTGGTCACCATGGACTCCGGTGACAAGTGCCCACTTCAAAGATTCCTAAACACAGTTAGACAAGGGCCTAGCTTGGTTCCATGTTTTGTTTTTGTTTTGTTTTCCTGGCAGGACCACATTTCTCTTCCTGTGTATCAGGGCATGGCAGTCATGTGTGACAGCCATGTTTTTCTGGTTTCGTTGATGACTTAGGAATTAGTCTGATGTCATGATTGCAATGCCTAGAAACGTGACGTGACAATTCCATGTGTATTTAAGTCAAAGTCGAATTTTTTGCTTCATAGTTAATTCATGCGGAGTAAGTTATGCAAATTCTGACAGTCGTCCAATGCGCACCATTTCCCGGGTGCCCTGTTTCGCTGTGATAGCCACACTATGTTTGGAGAGTGTCTTTGTCATTTTAGGTTACATTTTAGCTCTCTGGAGAATTTTCAGCAGCAAAAACTCGTGCTTGATTATTTATGGGTTCAGAAAACTATAATTTCCAAATGTTAATGAAGCAGCGTTAAGCAGGCATTTTCTTACTCCTGCAGTCATAGACGAGAGTGAGTGTTTGAAGTATCTCACCCTGGTTGACATCAAGAAGTCATTCAAGTTGTTAAAAGTGGCAAAATGCCTTTGTGTGTTTCTTTCAGACTTTATGAAAATGAGCAGTCAACCTGAGAGGTGGACTTGTGTGCATAACTTCTCTTACTTCACCTTGTTTTGAAGGATTTCTGAGTTATGTCATTGTAAATTATGATAGTGTGATTTCAGCGATGACAGGCTGTTTCTTTTCCTTTACTATCTGTCACTTTAGTTTTGACCTTTTGGAAAAACCTGGAAACTCCAGACACTTTTCATCAGTTGGTTCTGTACTGTCTTCTAAATAAGGAAAGAAGAACAGTAAACAGGAAAACACTCTATTATATTCTTCTGTAACAATTGCTTTCTACATGATATTTACATGGAGACTTAAAAAAAATTAAATTCTCAAATTAGAAAAGTGAAAAGATAACTTTTGTCAAATTATGGCATCAGGTTACAAAACCATAAAGCTGTACGTGTTTCCATGCAAGAGAAATGAGGTTCTTGGAAGGAATGAAGGAATTCTTCACATACGTACCACGGAAAGACTAATAGCTTGTCCAAGTATTTGGACCTTCCCACACACCTTTTAAGAGGGGAGGGGAGGCAGGTTAAAAAGGCTTTGGTGAGGGCTTCAACCATTATGCAAAGCAATTTCATTTGTTGGACATTGCTGCAAGTTGTTCAGAAGAAACGCGAGAATTGCCTTTTTATTTGTGCATCCAGTCAACACTTAGGAAAGCCGGCCAATGAAAATGTTCATTCCAAACTCCTCGGAAATTTAGATCGATTGCAGTCAAGGGATGAAAGGAAGTGCTGAAAGCATCAACTCTTGTTGAAACAAGATCAATTCATCAAAGTCTATTTACGATGCGTGAGAGCCTACCTAGCTCCAATGAGTGCTCGTTTCCTGTCTTCTCTTCTCTAGCTGTGATTTTGACCAGTTCCTTAAGTATATGTTTTATGTTAATTTCCTCCTTTCATCCTAGAAGGTGGAAAATTATGTTGTTGTTTAATCTGTAATGTTCCAAAATGTTTCCGTCGTCTATGATAGGAGCAGAGAGGACCTCCTTTACTGTTGCAAGTCTCCTTTAAGGGACAGCTGAAGCCAATTGCGGCGTTTCGCCTTTCTGCTCCTCGCCCTCCACCCTGCCTCCTGCCTCTCTTATTGTTCTTTGACATTTCTATTTATTTCGAGGACCAGATCCTTCTGTAAACACCTTGGCGCATATTAAATATCACTTATGTTGTTATAATGACATGACTGCCTTATGTGTGGGATCATTGCTTTCACCATGTCGATAACAACATCCAGAGGTCAAGTACAAGACAGCAAGTGATTCCGGACTCAAACAATGCCGATTTCAGCCCCAACTAAGCAAATTCCTGTACATTGTTGAATCTGTTACATTTCTAGGCTTCAGTCTCTGCTCTAATAAATGTAGGCTTTCTTGGTGTCGTGATTCTTGGAAGGAGATTTAGGCAGATGATCAAATGCTAAGATCTGTTGACATTTATAGGAGCCTACCATTCAACATAATCTCTGTCTTGTTGAAGTGTGGCCGACTTTTTTGAAACAAACTCGTGAAAGTCACCACTTTTTGTATACCATGCCCTAGTGGTAAGAACAGCGCTGCTCTTAGCCTTGTCAATTTTTATGGTTTTCCTTATTTTGTTTATGACTTGAAAATGACAGGAGGTATATGAAAATATATTTTACTTGTACAAGTAAAGCAGATTTATTTCTCTATTGTCACTTCAATAATGAAACCTATTTTAAATGAATTCATATCCTAATTATATCTTATATATTAGTTATATCTTAAGTGCTACAGTCAGTTTCATTTCAAAATTTGTTACAAAACAAGACTTTGACAGTGGCAAGAAAGTTTGTGCCATCTGTGTGTTGGCCCACTCAACTAGGGATTTGGTCTTTATATCTTTTCTAGGTTCTAAAATCTATAACTTTAAGAAATTTTAGGCAGTTAATGTGCACGCCTTTAATCTCAGAACTCAGGAGGCAGAGGCAGGCAGATCTCTGTGAGCGTGAGACCAATCTAGTCTACAGAGTGACTTTCCAGGACAGCCAGGACTGTTTCATAGAGAAAAGAAAAGAAATTTAGTGAGGAACTTCACATTCTAATAAGCATAAAACCAATGTTTTTGTTCAAAAAGAAAATATAGTTATTTTTGAAAATCAGTTAAAATTGGTTTCATATCAAAACCAAGTTGAAATTACTACAGTGATACTAATTCATTTATTACTTTGTAACCACTCATTTTTCCTGAAAAACAAGATGGCCTCAGGCCTCAAGGAGCAAGTAGAACTTACAAAACACTTGCTCAACATTCTCGGCTCTCTTCCAGTGTCTCCCTGGGTGTCATTAAAATACTCATGAGACCTCAGAATTCCACAGAACCATTCTGAAGATTCTCAGTTGATATTGTACTCCAAAGCATACTCATGTCTCTATGAAAAGAAATTTGCTACTATCAGGACAGTATGGCTATTAAACTCAGAGTTAAACAATGTGAAAATTACAGAGAAGGAGCTTCTGCCCATAAGAACTGCACAAATTGTGCACGTTAACCTGAAGTCCTTCACAACCAGAGGGGCTGTCAGTTGAGTTTACATTGATGTAATGACATGATTTCCTAGTATACAAGGATTTGATCTAGAGCCAGCCAATAAGCACTCCACTAAAAAGCTCAGTACTTTAAGGGATTTTTGAAGTGTCCTATTGGATGATTAACTGTCTTCAGGGAATTGTCTCCCATTTATCTGAGGACCTCAAAGAAACCAATTTGGGGGATGGGGCTGGAAAAGGGAAAAGCAGAGAACAGGAAGAAAAGAACACAACTGAGCATGCTCAGTTTCTTGCTGAAACATCAACCAACTTCCACTTTGCTAAGCATAATGTACAACTGAGAAAAATGTATTTGCTGTGATAATCAAATCTTGCCCAAGTGGTGAGAGTCACCAGTTTCTTAGTCCATGTCTTCTCCAAGGATTGATGTTTTAACCAGGGGTGTCAGTTTGGCGATGAACATGGGAGTGGCCCCCAAAGGCCATTCATTATTGCAGAGCTTGTTATTTGGGTAGAGGATAAGACCAGAAAACCCTCCATCTTTCAATCTTGTGTCTGTATCAATAGAATTGAGCTAATTGCTAATTGATATTCAGAAAATGAACTACTCTAGTACCCCAGAGCTTTGCTGTATTATTGCATGGAGTTAGAAACAAGATATCATTCACTTCCATTACAGAGTATGGCATTTACTACTGGAAATAACAGTCTCATTTATAATTTTTAATCTAAAGTATATCTGAATATTTGGGGCATGAGAATAACGTTTTCAGGACCAGCCCCTATTTATAGCACTTACTTATTCACAAAATATAAACTTCTTACTATTATCTTGAAATAAATTGTTAGTAACTGACATAGTTTCCCAAATATAAAGACGATGCATAATGTCGATTACCCCACCTTCCAACGACCACCACAAAATGTTTTCATGGTTTTGCTCACATTGTATTGTTCAAATTTTAAAAATATTTTATTGCTCTGGCATAGAATACCTTAACACATCTGGTGAACTGCATATCTCATGCCTTCTGAAGAAATTATAGTTGGAGGGACATCAACACAATGGGTATTTTCATGACAACTGCAGCTGTCTAAAGAAATCGATATGCAGTCCTAACAAACACTACTAGGAAATTCTACCTTTCAAGATTTACTACATTTTTATTTTTAATTATGTGTAGGTATGCGTTTCTGTGTATGAGCATGTTCATGTGAGAACAGTGGCCATGAGGGCCAGAAGAAGGTAATATGTACCCTGGTGCTGAAGACACTGCAGCTGCGAGCAACCTCCTTGGGTGCTGGGGGTTGAACACGGCCCTCTGAAAAGCAGCATGCTGTCTCCATTGCAGAACCACATCTCTGACTCCCTAGAAAAATATGTCTTAAAGCTTTATTTAGTCGATCTCCACAGCAGGCTTGCTGCTCCTTCCCTCTAGTACCATCTCAATAAAACACCAAACAGTAAAATGTCATGTTTTTAAAGCTTGAAATACAGGCGACAAGTTGTAATTTCATTAATTAACTAATAGCATGACTTTGGTTTTGCTTATTTGTTTGTTTGTTATTAGAATAGTTATTTCTAAAATGTAGCGCATGGCATCCACGATTCCCTATGGAAAAATGATCAATATTCTAATCAATTTCAGAAATTTTTCGGTGCTGTAATCCAATGGAGTCTATGAAAATCAAAGGTGGTGAAGAGCTCTTAAAAAAAGATTGCTTAATTTATTTGGATATGTAAAAGACAAATATTCATGTGGAGTGTGCCTTTCTCCTTAGCATGCTCACTACAGAACTGACTCTCAGGGCAAAGGATACTGAAGATGTTTCCTCAGGAACTGTTATTGTGCAAAGCACAGAGATTGATTACTTACTCCAACATTTTATATACATATATTATATGTTATCTAATATATTGTACATAATTCTCAGAATTTAACTTCACATATTTTAACCTGATAAGTGACTATCCAAACTGTGCTACTCATTTGGAATTAGTGTGTTTTTGAATTATGAACAAATAATCTTTGTAAGCCCATTAATAATTCTGCTATCAAAACTGTTGCTCCAAAGTTTACTTTCTTAAAACCCTCAACAAAATAATTAAATGAAGTATTAATAATAATAATAAATATATAGGGGTGGCTGGAAAGGCGGTTCCACGGTTAAGAGCTCTGGTGGTCTTGCAGAGGACCTGGTTCAGCTTCCAGAACCTACATTGTGGTTCACGGCTATGGGTAACTCCAGTTCTAAGGAATTCCATACACTCATAACTAGCTTCTGCGAGCATCAAACCAAGTGGTGCACATACATCCCTGCAGGAAAACACTCCAAAACGAAATATACATGAAATAAAATAAATAACTCTAAAAAAGCTTTTGAAAAAGTATTGGTTTATACTGGACCTACAGCTCCGTGATAAGGCATTTGCTCAATTATTTTCCACGTGGGAAGGTAGGGAAGATCTGGAAAGAGTTAGGGGTGAGGACAGCATCCCCAGACTATATTGTATAAAAACGATCATTTTTTCAATAAGAATGTAAAAGCACTAGGAAAGGTGGTATATACCTAGAACCCTAGTATTCTGGAGGTTGAGGCAACTATATTGCCTTAAGATCCTAACATGCTGAGTTCAAGGCCTGCCTGGACTACAAAAAAATTAATAAAATAAATAAAAAGTTTGTGGTAATACAAATTTCAAATTAGAAGGTACATAAGCAAGAAGTCATTGACATCAAAAACCAAGAATAAAACGAACCCAGTTCTTTAAAAAATCTTTGTTATGGTTTCTTGCCTTATTTGTTTGTTTGTTTGTTTGTTTGTTTATTGGTTTTTCGAGACAGGGTTTCTCTGTAGCTTTGGAGCCTGTCCTGGAATTAGCTCTTGTGGACCAGGTTGACCTTGAACTCACAGAGATCTGCCTGCCTCTGCCTTCCGAGTGCTGGGATTAAAGGCGTGTGCCACTACTGCCAGGCTTTGCCTTATTTTTTTTTAAACTGGAAAAACGCCAACAGTGCATTAACAGCTACTGGGCCTAGGTAACTCTCTTATTGTCTTCACATACTCTGTTTAGGCTAATTGTTTGCTACAGATCCTTCCAGCATTTTTTTTTTCGACGATTTCAAAACTGACACCCATTCAGTTACAAAAGTTAACCTGAGTTAGAACTGCGCAACATGGGAGAGATATCTAGAAACATACCCTATAGACCTTAACTTGAAATCAGTGAATAAAGCTCCTTTTTAGTCTAGGGTTCTAGACTGTGAAGTGAATGGATGCCAATTTCATTATATCATGCATTGGTTGATTGATTGAAAGCTAAGGAACTCTGCTACAAATAAGGATCTGTTTTTCAAACACACTAAATTTATCTTGAGGTATCTTAATAATTGATTTTTGTTGCTCAGTGTTTCATAAGCATGACAGTAATTGTCTTTAGTTTAAATATGACAATAATCAAATTGCCATTGAAATTTGGGGGCCCCCAAAATACAATAATAAAGCCTACAAGCTTTGAAGGCTTTAAAGTGGAATTTCCTGTGTGGTGATTTCGTTTACTCAATGGTTCTTTTCCTTGAAACAAGAAACTCATTTGCATGGACCTCAGCAAAACAGAACTGGTCCTCTGGACTACTTCCTGATGAATGGGATCAGAACAAGAATGACAATCACTCTCATCCAGACAGGAGAAGGAGAAGGGAGTGCCATTTCCAAGCATCTTCCCACTTCTGTGGGAAACAGGTGTTCTGTGTGAGTCAGCGGAGCAGCAACGTGGGAATTTCAGCTCCCAGAATTTCCCCCTCCCCGAGCTGTGTTCATGGCATTCTGAGTGAATACATGGAAATCCGATGCAAGGCACAATGACAGTAGCCACGTTGGTGCAAACAAGTGTCTCACTGAAAGCAGAAAGCACACTGCCTGAAAGGATCCCTCAGAACCTTCAAAGTAAAAGCCTGGCTGCCCAGAGCAGGCTCACACACACAGTATTTCAGTGCTTCTGGTAGCAAGCAAACAAAATATGGTTCAAATGGCTTAGCAATCCGAGGAACGGAACACACCAGTTTAATGAGGTCTCTGCTTGAAATGAAAGTGGAAAGGAGTTTTACAGAGAACAGTATTCAATAACAAAATATTAAATGATAAACACAGATTGCTTAAAATCAGACGGGCCATTTTAAGAAAAGCATTTTAGCTCATCATGATATGTAGCACCTTATTTAAATTAGGAGGTGTTAATTCGTAGCTTGAATAATATATTAATATAATATGTAAAGTGAATGGCATTGTTAATCACAGTCGCGCCTGGAACGACTTTGCTTCTGTGCACTGAATGTTAATTTTGCAAAACATTAATTTCAAAGATTTTGCAGCAGTGCTTTTGTAATTAAATATTAATGTCACATGTTATTGCAGTAGCATGTTTATGAAAGCCGGCAACACTTCAAGTCAACTCATTTGTTTTTATATTTATTCTTGTACATCTGCAATCCCTTCCATTCCACCATTTCAAAGTGCAGGCCATTTTGAATAGTCAATATGTGAACATTTTTCATTGTAAGCGTTTTTTAACATCCAACAGGGTAAATATTTAATGTTGTGTTTTTAGCTGGTATAATTTTTCAGAAAATTGGCTATAACTTTTAACAACTCAAAGGTACCTAAACTGTCTCCAGTTTTGGCTTAAGTGATCTGAAAATAAAGTAGTAATAAATGTGATGAAGCTATGTAAAAATATTTAAGAATTCAAAGGCTCTCTATGAAAGTTGGAAGTCACAAGTGCAGTTCTCTGCACAAGACATCTCAACATTTACTCATTTTAATGTCGTTATTAAAAGTTCTGTATCTAGACAAAGAATAGGAAAAGCTAGCTTGTGATTTTGATTCCCATACTTATTATGTGTTTGAAGTCATGCATTTGCTTTAAAAAAAAAAAAGAGAGAATGTTTTAAATGCTCAGTGATCCATTTCAATGGATATACATGACCAAATACTATACCAGGTCATCTTCTCTAGAAAACTCCCAACATGGTCTGGATAGTTAGCCTAAAATCTAAATCGTATTTGTGTATTTTTTTAATTTTTAAAACAAAAGACTATTCAAGGTATTATAGTTTAAAACTATTTTCTTCATCAAGCAAAGTTGTCTTCTACAAGGAAATTCCCTAGATATGTTTATTTTTTAATTATTTAATGAGTTATCCATATTACAAAGAAAACTCCAGGAGAAATGAGAGCCATTTTGTGTGGTTAGGGGCATGTGTCACAGTTAAAAATCATATCTGCACCTGATGTTGTATGTTAGCAGCTAATGCCATTTGACAGTGAGGAAATTAGAGGATGAAGGAAGGATACAAACTACATTTTACAAGCATGATGGGTCTCCAACAATGCCATTTAAATATTATTTGTCACTATTTAAAATGAACCTTTCCCCTTTAAGCTATGCCATTATGCTCATTTGTCCTGTCACCGCTGACAGGCTATATGACTCACACACAAAAATGGTCATTAGGTAGTGCATCTTCATCTTATTAAAAAAAGAGAGAGAGAAAGGAAGAAAGAAAGAAAGCATTCTGATGCCTCTAAAAGCCTGTAATTATTTTCATCCAAAGAGATAGTGTCGCTCGGAAGGTAATTTAATAACCTTTTGCATGTACCTGGGGAATGCCTCTCCAGGGTACCAAGGTGCAGACATGCCATTCAGTCGTCAAAACATGACCTTTAATGGTTGCTTGGAGAGAAGTTGGTGCTGAGTGTTGTACACACTGCAATGCTAATTCTGCCTTCTAATATATGCAAAATTTAGTTCTTGAGCAATGATCTTGATAAGATGAATTAATATAGGTACTGCTCCAGGAAACAAAAGAAATCGCAAGTGAAATTCTCCCTACCACGCATCATCTTTATGCTTCAGTGTGAAGTAGTTAACAACTTGCGCAGTATGTACAGAAAAATAGTAGGAAAAACTCCAGAGACTTTGCTTCCTTTAAGTTAGTGGGTATTTTCTCTTCTAGACGCTACAGAAATGTAAAGCAAAGTCAGAGGCATTTCTTTAATAAGCGTGATTTCCCAAATATGGCATTGGCTACAATTCCACACAAAAGATGAAGAGCCACTTCTTCTCAGTATCCTCTCTCTGTTTTATACCACCTTCTACATGGCTCACTGAGATTCCTAATGCACTTAGTGAATTGTTTTTTTTTTATAAAATTCTTTATGGATTTTGATGTTACAAAATGACATTTGCAACACTCACATAGGCAAAAAGGTGCAGGCGATTTCCTGGAAGAGCCAGGTTCAGAACTCTTTATTTCGGTTGTGCAGTGTTAGATCCCGCCTTATTAGAAATGCTAGGGTTTCACCTCCTACCCCTGACACGCCATCCGTCAATTTATTAGCACGCTGGTGCAGTAAGCCACTGAACAGGCTATATCAATTCGTTTAGTTTTTTTTTTCTTTCTTTCTTTAAAATGTCTGTAATCCTCAGCTCTGCTCTCTCAACCGGTCAACATTAAAGATTTATGTTGGACTTTTTTTTCATTGCTACACCTGAATATGGATTACTTAAATGGGCTGTAAATAATTCATATCTGGGAATAAGTTTCCATTACTGACCAATGTTGTAATTTAATATACTGTATTATGGGTTATACAGTTTTAGATTGTTTTCTGTGTGCATTCAGCAGTCAGGAAAACAACAGTTTAAGTAAAAAGGGTGAGATGTTTGTTTAGCTTATTTCCAGGTTCACGCTGGCCTCAGTTCAGCACTAGGAATAAAGGAGGCAGAAACTGCATGCTCTCCTGGTATTTATGGAAATCGTTGTTTAAGCTTTTGACCTGAAACAAAATAAATTCAAAAAGAAATAAATGTGTTAATATCAGTGACTAAAAAAATCTTCTTATGAATTGAAAAATAATCTTGGTTCTTGAACCCAAAGGTTAATCTTCTTGTTTGATACTTGAATATCCTGTGCATAAAAATGCCACAATAAAATTATAATTTATGTGACAGGCTTGAATGAGGCTACTGGATCAAATACACAAAATATTAAAGTACAACCTATTTTTGAAGCAAGGCAAGTGTTTACTCTTAAAAGAGCTTTAAACAACTTAAGATTAAGTTAAGTATAGTAAAAATTAATAATAGATTAATACATTAAAATCTATGAAGACACATAAGATAATGATTTAAAAAGGAATAATTTAAAAAGATGAATTAAAAAGTCGAATCAGAAAAGAAGGCCAGCATAAACCAGGGAAAAACATGCTGTGAATAAAGTCTGTTAGATCTTGAAATAGGAAGAACTGCTAAATAATGCATAGTTTTATTTTTCTATCATTTGCATAAACCTTAAGAGAGTATTTATTTGTGTAAAACTTGATGTATCGAGTAAGGAGAATGAAAAAAAAATGGCATTCATTTTGTTTTCATTTTGGTATTTAGGAAAAATATTCTGTTACATATGGACTACTTAGACCTAATCATCTGACTGAATGTGCAGTGTGCCTTGAGCCAGGTTGGAAAGGGCTGGCTGGAGAACACTGCCCTGGTCTTGCTGCAGGCGATGCAGGCTGGCCCACGCTCTGCTGGGGAGCAGATGGTGAGCCAATGCTTGTAGTCACACTTACCTTCCTTGCTAAATCCATAATCCCTCGCTGGACACGGAGCCAAGGCAGGCTTTGGAGGCAGAAAGGAGGTTACAATCTGGACTTGGGTAGTGACTGCCAGAACTGAGAAAACAGCTCAGAAATTTCAAATGCTTAACAAGTTATCTGTCTTGTCCCTAAGCCAGTGCAGCATTTTTAAAAGTAATTAAGACATGATTGAAAATGTGTATGCCATCTAAATACAAAAATCTTCAAAAATCATCAAAACCAATAATTAAAAGCCACATTTAATGTGACATTATGCAAAAGGCATTTAAAAAGAACTGTACTTTTGTTATTGGAGAGAAATACATTGAGTAAAAAAAAAACAAGAAAAAGAAAGAAAGAAACATTTATAGAAAAGACATTTTATTTTTCTGGCAGAAACTGGATGTTATAGAAAGGAATATTCCATAAATGCCTGCAAATATGAATATTTTACATCCACAAGGAAATGTATATCTATGTAACATTGTGTCTATACCTACATATGCTTTTCTTGTTTTAAAATATTTAATTATTAATTAATTTTCTATATATAATACTTATGCATGTATATGTATGTTTTTAAATGTGTGGATAGATTCATTATCAACACAGACATTATAAACCAGAAAGACAAAATAATAATATTGAGTGGATAGCCAAGTCCTCATCATTATAAAAGGGACAGTGAGAGCCATCTGTTTAATGTAAAACAACAACAACAGAAGCCCCTAACTGATAAAATGCATATATGTCTATTATAATGAAATCATGGAGTACTCATATAAAAAAATACATGCAAAATGTCAACATAATCTATTAGGGTAGCGGTGACTTAGCATACCCTGCCTACAATAACCTCTTAGAAGAATCAAAGCCGGTGCTTGGACAATTTGTGCCATACCACAGGGTTTTCTATTCTTTTCTTTTTTCCTTTAAGTGGGTAGTGATTTCGGTGGGTGTTACAAAATTTTTTAGTCTTCTCTACTGAATTTTCATGATTCCTCATTTTCTTAGGCAACATTCTTTCTATGCAAATCATTCTTAGGCATACTCCAGTTGAAATCCATTGACTTAAGTAAACTTCTAGCTGTCATCAGTCCTGTTTCAACATTCACATTTCCCTGTGGGCACAGGCTCCCTCTTCCTTTTGTATGTGGGGGTAACCTGTGCTCTTCACCAGCACAATGCTCCCTCTTCATTTCGTATGTGGGGGTAACCTGTGCTCTTCAGCACCTCCTTATAGCACTGCCTTTTTCCATTGTCTCTCTTGAGAAAGGACTTATTTCATTCTTATTTATAATTGAGAAAATGATCCTAATTTCTCCTCTTTATGGAGCTCTTTCCAAATTCATTTCAGTAACTTCTAACCCTTTCCTGGCAATACTGTTTTCTTCAGAAATTGATGTAAATAATTAAACAAATACATTTGCACATCTTTCATGGCCTCATCTTGCATTCAAGAAATCCACCTGGACTGAGATAAGCATAGGTTATTATTACAGAGATACAAAGGGGGGAAATATTAGATATGGCTTGTGTCCCTACAATAATGGACATGCTAATTTTAACTTTTATATTACCTCTCATTGGAAAAATATACCCTCAATTATGACATTTACACCAATGTTCATGAATTTACTAGGAATATTACTATAAAACAAGATCAGAAAGTAGTTTATTCCTTCATTGACTAATCCCAAATGAAACATTATATCATGCACAGCGATCTAATGTTTTTTAGTGAGACATATTTTCTTTTCTTTTTTTTTTGTTTTTCGAGACAGGGTTTCCCTGTAGTTTCTAGAGCCTGTCCTGGAGCTAGCTCTTGTAGACCAGGCTGGCCTCGAACTCAGAGATCCGCCTGCCTCTGCCTCCCGAGTGCTGGGATTAAAGGCGTGCGCCACCACCGCCCAGCCGAGACATATTTTCATATGCTTTCAGAAAACTTCAAAAGTTTGGTTTAATGTAATTTCTGTTTCCACACAAGAGAAAAGGGAGAAAACATTAAAGGTTACTTGTAATGATGCAAGTTTGTTGTGAAATCACACTGTTGTTAGCAGAAACATTTTTCTATGGCAATAAATAATTTCAAACCAACAAATCAGCAAAAGACAGAAAGTGTTTTATTAGGAATCGAAGACAGTAAGAAATTGCCTTCAGGGTAAGAAATATCTCCTCCATTTGAGATTTTAAACAAAGACAAGGTACTTAGAAATTCCCTGCTTTCTCTTCAGTTCTGCCATCACAGAAATATGAAAATGTATCTATGTTTCTGTGGACCAGTTTCTTTAGTCATATAATAATAACTCTTATGCAATGATTTATAGCCTTTGAATGCCTCCAAACTGTCTATACATATATGAGGCTAAAGACAACAAATTTCAGAACTAAATATAATTGAGTACAAATAAATAGCACAATGCAGGTGATATCTCCAGGCAACCTGTGACTCATTACCGAAAAGCAATTTAGAGATACTCAAAGCCATTTAAGAGCATTAGCATCCATGTGGTCACTTAACATCATTCTTTAAAATTTTATGGCATATTCTGATACAAAATTTGTGGTATTTTTATTTTAAATGTGACATTAACGTTGGAAATAATTTCAAATACAGAACTCTGGGCATGTCCCATGCATCAGGACAATGAAATGATAACTACTATAACTATATCACATATATAAGTCTGACATTCAGGGGCAATATAAAGATCCTGGGGTGTAGAGAAGAACTATATTCACAGTGAATGGGGACCAGTGAGAAGCAGAAGTGAGCTAAAAAGCAAGCAAGCAAGGAAGGAAGGAAGCAAGCAGAAACCAACTAAGAAGTGAAGGCTGAACAGGAAATCCAGCTCATCCAAACTCTTAGAAGTGGTTTCAGATCTCTAGTGAATCTTCTGCACTTTGATCTGTCACCTATTAAACACCAGAGTGGCATATGCCAATTATCTTGTAGTATATAAGGCTTCCAAGTATGTATATTCTTAACCATCAACATTATCACAAACGTTATTAATTTAAAAAGACCTCTGCTTTCCTAAAAAGGGAATGATGCTCTGATAGCAAGTGACCTATTATAGAATTGGAAACGGTGTGATTGTCAGAAGTTGCAACTCTTGGATGGAGCATAAAGCAGAGATCTTGATGTTAATGGTCATGGAAGATTCTGTGTTGCCATCTGTCAGGAATTATTTACCAGTTTTTTGCTGACCAAATTCCAAATTAAGAAGCTCCATTCCTGGCACAAATTTACCCTCTCTCTTAATTACAGATAGTGTCCGTCTTTACAAAGACCTACTAAACTGCACAAAGTTTTGAAGGTCTTCAACTGGAATATATTTTAATTACCTTCTTCCCTATGCTCATCATCCACCAGATTAGATTTTCACTAGAGGTTCCTAAATAATACTCAGATATTCTCAATCAACTGTAAGTATTCGTCCTGGGGCTGGCTGCCAAGACCATTCTAAAGCACATATTCTGTTTTTCTTGTCTGTTTTTAATAACTTCTCTGTAATTCTGCATATCTTTTAGAAAATAAAGTTCAGTATCTGTATGATAACTTCCAAAGATCTCCATGATCCGGTCCCTTCTTGGTCTCTGCCTCTTTATGTATTGCTGAATCTAAGTTCTTTCCATCTTGGAAGCCTCCCCCAACCTTATCAAACATAGTTCTTTTAAAAATGAAATCCAGTTTTCAGTTTATGAAAAATGCTATTTCATCTAGCTACATTTTCTATTTTTTTCCCATCTAACCCTTTCTCATCTTCCATTCCTAATCACCCTTCCTAATCTCCAAGACAGAGTGCACATGCCTTTCTTTTATAATCTCATAATCTTGTTAGTTGTCATAATTGTTGGTCAGAGTGAAGTTGTTTCTCTGACTCTTTGCCAGAACAAAAACTTTCATTAAGACATGAGATTTCGTTCCCTCTTGGACTTAAAGTCATGCTGTTGTGTGACAAAACACAGTTATACCATAGTTGATTACTTAGTCTTGGATTCTCTCGCATCATACTCAAAGAACACTCTCACCTCTTCAAGGTCTCTGTCTTCTCCAGTTCTTACTTATGGAGTTTCTTGGGGCTCAGTTATGTGTGATATTACCTTAATATCTATAATACTTGAGACTTTTTTGGGGAGAACATGATTTCAAGCCATCCACAAGATGCCTACATTCAAATCTCTGCATCTGGGTTTGCTTATAGAACTTCAGACCCACTGAGAAGTTTGCCTTTTGATATTGTTATTTGACTAACTAAAACAAGAATACTTGCTGACCTCTGCAATGAGACTCTGCCTCCCTCTTCTCATTTTCCACCAAAATAAAGAACCCATGTTAATCTCTACGATATCTAAAGACCTGGATCACAGTTACTTGAGTGTATCAGATTTTGCATCAACTTAGCATCTCTGCCAAAATGACCATGCTCTCCTCAGGATAATACGACAGTCTTTTTCAACTGCCATACTTCTCCAACCTCTTGTCATACACTCTTCAATAATAGCCGGGTCGACCATTTAAATACGTGAATGAAATCATTCATTTGCCTATCTGATGTAGTATGTCAATTTTAATTCTATTTCAAATTAATTTCTAGCATATGCTCTTGACTGACCATGCAGTCCCTTCGATGCACTCTAGCATCTTTGCATCTTGCCCCCTCTTTTTGCTTTGGATGCATTTGTCTTTCATTTTCCCAAGCAACTTGTTTTGGTGCTCTGGTTCAATTTCCTCTTGTTTCTTCTTCCTGTCATCTACTTCTACCCTAAGCTTTCCTTAACAGAGAAACTTCATAATTTGCCATCACTATATATTATAGAACAACTGTCATGATCACCCATCTCCATTTAGAATCAATATTTTTGTCATATTTCTCTGAATAACTATGCCATTTTAATGTTCTACGTTATACCCAGTCTTATCACTAACTCCCTTTTGTTTATACATCAACTGGTAGTTTTGGCTCTTCTTCAAACTCTCCAAAATGACAGCCTCATCAGCACATAGATCTTCTCATATCCATCACAGAGATTCCAGAACCTTCACTAGGTCTCAACCAGCAGCAAGTCTCTCAGTATCTGGTAAATAAGCAAAAACAATTGTATGTGAGGTTATAATCAAATGGGTGGATTTTAGAGAAATCCTAATAGAGAGGACCAATCCATGTGGATAGGAAGAACATACCTTAACTTTTTCCTCAAATTTCATGGTTCTTAACAAAAACAATAAGCAGACATTAAAATACTCCTTTCAACTGATAGACTGGAGAAGGCATCACCAAGTCGTCGTTGTGCATGTAAGTACTGGTGAAACTTGCTTTTCAGCTATTTATTCCTGGAGTGTGAGACCAGGTCAATATAAAGCACCGAGGAAGCCTTAACAAGAATCAGTGTTTCACTTGCTTACCTAAAGATGACGAGACAGCTGGGAATGCAGTGTCTTAAGTGGGTGCCCAGCACAATTCTTACTGCATGGCAGGAAACCTCACTGCTTACATCTCAGAGTTTTACTTTAAGGTAAAGTAAAGGTTTTGTTTTCCTCCATTAAGACAGGAAATATTTCTCCATTTATTACTGAAGAAAATACTCATTCAGTACCCAATAGACAGCTTAAAATGTAGTAAATATAAATCTTGAGTGTTAAATTTTCCTTATGTGCTAGTAACAATGCATAAGATATTATAATATTAAGTACTAAGTCAGAGGGGAGCGGAAACTACAAGGAGTCAACACAGTCTATGTAGTACATCAAAGACTTGGTTATGAAATATGTACCTAATTTTACAGAGAGAGAGAGAGAGAGAGAGAGAGAGAGAGAGAGAGAGAGAGAGAGAGAGAGAGAGAGAATTTGAGCAAAGTTTAAAATGAAGCATGTGGATGTCCTGTCACAGTAATGAGCCTACTACCCTTGACGAAGAAAACAAAATTATAGACATTCTCTGAAAAAAATTTTTTTAAAAAAGATAACCCAGTAGCTACGGATCACAGACAGCTTTTTTGATTGTGGATGGAAACTTTGCACCCACCTCCCATTCTCCATGCTGGAATTTTGTCTAGTTTGAACTTCTACAGGTGTTGTACCCAGGAAGGGTAAGATTTGACTATCATGGATTGTATGAAAAGTAAAAAACTTAAAATTCAAAAAGACATCCCTTTTGTTGTTGTTGTTGTTGTTGTTGTTAACTTTCTGGTTGGTGATTTCTGCATGACAAGACACATTCATTTCTCTATCTCGAATGTGACAGAAGATCATTCAGACTGTCTTTTAAGCACTCAAGCATGCTGTCCCCCTGATTTGGCACATCCTTCCTTCTTCCTTCAGTCTTTTATCTTATATAAAGTCAGATCACAAACAAGGAGCTGACTGAGAAAACAGGATTATGACTCGGTTGCCAAGTGCTTGTCTAGCATGCACACTCACAGGTTCTATATGCAACCTCCAGAAATGCAAAACAAAATAAACTGACACCAACAAAGGTTACTAGATTTTGAAGATAAAACTTCTTGGAACCAAATAATCAGATACTGAAGAGTTCTTGGGTAGTATCTTTTCTAGAATAGCTCCCGGAAAGGTTTTCACTGAAATGATAGACACTAGCTAATTACAGTAAAAAGGGATTTATTTAGACCAGAGTACTGAAGGTTCAAGGGTGGAGGGAGACTCCTCATCCACTCAGTTGCAGTGAGAGTCCTCTCTATGGTATCTTGTAATAAATGCCAATGGGAGGAATGTGTTTGAGATGAAAGAATCCCATCTTTCAACAGGAAGCCAAAGAACCAGGCTGCACAGTCCCACACACTTAAGACTTAAGGACCACACAGAAGTCTCTAACACTTCTTTAAGGATCCATCACTTCCCAATATGGTGACTAAACTGTAGTCAGATTTTTTTTTTCACTTTGATAAATACCCAAGGAGAGAGCTTAAGAAAGGGAAAGTTTCTGTAGGCTTCAGGCCATGGTGACAGGGCAGCGCAGTTCATCTCATAGAGGCCAGAGAAAGAAATTGCTTGTTCTAGTTGCCTCTCTTCGTTCCACCACTTGAACTTCATGTGAATGGATGCCGCTCCTCATATTCCATGTTCTGAATTCTCTATAGATAATCCTCTTTGAAAGCATCTTCTAGTTGCATGAGGAGACAATTTTTACTAATGTCCTAAGCACATCCCAGTCTGTTTAAATCTGACTCACCATCACACAAGGCTTAAACACATGAAGCACAGAGAGAGGGTGTTAAACAGTATCCAAACCACATGATACCTCTGTACATTGTCTGCTGCACAAAATCATATAATCATACCCACCTCAAATCAGTTATGTGATGGAGTCATAACCACAATTCTGCTTTGCTCTGATGGACAGATGTTCTAAAGACCAATAATTGAAGTTGTGTAAAATACTAGGCAGAGACCAAGTGATGAATAGATGCTGTCACATCTTCATTTTTGATTTCTCAGTTCCTTTTGTTCGAAAGTTCCTTACTCTACTTTCTTAAAATTTTTATTGAAAATAATGTTATTTTCACATAATATATCCTGATGTTTTGCCTCCTTAATATCCTCCTAGATTCACCCCTACTTGGTACCCTTTCAACTCCACACCTTTCTAATGCTCTTTAAAAAAATAGGCAAATTAAAAAAGACAAAATTATATTTGAGTTCATATTAGGTTGGCATCTATTAATAGGCCTGGGGTCCACCCTTGAGTGTGGTTTGTATACCCAGTGAGATTCCCTTGGATGGGAACGGAACTCGTGTCTACTTCCCCCACCTCAGCACTGGGACCCTGTCTGGTTTGAATTTCTCCAGTCCCCTATCTTTTTGAGTTCATGTGAGTGTCAATCCTGATATACCTGTAAGACATGTAAGATTGGACTAAGCATTCCTAATCTCCTACTCTCGGCCTATTGTTTAGCTGTGAGTTCCTGTATTAACCCCCGTATAGTACAGGAGAAAACTTATTGGACAGTGGCTAAATTTAGTCTACATTTTCTGTGTAACTTTGGGTCATCTTTATTTGACATGTACTCCAATAGTTTTCAAACGATCACAAATCTTTCCCCAGGTTTGCAGAGATTCTTTTTATGGTAGTGTTTTCCTCTACCTTACTAATTACACTAAGTACAGTACAGTGTACGGTCTCAGATAGTATGTGTAAAGTTTTGTTGTGTTTTGGTCTTAAAGATTCTTCCCAAGGTCTGTGTGTTGAAGATTGAAACTTCAGCAGCAAAGGT
This sequence comes from Arvicola amphibius, assembly GCF_903992535.2. Classification (NCBI taxonomy): domain Eukaryota; kingdom Metazoa; phylum Chordata; class Mammalia; order Rodentia; family Cricetidae; genus Arvicola; species Arvicola amphibius. The sequence continues at coordinate 36,617,930 of NC_052053.1, read as the reverse complement.
GGTATTATGAGGTGCTAAGACCTAAAAGAAAGGGCCTAAGGTGGGAAGTTAGGTCATCGAGTTGTCCTATAAAGAGATGCCAGTTAGTGCTGGGCAGTGGTGAAGCATGCCTTTAATCCCAGCACTGGGGAGGCAGAGGCAGGCGGATCTCTGTGAGTTCGAGGCCAGCCTGGTCTACAAGAGCTAGTTCCAGGACAGGCTCCAAAAAACGAGAGAGGGAGAGAGGGGGGGGGGAAAGGGGAGGGAGGGAGGGAGAAAGAGAGAGAGAGAGAGAGAGAGAGAGAGAGAGAGAGAGAGAGAGAGAGAGAGAGAGAGAGAGAGAGAGAGAGAGACCAATTAGTAACCTCTTTCCCTCTCTGCTTCCTGACCACTTCAATGTGAGCAGCCTGTAGCCTGGCTTTTATATACTCACTTGAATAGGTCTAAAAACAACAGGGCCAATTGGACATGGGCAGGAACCTCAGAAACTGTGAGTTGAAATAAACCTTTCTCTTGTAAGTTGATATATGTGTTATTGGTGACTAAAACAGACAGAGCTATGCCTTAGTCAGAACTCTGGGAATCCTGTGGAGGAGGGGGAGGGAGGAGCCAGAGGGGTAAAAGGAAACCACAAGAACAAGGTCCACAGAATCAGCTAACCAGGGCTCACAGGGGCTCAGAGAGACTGGAACAATAATCAGAGAGCGAGTATGGCTCTGAACTGGTCTTCCACAAGTGTTATTGGTATATATATCTCGCTGCGTAGCTTGACAGTCTCATGGGACTCCTAAGGGTCGGAGCGGGAACTGTCTCTGACTCTTCCGCCTGCTTTTCCTCCCACTGGGTTGCTTCATCCAGCCCTGATATGAGTGTATATACCTAGCCTTATTGTAACTTGTTATGCCATGTTTAGTCGTGTTATATTCATAGAAGACCTGCTCTTTTCTGGAGGGAAACAGAGGAGTGGTTCTGGGGAAGAAGGGAGGGGAAGGGACTGAGAGGAGGGAGGGGAAACTGCAGTTGGGATGTAATGTATGGAAGAAAAATAAATAAATTAATAATATAAAAAAGACCAAAGCCACAGAGAAACCCTGTCTCAAAAAACCAAAAAAAAAAAAAAAAAGACTATATACCTTTTGTCTCAGCTCAGCTCTATTACATTTGTAAAATAGAAATCGTGATCACAAATCCGTAAGGACTAACGTGCAAGTTTGTTAAAGGCTTCATGAGAAACATAATAAACGTTCACTTTCAGGTTAGAGATGTAATTCCGGCACTAAAGATAATAAGATCTTATAGTAACATGTTAACTTTTGTGTGAATTTTCTTTTGATTTCTGATTGTTTTCTACACAAGCACTATAAAGTAAAATCTTTACATTTCAACTTATTACATGACGGTTCATTCAGTTAGTTTATAGAAATGACTCTCATGTGAAATCTGGCACCACAAAAATACTTTACTATTTCTTTAAAACTTAGAATCTAACTAAGAAAAAGTATGTTTAATTTATTTATTTTTATTATACGTGCACACATTTTGCCTACATGTATGTATGCACAGTGTATGCATGCCTGGTGCCCACAGAGAACAAAGAGGGCATTGGAAACATGGAAATGGAGTTACAGGTGATTGTGAGACTCCGTGTGTGTGTGTGTGTGTGTGTGTGTGTGTGTGCTGAGATCCAAACCTGGTCCTCTGAACCATCTCTTCAGCCCCAGAAAAAAAAAAAATTTTAAATCCCAGATGAAAAAAATCCCAGTGATATTATTATTTATTTATTCTGCAATGTATAAAGGGTAGTCTAAATATTCATTTATTTTAGTCCAACTCGGCTGGCCTACTGTTTACTGGATTTCTCTTACAGACACTGTGTAAAGGCTGTTTATACTCTCAGAATAATTGACACGCTTCTGATACTTGAAGTAAACGCTAAACCTGCTATTGTCAGTTTTCCCTTTTGTTTTAAATAGGATGACGTGTTCTGAAGAAGACCCGATAACAATTTGAGTTACCTTCAGCTTTTCTCTTCTGTCCTCTGTGAATGGCATGCTGCACCCGCCACATTAGACTTCCCGCTATTTGTGGAAACTGAGGACAAAAAAATAATAATTTTGTTTCATCAGTTTCTCCACACTGGCTGCCAGTGAATTCTCACTTCAACCCTTTGAGGGCCAGACCTGGCCTCACTGCACCGGGCAGTCCTGTCATATTTACCGCAGTCACCGCCACAGTTTTCCTTTTGTTTGCCGTCCTTTCTTCTCATTATGTTCTCTCTTGACTTCAGTTTTATAATCTTCCTAGTTTACATTTTATGGAACTCGCCTTGTGTATTACTCTTTCTTATTCCTGATTATTTTTGCATTTTCTTGTTTATACTAATTGGCTCCGTTTTTATTTCCAGTGTATTTATTACTAAATGGCATTCATTGCCTTTGGGCATACATTAATTTATCTTTCAGGATTTTTCATTTTCTCTGTGTCTTTTCTTTATAGATTCCTTTTTGCAACCTCCATTTCACTTCGCTTTTCTCATACGTGTATTATTTTGCTGTTGCTTTTTAATGTGCTTTCATATCTGTAATTCATGCTTCATGTATTATTAGTAGGGTTTATAAAATAAACCACTGTATGTTTGTCACAAACCGTGTTAATTTGGATCATCTAAAAATAGGTTTGAATTCACTGTACCACAGTTTGCCAGCCTTCTTTATGGCCACATTACAGGTCTTAACTAAATAAAAAAAATTAGAAAATAATATTGCAAAGTAAAAAGACTATAGGAAATTTATTGACTCGTCGTCAGAATTTGGGAATCTATTAAAAGGAAATAACGGAAATGCAAAACAGTCCCCCAAATGATATATTTAGATCCTTTGAGGAATTTAATTCCAATGAAATTGATAGATGTATGTATATGCTAATACCATTCATCTTCTTGCTGTTCTATGCACTTCTGCATTTAAAACCAGACACACCTTCTTTAAGTAAACCCTTGAAAAATCATAGAATTAAAACAAATAAATATGTCCCAAATGAGCTATAAGGCAATATAAAAATCATAATGATATACTTAGATATCAAATAGCAATTCACTGAGTATTAAGAATCCTCCAGACTTGGACTGAGAGAGATGAAGAATGGCCAAGTTCAGAGGCATCATTCCATCCTGTACATGGGTAATAACTGCAATAGTATCAGTGGCAGGCCCTGAACTTTGAAATCAGTGTGTATTTTGCCAAGAACACTGGACTTTCCTTAGTAGTAGGGATTCACTGGCCATATAAAGTGAAGACGCAAGAACTCTGACAGAAACAAGGGCATGGTGGGCTTTTGTGCCACGCCCTCTCAGGACTGTGTATTGTTAATAATGAGGGGCACTGTGGGCTGTTGCGCCACACCCTCTCAGGCCTGTGTATTGTTAATAAAGATTAGAAAGAAACCTAGAATCATTTGTTTAAAAAAAAGTCTCTGTAGACCAAAGAACTTGTCAAGAAACTAAGAATTGGGGCTTAATTTTTTCACAGAATTTAAAGACACTAACTTAATTTAATCAGAAAACCCCTTCCTAGCCTCTTTCCATTTTGATTGTCTCTGGTTTGCATTAATTATTTAGATAACTACAACCTTGTAACACCTAGTGAATTGTGATTAATAGTTCAACAAACAGAATGTATATAGTCAATGAATAAAATAAAAATGGCTGATTATTGAATTAATATTTTTATATTAACCGAGCAGGGACACATCTAGGCTTCTTAACACACAGCAAGTGGGTCCCCCAAAACAACGAAAAATGCCCACACATTCATGTAAAATGATCACTGATGGTAGTAAATTCTAAAGATGGCAGAATTTGGTTCTAAATCAAATGCAATTTGCACATTTACATACCATATAAGAAAGCATAACTATGTTCATAGTATATTGTTCAGCTTATTTGCATAATCTAATTCAGTGACACTTATGCTCTGCAAATAGTATTCTCTATGAGATTTTATCTCTTCTTATCCTAAATTGCAGTTTTATGAACTATAGACGATCTCAGAGAGAGAGACTGTAAATATCATAAATATTATGCCAATTTTTCTTTAAGATGGAAATTCATGTAAATTTATTTCTTCATTTTCTAACAAAACTAAAAGTAGCCTGTCCTTGCAGATTAAGTTTATTTATGTGTCTTTTAATTACAGACATATAATATTTATAAATCATCACTTTACTAAAAACTAGTCATTTTGGTAAGATCATACAATGTAGATTTAAAGCACAGCAGTTTGGTCAACTCTCTCAACCCAGCACACTAAATTTCCAATATAATGTCAAGCTAACTGAGAAGCTAGTCACGTGGGGCTTTGATTCATAGAGAGCACACACTATTACCCAAACTATGTCAAACTCCCAATGCACCATTTAGCTGTGTTAATGCTGTTGTGATTGGCTGGAGGAATACTAGACCAATATCTGATACTGAGATAGTGTCCACAATATTACGAAGAGTCAGCTACCTGTCATCATTCCTATTGCATTTTTATAACTTATTTCCCAGAAATTGAACCTCAAGGAAATTATGTAATTTCCACAGTAGTCGACTGACAAATGTTAATTTTGGATTGGATTCCAAATCACCTGTCATGTGCTAAAGCCAATTTTTATTTCTACTGGCGTGTCACAACTGTCGTCGGGGAAAGGAAATAGGCAAATAAGAAATAAGTTTAGAACAACTAGTTCTTATTTATTTTAAAGAACTGCATCACTTACCTGAAGGTAAGCTGTTTAGACCCTAAGTAATAATAATACAGACACTAAACAACAAATGGTCTTCTGTTAGGATATCAATTTTCTCCCAATATGTTTAGTTCTTGTTTTTTTTTTATTAATACTAAACTTCAAAAGTTGAATTTTATAAATTATTTTCTTAATCACTTAGAATTCTTGCATCTTATCTATTGATTTTCATTTCTAGATCTTACTTCAATATTGCTATATCCAAAGTCATGTTGGTAACAATTAATTGTAGAACCATTCTCATAATTTGACCTAAGTATCATATCTTTTACAAGATAGCATCTATGTTCTTTCTAAGCATGTTTTATATATGTTCCACTATAGTGAGAATCATTAACTGTAAAAAGCATTTCTCAAGACAGGGGTCAAATCAAACACAAATAGTAAGTTACCCAAGGTGAATTCAAGTTGTTTTTCTGAATGTGATCTTCTGACATATCAGGCAAGTATAGTATTTATGTTCATTTATTTAAAATTACCAATATATTTATTTATATTATATTATCAGTATAAATGGGTAACACTACAGAATTGAAACTAAATCTTCCCATGTTAGGAAAGCTCTCCATCACTGTATGACATTTTCAGACTATTATTGTTGTTGTTGTTGTTATTTAACTTTTATATTTTGAGAGAATATCTCAAAATAAGTTGTTCAGGGTGGCCTTGAATTTATGATACTCTCAATCTCCTGAGTATATGAAGTTACAGAATTCTCAGTTATATATTCTCAGCCCTGACTTACATTTATTCTTTCTTTGTCCATTTCCTCTACATTAAAAGTACAACGATTACTTTTGAAATATTTCTATTGCTTATGCAAATCATAACATCTTGTTCTTGCTTATTATTAGCTTTTGCACTTTTCAGTATCTTGGTCCAGTGTAGCTATTAAGATTCATCTCCTTATTATTGGACATATATCTCCTGTTGTTGGGAAAGAGTACATTATTTCTGTTTTTCATTGTTGTTTGGTACAATAGAAACTTATTCTAGATTGGATTCTCACAAGTCATGTTATTGGATGAGCACAATATTTTAAGCATTTTTGACAAGAAATATATCTGAAAGACATGTAAGTCTAAGCATCAGTTAGTTATGACTTCCTTACGGCAAAACAGTGAAGACAAAGCTGTGTGTATTATATTTAGCATTCTTTAATTGTCTAGATGTCAAGTTAGTGCATTCTTCCTAAATATCTATCTATCTATCTATCTATCTATATATCTATTCATCTATCTATCATCTACCTATCTATCATACATCTACCTACTTACCTATTATTTATCTGTTTAATATACAGATATAATATAAATCTATCATCAGTCTGCCTATCAAACTATCTATCTCCCCAACCTTATATCCATCACCCTGTCTCATCTAAGTATAAGAGAAATGAAATCATCTGGACCTAGACTCAGTTTGATCTAGATATCCGTTCACATGATTAATAGGCTTACAGATAGGTGACACTACACGCATCTTTTTATAAACCCCTTTGTATATTTATCCACCAGTCTCAGCACCTGGCTCACTGGGCACTGCTAGTATCTCTCTCTCTCTTTTTTAAAGATGAGGAAACATTGAGGTAACAAAGCCACAATGAATAAGGCATAGAGAGACAGTGGGATTTACCTACAACTACAGAACACTGAATATACTCAGTGGCACAACAAGGACTTAATCCAGGGCTGAAGTTTCAATAACCAAGGTACGTAACACTTGCACCCATTGTCTCATATCAAAGGATGGCAGAAGTATGCACAGTAACATGGGATGCAGGCTAAAATAGCAAGTATGTTTATTGGTGTTTTAGGAAACAGAGAAGTACAGCCCATTTGAGTAAGGTATTAAAGAAGGACTAGAGGAGGCAGACAGTGCCTAGATTAAAGTGTCATCTCATGAAGTTAAATATGACTTATTATGTTTAGATTACCATAATAAAGTTCTCCTATGTCTCCGGAGGAAAGAGTAAATATAATTAGACTTGAGTTGTTCATGAATAAGAAATCCCAAGGAGTTGAAGGAGTCATTGGATCTAACAAAGCTGCAAAACCGTTTTAACTGAGTTTAAACTGTTATTAGAATTATGGTTAGCACTTAGAAATAGACCCATAGCAATAAATCTTAAATGCTGTGTATCCATAGGTGAAATTCTTCTGCTGCTCACTTGTAACCAAGTTTGTAACTGTTACCCTCTAAACAGTTGGCAGAGAGCCTTGCAAAGCCAGTGGACGAAAGCCATTATAATGGGTGAAATATAAGCCAGTGTGTAAGGAACAGCACATTTCCTAAAAGGGAACATATTGCTCACTTCCTGGTTGACAAAAAAGAAGGGTAAGTGTGCTGTAGGTGAATTATGGGAATAGACCGCTTTCCCCTAGATCTGAGGACAGAAGTCTGTTCTTGCCTGCTTCCTATTCTTTTTTTCCCACAACTGTCCCACCCTCTGATCCTGGGCAGAGATGGTTGGTCTTATTCTCATTCTTCTCTGGGCTAAAGGAGTAGTTTTTACATACCAGTGCTAGAAAATCCACACTTTTGCCATGGTCCTTATTGAAAGAGTCATTCCACCCTCATCATTCAAATGACTCTTCCAGGACAGGTACCACGACTGTTCTATTCGGTACTTATAGTTTTACCAAGCTGCATGTGGGCTAAAATAACTCATCAGACCATGAAAATCAGAGCTCTTTTGCTATAGGGAGACATCACCAGCATATGTGGATTAAAAAAACTGTAAAAGGAGTGGCCACTTCCCGCCTCCCAGCTCCCGGCCACCTGGTTAATCCCCAAAATAATTACACAGAAACTGTATTCATTTAAACACTGCCTGGCCCATTAGTTCTAGCCTCTTATTGGCTAATTCTCACATCTTGATTAACCCATTTCTAATAATCTGTGTAGCACCACGAGGTGGTGGTTTACCGGGAAAGATCCTAACCTACGTCTGTCTCAGGTCGGAGAATCATGGCATCTGCCTGACTCTGCTTCTTACTCCCAGCATTCTATTTGGTCGACTCCACTTATCTAAATCCTGCCCTCTCAAAAAGCCAAGGCAGTTTCTTTATTTAACCAATGAAAGTAACACATAGGCAGATGACCCTCCTACAAAAACAAAGCAACAAACAAACACTAGCTTACATTGAAGAGATTTTTTTTTTGGATGTTTTGGTTATGGGCATTGAACCTTGAATGTAGGCTGTGTCCTTTTAGATGATACAAATACTGATGCTTTTAAAAACAAGTGCTTGCTGAATTGTTCAAGCCTATCTCAGAATAGATATAGTATTCTGTGGCAGTACTGTTTCTTATATTTTTAGGATTCTTTTTGAAATCAATACTCTCTACCTGCTGATCTATAGAAATATTCTCTCCTCCACTCTTAAATGCCCATCCTGCCATTCCTCCCCAGAGCCCTATAAAACAGAAATTTCCCAAATTCTTTTCTGTGACTTTTATGGACTGAAAGTAAGTAATCTGATTGGTGATGAAAACTCACAACAACATAACCCGAGCACCTTGGGAATCACTTGTGCCAAACCCTTGTGAGCTTAGAAAAATATACTCTCCCATATGTGGACTAGAAGGGAGAACTGTGTGGATCACGGGGTGTTAGAACAACAGAGGGAGGGTTTCTGGTGCCTCCCTGAAAGCCCCAAGGAGGTGGCAATGAAATCTTAGCCTATTCTGGGAATGTGGGTGGGAGATGCAGATTCCCAATGGTGGGGGGGAAACAGACTTTAAAGGAGCAGAGAGCAGACTGACCCACGGCAGCACAGCCTAGGGTGAATGTTCCCATGGAAAACTTCTATCAACACTATAGCACCAAGGAGTCCGTACTGAAAGCTTGCAACAGGAAAACGCCCACTGAGGACTTAGATGCTGTAAACACTATTTTACCTTTCCTGATGTTTGAAGAAGGACATGCTTTGGAGAAGATAAACAGCTTAAGAAGGAAGTAGTAGATGAGATCTCATCTTTTAAAACATCATGAGAGAGCAAAGCAAGTGAACAAATCACACCCATATCTACCACCGTCAAACGTGTTGGCGAATATTTTGTCATATGCCTTCATCTGTCACACTGCTTTGGTTGTCATCATAACTGATGTTTAGAATGATGCATGCTAGGTACTGCAGACACTCCTCATTAATGCGACTGAATATTTTAATTTATCCTGTGACTATTTTGAACCATCTAATTGCAACAGAGTCAGCCGAAACGTATGTTTTGTTTTCTGGATGTGGGGCTTGCTGTGTCACTCAGGCTGATCTCAAACTGGTGAGCTAACTTTATCTTCCTGCCCCAGGTTCCACACCTGACTTAAATTACAAAGCTAAGAATAGAATGAGAGACTTTTCATTCATTCTGAAAACAAGAACAGTCAATAAACTTCTCATTGCCGGAGTATTGTATATTTCCTGTTAGGTTAACATTGACTATACTTGACTAGGATTTTTGGACAGCTTATCAATGGCAACATTTCCTGGCCGATGACCACGGCTGTCAATTTTTATCTATAGACTTCAGTGATCATGGCTTACTTTGTCATTTGGCTTAGAAGAGGACCTGACATGAAGAGAACTTCCAAACTCATGATCATGATATCTGTAAACTACAGCTATTTTTTCTCATTAACTCTAAGTCCACAGTCCACGTATAGGTGGTCAGACTTCGATCACAAAGAATACACCTTGGAAACAAGCATGTGCTAGGGAGGGTGCACACAAAGAATCAGAAAAGCCCTATGTTTATCATTTTACTTATAAAGAATGTACAATAGGAAATACACCACCATAATGACAATGTTTTAAAATTTGTATTTAATATTTGACTTACCCCCAGTTTCCTGTCAGTCCCACATTGCTGTATTTTCTTTGGGACTTTATAAATGGTGAACCTTATATTAGCTTTGGTTGAATATTTTAAGATGCTGAATTTTCAGTTTTATGAAACATACCTTCCCATTCTTCAAATGCAACCTTCTCTTGTTCCTTAGGTCACAGGCTATTACTTAAAGGCCAGCTAGCCAAACAGTGACACTACCTTTTGAACTATTAGTAATGGCAAACACTCCCCTGTAAGCTTGCTTGAAATATTTTGTTTTGCATCAAGAAAGTTTCCTGTTTTAAAGGGGAGATTTTGCTCCTGGGTGGAGGAAGCTCAAGTTCAGGTGCCACTAGGGTTAGTGTCTGTGGGCCTCTTTCTCTGCTGTATCAAGTTGACTTCTATGTGTTCACATTACCTCTTGACATACAGGGGTCAGTTCCCAGCTGTGGAGCCAAGATGGTAACACACAGGACCAAGCCTATTATCCTTCCTGTGCTGAATTCTCCTTTCAGAACACAGTTTATAAACTCCTGCTTAATGCCTTAAGGAAACGAGCGATGTAGTCTCAAAACAAAAATCAATGAAAACTTTGACTCACTTAAGAGTATCATTTTCAGTGAGTCTGCCAATGTCTTATTATATACCATCCTCTACCAGTTCTTCTGGAAGTAGAAACATTGATAAATGTGTTTTATCTTCTTCCCATCCACTGCTACCCTGGAGCAAAGATTCTAAAGAGAAAATAAGTGCCCCAAAGTCAGATGCTTGGGTGAAACGGAAAAATCAAGGACTTGACTTATTTCCACAGACTGAATAATCAATCTGTGAAGTATTGAAAGTTAACTGGGAGAAATGCTGTAGATAAATGTTACAATGTATGGGTTGATAAATTGAAAATATTGAAGGAAGCCGGCACACTATGTACTATTTGAGGGTACACACAATACAACTTGGAACTGTGGAGTTATTGGGGTTTTTTTTAACTTGCTTTTCTAAAACTTGCTGTAAAGAGAATGGATATTTCAAATTTTGTGAAGTTACACACAATTATTGGCATTTTTGAAGTTTGGATTTGCGTGAATTGTTAAAAGAAGAAATGAGTGGTTTCTCATATATGTCTCTAATTGCAAAAAAGGATGAGGGTAGAAGATCAAATGTAAGTAGCTTTTTCTCCCAGCATACCCATTTCTGCTATGCTGCCAATAGTTGGGTTCGTGGTTAAACGATCCACACTAACTGTCACTGTAGACTTCTACTACATGTACTGTTTCAAAGTGGCATAGTTTGCATAATGCTCTCTTGAAAAATAATTCAAATGAACTAATTTGAAACTTTACTCTTTTTGTCTTACACAAAAACATATTGTCAACTTCAGAGAAGCGTAAATAATAAAAATTGTTCAAAATGAAAGACTTATACGTTAAGATTTGTGTCTTGAGAGTAAATAAACATTAAAATAATTAAGCAGGAAAAAAAAAAACAAATGGCTATGTTTTTTTCCAAGGAAAAAGGAAATGGAGACCGGAGAGATAGCTCAGGACTTAAGAGAACTTGTTGCTCTTCCAGAAGACCCAAGTTTGGTATCCAGACCTACGCTGTGGCTGACAGTCACCCATTCCAGAGGGCCAAACACTTTCTCATGCATGCACCAACATGTAGACAAACCACTTAGACAGAGATAAGATAATATTAATATCAAATAAAGGAAAATTTTAAAAAGAAGGAAGTCAATCAAAATAGACAAAGTTTAAATATTTTATTCAATACCTGATAAACAGAAATTAATTGTGCTGTATGCTCATTTTTATATTCTCAAAGTATTCAGTGGATTAGAACGAGGAGAGCAAAACTCCCCACTCAGAAACCTTATGTAGTAGTATGGAGGGACTGTATTAGGAAAATAATAAAGGACAAGATGACAGCATCAGAACTATAGGTATTTCTCCCAAGCATATCTAACCTTACTAACATATAAAATACGTTGTAGTAAAAACAAAATAGATTAGGTAGATTCATATTGAAGCACTAATATATGCTACTGACATGTTAGTACTATTTCTTATTAACCTCTTACTTAATCTACTCAAAACAACCATACAGTGTAGTAAGAAGAATGTTATTTTATAGTTTTTAGAAATGATGAAAATTTCGCTCATCATGAATGAACCAGTGGAAGAAGAATAGGTCCAGTGGAAGTGGTGGCCAAGCATACACCACTGTCTCTATGTTTCCTCTTTTTAAATGGTTCTTACATGCATAAATGAACTCAAAGTAAATACTTCCACGCACAAATTCTAACACTGCAGTTGTTAATGACCAATGGGAGGACTCGTGATGCGTGGATACGACCTTTTCCTAGGGTTACGAAGCTGATTGGAGAAAGAGTGAAGGACGGAAGAAGAGATGGGCAAAACGTTAAGACATCACCTTGTAAATGTGGCTCCGAGCATGGGGATAGCAGCTTTTCCGAGAAAAGAACACAGCAATCAAGGACCTCCTAATTCTTAGGGTATCCACATCTCCAGGAGTGAATGACGTGCCGTCACCAGGCTCCTTCTCTTTTGAAAACTCCTAAGCATCACTTGAAGTAGTGTGCATTTATTTCAAACTAGTCTAGCTCATAGCATAGAGAAGTTTTCATACAAATTCTGCAATTTTTTTTTAGGGTGTGAGACTGCCTACTGAGAGCTGCTTGGCTCTGCTGCTGTTTTAAGGTGCACTTCAGATTTATATTCTCCCCAGATGATTATATTTTCCTGGGGAATGTTGAAGTGTTCCCGCCAGCTTTGACTTCTCATATTCCCTTCTATACCCTCATCTTATTGGATGCTTGCCATCAATATTAAATTGTTTTAATCCTGGTTTTTTTTCCCACGTATTGCTGCTTTGCAGTTGGCGCTGATTCTTATGCCCCTTGAAAGGTACTTGTGTGGCAAAGATTGAAAAAAAAAAATTGGCAGTTGCTGTCAGGGTTAATGTAGAAAAATAAATCTCTTATATTGCCAGTTTGGATTTAGTTTTCATTTTTAATGGCCCCAACAGATGTTAGAGGAATCCTCTACTTCCTGCACACTTCCATTTTTACAGCTGGTACTGCTTGACTGGTTCTTGACTTTGGGTGAGCAGTTCCTGGGTGTTTACACAGTGATTTACAGACTCTCTCTTGTAGACTATGGCCATCCTCTTCTTCTGGTTCACAATTTATCCTGAACGGAATTGAAATCGCTCTCAATGCAGCCTCTAGCTGTATTACTCTGTCCAGGACTTCCTAGCACTCGACTCTTTCCCCCAGATGGTAATCTGAAAGGGTAGGAATAGAAGGTATAAAAAATGACATCAACAACGATGATGATGATGATGATGATAATGATGATGACGATGATGATGATGATGACGACGACGATGATAATGATAATAATAATAATAATAATAATAATGAGGTACAAAATGTTGTTTATAAGCAACAAATCAGGAGATCCTTTCTATATTGAGTTTCCTTTTTATAGTGCCTTGCTCTTCTATTTTCATCAAAACTGTCATCCTAATTTGGATTCGGGTGACATAGTTGTCTTGGAGTTTCCCTTCTCCTTCTGTCATCTTTATTTCCAAGTATCAACCTCAGTGGTCTGTTTCATCGACTCCACTCATTTCTTAGGGCTCTTGTGATCAAATACCAGAAAGGAGCAATGCAAAATAACTTCAGGCTGCACAGTTTTAGAACCTAGAAGTGCCAAATCAGCTCATCTCCAGGGGTCTGCTCCTTCTGAACCTGAACTTCTTCCCTCGTTAGTTCTGTTCTGCATTTCTAGCCATGTGGGGCTTGACTTGGTTTGCAGTAGTGAAACAAACTCTGGGCACCAGTGCCCCAAGCCACAATGTGTGCCTCTGTATCACCTTCCTTTTGGGTGTCTTGTTTGTCTATATTGTCCCTTTGTGATACGGTAATGGTTGTATTAAGGCACCTCATACTGATCTTATTTTAGCTTGATTGCCTCCACAAAGGATTTCCAAATAAGGTCATATTCTGAGTTGAGAAATTTAACGTGACTTTGTAAGGAAGGGACATAGGTAAATTCATAATACCACTCAAGGACAGAATCTTTCCCATACTTGCTTCTTGTATTGAAAAAGAAGAGTCACAGCTTTTATCTTTTTGGAGGACCCGGTAGTGATGGAAGTGCCGTTATGACTGCTCTTGTATCTGTCATTCTATAGGACCTTTCACTTGCTCCCTCGTTTCACAGGTTCCATAGAGCTGCAGCATCAAATGCAAACAACGTGCGCCTAAATGTATCAATCAAATAAAACCTTCACAACTAGTTCTTTAATGAATTTGTTTGGCAAATACCTCCTTGAAACAAAAACTAAGCTAAGCTATCAAACACTGTGAGAAATAAAATGATCAAGTATCAGTAACACCAACCATAGTTTTTCTTCCCAAATTGTGTTAAGTAGACATGTACCAGGGTTACCAAGGACACTAGGGAAGCTTATATTTTGTTGTTGGTGGTAGTGGTGGGTGTAGTGTATGCATGTATGTGTGCATCGCTATATGTGCACACGCAGAGCTCAGGAGTTGAAGTTGGTGGTTTTCCCTGTCAAACTCCTCTTTATTCCTTAAAATGCGCTCACTGAGCCTCACGCCTGCAGTCTGGCTAGAGTGGTTGGCCAGTAAACTACAGAGGTCCTCCTTTCTCCGATTCTGGCACAAAGAGTGCCATCATGACCAACTCTTCCTTTGGATACTGAGCATCCAAAGGCAGCCCTCTATGCTTTCTCAGCAAGACATGGTATACACTGAGCCTTCTTCCCCAACTCCTAAAACCTTTCTCAACCCATAATGCCCTGTACCAAAAATCAATAATGACTTTAAAAGTTTGATTAAGATGAGAGAAAAAAAAAAGGCAGAACGCCTTTGAGAAAAAGCATTTTTTTAAGTCAAAACTTCTGGAGTATTATCCTAAGCAATTTCTAAAGTTTTCTTCCGATAATATTTTATGCTTCTCACAGCCACTTGTATTTCCACCTTTGTTTCCTTCTTGCAACTTGAAGACCATAGATTATTTGTTTCAAACAGGCATCTTAGCTCATTTGAATAAGTACAACTTGGCAATGCTTTCATCTCAATGAATTTTTATTAAAATCAGAGCCAGTTACTAATAAAAAAGTATTTTGAAGTTATTTATGCAAGTACAATTAAAATGTTTTAGTATCAAAAGAATTACATTTGCAAATCTCTACTACGTTATTATGCTACCGTAACCCTTTGACAGGTCAGCTCATCTCTGTTAAAAATATTTTTCTTAGAGGTAAGCTCTGCCAACATAGAAAGTGCAAACCAAATAACGGGTGTCATGTAATCTGTGCTAAGCCACATACTTACAGTGTCATGTAATCTATGCTAAGCCACATACTTACAGTGTCATGTAATCTGTGCTAAGCCACATACTTACAGTTAGTTCTAAAGGGGTCCTACAGCCAGTTGATTTGATGTACCGCCAAAACCCAGTTGATTCAGGAAGGTATAGGGATAAAATAAGTAAAACCAATGGTCCGGAAGAAAACACTAGTTGTAGGCGAAATCGATTTGCTTGCTAATTCTCTTGCATTGACTTCACACAGACCACGTCAGGCTCACGTGTAACTGGTCATCAAGGACATTACACGATAAGTTATTAAACAAATGACCATGGGCAAATCAGATGAGATGAGGATTCTGGATGCAAAATGTGGGAATGTCTTAAGAGCGAATAATAAAATTTCCATAACTGACTGGTTAGGGAGAGAAAATTCAAGTGGAAAGGCCCTTCCCTGTTTGTGGGGGGGGGCACACTGGAAAATCCTTAGCATCCTCCTTCAGCGGTCACCCTAGGCTGAATACCCCTCCACCGCGTGTCAGTGAAAAACAGTGTCGGAAATATACTTCAATTCTTATTAAAACAGCAGCAGCAGCAGCAGCAGCAGCAACAACAACAACAACAAAAACCCATCCAGAATATTTAAGCACATGCTTTTTTTTCTCTTCCCGTTGATTTTTTTTTTTTATGGAGTTGATGGAGATAAAAAGATCAGCCTGTCAGCTTGCTGGCATGAAATTGGAGTGTTTAGGGTTTGTTTTGCCTTTTTGCAAGATTGGTCCACAAGAACTTTAAAAGGAGAAAAAGACGATGCAAATTAAATACGTTAGAAACGTATGTCCCATCTGTTTTCAGTTCATTTTTAGAATAAGGTTTTCATACCTTCTTTTATTTTTATATTCTATGATACCACACTATAATGTTGGCCACCTCAGAGACAACTAAATTAGCTATCCTGACCATATGGAAAGGAAAAGCTTTACCCGCTAAGGAAACAAATTTAACTCAGGGAAAAAGGCCTATGTGTTTTAAAGCTGGGGAGTGGGGGGTGGAACCACATTGCTAAGAACATAGTAGGGGAATATAACCCACCTGCATAAGTAAAATTTGAAGAGATTTCGATATTTCCAAATAGTGTCTCTTTTCTTGGCATCGATCAGGAACCAGCCATGTCTGAAGTGCCCTTCTGTTGGAGGCTGTCATCTGGATGTATTTGTAAGTAAACCCGCAATCAAAGACATGAAAGGCCATCTATTTCTGTCTCTGCTTCTAAGAAGAAGTGAACCAAACCTTCTCTGGCTCGAACACATCCCATTATGGGGGAAAAAACGGTTCAACACACTTCACAAAAGCAAACTTTCCCCTAATATCAATTCTTTGGAAAATTGAATAAGACATCCCTTTGTGAAAGCGATTTTATTTCATTTCTTCAAATGTCCATAGTGCCGAGCATTTGATAGAAGCCCTAGGATACCATTTCATTTTACCTGGAGAGAAGTGTCTTATCAATTCACAAATAAAATTGATGACTGCTTCAGAAAATCTACCAGTCTTGGGTTTTCATATCAGCCATAGGGTGGGAATGGAGCTTACAGCGGTAAAGCTCGAGTTTTCTATCCACAGAAGAGTAGAGGAACAGCCGCTTGATAAAAGACCACTTCAAGTTGACATGTGCCGTTATTTACAATGAATGAAAGTATCATTTATGTGTACAAGCTTTGAAGATCGGGTAAAAACATTGGTGGGGAAATTTCAACACCGGTAATCAAAGTGTTTTCTACCAACCTGATGACAACTCTCAAAACAGGGCTACTTGATATTTACAGTTCTGATTAAAATTAAACTTTACTTTATCAAAGTAATAACCAAAGTTCTAAGTGAAGGGATATATTTTAAGAGTTCCGCTATAAACGTTGGAAGGGCTTTTTCTGGACATTATTACTAGCAAATGTTTCGCCAAAGTACACAATCAATTACCAAATTGTTGGTACACATTCAAGATGGGACTTCTTATTTCTCTGGTACTGGGGAATTAGAGTTCTCTTTACAAATCAGCAAGAACTTCCCAACTCTCAGACACTAAAACTGTCAGAATATCTTTAAAATGCTCTCCTGTGCTCTTTTGATGAGGACAGTAGTGTACACTCAATGGCAGGGACTAATCAAGCAAGAGTAATTTTTATTTTGTTCTAGAATATGTGGTTTCACTGGGTGTTTAAGGATCTAACCTTTCATAGTTTACCTGTTCTTATGGGTGATATTAGTATGAACAGAGACATGAAATTCTTTTTTATCTTATTAAAATTTTATTAGCATAAGGGGTTGGGGAGATGGCTTCAGCTAGCTATCAAGCATATGTGAAGGACTGAGTTTGGATCTCCATGACCCTCATAAAACACAGTCGGGAGAAACACAAGACTCTCTGGGGCTGCTGGCCAGACAGTCTAGGTGACTAAAGAGTTCCAAGTTCTGCGAAGGATCTCGTCTCAGAAAAGGAAGATAGAGAGCAATTGAGGAAAGTACCCAGGGAGACATGAAATTCTTAAACACTAGTGTTTTTATGGTGGAGCATGGTGCAGAATATAATTAGCATCACTGGTGAACAAAGGAAATATGCATGAATTTCACTTGAGCTGTATTACAACCTAAATTACATCTCAGTTATCAACACAGAGTTTACAGACCATCTGCATAGCATTAAGTGGAATATTATACAGTAGACGAAAGTGACCGCGGAGTTTCCAGAAGGGTGTGAATCTGTGAGTGAACTGTTAAATAACTAAGCATATATAAGCAAATGTTTAAATAGATTGGATTTTAAAAAGAACACAAGCCGTGTATCAGAAATAGACTCCTCTTTACAGTTTAGAGTTCGTTTTGTCACAAAGCAAAGTAAATGTTTTCAACGATCATTGAGCGCTAGAAAAAGAAAGCACACCTTGTTTTAGATTAAGAGGTAGAAAAGTCAAACCACTTGAGAACTGTTTGAGAAGAGAAAGTATGAAGAAATATGAGATTTATTTTTTTAACCAGTTATAAATTTCAGTAACTGTCTATGGCAAAAGAAGGCTTCACTGAAGTTACTACTGATCAATATGCCCAGAAAAACTAATCATAGGGAGGCAGTTCAGCTGAAAAATCTACCCCAAAATCCTATTCCTAGGGCTCAGGAAGCAGCATCACAAAAGAGGAGACAGAAAGGCAGTAACAGTCAGAGGGCAAGGATGTCTCCTATGAGATGGTATGGTCTTTATGTAACAAGGAAGACAAGCTTGGGAAGTCTCAACAATATTTTTTTTACCTAAACATGATCTGAAAATTGATCTGGGATCACACACATACAAATATGAATACATACACATATTTATGTTTATAACAACTCTTAATTAAAAAGAGACAATTTGAAAGAGAGCAGGAGGAATACAGGGAAAGACTTGGAGGGAAGAAAGGAAATAGAGAAATGATGAAATGATTTTATAATCTGAAAAATAAATTTAAACAAAGTAAGTAGAGCATGAGATTTTTCTGGCAAAACCCAATGATTTCAGTTTTCAAAAGGCATATCTTGGCATGTTTTTCTACGTCTGCTCATCAGGCCTTATTCCTCTTTACAGAGCATATTCAGTACATGTTTTTGAAAGACAAAAGTGGCAGGCTTCAATGTCTGGTGCATTTAGTAATAAGCCCAGGTCTGTACCAGATGGGCAGGTGAAAATGTGATTATGAGCTGTGGAGATGGTTCTGTCTCCGTAAAACATGCTCTCCAGGTTACTTATGCGTCTGTTATGTTCATGAATTCTCTGAATGATGATCCTTGGGGTACTTGCAGAACTAATCTTGCACTATAAAAAGGTCTAGAAAAGAAAAGAAAATATTGCCTCTTAACACAGTTGCAATAAATGTTTCTTCCTGTTTCAGGAAAAGCAAGTAAACAGAAAGGTGCCAGAATTTTACCTTGTGAGGTTTAAAAGTTTATTGCTGAAATACTGATTCATTTAGGGAAAACCTGAAGTGGCTTTGCTATTTACTATGTAACTGTACAGTGAGTCTCATGTTGCTTCTTTCTGTATCGTTCTTCAGAGATGTGTGTGGGGCAGACAAAGCCAAAATCCATCCAGGTGGTAGAATTCCCCACATATTCATTTGGGCTGAAGCCTTCAAATGTCAGGTGCCTGGAGAGCTCATTTAATGAAGGGGCTATCTCTGCCAGCTAGTCAGGAGTGTGAAATATTATTTATGTATGGAGGAGGCAGGGTCTCCCTGTCATTTCCTTGTGGGTTTGAGCAAGTTACTTCTCTCTAGAATGCAAGTTTTCCATAGCCACTTTGCATCAGCTCCACTCCTTTTGTTCTATACCTCTGGAAAAAAAAGGTTTTCAGAGGATTGAAATCATTTTCATTTAAAAATAAGGAGCTCAGATGAACCAATTCGTTATTGAAAATACAACAGAGAGGCAGACAGTAAGCACCGTACCCTTGGTTAACTTTTAACTTATTTAAAAGTAGCTTGTTGAAGATTGAATATTTCTATGTTTCACTAGAGCCTTTAAATATAAAAGAGATATGAGACTATATCTGACACCATCAGGCATATTATATTAAAATTTATGAACAACTTCATCAAAAACCACTTTCCCTCTCCTGCATAGAGACAGATTTGTTCTGACATGAACGTTACATGGCTGGTTGCAGCCTCAGATTAATGCGAAGACCCTGGCGATTCCTTTTAGACGTTATTTTATGAAATAATACCTGTCAGCTGCTGCCTGATCCTAGAAGAGGGGGCAGGTTTTCCAGGTCATCTTGCCATCTGTCAGCGAAAGCTCATCTGTCCCTCTACATTACCACCTGATCTGTGCTAACAGGCCTCACGGGGAGGCCTGCTTCATTGGCCCAGTGGGAACCAGGGAAAGAAACTGCATGAGGACATCACCTGTGATGCTGAGATTTAATTATCACTGAAGAGATGAAGATGTGCACGCAGATTGAAACGCTTTTGAATAAATTCATGGAGCAGGCTATTCTCTGCTTCCCCCCTCCCTCCCTGTTCCCGTTTACCCCTACTCCCAGCCAAATGTATACTCTTTTCAACAAAAGCTTACAGTTGCCCTTATAGGGAAAACCGTGGCAAATCCCCCCCTCCCTCCCTCCGACGCACACACATAAATCCCGGGTGTGCACCAGTATCCACATTCGACTAAACAGGCGCACCAAAGAACCAACCTGAGGAGAGAGAACAAGCTGTGAACTTGGGAGAAAATTTCTTCGCCTTTCACTGCCGGCCCTGGTTATTTTCTGCCGAAGTTCCTTGTTATCAAATTTTAAAGCTGTATTGATTGTGGCTGGCTTGAAAATCAGATTTCATTGTGGGGCTCACTTTTGACCTAGGGTTTTGCTCAGTCTGTGGCAGGAGCACCGCAGAGTTACCTGAGCTCTCCTGCGGAGAGTTAATGCAAGAGTTCACAGTGGAGGTAGGAGTAGGAGACACTATAAAAGGTAGACCCAGCTTATACAGCCCCCGGAAACCCCGGGACTGCGCACTCCAGCGTGCTCTCTGAATCAATACCCTACACAAAAGTTATTACAGGTCCAGGCCTTTTTGCCTTCAAAGCCGCTTATGCTGTATGTGGCATTAATTCTCTCCTGTACAAAAATGTAGTTGATAATCACCTGGCTGAGCAAAGGATTTGGGATTGGAACAGCAGATTTCCTCGAAGATTACAGAATAAAACCTAGTTTCTTGGGATAACGCAGGATAATTAACCGTAGTGAAATATGTTCCCCTCGTTGATTCATGCCCGTGTGATACCTTTGTTAGATGCAACCACAGAGAAACATTTGCGCCATTATGGGAGGCAAGATCCCATTTTCACCCTGTTCTAAAACATGCTAGGCAGCACAATGCCGGGTTTTATTTCCTTGATTTTCAGGAGCCTGCCTTGAGTCTAGAGGCCGATTATTAAGCAAGCACTTAACTCAATTGACTCCTAATTATAAAGTTACAATAGAAAATGATACCCTGCAACCAGCCCCCTTTCCTGCCCCAGCTACATGACCTTCAGCCACTGTTGCCTGGGCTGTCAAAGGTTCCAGAATTCCCTTCCCACTGTGGCTTGCAGCACAAGGGACATTTTCCCTAAGAAGGGTGATTTGGAATAGCCAAAGAAAACCCAGGATTTTCCTAACACAGCAATAAGCAGAAACTGCCTGTAATTCCTTGTTCTTTTCAAGGGAAATCAAGAACAAACATTGCTTTAATTCCCATTTCAAAATAATTAGTGTACATTCAAGCATCTATCATGTTGTCATTGGAACCTGGGAAAGGTTATTCTTTGGGACTTGAGGTCACAGGCGAGAATGTATTGTTTGAAACTAACATGTAGGCCATACATAAGATTCCTAGGGGGCAAATAGAGGTCCTCTAGCTTCCAAAGGAGTTGAAAAGTGAATACAGTAGCTGGGGCCCAGAAAGTTACCAGACTCTGAGTGATCAGTGTTGAAAATAAGTCCTCAGTATTATGTTATGCGCTCTTTTTAAAGTGTGCTGACAGCCACAGACTGAGAGGTATACTGTCTGGGATCATGTGGAATTTTATTAAGCTTCCATTTTCCAATAGCTGTGAAGACTTGAAATTTCAATTACTAAATTATATACAAATATGTTAAACTATCTATTGAAATTACATTTTGTGGAGGAGTTATTTTATAATACTCATTTGTCAACAAATGTTTCATTGTCAGGTGATTTAAAGAGTATGCGTGCTTATGAGTGCCACGTCCAGCTTGACTCATGAGAGTATGTAATCAGAAGGGTGTGTAGAAGACATAAGCATGTTCCCAGAATGCACACCTCATAGCTCCCAGTGACACTGCCACCCACAGTCCTCTCAGGAATGGTTAGCAAGACTGGTTTTGAATGGCTTCACCTGAGTGTGGTCTGTCAGCAGCTAGTAATGCTAGGAAGAGATGGGAAGAAGTAGGGTGATAAGGTATTAAAGAAGAACAAGTGGTAAATGAAGGATGTGCTGGGAGGATTTGTTGTTTTGGATTGAGGAGAATACTGGACAAACTATGTATAGCAGGCATGAATCCTTAGGATCATTATGACCTCTTCCTGAAAACGTCATCTCTATTGGTGAGTTCCTCAGAACTCAGTGAGAGAATATCTTCTCTTCAAAAGTACATTATTGTCGATGTTTACTTAAGACGAATATTTGATAAGTTTTCTTTGAAGCTCAAGTCATGTTTCATAGTACAATAAAGTAGGAAAAAAGGAAGAGGGGATAAAGAATATGAATAATTTTATAGACTCTCTCTATATATACACTACACACACACACACGCACACACATATGAGATGGTTTAGTTCTTAAGAGCACTGCCTGCTCTTCCAAAGGTTCTGACATCAGTCCCCAGCAACCACATGGTGGCTCACAACCATCTATAATAAGATCTGGTGCCCACTTGAGGAAGAGACCTGATCAGTAGTTCTCATCAGCTTAGACCATGAAACTCAATATGGACAAGATCAACAGAATCACCATACATACTAACCATGCATGTGTCAGCATTGCTAGGAAATAAATTTCACATATGAAAATTTTGAAATATATATAGACCTTTTTACAGAATAAATTACTTTAGAGGGGCTGTTTTGAGACGAAGTTTCCCTGTTATAGCCTGGCTATCCTCAAACACACTCTGAAGATTAGGCTGCTCTTAAACTCAGAAATTATCCTGCCTTTGCCTCTAGAGTGCTGGAATTAAAGGCATATGACACCACCACCTGGCTCTATTTTGCTCAAAATTATTTATTTAAACTTTGTTTTATTCTTTAGGTCTCTGGTCCTGCTTTTAGTTTGGACTTTGTAAGATTAACAAAAGAAAAAGAATGGACCTCAATGTCATAAAATATCTAAATAGTTAAAATCCGCATATCTTGGTTTCATATTGGATTATATGATTCATGTTATTATAATTTTTTGAGACAGGGTTTCTCTGTAGCTTTGGAGCCTGTCTCAGAAGTAGCTCTGTAGACCAGAGCTACCTTGAATCCACAGAGATCTACCTGCCTCTGTCTCCCAATGCTGGGATTAAAGTTGTGCGCCACCACTGACCAGCTCATGTTATATTAAAAATTTTATGTATTTATAATATTATTACATTATAGTAATATATTATATATAAATTTATATATTTATAATATTATAAATTTTATAATTCAAAGAGTGAGATTTTCAAAACTGTATTTTATTCCCCCCAAAATGATCCTTCTTTCACTATTAGGCAGGTATTGTAATATTGTTGGAAAGAAAGCAATGTCACTTTGATGTATCCTTTTTTAGAAAGCTCTTAGGATAATTCACAAGAACTCTTAACACTATTATTTAATTGATTGGTAAAACAAGATGATATTTGGAGCAAAGCTACTGAAGGTTGTATCCTTCACAGGGTTTCCTTTCCAACTGGGTTGTAATTGGGGGAAACATACTTCTGATTGCTGACACTTGAAAGAACCAGTGAACATGGCCATTACTACTACTTCTTCCCACTAACATTTTTTGGTATTGGCATTCTTATGGGCCAGAGGGTAGAACCTGACAAGATCATGTCCAAATTGCTTCTATGATTTAAGGAGACAGCAAAAATTATCAAGCACTTTCTTAAAACCTCCTCTTTTCTAAAACAAGGCTATTAATTATTGATGCATATAGTGATCACTAAATAAGCACACAATACATACAATGACAACTTAATTAGAGCTTTCAAATGGAGTTCTTTGCTCATCCATTGTGACAAACATTTAACTTCCCTACAACTTTGCTACAACCTCATTAACATTTTGCATAAACTAAGAGACTCATAGAGATGAAAGCAGACATAAATACGCTAGTCTGTGAAACGTGGGTGATGTTCAAGGTGACTTAAGAGCTGGTGACAGTCAAGGCAAGAATGTAAGCGTCAAGGAACTCTCATCCTTATCAGGACTTTGAAAGAATAAAAAGTCTGTGGAAAACAAATGCTCCACCATAAATTGTAATCGCATGAAAAGGTATCACAAGAATAATCATTTGTGGTTCTAAAGAGACCTCGACTCTATAAGATATGTATGTCTTATGCCCTCTGTGGTTCAGCAACCACAGCTGTACTTTAAACACTGATTATGGCAAAATATTTTAGCATCCTCTTTCCCAAATGGTGATTTGAACAGCCAGTAATATCTTCTACCTAATGCAAGCCGCAAAAAATACAATACAAAAGGAATGTTTTGGCCAGTGGAAGATGTGTTTCAGAATAGACATCATTTTATCCTGGTTGAACACCTGTGAACTCTAAGAAATTATCAAGTACACTTCAGTTTGACATTTACTTCATATTTGAAGTGCTTATTAGACTAAGAGTTAAAGAGACTGAAGTCCTAGATCGTGCGATGAAGTGTATTTTCAATTTCTTTGCTGAACATTGTGACAAGAAAATGATAAAGTACTCCAGGATCTTGAACTAGATCGTATTCTTAAGAAAAAATGTGAGATCAAAACTTCCTTTGCAGGGAAGGTAGAGAGAAAAAGACAAGAACAAAATAGAAGGGTTTCGATCTCTTTACACATCACCTAACACCGTAGTTTAGCAACCCAACCAAACATGAACAGCTCAAAGCACCCGACTTTACATTTGAAGAATACAGTAATATTTTAAATGTACACTTATTAGTATTAAAGAAGAATCATTATGAATCAATAAGAATGTCAAAGAAGAAATTTCAATACAGAGGTGCGATTTCATCATCCTAAAAGTTTTTTTTTTTTTTAATTTATCTTCGGAGTGTTTTGTCTGCATGTAAGTCTCTGTACCATATGGATGCCTGGTACCCTCTGGAGGACAGAAGATGGCTCAAGGTTCCCTGAGTTTGGAATTATAAGTGGTTGAGGGCCATCATGTGGATGTTGGGAAATGAACACAGTTCCTATGGAAGGGCAGCCAGTGATCTTAATTTATGAGTAATAGCTCCAGGCCCAGCATTTCATCTTAATCATGAAGAATTGAGTAGATAGCACAGGAAAGAAAATGAAAGATATTTCAAGACTAATCACTTATATATACACATATGTGTGTGTGTATATGTGTATATTTAACTTTATATTTATATTTAACTGATATATACTTACTCATAGATATATACAAGAACTACACAAAATATTATATAATATAGATTATACAATACATTGTATATTTACATTTATAGTTTTTTATAAAACATTATATTATAGATATAGATATATGAGCTAATGTTCCAACAGTGACGTAGAACCGTAAACTCGTGTAAACAAGCATAATTCTGGACTTCAGAATGTTCTTGACTGAAATTGACATTTCTTTTCTATATTTGAAGCAAATTGCTCAATTAGCACTATCATTGTCTTAAGCAATATCTACTTAAAATGGTCAAGAAAGGTACTTTTAAGAACAGATCTTTAAATTTGGAAGAAGAAAATGGCTGGGAATACCCAAGAGAGTCTAAGAAATTGCAGAGAGACACGGCACCCACCTCATTCAAAGACTATGAAGCAGGACAGAGCATAATTTATTTAATGATCCAAGAGATACTTGAGATGGATGAAATTAATGAGGAAGACAGAGTGTTTTATGTCAGGAAGCAGGTAATAGGTATCCTTATCAGCTGCAGTAATATGCTTTCCTCTTACCTGACAGGATGTGGTGCTACCGATGGTTTTCACAAAGAGAGAAGGCAGAAAGTTGCTCTGGAGTGCAAAGTACATAGTGGGATGGTCTGACACCTGCAAGAAGTTCTAGTTAAAACCTAAGCCAGAAAGCAACCACTGTTAGGACCTTAATGCTCCATTTATATTTTATCAATTGTTATTGTGAAATTATTTGTTCTTATCCCTATCCATTGGACAAGGTCAGCTTTTGCATTCCCTTACATATTGATCATAAATCACAGATTCTTAACTAATGATCTTATAAAAATTCAGGTGAAATACAATTGCCTATTGCCTGTTGCGATGAGTATATTTTCTTGGCTCTGACTCTGATTAAGAGTAGCAAAAAGAAAACCCTAAAGTGCTGTGCTATCTTAGGTTTCTATACTTCTAATTCTATCCATCTAAAAATGATGCCATCCTCTGAGCAGGACTAACACATCAAGGGAGTGACCTGAGCTCCAGCTTGATTCAGGAACAGCATCAATGCTTATGGATCTGTCTGCATAGGTGGCTGGCCTGCTGTAAAAATTGCAGTAACAAGCTACTCGATGCTGCTATGAAAGGACAAATAGAGAGCTTGATGTGTTGAAAGAAGTCAAGAGTTTTTAGAATAAGCTACAGGTAAATATTCTAAAATAAAAATCTACATGATTGTTTTTTCTTTAACCAATGCTAGCATATCAAGGCTCCAGAATGAGTTAGTAAACATCAAGCTACCTTGGAGTAGAAAACTATCCTTGAATACATTTATTTACTGCCTATGTGTTGGTTTTCTAGATGTTCACTGAGCCCCAACTGACGCCAAGTTCAGGAGAGAAGATATTCAACATCCCCGAGCACACTGACCAGCATTAGCTGTAGTGACTGTAATAGTGTCACATGTATGGGTCTTTGAAGTCTTTAAAACTTGTTTACGTGGATTTATCTCGTTTTTATCAGATTTAGCAGTTGAGAAAAGCTAAGGGGAGACTCAAAATTAGAGGAGGGAGGAAATTCCTGAATTGTCCCTGACAGTTGAATAAAGATGGAGTTATTATTTTCTATGCTATTTTTTTGTTCAGCACAGCGACAAAGGCCATCAAACTCTTTCTGCCATCTCAGTTGAACCTTCTATCAGGAGAGATGTAGAAACAGAGTCTTGTCAAGAGATCATGACATACACTTTCAAGCACAGTTTCAATAGTTTTATATATTCTTGAATAAAGAATCATGACAATCACTGATTTGTAGATACAATATTATTACTAAGAATTATGATATTATTATATGCATAACTATATAGTAAATATTATTGTTCTATCTGTATAAATATTACCTAGTTTCCTGGTTACTAATCATCAGCCAGTAACTTTCAAAATTATTTTTGAATCACTTTTAAATCACAAAATTGCTTAAATCTGTACATTCCAATTGAGTAAAAGATAAACAAATAATGAAAATGCTGAAAAAATGGAGATTTTATAGCCAAAATAAAGAAATAGAACATGGCATAGAACAATTTACTCAAACTTGGTTTCTCCTTATTGTCTTCCCAGATAACAAGTGATAAAATCTAGCATTTTAAGCAAGCTAATCTCTCCGATACTTTATATCCCAGCAGAGCATAGAAAATCACCATCCTTTTTCCCACTAATTTTAAATGTCCTTCATCTGCAGACCACTTTAGAATGTTCCATCCTTAGTTGGAATATATAGTTCCTATATATTTATTTGAAATGTGTACAAATAGTCATATTTTCAATTAATTGATTAAAATTTTTCAAAGAAAGGAAAGTAAGCAATTGCTTTACTGTGGAAACAGATGAAATCTGAAAGTCAGATATGGAGAATCATTATTAACTCCTTCTGTTTTCATATGTCTGCCTTTAGCCTTGAGTAGTGATTTCTTAAATGATATGCCCTTCAAAAGTCTCACATTTATATGAGGTAGCCCATGGGCATGAGTCATCCTTCCCCATTGCAAATGTAAAACCAAGAATTGGTTTTCAGATTCTTCAGCATTAGTAACTAGACTCCAAAGTAGACAGTCAAGAGGTGCTGGGTAAGGGATTTTATTTTATGATTTATGTAAAGTAAACATGTATGTCAGCTATTGGCTAAATGTCCCTTTCCATAAACTCTTAGAAAATGTGGTTTTCCTAGGATTTTGCCACCACTATCATTGCTTAAATGGAGCAGACTGGCTCTTATCTTGGAAGCTTTGAGTTTTGAGTGTTGTTATCTCAGCTAGTCGTAAATGCATCCAACCTGCATTTCCATCTGCAGTGTTGGTGATTCCCTCCAGAACACACTGAGGCACACTCAGTTTACAGGCACAGACAACTGCTTTGGAGCTTCCTCCAAACAGAACACTATATGACCGAATGCAAATGCCCAGTTCTAATCATCGCTCATAGAGTGAAAAGGGAATAAGCATCGCTGAGTGGTCCTGAGTTTTCTGGTTCACAGACAAATAGAAAATAGCTAACAGAATGTATTGGGCTTCATGTGCATTTTGGCCACAGTACAAACTTTCTCCCTTTGCAATGTTGACTAAGAAGGGCCCCTCTCATCGCGGTTTCATTCTAGTTTTAAACTTCCCTATCACAGATGATCAATTGCCTTAGAATAAATGGAAAATCCTTCTACTTCTCAGAGCGGTTTCTGGTATCCAATTATACGGGATTTTTGACCTGGCTGGACAGCAAATGTTAGCACAACTTCAGTACTCAGCAAGTCTGAGCATGTGTGCGCTTGACTTTTATTAAACTCCTGCTGAAGAAACAGATTAATTGGAGGCTGAGTCACCGGCGAACAGGCGTTAAAGACAGAAGGACCTTCTCACATTTTGTACTGTTATCCAGGCTTATGCCATCTCAGGTTGGCAAGGAGATCCCAACCACAGTGTTTTGAAATATAACTGAAAGAAATTGTGGAATAACAGGTGCAAAAAAATGCAAGCTACTTATAAAATGTTGATCTGGTTCCTTCCCTTTTCTCTTTCCAAATGGCCACCTGACACTTTACAGGCTCAGGTACTGCCCAAGTAGTATTTTACTCAGTACCAACACAATGGAGACTGACTTTGGAAGCCTGCAGCTGCCACAATTACACTTCACCCATTATTACTCGATTATTACTCTCCCCCCACCCCATTAGACAATTATTTTAAATCTGTAGCTGGCCACAAGCTCTGAGAAAGCTTTTGGACAGTCTGCAACACAAGAGATGCTGGGAAAACCCTTCTCAGCAGCCTGGTGTCTGTCTCTAAACTCTGGATGTCAGTTCCTTCTGTTCCCTTCCATGTTTAATCCTTTGCATTGTGTAAGATAAGCAGAAAGAGACAGCAACATTGCTAGTGCCACAGGAACCAGGAGCTACAAGGGGGGAGAGTTAGGGAGAGGCCCCAGGATAGATTGTGGAGAACTTTGGGCTTTACAGGACTTTCCCATGTGTTATCTTTCTTGGTATCTCTGTAAAATAGGTGTCACCAGACCTTTACAGCTGAGAAGGTTGCCTTTTCACAGGGTTAGGACAGTTCCTAAGGCAGCAGATGGGTTAAGTTCGATGAGCAGACTACCGGCCAGACCATCTGACTCTGGGTTTGCCTAGCAATTCTGGAAGAACACGCCTCCTGAAAAGCTTGAAGTGCTTTATGTCTGCGTCTTTCCCACTGTCACATATGAGCCCTGTGGAGGTGGGAGCTTCCGATCGCTCTTCCAGCTTCAAGATGGGATTTTGACCTTTGGTTATCCATCCCAAGAACTATAGAAATGCATAGCAGATCAGTCACTAAGATCAGTTTGCTACCTGACTCCAGTCAAGAGTGATCTATTCAGCTCCTCCATGGCATGTGTCTGTCCATTGACTTGTGCTTGCCATCACCTTGTGTTTCTGTGCTCTCGAGTCTTCTGGACAAAGTGCTGTGGGCATCATTTTTTTCCATGACAACTCTTCTTTGGTTCAAGCCATTAACATAAACACGGAAATGAGTCTCTGAGAGTAAGATTTCAGTGTTATATTTTTTAGGTCCCAGCTGTTAGAAATCAAATATTACTATGCAAATTGAGGCAAGTTACTTAATCCATTACATTTCCAGGAGTCTCGGCTTTGCACAAAAAATGATTCTGGAACATTAGTGAAGAGTGAAGGGTGGAAATGTTTAGTAGAGTTTCTTTAGGCTTGTACCTTATACCACTGTTTTCCATCACAGTTTTCAGGCAGATCTATAACCTATTTATTGTAATTAGGTACTCAGAAGGCACGTGGCAAATTATTACCTATCATCATATCCATCCAATTCAAATTAACATGTACATAACTCAGGGAATATGGACATACATCCATAACGTAAGCAAATCAGAGGTTGAGGTAGAAGACCACAAGATTAAAGACATCCCGTTCCATATAGTAAGTTTAAGGTCTACCTGGAAAAGACTAAAAAAAAAAAAATGAAAGAATATAGATGCAGGTCAATGAGAGTGTACTTGCCTAGCATCAACAATGATGAGTGTTCAATCAAAACTACTGTAAAAATCATAGTACATTATTCATATGAAAGGAGCGTACAGTAGATACATAATTTTTAACCAAGTACAGACAGTATTGTTAGAATTAACTGTGTATCCTTTTATTTTTTTTAACTGTGAAGATTGGATGCTTAGGTCTTCTTCTCTAAATTCCATACTCTATAATAAATAGTTAACATGAAATGCGTTACAGAAAATTGTGGGATATTGTTTAGCCTCAATTTCTAGTAGAGAAACCTTAGAGTGGGCTTTTCTGTATATGCTTTGTAACAACTAACTGCTACCTTCTGATACTATATTTTAAACAACATTTCAATGTAGAATAGAGGTCCAAGAACAGAGTGAACTTTATCATACTCCAACAGTTCAAGCCTGGTAAATCCATCCCACTTGCTAGATGATGTTACAAATGTCAAGATTAGTTTCTTCTAAAATTACCAGTGCCAAGTGCATTCCATTTCTCATATCATATAATATTCTGCTACCAGCATCCAGTTTAAAAGAACGCAT
This sequence comes from Arvicola amphibius, assembly GCF_903992535.2. NCBI lineage: Eukaryota > Metazoa > Chordata > Mammalia > Rodentia > Cricetidae > Arvicola > Arvicola amphibius. The sequence continues at coordinate 36,587,232 of NC_052053.1, read as the reverse complement.
AAAAATGTGTACACATACACACACAAAGAACCTGAGTTCTTTAAATGTGAACTGTATTTACATAAACTACACAGGATATCACAACGGGATTGTTTCTTATTTTTATATTTAGTCTCATCTTTGTTTTGCCTAGGTAGGGAATGATAGAGACAAGATGCTTAGTTTTGAATCAGATATTGTCTCCATCAAGTAAATATAAAAGTTTAAATTTAAAAAGAAATCAGTCTTGAAACCATTTTTATTGTATTTCGATTGTTTTACTTCCTATGCATAAAATCTAAGCAGTCAAGATGTCCCCCTAAAATCTTTCACCAAACCTTTGTTCTAAAGTATCTGAGAGGACATCATTCCATGTGGGAATATTACATACAGCCACTGATTCAAGAGTAACTGAGAACTTATGTACAAAACATTCTTTACATATTGACAAATATTTCTAAAAAATGAATTGGTATTTTTTGTTGTTGAGTGTTTTCATGAGTGACCTTTACCTCTGCAGACATATGCAGTTTTCAGTTTTTTGGGTGAGACTTTCAAAATATTTTTTTTAGACTGTTCAATGTTAGCAGTGACATTTTTACAGTGATTTCAGAGCCTTGTAGTTTAGAATATTCTATTTTCTTTATTTCTAATTACTTACAACACCCTCATTTTCAATCCTGTGCAGATGTAATTGACAGCGATGATATACAATATGTATGAAATGAGCTTTTCACTCTCAGTGGTGTGTGTCATACAAGACTCCATTGCAATATTTACCGTTAAACTAAACTTTTTAGAACGAGCAAAATTGCATTTGTTTTGCAGATTTGCTCATCATTAAATGTGAAACATTTCACATTTGTCTTTTTGAGTAATTGGCTTTTTAAAATGATAAGGTGCTCTGAACACTTGTTATGTGGATAGGTCTGACGTTGTATCCCAGAAATCCATATGCCATACAGACAGAACAGAAGAAAGATATTCACAAGCATGTCACAGATTGGACTAAAGCAAGCCAAAAACCCAAGTGCCATGGCATTAACAATAGCACCAGATTTACTGTCACGATCGCAATCTGTGCTGCATCACAGACAGAAGGAGAACTTTTGATAGGTAACACCTCAGGGTTTTTTTTCCATCTTTTTTGGCAAATTATCATTTATCATTATATTTTTGCCTGCCATATAATATTATTACAATGCTATGCGAAGTACAAGATATGTTTAATAGGCTCCAACAAAAGGACTGAGCAGTTCCGCAGGCCACGTAGGATGGAACAGAAACGCAGATATACTGTTGTTGTATTTCAGCTTTAACTGGAGCTGGAAACAGAAAACAGCTAAGGTACTGGTATTTTAGCTTCTTCAGAGTTCACAAAAGGAAAAGAATTCTTAGTGACAGGGAAAACAAAAGATTTACCCTTCTCGGGAACTTTAAAACTCCGATGTTTTTAAAATATGTGGTTCCCGAGGATAACAAGTCAAGGCTAATTTTATTTTGGAAGTTGGAAGGGGTTGGGTGTGAATATTTTGAACATGGAAGTGTCCATTCCTTTCTGGTCCATGTGCGTGCCCCCACGATGCATCCACAACGGGACCACTGTTCACAGCATGCCTCCAACAGCTACTTAACAATTACAGAATCACAGGGGCAAAGCCTCATGTTGGGACAAAGGAAGGAAATCCCCAGAAACACTGCACAGAGATTCCTTGGCATCAAATGAGAAACATCAGCCGATTGTTTCTCATAATTGAAGGCTGTTTGGGGACCACAGTGAAAATATTCTGTTCTTCTATGTTTTGACTGTCTTCTGGCTGAGAGATTTCTGGAGGCCAGACTTCCTGGGTACTTTCTTTTTGTAAAAGAGTGCCTAACTCTCAATGTTATCTAATTCTGTTGACATAATTACAAATATTAAATCTAATTTCATAAAAATAGAAAAGGAGCCTTAAAACCCATTTTTTCAAAAGATAACAAGCAATATAAAATACAAGCTATTCAAATATAGCTACATAGGAACAAAAGAATATTGATCTGCCAAATCAATGTTCACTTGGTTGGATAAATTAAGTAAATTTTGATAACTGAGGGAATATCATATGTTTGAAGTGAGTAGATTATAGTGGGTTTGTATGTTGCTTAAACTATGTCTTTCCCCACCAAATCTTCATTATTTAGTTCTTAGCATCCCTTAGTCATATTTGAGACCTAGCCATAGCACATCTTCACATTATCCCACTGCACAAAACCCATCTTCTTATAGAGTTATGAGAACTGGATTACACGGACCTCTTCTGCTCCCCATGCCTCCCTTTCATAACACTTCATGTGTTACTTCTGATTTTCAAACACTTGCCCAAATCTTTATGTATTCATCAGTCTATATCAGGCACAGTTTCAAGAATTATAGAGAAACACAATAGTTATGACTCTTAAGTATATACATGTTAATTAATGACAAACAAAAAGAAAACCACTCAAAATAAATTTAGATAATAAATTTAATAAACTTTACATATATATATATATATATATATATATATATATATATATACTTTATCCAGAACTGGATGGCATGTGTTATGGGTGTAATAGTAATATGACTGAAAAATAAAAATAAATTTCAGGAAGTGTCCAGTATGTCAGAGCATATGAACATGAATTTTTACATAATTTTACCAAGTTCATAAAATAATTATAAAATTTATTGTTGAATTTCTGACCCAACTCCATAAAACCAACATGAATTCCTCTTAGTAATTTTAAACCAGAAAAACAACTATACATCAGATCATTTTGAAGTTGCAATGTGAGGCTTATATGAGTAAGACTTGAATATGAATGTTGAACAAAAGTAGACAGCTGCATTATGGGATTTATTCACATGATATTAAACTGAAATATCCACAGATTACATCAAGAACCATGACATCTTAATCTTTTCAATGAAGATATTTTAGAGATGTTGAGAAACATGCTGAAGCTATCATACTTAATGGATTAAATAGTTAAGGTCTTGAAAAGATGGGGCCCAGAGCAAACATGGTGGCGAACATGGTGGGAGGCAATAAAGTGTGGGAGACACTGATGGTTCTGAACACTTAGGACAAGATGAAGCCTAAGTGATCACACACTAGCAGTGAAGGAGATAAAGGAGACAAAAGGCATGGGAGCAGGAGAGTGGGTGATGAGGGTGACAGTGACCCCAAAAGAGTGAGGGAAATCCTGGTAGGTGACAAGCATAAGAACAAAAATTTCATAGAAAACGGAAAATGTTATGGCTACCTTAAGGTAGATGTTGAATATGGGTATACACTGGCAGAAAGAGATGTCATCTTGATATTGACTGCAAAGTTCACTTCAACTAATGGAAAAGTCTTTCTGGTCATTAGGAACATATCATCACTTAAAACATGACTTTCTCCTAATTTTCAAACAAATATTAGATGATGCATATGTGGCTTCCATTAAATTTAATTCTGCTTAATATTTCACATAAATAGCCTTCATTTACCTTAAATATGATATTAACTGTTATGCATTCATCAGCAGACACAATTCCCTGTCATGTGGTGTGCACTGGCTCACAGCCATTCGTAATTCCAGTTCCAGAGGATCTGATGTATCAAATCTTCATCAGACAAACATACACCATAATTTAAAACAAAATCCCTTGTTTTTAAAAGATTGGGCAGGGAATTTAATACTAATGCAATAGTAGGTAGAGACAGGAAGAGAGCTACCTCTAGATGGCCACCAGCCTTGCTCCAGTTTCGGTCAGAGAACTGGTCTCAAGGAAATAAAGGAGAGACTGTAAAGACAGGACACCCCATGTCCTCCTCAGGCTTCCATGTATACATATGTGTCTCTCTCTCTCACAGAGCCACAACATTTATATAGCCACCCACATACACACATATGCATACATCCACACAAATAAATAAATAAATAAATAAATAAATAAATAAATAAATAACCCTAGACAAACAATGTACCACCCAAACAGCTTTGCAGCGAAATTGCTGTCACCTTAATGTGCAAAAGGAGCCTGGCCTTTACCAAACACATTTGTACGCTTGACCTTGTAAAAATACCTCTCCCTGTAGCAAAAAAAAACACAATCATGAGTGGATTCGTTTCTGTCTCTATGGCTTTGCACCATAGCCTCATCAAATGTTTGTTCGTCATGCCGCTGAATTTTATTGTCTTTTATGAAAATGAGTTATCCTCACAAATATGCCTACAGTTCTTCATCCCTGCAAGAGACTGCCTGTATGAAATACAAGATAGCAATCCAGTTATTAGACACATCTTATATTGTCATGTTTCTTGTACTTTATTTCCTTTTGTGCATATAGTTCTCAGAGAATTTCAGTCCAAAGGTTATCCCTCATTTTATGCAACTTCCTTCCTCTCCAGTGTTTTTAAACTCTTTGGTAGGGTATACATTATTTGGGTCATGTGTTCATTTCCACTTGGGTCCACTGTTTTGGGACATGAATATGTGCAGAACTCTCACATCAGCCTCTTTTGTGCTCTAATAATAAACCATAACTATTTCATGGAGGTCCATGGGACTTTTTTCTTTTAGCCATATAATCTTGTGATTCTGTAAGTATATGGATGAGAATGCAAACTCTTTGCTAAGTCTCCTGAAACACTTAAATATTACAGCACGGGACTCACACTTAGGGTCTCCTGCATGCTAGGCAAGTGCTCTACCATGGAGCTCCATGCCTCTACATGTCATGTTTCTTGTACTTTATTTCCTTTTGTGCATATAGTTCTCAGAGAATTTCAGTCCAAAGGTTATCCCTCATTTTATGCAACTTCCTTCCTCTCCAGTGTTTTTAAACTCTTTGGTAGGGTATACATTATTTGGGTCATGTGTTCATTTCCACTTGGGTCCACTGTTTTGGGACATGAATATGTGCAGAACTCTCACATCAGCCTCTTTTGTGCTCTAATAATAAGCCATAACTATTTCATGGAGGTCCATGGGACTTTTTTCTTTTAGCCATATAATCTTGTGATTCTGTAAGTATATGGATGAGAATGCAAACTCTTTGCTAAGTCTCCTGAAACACTTAAATATTACAGCACGGGACTCACACTTAGGGTCTCCTGCATGCTAGGCAAGTGCTCTACCATGGAGCTCCATGCCTCTACAGCCTTGCAACTGCGGAGCTTACAAACCGATGAGCTTGGGTCTCCCCCTCTATGTTGGGGCAGTTTTCATGTGTCAGATTTTTAAATATTTCGGATTGCATTTTATTTCAACATTTTCAACAGTACTAGTGATGAATCAATGTAAAATATCAATGTGAAATAATTTTCTCATGTCTACTGTCTTTCATAAATTAGCTTACCTCAGGCAGTTTTTTTTGTTTTGCATTTTGATCCAATTCTTGTAGATTTTGCCATCCAAAGTCCAGTTTTAAGAATTTTTAATTCTGGCTTTAGTGTCTTTTTTGTTCTTTTGTATGTATAGATGTTATTACTTTCAAGGGAATAGTTTTTTTTTTGCAATCGATTTTTTTATTTTTTTCTTAATTAAGATATATAATTCCTTGTTCCCATATCCACCCTTCCTATATCCCAACCATCCTATTCCCCCAAGCTCTCCTCATCCTCCACTTCACACTTTTCTCTCCCCATCCACCCATCCCCCCATCCCACCCCACCCCCAAGTTCCCATTTTTGTCCAGCATGTACAATCTTGTCTACTTCCAGTATCCAGGAGGATAACTATATGTTTTTCTTTGGATAGTTTTTTAATGTCTGTTTTTTTGTTGTTGCTGCTGGTTTCTGTAGTGGTGATGGGTGGGAAGACAAAGAAATGATCTCACCATGTAGACCTGTCTGGGCTCAAATTCATAAACCACCAACCTTCCCTTCTCTAGTGCTAGGGTGAAGGGTCTAATTGTAGAGCGCTGTATTTAAGAAATGTAGCTTCAGAGAATATTTGCTGATAGATTCTTTGTGGCCTGATGTTTGAAATCTTCTTGTTTCATTTGTTAGGAGTGGAAATGTTATCCTACTGTTTATCCAAATGTTACATGAAGAGATTTCAGATGTATCCATATATTTCTGGTTAATTTCGCTTTATGGACTTAGAGCTATAAGGAGACACCATTATTGCTTCTTACCTGAAAATAATGTTTTAGCAAGGGCAGTCTTCTTCATATAGCAGTAGCTGCCATAGAACATAAATCCCAGTTCTCGGTTTCTTGACACAGAGTTGATTTCTCCTCCGGACAGGACGTTGAGTCTATTATCTGTGAGGTAATAGCTGTGTGCCCTCCCTCTTAAGTTGACTTTCCTCTAGTTCATCAGAATCCTGACCCTTTAGGTCCTGGATGGGGAAAAGTATCAAGGATTAGTCAGCTATTAAAGAATTGCTAAAGTGTTGGCTGTCTCTCCACACGTAAATAAGGAAGAGGGTCTAGCTGTCTTTCCACAAGGAAAAAGATTATTTTGGTAAAAAATAGAAATATTTGGCTCACAAGTTACTGCTCATCCTTAGAACTTCTTTTGTTTTCCCGATATGGAAACTGCAAGATTTTTATAACACTTCATTAGCATAAATTTACATCCTTCATTTTCAACCTCATTCTCTTTTTAGTTTTGTCTCAGAGAGACGTACACTGATTTGTTGTTGTTGTTTGTTAACCCAACCTCGAAGCTGTATTTGTTAATGGGAAAATGTAATCATTTCAAAATTTTAAAGCAAGTGTGTTTGATATTTCTGTGACTTTATTTCATATTTACTTTTAGACTATAAATGGTCTTATATACTGTGTTATCATCTTCTAAGCTTGGGAAAAATATAGCTGGATGGTGTTTTTTGAAATTTCCATTGACTGAATGAGCCAAGGTTATGATTATGCTCTTCTCCTGCTTGATGGCAATAGAATAAAATCATCCTTGCATCCAGCCTGTAGTTTGTCTTAAGTTTCCCCAGTATTGTCTTCAAGAGCTTTGATCTCATGTTGTTGGTTTTTTTTTATGTCACAAATTTTCCGTTGTGATATTGTAGCTCCTCTACTTCTTGCTATTTTAAAGTGTGTTGTTCTGATAATTATCATTGTAGCAGTTATTAATTAATAACTATCCATGTATGTTTGCAAACTGACTGTCCTTGCTAAATAATCTTTACTTATCATTTCTGTTCATTTGTTTACCCTTCTTAAAAAGGTTCAAGCTTCCATATTTTCCTATGAGGTTATTGAAAAATCACATACAATCTTTTCTCATTTCTTAGAAAAAATATTTTTCTTGTGTCCAGTTTTCTTTCTGACTTCTGGGTCTCAATGGATCTGTTACTAGTGTTGATTTTTTTTTATAATATTTTCATGGGTAACAAGAACCAGAATATCCCATAGACATTACCCACTTATACATAGCAGTCAACACAAAACATCATTCTAAAAGAAGCTACCATTTCTCCTTAGGAAATCTCACTCAACTCCTTTTCTACCCTACCCACCCCAACTTTACCCACCCATGCCTCCATTTCTTTCTCCTCCCTACCCTTCCCTTCCCTTTCCTTTCTTTCCCTCCTCTTGTTTCTTCTCATGTTAATATACCACTCTATTCATGTACTTTCCAACTGTGCAACTCTGCTTCTATTCCTTCCTGATTGACAAAACTGGGTGGGGTTAGTAAAATCTCTAAAACTGCAAGTGTAATTTATCTACTCTAGTTTGAAGACTCTATTGACATGGCCCACAGAATCAACTAAGTATGGCTCACACAGGGTCTCGCAAAGACTGTAGTGGCAATCATGTAGCCTGCATCAGTTTTTGCTAGGTCCTCTGCATTAATGCTGTGGTTGTTTAGCTTGACAGTTTGTGGGACTCCTAACAGTGGGAGTTAGGGTTGTCTCTGACTCTTTTGCCAACTCTCGTGGCCCCTTTCCTCCTCTTGGGTTGCCTTGTCCAAACTTGATATGAGGGCTTGTGCCCAGTCCTATTGTACCTAGTTATGCCATGTTCGCTTGATGTCCCTGGAAAGACTTCTCTTTTCTGAAGGGTAATGGAGGAGCAGTGGATCTGGGGGGGAAGGGAAGGGGAGGGAAGAAATGAGGGGAGTAAATGGAGGGGAGACTGTGGTTGGGATATGCTATATGACTGAAGAATCTTTTTTAAAAAGAGCTATTTGAACATATCTTCAAATTGATGGTGTGTTTAGGATCACTCAGCATCTCCTCCCTAAAACTTTCTCCTCCCTTGAACTATCAGGCTAATAATTCTCTTTTATTTTATTTTATTTTTTGCCCTTTCAAGTGACTAAGTTTTTACACAGACTTGAAGTACCTCAAGGAAGTAACATTTCTGCCTTTCAGAAATTAAAGTTTCATGTTTTTCACTGTGGAGGTGTTGGCCTGAGTCCAGTCCCTTCATCACTTAGAAGTTTCTGTTCAATGAGGGATTTTGGATATAATAGAAAAATAAGTCTTTCCGTTAATTCTTGATTTGACATTTACATTTTATATTTGTTATATAAAATACACAACATCTTGATACTGCCATTTTTAATTATGCGTATTTGACATAAAATGCATCTATTTCCAACGTCGTTTGTCTTTTGAGACAAGATAAAAGATATATATCATCTTATTACCTAGCCCAGTCGGGAGCCACCACATTCTAGAAATAGCTTACTCTAAGGCGACTCTAGCTTCTGGGAAATGCTTGCCTGTTAAATCACGTTAGCTGAAGATACAAGTCTAACACATTGACACATATATCACACACCCACACCTACCCCTGGAACAACAACAACAACAACAACAACCTCATTAAATTTAATGAGGCACATGGTGCTATTTTTGATAGGACACTAATGAGAGAATTTTTTTAAATGAAATAGAGTCTTATTAATTTGTGTCAGGAGCAGGAATGGAGACAGTCATATTAGAAGTGTTAATTCGCATATGGGAATATCTCCAATGGTTCTTTAACTGGCTTAACCAAGTATTTAATTGAATGTATCGAGCTTTATGTTAATGTTTCGTGGCTTAAGATTATCCCTATGTCCAGAAGAAGCTTTCTAAAGACTTGTGATTGTTCACCTGCATATCTCCATTATAAAGGAGAGAACTTTTCACATTCTCTTCCCCTACTATAGAACAAGAAATTCAAATTATTTTACGTTCATGGTTTTAAAAGTTTAATAGAAGAAATGAAGTTAATAGGTTGATAATTTAAATATAACCCAAAAAATCATACTGGAACAGTATAATTCTAAAAAGTAATATTTAAAATACCAACACTTAATAGTATTTCAATGAAAGTCTACTTTAATTTTCATTAATTTATATTTGTTATGCATATAATATATAATATGATACATATTTTGTATTTATCATATATTAAATTTTATATAATTAATAATACAATGCAAAACTTATATCAATTAATTTGGGTGGTATTTCTTCTGCTGATGATCAAGAAACCTGAACATAAATGGAGTTATTTTTAAAACACATGCTTAATGCACCCATTCATTGACAACAGACTGATGTGCCTATATATATAATATGCCCAATGTCAGTCAGTGTTTTCTTATATAACATTATTATTCCAGCCCAGAGGGATTAAAAGTATGGCATATGAGATGGAAATATAAGAAGAACTGTTTGACAAGTCTTTAGTAAGCCACTACTACTATGTGTCAAACAATGATATGTGTTTATGCTAAGTCTTAGAATATACGGTAGGACCCAATAGTTAAACACACAAAACACTTTACTCTTGTGGAATTTATATTCTAGTTAAAGAGTCCAGTACAGGCTAAACAATGGAATAGAGTAAAATGTGGTATATTAGAAGTTGTCATAGTAACTAGAAAATTAAAGCATAAAAAGACCAGAAATTTAAGAAGGATGATCAGAGAAGGTTTTGTAAATATAATATTTGAGCAAAATCTAAAGAAGATGCAGGTTATCTGCTGTAAGGTTTTGCTCATGACAACGATCACGATAGTCTCAATCACTATGGTGGTAAAAACAATGATATGGTAGGAAAGGATACATTATTTAGGAAACTTTAAAAACTACTTATTTGTAAGACTGCCGTCCCATGCAGTTACTTTAGGAATGACAGCAGTCTTTAATTCTATATTTATTACACTTAAAATAAAATGCCTCTGTGGATGCAGGCATTAAGATAAAGCAAAGTCAATCAATAGCTTCCAACCAAAGCTACAATGACAAGGACCTTCCCATCATAACTATGGGGACTGTTTCTATTACAGTCATCATGCTGATTGCCTATTGCTCATGTTTCTCTACTATTATCTTATAGATTTATTAACAGTATACAGTATATTCATCTTTTCACTCTGCATAAAAGGAAAGGAATGCCTGGCATTTGTGATAACTGTTGAAGGCGAGGGTAATTTCATTATCTGGATATTTGTTGAGATATTCCTAATCTGACAGCTAGAGATATATTAATAAACCCTAATAAAAAATTCTGAAATAATGGGGTTTGTATATTGGCAGACAGTAGTCATGGTAAACTAAGCAAAAAGTGCATATTATTTCAGTGAAATGTCCTGAGGAATATCAGGTCTGGAGAGAGCCAAAGTGTCTGGGAGAACAAAAGGGTATATATATCCTTAGAAGTGTCAGGGAAGGCTTGAGGCAGCAGTGCTGAAGCTCAGTCATCCTTGAGCGCAGCAGTTTATCTACAATGTATTTTCTGATGGAGGGAGTGTAAATCTAAAAGACTCAATAAGCAGCTAGTGGACTAACGTGGATCAGTGAGGAGGGAGTAGAGTGGGAGAGAAGTCAGCAGCTGGCAGCGCTCAACTCATAGAAACATTTTCATTGTTGATAGAGTCTCTGTTTCTAGGGTAAGGAGATAACTTCCATGCTAACATGGATGAATTGGAAGTGTGAGGACCTAAGTTCCAATCTCAGCTTGTCTTCTAACTGCTGGGGATGCAGTGCTAGGCAGAGTCCCGGAGCTTACTTGAATAGCCAGCCTAGCCCACTCGGCAAGTACCAGGTTTAGGAAGCACCTGTTTTCAAAAACAAGGTAAAGGATGTCTCAGGAGCAATACTCAAGGTTGCCATGTGGCCTCCATGACCCCCATGAATGTGCACATACATGTGTAGTGTTCCCACACTGTCTGTCGCTCACACACAGACTCACAAAAGTTTATTCTAAGTGGAGGTATGTGCTCCTATACTGATTTGTGATAAGAACACACACATGTACTCTGTGCAGTTTTCATGAATACAATATATTATCATCCATGTGTCAATAGGATATACAATTAATTGTTGAACTTATTTCCCCATCTAGGAATCGGGTTCAACGTTTGGAGTAATATCTCTCTGTGTTCTCTCCTAGCGCTCTACGGGCACTGGTTACCACCATTTCTATTTTTTATAACGTGAAATTGATATTATATTATATATATGAATTCAGTTATACAATATTTGTCCTTCAGAACCTGGGTTCTTACATTTAATATCCTCCAGGGCCATTCATCTTGACATAAAAAACATAAATGTTATTGTAGAATAGCATTCCATGATATGTATACACCACACACACACACACAAACACAACTACAAACACACACACACGTATGTGTGTGTGTGTGTGTGTGTGTGTGTGTGTGTGTGTGTGTGTGTGTGTGTGAGACATTTTCTTTGTCCATTAATGCATTGGTGGCTGAGTTTGAGTCTGTAACCTTGCTGTGAGTAATATGCAATATTCTTGGGAATGTATCCCTTAAATATATTGATTTCATGTACTTCAGATAGATACCCAATATTGGGAATGCCTATGATCTAATTAATATATTTTGTCATTTCTTTCAACTGTGCAATGAAATTATATAGAGAACCTTAAGAAAGGAAGTGTGGAGACCAGTTAGCAAGTCCCCATTTAGGAGGTGAGTCACTCTTGGCCTGATCTAAAATGATGAAGGAATAAAAATGGTAGTTAGAAATGAATTAAATGGGGTAGTTCAGAAGGAAGATGCTAAAAACATCTTGCTTGACTTTTATCACAGAATTTCAAGTAACTGTAAAATGTTATTTTGGATATTTATAAAAAGGTAACTAAGTAGTATATATCCCTAATATTTAAAATTGGAATACTCTGAGATAAAAATTAAGAACAAATAACAAGCTGAGTTCCCTGGATTGGAATTCCTTCCAAATCATGAATCTTGCTGTGTGCTATGCTCATTAAGGAGTTGGGAAGACTGAAACAAATATAGGCAAAAGCTCCTTCGTCTTGCAGTTACATTACAGTCAGCACTGACTCATGCCGTCCTGACTTCCTAGTGGCTGATGACATTAAAGCACCATGTGATATAGGCCGGTGTCTGGACCAAGACACATGCTTGTGAATGGCAGACTCAGATGTGACTGCAGAGCCTCTGTGTTTATACTTTCATTGTGCTGTCTATCTGATATATTAGAAATTACACTGAATCTTTGGAGAGACCATATCAAGACAAAAGAGAAATTAAATTAAAGATATTCCAAAACTTGGAAAATGGGGTATATTATATATCCATGAGATATTATATTACATGATGACTGAAAATTAAGAAGAATTTCTAGAAACCCCATGAGCAGAATTTGGGGTAAAGGTAGCAAACTGAGCCTAAATAAAGATGTCTGCAGCTTTTTTTGTGGGATGCAGCTTTGTGTCCCTGGTCTTTACAAGACGCAGCTCTGACCAATACACATGGGACATTTTAGAAGTGAAAATGCTACTATCAGAAAACCTGTACAGTTTGCAACTAAACACTTCTAGCATTGCTTGATAGATAACAATATGTGTAGAGGTTGAGCGTCCGTGAAACACTTGCCATGGTCTGCATGTCAGGAATGAGTGATACAAATCATGGACCTCTTGGGGTCACCTGGGAGTGATGGTTAACCCTTCCCTTGATGGTGCATTAAATGGAAAGAAGAAAAGAAAAGAGAAGAGAAGAGAAGAGAAGAGAAGAGAAGAGAAGAGAAGAGAAGAAAAGAAAAGAAAAGAAAAAAAAGAAAAGCCTCCATTTACTTGTTCTGAGTTCTTTGGAGTCCTAATTGTTCACTCTAAGATACATACTGGTTTCAGATTTTCTCCAGTACCTCCATGTTCAGATGCAGAGGACTAACTATGTCCCTGTAAATAAAATGGTAAACTCTTACTATGCAATATGGATGAACCTTTAAAACTTGGTATACATGCTTGGTTTAGGAAGAGGAAGTACTGCTATTTGCAAAATTTTCATTCTTCTCAAATTACTATAGAATTTGTGAACTCCAGTGGGTTTTCTGCATAAAGATAAGACAGAAATATTCAAAATTTGTTGGCAAGATATATAACCAAGAAAAAATAATATTATAAATGAATAGCAAGTGAGAAACTCCCTAAGAGAAAAAGAAGAAAAATGAAGAACAGTTGGTAGGCTGTGATTCATGCTTCTGTAATCCCAGCATCTGGGAGACTGAGGAAGCGGGAGTAATGAAAGTTTAGGGGTTTAGGGGCAGCCAAAGCTACATAGTAAGACCCTGTCTCAAAGAGAGAGAGAGAGAGAGAGAGAGAGAGAGAGAGAGAGAGAAAGCATGGAATAAGAGAATAAAGTTGGAATTAAACAAATCAAAAAGTAAATCAGTAAATCAAAAGAGAGGTCATAAAACGAACTATAGGTCTCTCAATGCAAACCACATCCGGCCTGACAAGAGGGTTCTGAGGGCAAAGGTGCTTGTTACCACGCCTGACAATGTGAATTTGAACACCAACTCCTGGTTGCTGGAGGGAATGACTGTATTTGCTAAGCTGTCATTTGGCTTCTTTACGCCTGTGCGGCACATGCAGCTACACAGGTACACATACATGTACACACAATGCAGGCAAAACAGTCTTAAAAAATGATTCATGTAAACCATAATAGAGAAGTCACAAATTAGTGGGAAGAAAAAAGATTCGTCAGTATAGGGTGCCACTGAACAGGCTGAATATAAAGAAGAAAATCCAAAGCATTAGTTTCCCTCTGCACACACATATGTCCAAAAATTAATATCGTTTACAGCATTTCAAATTTTGGGGGGAAATGAGTTACAACCTAATATTTGAAAATAAAAGAAATTCCTAATATATGAAATATAAATATGAAAAAGTCAAAAACTCAACGGTTAATTATCATAATATAAAATAAAAATAACATGCTAATTTATGGATTCAAAAAGTATTATTTAGCCGGGCGGTGGTGGCACACGCCTTTAATCTCAGCAGAGGCAGAGGCAGACGGATTTCTGTGAGTTCAAGGCCAGCCTGGTCTACAAGAGCTAGTTCCAGGACAGGCTCCAAAGCCACAGAGAAACTCTGTCTCGAAAAACCAAAAAAAAAAGTATCATTTAAAATTGGGATATTATATATAGTAATTTTTCTAAAAGTTTAGTAGACACAGATCTCTTTAATGTAATAAAGATTAATCCAACCAAAATTATAAAATTTAAAGAATGCTAGCAGTAATATCCAAAAAGGCAAAATATTTAAATGACTATAAAAGAAATACAAAGCTAACATAGCTGTTTTCCTGTAGAACTCATTAATTATTTAACATTATATTTGGGAAAATATGAAGTAAAAACATCTCACTTTTAAATTTTGGTGAGCTAAGACAGCTTTGGGCAACTTCTACAGAACTAATTAATTAATTAATTAATGTACTTCATTACCCTTTCTAAATTTGAACTTTGGACACAGCAGTTCTCTTTATAAGAATTGCTTGTAAGACAAACAAATATAAAAAAATATTTAAAGGACATGTTAATTTGGTGTCCCTCATTCATTGCGACAAAAAGTTAGAAGCAAATAATTGATGATAGAAATTGAAGGACAAGTGTGCTATGGTAGGTCCCTGTAGAAGGATGGTGTAGAGCCATGGAGCTGAGGATGCTCACAGGATGGTGTAGAGCCATGGATTTGATGATGCTCACAGGATGGTGTAGAGCCATGGAGCTGATGATGCTCACAGGATGGTGTAGAGCCATGGAGCTGATGATGCTCACAGGATGGTGTTAAGCTATGGATTTGATGATGCTCACAGGATGGTGTAGAGCCATGGAGCTGATGATGCTCACAGGATGGTGTAGAGCCATGGAGCTGATGATGCTCACAGGATGGTGTTAAGCTATGGATTTGATGATGTTCGCAGGATGGTGTAGACATGAAACTGATGATTCTCACAGGATGGTGTAGAGTCATTGAGCTGAGGATGTTCACAGGTTGGTGTAGAGCCTGGGAGTTGATGATGCTCACAGGCTGGTGGGTGGCCATGGGGTTAATGCTTCAGGATTGGACCAGAGAAGAACCTTTATGACATAAGGTTCAAAAAACAAAAAAGTATGTTTAAATTTGACCCACATATGAAAAAAACAAATATAAACTTAGGCAAATATATAATATACAGACACACATGCAGACTATAATATGTACAAAAAGATATATAAATTAATATATAAATTTATTAATATAAATTAATATATCTAGAAATAATATAATTTTTGAGTTGAGTGATTACCTATGGGATTAGTTTCTATTTTATAATTTTCTTCATATATTTTAGTGTAAATGTATATATGTAATTAGGAATTGTTTGTTTTAATATAGTTTCTTCATAAAGCCAATGTGCACTAATGTCTGAATAAATAATTATAAAAAGTTATTGTCTAGACATTTAACTGCTTTATCTAAAAGGAAAATATGATAATTAAAATGCCAGGCCTTAGACAGAAGGTTTAGGGAATTATTTTGTCACCAGAGAGTCTTCTGAGAGCTACCAGAATCACAGTACATAGAAATTGGCAATACTGCCAATATAAGTTTTAAGTTCAGGTCAGCATATGGATACTGAAATCTCACTTATGGGACGTGTGGGAAACTGCAGTTCATCAATATGTAAGGAGAGTATTCAAAGCTTCTCAACTATACTGACAGTTTGGAATTTAGCAAACAACCAGACTCAATTTATTTACTTCTTTTTTTGAAACAGAGAATGTTATGTAAGTGTGACATATATAAATAAAAGTAATTGGAAGGCTGAGGAAATGAAGGCAATATCAGAGCACCATGACCCCTGAATTATAGTCTTGTGAATGACAGTCTTGTGGGGAATCGCATGGAAGAGTCAGAAGATCTGGGCAATTTTTCCCATATGCTTTCGGTACACCAGCTCCATTTTATCTTATTCCATCATTTGATCATCTGAATTACATTGCAATAAGACTGCTAAACGTAGTTGCAGCTCTCTCGTGCAGCTGACACGCACAGGAAACTTGCACTCCACTTAGTAATCATAGTGGGAGTGTCGTTTGAAAGCTTTGATGTGGGCCAGACACAGACGTACACATCTTTTTGTTTGTTTGTTTGGTTGGTTGGTTTGGTTTGTTTCTCGAGGCACGGTTTCTCTGTAGCTTTTGGAGTCTGTCCTGGATCTAGCTCTTGTAGACCAGGCAGGTCTCAAACTCACAGAGATCCACCTGCCTCTGCCTCCCAAGTGCTGGGATTAAAGGCATGTGCCACCACCGCCCAGCTAAGGTACACATCTTTAATTCCAGTTACAGAGAAACAGAGTCAGTCAGATCTCTCTGAATTAACACACACACACACACACACACACACACACAGAGAGAGAGAGAGAGAGAGAGAGAGAGAGAGAGAGAGAGAGAGAGAGAGAGAGAGAGAGAGAGAGAGAGAGACTTGATGTACCTAAAATTTTGCCAGAGTTCACCAAGAAGTGTTTGGAGTTTACACTCAAATACTAGCATTTGGGAGTCAGAACATCCTATCAGGTATCTCCCTGGCATCATCAAGCACCAGGGCATCTGCTGATGGCCAGCAGTCTATGAAGTCATGTTCTCAAATAGTGTTTATTCCACATCTGTGATTTCTGTACTACAAGGCCCTGGGGACTTAAACCATATGTACTATATTTGCATTAATGGGAACTTGAGAAGGAGAGTCCATAATACTTAAAATGTTTAGCTTTCTCCCTCCCATTGTGCTGGCACATGCTAATAACTACTCCCAGACCTTGTATGGAGGAACTGTAGGAAGCAACATGCAGTACGCTCATTGTTTTAATTCAAGAGCCTTAAAAAACAATAGTTGCCATCCGTGCCTCTGATAGTTTGCCAGGTTTTCAGCTCCTTTGGTTTTCTCCTCTTCCGTCATGGTGCACTATCTCAAATGCATTCCAAACAGCACATTATCCCAAGTCTTTGTTTCTTCTTCATATATATAGTCACTTTTTCTTTAAAGTATATTTAGAAAATCCAGGGCCTTAGCCAAATTCCAAAGAAGCACATCCTAACTGTACTTCCAAGAGGCAGGAAATTGCTTATCACCAATGAGTCCCCCACTTACAAGGTTGTTGCTCACCTGACCCTAAAAGTCAAAACGACTACAGGAGACACTGTGGGTTCAAATATCCAAATCTTATCTTACATATGGGAACTTTTGGAAGCATCTTTAAAACTGAGAAAGAGTGGAAGGGAGCATGGGAAGGAGGGAGGGAGAGAATGGGAAGGAAGAAAGGAGAGGATGGGAGGCAAGGAGGGAGAGGGAGATAGAGAGAGACAGAAGTTTTGTAAAGGAGTATAGTTTTAAAACTACATCTCTATAGGAAGCATGCATGAGATTGCATTCAGGACAATTCATTGGTTCCTGCAGCCAGTTTGAAAAGTTAAGGCCAGCGTTGTTTTAATGAAATAAAGTCAAGAAAGAATAGAATAAAAAGAAAATATCAGACCATGCTTCTTTTAGTAAGGGGGATATTCTTTTAATAGTTTTAAATTATATAAGGTAAATATATAATTGCACAAATATACACATAGTATAAATAAAATACTAAATAAAAATAGGGATAGATGGAAAAATGAAGAGCTAAGGAATAGGTAGATGACTCTCTCTCTCTCTCTCTCTCTCTCTCTCTCTGTGTGTGTGTGTGTGTGTGTGTGTGTGTGTGTTAGAGAGAGGAAAAGGGTGTGAAAAAGATAAAGAGAAACTCGGATAAGGGTTGGCAACATAAATATATTTCTTACCATGGATCATGGCCAAAGCCGTCTGAAAGCCAGATTATGCCTCCAGGCCAGTGGCTCCTTTAACTTTGGAATAAATTTTTCTCTTAGAGCCTCCTCCATCTGCTTTTAGGCAAATTTCACAAGCTGCATATAAACCTAATCTAATTAAATCTCGAACTTTTAAAGAAAATTGTGGAGGAAACTCAGTAAACTGTAGACCCAATGCTATAAGCCATTCATCAAGGGTAGCAGATTACAAACTCAGTGATGGTTCTCGTAACAGAGAAATTTTCTCATGAGAAAAATGTTCTCTTTAAAGTCTTAATCCCTAGGACTCTGGAGAACGGTCACTGGCACATTAGTTTAAAGGGGGTCTCGGGAATTGTGGGAGGGAGTTCTGCGTTGGTATCTTTAGATATCATTTCATCAAGTTAGATTATTGCTTGGCATTAGGAATTACCTGGCTAATAACAGTGAAACTGACCTGATCTAGCTGGCGGGATGCTGTAGTTTAGTAAGGCATATTGGGAAAGTTTGAGCTGGTCCCACTGGAAAGCAGCATGTCTCCTGGACGAAATACAAACTCTTAAAGTTAGACCAAGAACATGGGCTGTTTGAAGACATTCATTATCACCAGAAATAAATGGGACTTTTTCTTTCTATGGGTGTTTATTTATTTGTGTATTGTGTGAGCATGCACATAGAGGCCAATGGACAGCCTGCAGGAATTGCTTTTGCTGCTCCACTAGGTTGATTCCAGGAATCAAACTCAGGGTGTCAGTCTTGGCAAGCATCTTTATCTGCTGAGCTATCTAGCCAACCCAACAAGGTCTTAAGATCCATTTGGGTAATCATTAACTATACTATCATGGTTATTTCCAGATAATCTAATAACCAAGCTATCTCAGAGGTATGCATTGATTATTCTATTTTTTTCTTTGTGAAAAAATTCTGAGGATTGCCTATCGCAGCTGAATATTACCTTGAATAGTAACTTGAACTTCTAAAACAGCTCCTTCCCAAGTATTATGGGATTACAAATGCACACCACACTCAGATTATAAAACTCGAAGTCTATGGACTTCCTGAAGAATAAACAGCCCTCCATCCACTGAGTTACATACCCGATTGCTTATGTCACGATGTGGATATGTGAACATGCTGGGCAGTGAATTTAAAAAACTGGTAAAGGGAAAAGAGACAATGAGGATTGAAGATGCACAGCAGAATGTCGAGCCCACTTCTTAACAGTGTGGCTAGCAAAACCATCTTCAACAGCTGAGTCCTTTATGTAAGCCACCATGATGAGTGGGGACAAACCATGAAACCAGAGCAGAATACAGTGAGATGCTGAGCTTGGTAGAACTCAGTGCTGACCGCCAAGTGAATGTTCAGCCCAAAGAGTTGGAGATTGTGTAAGGTCTTCTTAGGATAAGGGGGAAGTCTTAATTACACATCAAGCATCTTAAAAGTCAGAGGCGGAGAAACAAGCTGCCTCAGCTTTCTGAAACAGAGAGTAAAGAGCCAAGCAATGGAAAGAGTGTTCGCAAGCTCAGGCCTCCACGGAAGAGTCAGTGTGTCAAGTCAAAGTGGGATATCATCTTCTCAGAGAGAGATACATTGGCACAGCCCACCCAAAACAGCATGCTGGGTTGGCAGTCAGGGAAGTGGTTGTGGAAAGATGTCCGCACCTCTAGCCCTGTCATGAGGCCCATTCCGTGTCTTCTCAGTGGCCAGTCACTGCTTCCTTCTGGTCTACCAAGTCATATGCCACCTAAAACGCAAGGCCTTCTGTTAGCTGGTACCACAACTCTTCTGAATCAGCCTAGGGCAGCTGAGCTTTCATTCATTCTACCGACAGCCTGTAGCACGCCAGGTGCTCAATCAAGCACAAGGACACATCTCACCTTCAGAATCCGAACTCTCTTAGGGCTGTGTAAAAGATGCATAAGTATAAAAAGTGTGGAGTCCCAGTGTGATGGAGCAGGTACAGGCTGCCAGAGGGATAGCTTCGATATAGCCCCTAGAGACGCTCACTGTTTCCCAAATAGATGATGACTAGGAGTTTCCAGAATTCTGAGGAAAGTTTGTAAAATCCAAGTGACAATTAATGAATCAATTAGCCAAGTAAGTACAGCAAAATATTAACCATATTGTTTGTGTGTAGTGAGGAGCTGTTGGGCGGCTCCTGGAGGGCTAGCTTTATACCCAAAATAATTACACGGAAACTGTATTCTTTTAAATACTGCCTGGCCCATTATTTTCAGCCTCTTACTCACATCTTGCTTTAACCCATTTCTAATAATCTGTGTAGCACCACGGAGTGGTGTCTTACCAGAAAGATTCTAGCATATGTCCATCTTGGGCTGGAGCTTCATCGCATCTGGCTCCCTGAGGAGAGGCACGGAGGTCTGCCTAACTTAGGAGAGGCGTGGCATCTGACTGAGCCATCTACCTCACTTCCTTCTTCCTGTTCTGTCTACTCCACCCACCTAAGGGCCAGTCTATCAGATGGGCCAGGCAGTTTCTTTATTAATTATCCAATGAAATCATCAGATAGATAGAAGACACACCTATATCATTTCCCCTTTTTCTGTTTAAACAAAAAAGAAAAGCTTTCACTTTAACATAGTAAAATTACATATAACAAAACAGTTATCATGCAAAAATTACAGTTACAATATTTATATCTACTTTATCTTTTATCATAACAAAGGAAAACAACTATATCTATCTATTCTTCAGCTCCATCAAAGACTCCAGAAGAACACAATATTACTTAAGTAAATAAGAAATATGCAATTTCCATATAACTCTAGAAATGATAGAGACATCTCGCTGCCTGGACAGTCACCCAAAGTTCTTTTGTATTGTTGGGGCATCTATCTTCGGCCTATAGGCCCACAGTATCCAGCAGAGTTTCCCATGAAGCAGGAAATTTCAAAGACAGTTCAGTCACTATCTGCTGTGTCCTGCAGAATGTCTCGCAGACTCTTTCATGAATCAGGAACCCAAAGAGATCATCTCACCTCTAGGCAAGTTCAGCAGTCCTCTCTCTGAGGGTTCTCTGTGTCCAGTTTATGCAATAGTCCAGGCAAGAGCAGTTTCTTGCCCAAATGGCTATCAAACTCAATAAGGAGCCTCTTCGATGCCCATCTTCCTCTTGAAGTAGATTGGTGCTGCCAGGAGCAGACATGTCTCATTGTCATGAAAAACCCTAAGTTATTAAGACATTTAAAATGCAATATTCTGTAGTCTTTGGAAGATATGAAGTATGCCTATCTAACTGAAATATATCTCTATATATCTAGAAAATCTAACTAACATGACTACAAGCTTAACTATTATCAATGATTACTCATTAGCAACCTATATTTCCTAATTATACACTACATTTTTAAATGAACTACACAATTACAATACCTTAATCGTTATTAGAAATACATATACATATAACAAAATAGACCTTAAATTTCTATCAATAAGGCAAAATTTATACCAATGTAAATTATTCATATCTATATCATCTCCCCCTTTAAATGTAAAAGAACATTTATAAACAATATTTGGGAATATGGACGTAGTTATTTCTCTCCAAACTGCTTCCTGCTGAATGGGGACGCTGTTAATCAGATCTTTCATGGTGTAACCTGTGTGCCAGGTTCATCTCAGTCATCAGTTGGGTGAAGTAATTTTCTGAAGGTGTTCACAACAACCTTTCAGGAGGGCGTGGTCTATCATACCATACTGGGACAGAAGCAATCCACAGTGTCTCATCCTCTGTGAAAACAAAAGGAGAATCTCTTTTCCAAAGTATCATATCCTTAGATCCAAATTCTGAAGTCAAGATATTTTCAAAATGTCTATGTTGGATTAGTTCAGCAGCATTTATAAACAAATATCTTTTAGCAGCTGTTGCTTCTTCCTCAGCATTCAAACAATTCAAAGAGAGCATAATAACATACAGTATCAAGATTCTCCGTATATTTTCCATCTTTATGTGGCTTTATTTTTACCTCTATTTCATTTATTTTTATACTTTTATTTTTTGAGACAGGTTCTCTGTATATCTTTGTCCTGGAATAACTCTGTAGACCAGGCTGTCCTTGAACTCTCAGAAATCCGTCTGTCTCTGCCTCCCCAGTGCTGGGATTAAAGGTGTGTGCTACAACACCTTGAACTCACAGAGATCTTTCTGTCTCTGCCTCCCAGGCATTCGGATTAAAGGTGTGTCCTGCCACACCTTCAAGTCACAGAGGTCAATCTACCTCTGCCTCCCAAGTGTTGGGATTAAAGGTGTATACCACCACAACAAACTACTTCCTTTTTCTTTCTTTCTTTCTCTTTTTTTTTTTTAACTGTAAGAACTTTAACTTTTAGCCTGCATGTATTTTAAACTCACTGCAAACCATTTAGAGGTTTTCTTTGTCTTTGAATCTCTCTTTACTGTATATCTCTCTTTTTCTGACCACACGAGTCTTTAATTTACCAAGCAATATAGGTAGGATTAAAGCCGTGGCTTTGACAGCTAGATCCAGCCCATTCCTTAGCTTTCCAGCCTCATGGCAGAGGTACCGGCTATAGCCTTGTTTATCACCACAACTCTGTGGCGGTTCAAGGTCCCTGCCAGCAAGCAAGCTGCAACAGTGTTAAACACTCAAAAGCTCCATAGTCAGGACCGCCTGCTTGAAAGAGTCAGAGTTTGCCCTGGTGGGACTGCCCAGAAAGCTGGCATTTTAAAACGGCACAGCTTTTTTCCTGCTACGGCTGAAAACTGAAAAACAAACGTTCAGCTTTTCATCAACACCATTTAAGTGTTTGGTGGCAGAACCTCTTAAAAGAGCTGCAAGATTTTGCTGCTAAAGCTGAGTCAGGAAGCCTCTCTTAGATGAGAGTGCTTTCTTACCTCTAGCAAGCAAAGCCAAACCTGAGAAATAGCTGCTACCAAGAAAACATGCTTTACTCTATTCTTTCCCAAGCTTTCTCAGGCTTTCTGTGGATTCAATTATCCACGTGGGCGCCATTCTGTAGTGAGGGGCTACGGGCCGCCTTCCCGCAGCCCCAGCTCCCGGCCACCGGCTAGCTTTACCCAAAATAACAACACACAAATTGTATTCTTTTAAACACTGCCTGGCCCATTATTTTCAGCCTCTTACTCACATCTTGCTTTAACCCATTTCTAATAATCTGTGTAGCACCACGGAGTGGTGTCTTACCAGAAAGATTCTAGCATATGTCCATCTTGGGCTGGAGCTTCATCGCATCTGGCTCCCTGAGGAGAGGCACGGAGGTCTGCCTAACTTAGGAGAGGCGTGGCATCTGACTGAGCCATCTACCTCACTTCCTTCTTCCTGTTCTGTCTACTCCACCCACCTAAGGGCCAGTCTATCAGATGGGCCAGGCAGTTTCTTTATTAATTATCCAATGAAATCATCAGATAGATAGAAGACACACCTATATCATTTGTGCTTACAGTGTGTCAAATGCTATTGTGCTGTTTGTCCTAGATTATATTTCCTGTAGCCCTTATGGTGTTGTGTGAGGTAGGTAATAACTTATTGTTTACAGAAGTTATGACAAAGTACCTAACACGGAAGAAATGTGCACTAATAGTACTGAAATATAGATTTGTCACTTCGGAATTCTAATATTTAGCAATACTAATTCCCAAGAGAGAGACAAGTGTAAATCCAAGTTTTGTTAAGGTCTTATGGTAACCATGAAATGGAATCAGTCTGGATGTCTATTAACTGATTAGTGAATGATGAAAATATGTTACATTTACACAATGGAATTTTGCCCATCCATAAACAAAAATACAAAACAAAAATTATGAAGTTCACAGGAGAATGGCTAAAACTGCTAAATACTACTGTGCCTATATATAGATAAGAAAGCTAGAGATAGATCCATGATAGGAAGAAAAAAGGAAGATTTTAGGGAGAGTGTGGGCAAAAGAATACATATTATATGAAAGTAGCAGAGGGTATGCTAGGGAGAGAAGGATAGGATAATCTGGAGCAGCAGGAGATGAGTGGTGTCAACCAAAACTAAATATGTATGAAAATGCCATAAAAAAACCCTTCTATCTATAAATGACTTAAAAAGAAATGTCAAAGAAAAGAGTTTGAGAGTCTATGGAGAGAGTTCACTGGGTTAAGTTCCTGCTGTGTAAGCTGGAGGACCTGAGTTCGCCACCCCTCCAACATGCCAGAAGCCAGGCATGGGGAGGAGCATGTCTGGAGGCCCAGTCTTGGTATGGAATGGAGACAGCCAGGGACCTAAGGCTCATTGACGAGCAGCTTTGTCGAGTTGGACGTGAGCCTGAGGTATAATGAGAGATCTGTTTCAAAAATAAATGTGCAGAGTCATTGTGAACCTTATGGTTCTACACACCAGTCCACACATATGTCCACACATGCAGGTACATACCTCACAAACACACAGCATCACATGCAAGTTTAAAAACAAACAAACAAAAATAGAGTTTAGTTAATTCTATCATTTAAGAGCACGTGTTTAGGGACTAGAAAGACGGATCAGTAGTGCCTACTGTTCTTCTACAATACCTGAGTTAAGTTCGCTTACCTGAGAAGTACAGATCATCAGGGAATGCTAAGGAAACTCCACTTGAAGGGTCTAGAGGCCACATGAGTAGTGGTTAGCAACCTCTCGTTGTCCTGCAGAGCTGTACCTTCCTGATCTTGCAGTCTCTGGATAAGATGCTCCTGTCACATGGGTAGTACCATCCTCTTCTTTTCTTCTGTTTAACCTCTGAAAATTTAAGATTCTCTCCGACATTTTCCTCTGAGCGTTCCACTTTATTATCAGAGGAGCTGACGTTTTCCATAAGATTCCGTATGCTTCCATCATCACCCTGAGTTAGTTGATTCCCATGCTGGTTTTTGTGTCCTACTGAATACTCTTCTTGAGAACACAGGCCACTGCTAAACTGTTTGGGGTTGCCTCAGTTCCTAGAGTTAAAACCAGGGCAGAGCTTTGGTTTAGCAGGCATCTCAAGATCAGTGATTGCTAAGTGACTCCTCATGTTTTGAGGGGAAACAAACAACACAAGTGTCCCAGTATATGCAAAATTAGATCTGGTTTATGCCTATTTTCTTAGGTAAGTTGTTCATAGGGATTACTAAAGTACTAGTGGTTGGCTTCAAAATAGCAGTTTAGATGATAAATTATTTGGTCACCCTACTAACAGGACAACCAGGATTTCTTTTCCTAATATTGTCATTTGTACAAACTGCTATTTCCAACACAGGCACCATTTTGTATCTTGTAATAAGGTGTGTTTAGGTTTGGGTATACGTTTTTATCATAGCATGGAGCGATAGGTCATCCTAGATACACTATTATCAAGTGGCCTGTTGCTCAGTTGATACATTCTACTGTCTAAAATAGTCACAGGTGACTTTTTCTAAGTGTTGTTCAATTCTCTTTGTGCATCTTCATCTACGTATATATACCACTGCATCAAATATGTATCTTCACATATATGTTGTATATATTATATATCAACAAGCTATTATTTTAGAAACATGTTTCTTTTGAGAAATTTTCTCATTCTGTGTCTCCAAGTAACCCAGGGAATTTGCAAAATTCTCTTGTCTCCCAAGTGCTGGAATTATTGGTGTTGTGCCACCATAGATGACTTCATGATTGATTTAACAATAATTACTTTAAATAAACAGGTATTCTCCCATAAGTCAGATTACTTATTTTGTGCATTTTCAGTATAAATTGATATTTCTTCAATGTATTTAATGGAAAAAAAGAACACTCCCTTTATTCATGAGCTCCCTAATTAAACAGATAGTCTGTCAACCTCAATGAATGATTATGCTAGTTAGTAAAGAATTCAAAGACTGACATCATTTGACTCTTGATTCAGCACAAAGTCAAAATGATCAGAAATCAAAAACAAAGTTTTCCCTTTCCTTCTTGAATTAGGTAGCTCGGCCTCCAGACAGACACTGTCATCACTTGATCCCCAGATTCTCGTTCAGTATTGCTTCATCTTCCTAAAGCACACAGCCAGACTGCAAGGGATGACGCAGACTGATATTCCTTGTAATCCACAGTTGTGTTTCCTCATTCCCGAGGACAAAGTGCCATTCGTCACGGGGAATCATTCAAGTGTGCCTTGGCTAATCTGTGTTTACGAGATAGCATAGAAGTATTTTGTTTGTGTCTGAGAAAAGAGTTATAAATCACACTTCTGTAGATCATAAATACACATTTATCTTTAGAATGTATCACCAACTGAGTCATTTTGATGTAAATATTGCACCTCTCAAATATAATGATGATAATAGAGGCTGTGATTCGAGGAACTGTACAAGTGCTCTCTTCAATAACTGAAAACATTTAAATTCACCGAATCTTTAACATCCGTGTGGAGTGGTAGACAGACGTGCCATGAGGTGGGACTTAGAGAAGTTGTGATTATTTACACTGGGAAATAACAAAACAAACTCCCCGACTTCTGTCAAGAATGGCACATAATTTCTTTGTTGGTATGTATGGGCCATGATCATTCAAAGCCTGGGAGCCCCAGGCTCTTCATTCCCTTGACTTCTATCATCATAAAGGACTCCCTAGGAAAGGGTTGGAGATGGCATGAAGGCACCCACACCTGTCCATGCTCCTTCCCTACTCCAAGCTTTGGAAGACTGACAGACACCAGTTTTTTGGTAGGAGGACCCTACAACCACAAAGAATTTTTCTTTTCGTAGTTCCTAACTTGCTGCCATCTTTGTCTTGAAACTACTGTCATTGCCTGTGATTTTACTTGAGGATGAAGGCACAGATTTTTATCTGTATCTTCTGTTCTCTCAATGGAGAAAATAAAAAGTACACCTACATTCCTTTCTAAGTGGCAGTATTATAATTCAGCAGATTTCTGGTTCTCACTGAAACCTGGAGTTGAATTGCCTTGAGCCGGAAGGCAGTCAAGCTGCTGTTTTTCCCTGAGCTGTATTTCTCTATAAGCATCTAATTGTTTCAAAAGTGATGTACAGTATGTGAAAACCTGAATCTGATGCAAATAAGTCTGTGTGGCACTAACGCTAACAGGTGTTCTCATTAATGTAAGTAGACATGGAACAACTCTTGAATGTTTTATAAACACTCAAAATCATTGCCAAGTATGTTACAATAGCACAGAAATACTTACATATGGGAGCATCTTTTATTCCTATTGTACAACCTCAGCACTTGCTAGCAATAGGCTTGTATGAGTGATAACACTTTCATTTGCGTAAGTCACCATATCTGAAAATTAGCTAATGTGTCTACGTGGAAGTGCTTGTGGCATAAATAGTACCATCTCCCGGCAGACATATCTTGTTTAGTAATGGTAACAATGCCTCAGTGAAGCTAATGATTGCAGCTCTGAAGAATCAATAATAAATATTCTACATCATGGTGGTCCTCTAAGGAGCTGACCTGTTATCTTCTGAATTAGCTCCAAAAATCTTAAAATCATGTCCATTTCCTTATATTACATCTCACAGGTAGGAATTTCCAGACACAGGGTGGGATGTCCGTGAAAAACAGCATGGATTATCGCTCCCTAACACAGCGTAGCTTAGAAATGTGATCGAAAGCACTGAAATCCAATCAACCCTTGGTGTTTCTTGGCTCCTCCAGTTTATAAACCTGTTTTCTGATGACTAAAATGTGTTGGTTGATGGAAAAATACCTTCCTTTGACAGTTCTTCTCAAAGTTCAGGATGTTTTCTCTAGCCTATCTTGCTAAAGTGGATAGCAGTGCATATCAGTTACCAAATATTACGTGAACTAATGAAAATCTTATTGCACCTTTCGGGCTTTTATTGTAATAAAAGATGAGTTAAATTTATCATGTCAAATCAAACAATAAAATAGTATTCATTCACTGTAGTGAATAAAGTGGATCTTTTTTTATCTATCTGCCATCTTAATAGCTTCTATATTTGTGAGGTGTTCAGCCACACATAGGCATTTGCCAGTGACCTCGAGTAATTAGAGCATAAGAGGACAATGGAAAGATCCACAGGGAGCTGAAATTTATATTTCTGTTGTGTGGTGTGACAAAAGAGACATGGTTTACGTGGGTGTTTGGAGTGATGTTCATTTTAGGAACGCCTTTATGGAAAAAGTGAGATCCAAATTGATTTGGATGGGACGACAGAGGAAGTCAAGGTTCTGGCAGAGACACAATCTTATCTAAGGGAAGTGGCAAACACTAGGATAGGACCATTAGGAACAAAACGCTCTCTGCCTGTCTGGATTCTAGAAGTGCAAAAGGAAACTGAGGAGCACAAAGCTGTGGAACCAAAGGAGCCCCAGCACACATGATGTAGCAGCCCAATGAAAGGACTCTCATCACTGCAGGGACGGGGGGGACAAGCTTCTGAGTGACAATCCCACAATGTAATGGGAGTTCCAAGTTGCACAGATCATTTTACTGTGGCTGCCCTGTGTGGTCTGGAAGAGACATGACTGATGTCATGGAGGAAGTGAAAGATGGGGCAACTCAGTCTGCCTGGGGGGGATAGTTTCTTTAGAGTTGCATGCATACAAATTTTCATAAAGGTATACATGCTGCTTATAGTAAGATAAACACATAATGTTTATGAATGGATCCAAAATGGGTACAAAGAAAAGTATAAATTTAGCCTCTCTTATGGAAAAGGAGATTTTGTACTTCCAAGATAATTTCCTTATTTGTATATTATTTATTTTTAAAAGATTTTATTGAAAATAGA
Organism: Arvicola amphibius; assembly: GCF_903992535.2. NCBI lineage: Eukaryota > Metazoa > Chordata > Mammalia > Rodentia > Cricetidae > Arvicola > Arvicola amphibius. Next base: position 36,558,432 of record NC_052053.1, on the reverse strand, counting down.
TTCATCTCTCATACAACACTTCTTGAGCACAGTTTCTTTTCTCTTTGCTCCTCCCTGCTCCCCTCATCTCCCCTCTCCCCAGACTTCTCCTCCATTTCCTCTTCAGGAAAGAGCAGGCCCCCAAAAGATGGCAGCCAAACAGGACAAAACAAGATACAATAAGACAAGGCAAAACATCTCATGTGGAGGCTGGACATAGCAGCCCAATAGGAGTGAAAAAGTCCCAAGAGCAATCAAAAGAGTCAGAGATACATCTGCTATAACAAAACACCAAGCTAACAGGCACAACATTTGCACAGAGCACCCAATGGAGAACCATGCTGGCCTGTTGCTGGCTGTTTCAGTCTCTGGGAATCCATGTGAGCCCTACTTAACTGATTCAGCGGGCCATGTTCTCCATTCCCTCTGACTCCTACAATCATTCCTCCCCCTTTTCTTGTGATGTTCTCTGATCTCCAAGGGGAGAATCCAATGGAGACCTCCAGAGTAGACTCACTCTCCGTATGATATCTGGTTGTGGGTCTCTGCACCTGCTCCCTTCAGCCACCAGAGGACGTCTGTCTGACGACAAGAAGACAAACATCAGATCTTTGAGTGTAGGAGAGGAATCATTTCATTGATATTTTTTCCAATTGTGTTTGGTTCTACCTAGGTCTCTGGGCTAACCGGTGTAAGGTTCCTGAATTTCCAGGCAGTGTGGGGCATGGTGTGGGCCTCGAATTAATCCAAACATTGGATGCCACTCCCACAAGGTCTAAGTCACCATTATCCCAGCACATCTTGCAGGCAGGGCAGTTTGCAGGTTGAAGGTTTTGTGACTAGGTTGGTATCCAGATTTCTCTTTCTGTAGTCTTCACAGTACCTTCTTGTACCAAAAAGACTAGAACAGAGGAGGGGTGAAGGTTCCATGCAGGCAGGAGCATGACCTCTTCACATTCAAAGAACTGTGTGGATGTTGTCCTTTGCAATGAACCCTATTGCCAGTTTTCAGAGAGCGACCTTCTGTATTAGTATCAGCCTGGGATTTTAAGAATCTCCCTGGAAAACCCTCAGCCAACAACTCAGTTGAATATAACCCACTACTACCACTAGAAGCCTTGGCTGGCTACAAAAGATGGCCAGTTCATACTCTATGCTCCATCGCCAAAAGTCCTCACTAGGATTTCCACTGCACTAGGTTTTCCAATTTAGAAAAAAAAATCTTTAAATTGGGCCTTACATGAATAAAAACAACAATAAAGTCATTCCACTTTGAAACTGATGGAGGCAACAGGGGTTCAAATGTCATGAGACTGCATGAGTTAATAGACAAACATGACTATATCTCAGGGAGTAAGTGAATTCATGGCAGGAACGGGAGCAGGGGACACAGGTCGTGGACCGATTCATTTATGTTGAGATGAATACTGTTCTCAAAAATCAAGATCCAAGGAACTCTTCAGATAACGTCATATGCCCTCAGTTTTGTTCCTTTGCTTTCCCAGTTGTTTGTTCTCAAAAGCACGGCAGGCGACTTCAGCTCACACGACAGCTCTGGGAACTGCCAACCTGACTTCTAATCAGTTAGGCAGTATTCTTGCATGAATATTAAGGGGACTGTTTCTCAATACTTAAAACATTTTAACACAGATATATAATGCAAGTGAGTTTTTGTTTTCTTGTTTGTGTGTCATGGCTAGGGAGTTTAAATATATTGCTAATAAAGAGTTGGCAAGGGACATGGGCATGAGTGTGCACTATAGGGCCAACTTCATTATGCAGAACAAACCTCTGATGCAAGAATTCATGGACCAAATTATTTAAGTGTCAAAAGTACAGCTCAATTTCAATTAAAAAGCATTGTTTCTTGAAAGGCTGCCCTTAAACCTTATATTTCAGAATGCTCTTGAGATCTGTCGAGTATGTAGTTCAACATTTGTTTGCTTTTCATTAAATAAGAAATTGCTTACATGGGCAGGTTATGTTCATATGATGACACCACTGAGGTTTCCAATAAATGTGCATGCAAATCAATCACCCAAATGCATTGAAAACATGGCCAATAAACATCTGGAAACTAATGAATACACATTTGGTGACACAGGGGGAGCTGTGGAAACACAGGGTCCATTGGTGGTCAGGCTGATTTAGTGACTGCAAATTTAGGAAGAGTTCACAGCATCAGAAGGAATGGGGCCATTGTGACATAGACTTCAACATCTTTCAGATATGTAGAACATTTTCCGTCCCTTAAAAACAAATATTCCCTCAGAAAGTATAAAACATCTTTCTGACTTGCAAAGTTTTTGCAGTCTATCATTTAAATTACTTAAATAAAGGGCGCTTTACCGCTCCCCAAAGTGAGAATATAGCACCCTCCACGCATATTAGCTTGATCTTCTTGACAGACCAGAGAAGTGTTTGTGTGTGCCAATTAAAACAAAAGTGAGTCCCTAGTGGCTTGTTCCTCATACAACTTCTGAAGACTGCTATCTTTGTTTGCTAGGGTAACCCTGAATAAGGCTGCGCTCCAACGCAAACAAAGTTTTTAACCTTTCATGACAGATGAGGGTTACAAATGCATTTTAATAAGAGAGTTACCAAAGCAACGTTTTCCTGTAATCACCATATATTTACTTAACATCCAGCAACACTGGGAGCACAAGATAGATACTTTCTCAAAAAGTGACAAGGAACATTCTGGAAGACACACTGACGACCATTCATGTCAGGCTGATGTTTCACCCTTAGTTTTAGTTAGCTTTACTCTGAAAAGCTTTTATTTTATTTATTTTTTTTTTAAAGTTTGGAGTTACTCAAGGAGACTGCAATTTGAAACTAACACAGACCCGATAATATCATTCCTTCAGTGGTAACAAATGCCTCTGAGGCCCAGTAATTGAACTTTAAGTATAACCACAACAACCTGTACTTGATCATCTATAGCAAAGAGAATGACGCAAGATGAAAACAATGTTAGCCTGAACTGTTATTCTTTATAAGCTTTTACTGCTTCAATTTTAGGTCTTGCTATCTCATTATGGCATAGTCAAAATATACATCTATATTTTATTCGCTGAGGATTCAATAAAGATATGGCCAAAATTAATATCACAAAATAATTCATGTTCACTCCAGATAAGTTTAGTATAGTTTGACATAACTTTTTATTTCTACTTAATTTAATTCAAGAGCAGTGATACCATCATGAAATACAAAGTATCTCCAAATGTAATAGTAATCCAATTTCCTTCCTCTTGCGTGTTTCTAGACCACTATAACCATGTCATTTAATATGCCTTGAGGCTCCTTGGTCATTTGGCATCTTTTTATATACATTTCCTATGCATAATTTCAGAGTACTTAAGGTGGACTATCTTCTTGAGTTCTTTGTCAAATTCTAATTCTAAGAAACTGTGGATGACATGCATTAGAATGCTGGGTTCCTTTAGTTCTTTCTAGGATTTGAAATTTCTGAATGCCTCAAATTGGCCATAAACACATTATTTTTCATAGCAAAAGAGTAGTTATTTTTAGAAAGATGAACAAAAAATGATAAATATAAGGATAGAGATGCTGTTTTCACTGCTCCTTTTTTATGATAGCAGTAAGCAAGTGAACGAGTTTGTCCATGGTCATTTCTCTAACTTTTTTGACTGACGTGAAATCATTAAGGGCCTTTTCTGTAGACTTATGGAGCTCTCTGTTGGATACAACGGGGTGCTTTCAACTGTTGCACTAGAAATAAAGGTTTTTAGAGTCTCTTAATTCTCTAAGTTAAAATAATGCCAATTTCATAGCTTGGCATCTTCATCATTTACTTCATTTGAAAAAATACTTTATGATGTAGAGAAGCTGTACTGGAGATGTTTAAGTGCTTTGAGATCTTTAAAGCTAGCTTCACTTTGCATATAAAGTGGTAGTATTTATGTCCTCAATACCCCCAAGTTCTGATACCATCAACCTTTGAAAATAACCTATCATGGCCAACAGTTATACACAGTTCCAAGATGCAAGTGCAGCCACAATAGGTACGCCCTCCTTGTCATGAGTATGGTCTATGCCACTCACATTGGGACCTAGGATAAGTCATTTTCTATGATTATTTGTCTTAATATGTAGGTGACCTATGTAGCCAAACAGATTTACAGTTCTTAACGGGGAGGGTCATAGATCACTAACTTCAAACACTGCTCCCTGTATTTAATGGATAATCCATCAGTCTTTGTTGATAATTAGATATGTAATCAATTATAAACATGTCTTCTCATATAAACATACTATAGACATGAAATTATCTGTAGCATTTATTATGCAACTGAAAAGGTAGTACTTCAGAGAGAAAGAAAGGAGTACAATGACATCTTCACTTGCCACCCCAGACATATTTGAGTTCAACTGAAAAAAAAAGTTAGTAATATTTGCCTATTAAATATGGTTTGCTTATGCATCAATGTACCCATTGATAATTATCATACTTATTTAGCTATTATTTACAAAAGACAGATAATGGCTCAGTTCAAATGTGTGCTATGTTTAATCTGTGTAGCCATGAGCAGTTTTATTCTTTATTATTTTTAACTTTCCCATTCTCCACATTTTATCTATCGCCAATAATCAGAAAAAGAGAAGATTTAAAAATAGTTCATTTCTATGTTAATAAAACCAAAGAAGTTTTTATTACTATAAATGTCATAATACATAGCTATTTTTCATCCAAATTAAAATCTAATACTGCCTTGTTGACGATAATGATACTTGAAAACGTCAGAAAGGACACCAGTTAAAAATACAAATGCTATCTTTTAAGAATAAAACACTATTCTTTGAAGATGTTCTCAGTTAACATAACAATATTCAATTCACGTAAAAAAAATTGTCCCATTGGGCAATGGTGGTGCATGCCTCTAATCCCAGCACTCAGGAGGCAGAGGCAGGCAGATCATTGTGAGTTCGAAGCCAGCCTGGTCTACAAAGCTAGTTCCAGGACAGTTAGGGCTGTTACATAGAGAAACCCTGCCCCCCCCCCAAAAAAAATCCCAACAAAACAAAACAAATTGTCCCACCACAAGTCCTATCAGTGGAGCATGGAATTTACAAACTCAACTCTCTCTATGGAGGGACCAAAGATACAGACCAAAGTCCCATGCCCATGGGAGACTATAGTTAATGAATTTCAGAAAAGTCCCAGGAATGTGCCTACTCTTCCTGTTGGTGGGTGACTGCTTATAGAATTTCTTGACGTAAATTTGTCACTAACAAGAATAGAGATGGGCCCACACTTTGAGTCAAACTGTCTAAGGCGTTCACAGGGCAGTGCTGGCGTCTTTCAGGCACCGCCATTGATGATTCACTCATGGTTTACAGTTGTAACCAATAACTGCTATATGTACATTTCCTGAGAAATACCGAGGCAAATGTCTCCAAATATTTAAGCATATTTTTCATCAATGATGCTAGTGCCCTTTGACAAAGCTGCTTTGTGGACTTGCTATAGACCCTCACAAAAAAAAAAAAAAAAAAAAAAACCCAATATAGACTATTAGAGATGCAGGATTTCATTAGATATGTGACTAGGTGAAATTCCAAAGAGAAGGTTGGCTGGCAGTTCTGCAAAAACCTGTTTTGTTTTCTGTAAATTTTGTTTTCACTACCTTAACCCTGCAGGTCCCAAATAGCACACAAAGAAGGGTCCCATTAGCATGGCTTCACGGTAGCTCCCTTCTGCCCCAAATTGTACATTGCCGTAAACTGGCATCGTGTGCCGTTCAATCGAAAGGTTTAGGGCAAGCTAACATTCTCCACCCATGTCCTCCACTGCCGCCAGAACCTGTGTGTGAAAAGCTGAAGATTCAATCGTTCAAAGTACAAAAATGATTCACCACCCACTTATCAGAAATTCTGAAGGGGCAAGACCACAAAAAACAGAGAGAGAGAGAGAGAGAGAGAGAGAGAGAGAGAGAGAGAGAGAGAGAGAGAGAGAGAGAGAGATTGGGAAGCTGAATTAAGTGGACTTTACCTGGCAGAGATTGAAAAAGTGCCTTTCTGTGTGAGTCTGGAGTGGAACAGAATAAAGTCAATTACTGGCTGCAATTAAGAAGTGGATGCATTTAAACTGTAGGGAGCAGCAGCAGACCTCTCCACACTGCCTAGGAACTCCAAAGATTACCGGGAAGACAGAGAGGAAGATGTGAGCAGGATGCCTCTGATTGGGTGATTCAGAGGAGCTGCGTTCACAGATCTCCTGATTCTAGCTTCCCAGAGTGAATTTATAAGTCACTGATTATGTATGATTAATGCCGTAATATATTTAGACAAAGAAATTTTTAAAATACAGCTTGTGTTTGGCTATGTGAGCAGGAAAAGGCCCATTCTGAACTGTGCATCTCGCATCAAAACGGCAAAGGCAATGCTGAAATTTACTTGCCACAGTTTGAATTTACAAGGGCAAAAACCCAAACAACTCTTTTTGTTCCCCTTCAAGATACAGTAAATCTAATTATACTTTTTCTTTTCCTTTTAAATGTTGTTCCTTTTACAATTTTAATAATGTATTTATACCGGTTTAAAGTATTATATTATAGTGTACTTTGTATTTGGGAAACTCATTTTTCTTTATGTATAACAACAAATTGTGATGTGTATAAAATATTAATAATCAAAATATCTAAATTTAAAATCAAAGTAAAAGTTGAGGACAATACTAGATTTCTTGTGTTACTTACAAGTGGCCTTATGTTTTTAGAATTTAGTTTCTGAGGCAGCACTTTAGAAAGTAAATATTTGTAATTCTATGTAAGTAAGGAGCATGTCATGGCAATCAGATAATTAGAAAAATATCATCCTGGCTTTCTTTTCATGGACACATGGCTATTTTGAACCACCCCAAATTTTACATGCCATTTTACTTCAAAAGAGGGAAAGAAAAAGAGTAATTGGATCCAGTAATCTGTCAGATTTTAGGGTGTGTAATTAATCCTATTACTTTCCAATTTTTCCCTTTTTATAATTTGGCCACTTCTCTCTTTACTGAAGAAAGAACCAGAATTGACACTGGAACTCATGGCACCTAAGAATGTGTTCTTGGCAGTCCTCACTAGGATTACAACTCTTTAAAGGCTTCTGAAAATAAAATAAAAAATACATTTTTTCACATATGTGAACACAAAGATTTCTTTAAAATCCCAAGATCAACATCAAATATTTCCGGGAGTTTATGTGACAGTTTATGTGAGTTCATATAGCATTGATAGTAAATCTAGAGAATGCAGGCCCTTTAGTGTATGAAACATTTGTAACATGCTAAGACATATTTATCCTATGTATACTTTGTGTTACAATATTGACTTAAATAGGTCAGTGTACCTGTAGAAATTATACAGACCAATGGTCTGAGTATATCTCATCATAGTGCCTCTCTGCACACATACAGTTCTGATTACAATTCCCAACATCCTTAAATGACAGCAAAGGATACTTAAATATGTAGATTCATGCACACATGATACTTAAATGATACTTAGATGTATCAATGCATAGACTGATAAATATTAATATTTATGATACTACCAGTCATTTGTCATTGTGGCTGATGCAATAACACCAGAACGTTTAGACCAAATAGCCAATGCAAGATCATTTATTGTATTAAATACTCAAGCAATAACCATACCTGTCTGCAAACTATATTCTATTTATACTTGAAAAAAAATATCAAGGTAATTGTTTTTAAATGGTGCCACAAAAATTATTGGAACCTTCAGAATAAGCCATTTGGGGTTAACCTTTGTCACTTTACTGATAGAATTCCAAGCCAGCCTGTGTGATTTGGGGTTTTTCTGAACCTGTGCCACCTTTCACCATTCACCGATTCGCGCTTGCAGGGCTGAGCAGAGGTAACTGGCTCCTGACGGATTTTTTTTTGAAATGCCAAATCCTCTAAAGTTCTGTCGCCTGGCTTGATGTGTGGCAGTTGTTGAGAAATGTCTGTCCTCTTGCTCCAAAAGAAGGTCAATAATACAAAGAGAAAACCTTCACCATTCAGATTGGCCGCCTCATAGGAAAAACATGTCCACTTCCACGCTAATCAAATTCTCCCCAAACAAGTCCTTTACGGGTGGAATCAAAAGTATTGCTTGCGGTGTTTTGATAGGGTCCTGTCCTCTCTTGTGTCTGCAGGGAAAGATCCACTGTGGTGAAAAGTCACGGCATTGCCAACCACTTGACAGCACTGAGAGGCGGGAAACTGATGATGAGTTATACTTTCTACCAAAGGTTCTAATATGCAAATGAAAGCGCATCCTAATACACTCTCTTTGCGAGGAAATTGGTCCTTCATGACTTTCCTATAGAGCTTTACTGTAGGAAGACAGGAACGGCCCGAAGTTATTCATCTGAATGACCTTTTGCAAAAGTTGGCATTAGTCTCTTTGGTAAATAATCTGTTTTAGAGCCCTCCGTAAAAGAAAATCAAATATAGAGATACTATTAGATTTGAATAAGACAGACAGGAAAGAGCCAACAGTCCAGAGTGAATTCTGACACAGGCTGCGCACTTCTGTTGGCTTTTATCTTATGCATGCACTGTCTGCACCCCTCCACTTCTTGTCTTCTTTCTCCTGATGCTGGAGAGAAAGCAACTCAGCTTTAGTCCTGCTCTGAGTTAATCTTTCTACTACTAAAACAATCATGTATTTGTTATGACATGAAAAAAACAGTTTACAGAGAGAAGTTCAAAATGATAGTAGTGGCCTTAGTTCCCAGAAAGACAATTACGGGAATACAAGGAAACTTGTCCATGTGATAAACTTGTTCTTGAAAAGGGCTTTTTCACGTAAGAAATCTATCTAACATGGTGCTCTTTCCTGTCAATTTTTCCTCTCAGATCACAACAGCATCAGGAAATGAGTTCCTTCTCCAGTCAGATATTGACTTCATCATATTGGATTGGTTCCATGCTATCAAAAATGCAATTGACAGATTGGTATGTATTTGTTTGGGCTGTTACATTTATTAATTAAAATGTAGTCATTTAAATCTTACTGTTCAGGCGTATAACATTCACACATCTAAATGGATCCTACAGCTGAGAGATATTAGCTATTTTAAGCTTAATAAAGAACATTAGGAACCTTGCTTGCTGACAGGATTTGTGAGGTAAATGCCATTTAATTTCTCTCCTTCAAAACTGCTGTGTTCTTTTTCTAGAATAACACAGGCATTCATTTATTGGAGGTTGTAAAATGCACACAAGCGCTTCAAAAGTATTGCATTTTTACATTTTCCATTTATGTAGTCTCTAATATATATTCTGGAAAGTAAATATCTATGCATTTATGACTGTACTTACTGTTATAATGCCACAGATAAAAATCATTTATGCTTGTTTTTATTATTTCCCAGCTAAGCTAGAATGTTCTTCTCAAGAATGTTAGACACCTAGAACTTCAGGAAGTTGACTTAAATAACACACTCAGAGTATACGTTTTAAAGGCCTAAATTATTTAAAACTGTTTCTTACTAACTTAATTTTAACTCACTATTATTTATAAAATTATTTGGAAAATGTTTTTGAAAGCTTTTAATAGCTTATAAAATAGGAGAATAGATTCAAAATCTTTCATTATATCCTTTTTAAGATCAAACTCTACAAATTAAAATAGTCTTTCCATACCATCAACAGAGTCTCCATAAAAAAGAGAGCAAACACATGGATTATTAACTTTAAATATGAAGTATAAGTCCAAAATTTCTGAATTTGAAGGCAGAGCCTATTTACTAGCTGCGTGGTTTGGGAAAGGTGGGTTCTTTTCCTTCTGTCTGTTTCCTCAGTATGTGGCGGCCCTGCTGGATGCCTGAGAGGAGTAACTGAGCTGCTGTTCTTTGAATAATTCATAGCATTTAGTGAACGCTATTTTGATGTATGAATCAGTGTAAGCATTGTGCTTAGATAGAGGCCATCTCACAAAAATAATTTACTTATTCCAAAGTCTGGTTACATTTAGTATCAAGACAAAACACGAAAGAGTTTGGTGAATGCTTTCTTCCTAGTAGAAGTATTCAAGGTATTGCTTGTTATTTCCAGCCAAAGAATCCGACTTGCCAGTCCATGGAGTTGTTCAAGCTCCAGAGATCCTCAAGTACTGAACTGCTGAGTCATCGCCACGGTGATAGAAAAGAACAGAAACCAGAGAACAGGAAGTCTTTCAGTGAGTGTTTTCTTTGAGTTGCTCATTTTACCTCTGTCTAAATGCAGTGCTTATGAAATATAAATGCATTAAAATGAGATTTAAGCCAAAGCCAGACTACTTTGCAAGGTTCACAACCATTTCCTACCTAGGGATTCATGCGCTGGAGGGCAGTCTGGGCATTCTGCTCACATCGTTGTTGGTAATGTCTTTTGAGAAAATAATTGTTCCAAGGTCATGGTCTCTGCTTACAGCAAACCTCTGATTCTCTGAGTAATGGCCATGGAGTTCAGATCGGTGATTGATTTTGAGAGTGGGAAATGTCAAGCATCTGGCATGCTGACCATTTGATTTTCATACATTAAAAGACACAAGTGACCACCACAGTTGGCCCAACTAAGCCAACAGCCTATGCAACAATCCACACTTCCAGAATACCAGGAAGATGTAAGATGTGTGTTGCAGAGTTGGCAGGAAATGTGACATCTGAATGGTTACTGAAGTTACATATACTCGAAAGTTCTACTTCTGAAACAATAGAATCTGGAGTGACAACAACTTATGCCATTTACATGATGGTCTGCAAAATCGAATTTTTTTTAGGCATTCTGCTTCCTTCTCAACAAAAGGACATTATTAAAAACCTGTTACATGTATCTCACTGAGTAAAATTGAGTCCTACACTTCTGAAAACACATGCAGATATATTTCATATGAGAGAAAGCAGTTTCCCAGTCTTAAAAATTATAGCATCTTCCATGAACGTTCTATCTAGCTACTTTTAGACATTTTTTTCTCTGTCTAAAGGTCTGTACGTAGTTAGATCCTAGCTTTTGAAACTTAAAAACAAGTCAGTAAGCTGAACTTCCAATACATGTAGTGCAAACAAAAATGTATGGTAGATGATTATATTTGCTTTTACATATATATATATATATATATATATATATATATATATATATGTCTTAGGAAAGTATGTGTATGTGTGGCAACATGTTCAAAGCTGAATTATTAGGATCCACAGTTTTCGAAGTTACAGGAGAAGTTGAGTAGAGATTCCTTTTTCAAAGGAAGGCACTGTTGAAGGCCTATACCATAGTTTGCTACAGCTACCCAAGACTGATTGAGCTAGCCATTTGTGTGATGCAGCAGTTGAAGAAGGTTCTCACTGCCTATGCCTACAGAGTACACAGGGAATGGGTAGAGAGACTCAGGAATGTCTTTTAAAAGATTTTATTTAGAGTTAATTTCATTTGCATAATGTTTTTCTTTAATTCTTGAGTTTTCCCCTTTCATTTCCCATGATAAGGTATAAGGTAAGATTAGAGCATTAGAATTCAGTTTTAAGTATATGTTTAATGTTAATTACATAAGTATTTTGTAGTAAACACACAAGGGTTTGTGATACAGTGATTAGCAAATCTGAAATCTGAGATTTAATTACAGCTGTGGAAGAGAACTTGACTTGCGTTTAAACCCTGAAGCAGTGGGGAAAAACATTTGCAACAGCATGTTTGAGAAACTGAGGCTGACATATCCTGTATTAAATGGTAATTATATTAAAGGTTTTAGAATGATTCTTAGAAAAGAAATTCTATGGAAAGAATCTTCAGCCCTTCTTCGTATTCTTTTTCCCCATTTGGAAAGACAATCATTTAATCAGTATGAGAGCAAAGTCATTCTTGTCAAAAGATGGGGAGAAGGCAGGTATTTATTCAAATCAAAATCTCCTTAATTGTACAATGACTTTTAAGTTAAAACATCACTAATATAAGACACTATTTTGTGTTGCAATGAGCCGCTTGTTTGTCCCAGCCGCCTGGTTAGCTTAGACCCGAAATCACACAGAAACCAGATTATTTAAATCACTGCCTGGCCCATTAGCTCTAGCTTCTTTATTGGCTAACTCTTACATATTAATTTAACCCATCTCCACTAAACTGTGTATCATCATGTGGCAGTGGCTTACCAGCAAAGATTCAGCATGTCTGACTCTGGCAGTGGCTCCATGGGTCTGTCTGACTCCACCCTCTTTCTCTCAGCATACAGCCTACCTTCCCTACCCACCTAGTTCTGTTCTGCCCTTGCAATAGGCTCAAAGCAGTTCTTTGTTCATTAACCAATAAAAGCAACACATAGACAGAAGGACATCTCACACCAATTTTGTATATACTGTACCCCTAATGCTGTGCCAAGTGCTTATCTTATACCAACTCATCAATCCTAAGAAACAGTTACCTTTTTTAAACCTATATTTTGAATGTGGTAGCCAAGGCACCTAGAATGATGGTAATGTGTGTAATACAGTTAAGAGACACATGTTGAACTCAAGAAATCTGTTTTTACAACCTGCTCTTTTAACTGCACTCTGTAGTTAGGTGAACAAATAAACATTAAGCTGTTTCGAACTTGCCCTTGGGTGGACCTTTGCTAAAAAGTAAAAATGAAATCTATACACGTCAGCTAACTTAAACCAAGATGCCAGCACTCTTAGATGAATTTTACCATTAAAATAAAAAAGTCCATTTAGTCTTTAATGCTAACCATAATTTTCAAAACTCTTTCTTGCCCATGTCTTCTTGGCTGTGTAGAGTTGTAAGACTTCTTTCAAGGTAGGACACAGCAAATCACTGTTTAAACTAAGTTATATCTGATCTTATGAGTGTATTTATTTTCACTTGACCTATCTGCAACATACTAAATTAGACCATGGGTTTGAAATCATTGAAGCATGTTTTCTATTTGGCTTTTTTAAAACTTCAAGTAGGAGCTCCCATGTGTGAAACCCTTATGAACTAGGTCTTATATTTGAATACCCAAAGTTTAGATTTTTTAAATCATACATTATGTTTTAAGTCACTGTCTGAAGATTCGATAATTACGTGGAGTCACATTGACAGTGATTACGCCCTTATTAGTAGTCCAAGCACAAACTCTATTGTCTGTTTGCTGCCTTTGGCTTCCTGTGCCCTTGAAGTTCCCATGAGTTTTGTCGCCAAGATTGTAAGCAGAAAAAGCCAGAATTACTTTTTTAAAAAGGCATGTGAATATCATTAGCAGCTAACAGGTGGTCATTTCTTTGTCCAGTTTTTCCGATTAACATGGGAAAAATATGTTCTCCCAATGAGTGAAATCAGAAAGTTGAGTTAAAATATACTTTCCTTTAAAAAAAATATGATTCCAACCTGCCAACACTATCAAGTACTAATCGGATATTTTAAGATATCAGTTGAGTCTAACAGACAAGAAGCCAGAAAATTCTATGAGAGGGCCAAATCACTGTGAGAAATTCAGGACAGCAGCCTGGGATGAGAGCAGGAGATCAGCTCTCTAGGGAAGGCTGCTATGGAAAGTGAAGAGTCAATCAGACACAGTGCTCACAGATTTCTCCAAGGAGAGAGAGAGTCTCTCCCACTGATGGAAAATAGGAAAGGCCCAAATATAATCATGGCATCACATTACTTGGGAGAGCTTTTTTAACTTTTCCAAGTGTTCCTTTCCAGAACTATAAAAATGGGTCTGATAACATCCTTCTAGGATCATGTGAAAATTTGAAATTGGAGATGTAAATACTTAGTTCACAGCAGGCACTCAATAAATAGGAGCCTCTTTTATTATCCTCCATGTCTCCAAGCAGATGGCACCAAGACGGGTATGAGCCAAGGGTGGTGTCTGATGGAAGGCTGGAGCAGGGCACACACACTCTGCATCCTTCTCCCTGAGGGTACAGGAAATACAGGAGAGGAGCCAGAATTGGATATGGGAGTCATAGCTGCAAACGTCTAAATATGAGCAGCTGGTCCTTCCCCTGGCACCTCCCCAGGTGAAAATGGCAGCCAGGGCATTCTTGGGAGCAGCACGTCAGGACCCAGTAGAATGGAGCCAAGAGATGCCCTTGATTACTTAATGCCCAGAAGAGCATGTCATTAAGAAGTCCTGGTTAATGGAAAGCTTCAGCATCCAGCAAGTACTTCAGACAAAGCTCTGATTTATTCCCGTATTCACAGTCATCGAATATGAATGTTGTTTCTTAACAAATACCATTAAAATGTACACAAAATTCTTGCATTCACTGCTTTGCTTTCAAATAAAAACAGACAGACAGACAGACAAACAAACAGATAGAAAATGTGGTCCTTCTGTTGTAATCTATCTCATGCCTGTAAGATTGCCAAACTCTAAAATCTACAAGTGTGAAGGATAAATTTTATATAAAACACTTTCAACCTTATAAATGTATGAACTCAAAAATTAACATAAGTTTTAAAAGTCACATGGTAAAGCACTAAAAGGAAATGCATTTCTCTTTTGAATTTTTTTAATAAGATAAAAATATGTTTGGGCAAAATCCTAAAAGTATTTCCATGTGGTTTTCTCAGTTTCACATACCTTAATAATGGTTCATATACCATAATGAGGTTATAGAAATGAAGACAGACTAGAGATGAATGAGATATTAATACAATGCTGAAAATTAAAAATCTGAAAACCTTTATTGTGCTGTGGAGTAATCATTATCATGTTGACTGAAATAAGTTTAATAGAAAAGCAGTGATATTTTGTAACAATCTAAATAATTTCTCACCAGCAACAGCTAAAAGTATGGTGTCACTGTAAAATGGTTGCTTAGGTCTTGACCCATTTTCCTTAGGAAATCATATACAGGGAACAAATCACCTTGGACCTTCGGAGCCATTTACAGTGGTATTTTTAAGGAGCGGTTTATTCTGAGCTAGTCAAACCCCTGGCCCTGAGAACTGGAACTTTTCAGTCACACCATTACCATCCAGCTTGCTTCCTACTCTCTCAGACCTACAAAAATTACCACAAGCAATGAGGATTTCAAGATGGCTCTAACTAGAAATCATGAACCCTGCACACCACAGAAGCTGCAGGAAAGTGTAGCACAGCTAAACCAGGATGAAGAGTATGGTACAGAGAAGACAAAGCCTGGGAAAGAAGATTTAGTAGCATGTCAGGAAACGAATCTTCACCAAGGCAAGTTATCGATATAATGGTAGAATAAGTCTGGTATTATCCCAACAACTAACTTACTGGGTTTAGGTGGCAAATACATAGTTTATTAGATACTTTCTTTTTCATCTTTTCTGTTTGTATTTTAATGTTTCTCAACTAAAAACTGGAAAGTTAGATATTAGGCATTTCTATAATTCAGTAAAAGAATATCCACATGTTTAAACTGCAATATGAATACTTTTAAAGAAAGATCTAATTTTCTTCGTGATTAATATCAAGACCTTTGGAAAACAACCTCCATAACCCATTGTTTTCCAACTCTTCCCCCAAACCAATATTTTTTATCCTTATGACCCTTATGGCCTTTCTAGTAAGTATATAACTAAGAAACCTTGTAATATATTTGTTATTAACCCAAATTGAAAATTCATACTATTTTCTCAGATAAACATGTAATTAGCAGTTGTTTGAGATACACACTGGGAAGCCTGTCCTGGAGACTCATAAAAATACATATTGTAAAGGTTTTCTTATTATAAATTTTATATGAAACCACATAACCCTGCCAATGCTTACAAATAATAAGATGAATAAGCCATCTGCTAAGAAAGAAAAAAACAATGTTAAACTTTCAGAGATAAATCAAATCTAGTTAAGAAGAAAAATAAAAAATCTTATCTGAAAATAACCTCCTAATATTCACATAGATTTCTGTGGGTTGTCATTACATTGGAAAATTGGAAAGATAAAATAGTCCATAGAACTATGGTCATTCACCTTAGTCCTTTCCCCAGCACTCCCAAAAAAAATGTTTCTTCTGGCACCAATTTTATTCAGTACCACTTGAGGAAAACTATTGAACAAAAATAATTTTAAAATGAATGATTTCAGTTATTTAGAGACTATCTGTTCATTGATCATTTTTCAAGGATTAAGGGGGTCTTTGTTGAAAATATTTCAGATGACTTAAAACATATACATTAAAATACTATTGGGGCTAGTGTTTAAATTCAGAAAAAGAAAACATTAAAGATTCAGTACATACTTGATAAGCAGACATGTGAATGCATTTGTTCAAACACTGTTATTCACGAAGTTTCAGAACTATGCCCGGTATCTGTGTAACCTTGGTTATTCTGCTCTGTGTTTTCATGATAGCTCGCAGCAATCTCAACTTTTGTAGAACCCATAGATTGTAATTTCCTCAAAACATTAAGTTCCCTATGAATCATTAGATATGAGGAATTAGTTATGAGCTGAGCAAAGCAAGCTCTGATGAATCTCCTCTTTAACATCTAGGGGCTGATCTTACCCTCTGCCCGTTGGGCATCCACGGCCATGCATCTTGGAGCATGAGCTATTCTCCTGTCCGTGTAAGCCTTTGAGTGCTCCATCACTAGATCACCCCATCTTCCTCCTGACCCTGGCAGTAACACTGTGACCATATTTCTCCTTAGATGAACCGCAGTTAATCAATTTCTGATTTCATTAGGTCAAGTGGTGACTTTCTTTCACTAATAGGCCAAATTCAGAGGGCTCTTTTCCCTACTCTCCAGCATTATTTCATAACCGCTAGTACACTGTTGTGATTATAAACAAAAGAAAATAATATTCTTTGAACTTCTCTAAAAGTTTTATCCTTTCTACTTCATGACAGAGAATTAGGTATATGTTAACCTTTCATTATGAAGTTAAGCATAGGGTAATCGTTCAACATTGTGAACTAAATTTTAAGAGCCATTTCTAAGCATGATATTTGGAACTTTTTTACATTCTCAGCTTTCTGTATTGAGAAAACACTGTTTTAGATGCAAAAGATCACTTACTCTTTCTATACTCAAGATTCGTGTGGTCCACCCACTCCCTTTGTTTATAGACCACAGAAACTTGTACTATAATTCCTCAAAAGCCTAAAAGAATGTAACTTTCTTTTTAAGGTATTTTGTTGGATGTTAGAATGGGCTCCCTGACATGTTTGAAGTACTCATTGTAAGCATTGAATCTTCAGTATGTTCTTAGGAAAACAGTTTGGTTTTTGTTACTCATAGTATATCCCCCATCCTTTAAGGAAAATCAAATACAACTTCTATCAGACAATATGAAATAAATCTGAAAATAACAGATATACCTCTTGAAATTTATTTTTTAAAAAGTGACCTATAACATCAAGCTTATTTCTTTTCTTAGAGAAATGGTTTATGGATATTTTGATTGCTTAAATAATAACTAAAGGCAACATCCCTATTCTTTAACACTTGCTGAAAATAGACGTATCTTATTCCTATTGTATACAAAATTAATTGGCTCCAAACTGGAAACAAAATGTGAGATGACATGACTATAAGAAACTATAAGACTAAAATTTTGCTCTGGGCACTAAACACGGTGGCACACACATTATCTTAGCACTCAGGAGATACATGCTAGAGGATCAGAAGTTCAAGGCCTTTCTCTGTTACATATTATGTTCAAGGTCACCTTTAGAAAACAAGGAAGGAAAAGAACAAAAGCATCCTTCTTTCAGACATAGTGTTTTCCAAAGTCCAAAACTGAGTTCAAAGAGTCTAAGCAGTATCTCTTCCTTCTTCTCTTCCTCTATATACTCCCTTTATTGTTTTTCAAATATTTCTACTCAAAATAGCATAATGGGCAGACATAATTCCACTAGACCTCGATAAACAGTTCTTCATTGTCTGCCTGCACCTTCTTATAAGGATCCCCTTCCCCAATATGTGACCCTCAAATTCTTTTCCAGGGAAATGAGCTAAAGACCTATATCCACAGCTTAGCCTGTTGACATCACCTTAAGACTACTCCCCCCCACATACACATACAGAAATAACATCTCATACGTCTGAGCTCAGATCACCATCTCTCAATGTTCTACTTTAATATTCCATTGTATTTTAAAGAATTGTGGTAATTCGTACCCATTCTTGATGCTTTTTTTTATGGGCACTGATTTTAATTTTTTAGCATTATATTTGAGTCTACAAAATAAAATGGTGTTTTTAATGTAGAAAAGTTAATGTTTTGATAATTTCTGAAATCAGTGAAGATAGTTCTCTCATCTATTCATAGAAATCCAACTGAAAACAGGAGTTACAGAAATTCTGCCCCTCATCACACTCTTTAAAAGCTGGGTGGAGTTATATAAGAAGTGAGGGTGTAAGAGTAAAAAGTTTGAGCACCTTTGATTTGGTTTGGTTTTGTAGGTGAGAAAAGGGTTTATTTGACTTCTATTTCTCACCCTCGGCTCATGCTTAGCTAGTTTTCTTGTACATTCAAAGATAACCTGCCCAGGGTATGGAGCGTACAACATGGCCAGACTCTTCATCAATTAACAATAAAGATGCTAACAGACTTGCCTATAGATCAGTCTGATCTGGTTAGCATTTCGATTAAGACTCCCTTCTCGAATGACTCTAGGGTGTGTCAAATTGACGGTTCAGGCTAACTGAGACAGATGTTAATACACTGGCTTTTCAACTTTATGTACGTGAGTGTCATTCTTAATCCAAGATACACAGCTGTGTGATTTACATACATTCTTTTAAATATCCTAAAATTGATCTGTTCTTTAAGTATAATAGATATTTCAATGTAATTATTAAATAACACAGAAGAAAATTTGAATATGATGGAAATATATGTACTAAATGTAAGAGTAATATAAAATCAGAGTTTAAGTATATATAAGGTATTTGTAAATGTTATGTTGTTATATAAATACTTGATATAATAATTTCTATGAGTGAATTTTTGAGTAAAGTATCCCAAATTCTGTCTACTATAAATCTATCAGTTTCTACATTTAGAGCAAAGAACAAAAGTGTACTTATTTAACCCACCATTATTAGTTCTTGAATAATTTCATACAATGTATATTGATTCACCCCCATATATTCTTGAATTTATGGTTTCCACTAGAACATAGCCAACCCATCAGGGGCTTCACTATTAAAGAAAACTTATTCTCTTTCTCCCACTCTTTCTCAGTTGCCAAAGGCTACTTAAGCAGCAGTGGGACTTGAGGTCTGCTTCCCCACTCCATGCTGGAATTAAGTCTGGCACTTTTGAACTTGTGCAGGTCTTGTGTATGAGGTCTCCACTGCTGTGAATTCATGTGTGCAGCTGTCTTCTTATGTCCAGAGAAAAAACTATTTCCTTTAGTCAACCACCACATCTAGCTTTTACACTCTTTCTTCTTCCTCCTCCACAATTGTCCCTAAGAATTTAGGGAGGTTGTTTAATACAGATATTAAGGTTAGGGTTGAGTATTTTACTCTGTGTACCTTTACCAGACCCTGTGTTAATTTTCTATGCAGCACAAAGCAGCTTTTCCGATGATGGTTGACAGATTTACCCATCTACAGGAACTAATGATAAAACTTTACGTCATTTTAGTGTTACGTCCATTTAACAGAATAATAACTCTAAGTCCTCCCCCTGGGGTGCATAAGCTATGTGAAAACTTTCTTCATCCTGATAAGGGTTCCAGGTTGGGATTTCAACCTATGGAGGGGGCCCTAACTCCCACAAGAAAATGGTTGGTTACTCTCATGATGTTCATGCCACTATTGTGCATAACTGGGCATGTCTTGCAAGGCCAGTCATTGCTGTAGAATTCACAGCTGGTTAAGGTTAGTGATTCCGTTTTTCCTCTGGGAATATCCACAGCATCTTTCAGTGCAATGAAAGCTATCCAGTGGTTCTGAAGCTTCCAGTTCAGTGCCAGCTTGGTTTCTTCATGTGTGTGGTATCTTCAGCAAAAGGGTCTGACAGTCAAGTTTGGCAATAGCTTGTTTGGAGGGTCTTTGGGGCCTTCTTGCCAAGAACCCCAAAAGAGGTAACCCATTCCTGGCACTGTGTTTTGCATTTGTTATCCTATAGTGTCTAATAGAAGCATTGTTGTCTTATGATTGGATAATTCCACTTAAAATATTTTTCTGTTTATGTATATATTTAGGAAGCTTCTTCAGTTACTACTTTTCCATATGATTTTTTGAAATGTCTTTAGTATTAGTTGTCTCTCTATACATTTTGCTATAAAAATAAGTACAGAATCAGCAAATGCATAATCTGTCAGAGATTTAATTTTTAACATACTTCTATTAGTCAGTTAACTTGGAACATCACATATACTTTTATTTATTATTTTCTGTTTCCTTAAGGGTTTGGTGTGCCATAGGGAGTAATGTCCTTCAAATACATGGACTTTAATTACCTTATAAGGAGTTACATGAAAGTCTCTAAATGTCTTATTTCAAGAAAGACAATTCTGTTAACCAACTATCAAATATACCTGGATACCCACTATGTGCCCTGTATCCAAGATACCATTCTATCTGGGTGAGATAACCTAGCTGACCATCGTTTACTTAAACCAGAATCACCCTGATCCACTAGATCTGAGTGCCAGAGGGAAATAGGTGATGGCCTTCCGAAGCTTACCTCTCCACATCCTAGTTTTTGAGAAAGCAATCTAGAGCACTGGCACATTCGTGTTAAAAACAAAGTGAATAAGAAAATTACTGAGCAAATGAGGGGAGAGTCCCAAAGAAAGCAAAAGTTTGATGTTCACATAGTAAAGGGAAAGGTTGAAGGATAGGGTACTCCTTGAAGGGTGAAGTACTGTGGGTCCTTCTGGAAGTCATCCCCCCCAAAAAAAATATGCTTATATTCAGAGAACAAACACTTGAAAGTGATCCTGTACACAAAAGTAGCACATAGAAGAAGGTTGTCAGAGCACGGGAAGCAAAGGGCCCTCAGATTTACTGATGCTGTGAGGCTGGGGGAGCCTTTCAAATGCAGAAGAGAGAATAATAGGGAAATCATACAAATACATATTAGAATAGACATCAGAGAGCCAGAGAATGCAGGCGGATTTTAGAGATTTCTGAACCTACAGCGTATAAACATTGGGGAAACAACAATGGTAAGTCTGGTTAGTAAGCAAAAATGAACTATTTGGCCAAGGGCTTACAGTGACAACGTTGTACTGAAAGCAATATTAATAAAGTGCTACATTGTAGGCAAAAGTACTGAACAGGTCTGGTTTTTTTTTAAAAGTAACCATTTCTGCAGATGAGAGAAAACAATGAAAGATCAGAGGTAAGAAAATACTGCAGCAGACCAAGTAACAGATGCTGTCGGCCCAAGCTAGCAGGGGGAACAGAGACAGACTCCAAAGATTTCGGAGGTGGCAGGTTTTCCTGAAACATATTGGAAGGATTCTTGACAGTTCCAAAAATTCCGTTTCTTCTGTGTCTTCAAAAATATAAAGATGGAAAGTTGAGCAGAGTCTGTCTCTAACCACTGGCTTTCAGAATCTATGTAGTCGATAGTCTTGATACACAAAATGTGGCCAAGGGACCAGTGACAATCTTATCAGCTGGAGCTTGTTCATAGGAAAGACTGGATTCCCAAGACCCAACCCAAACTCACTGAGCAGAGAGGACATTTCTTTACAAATCATTATTTTATGGTTTATTTATGTGTGTTGCATATGTCTGTGGGTACCCAAGAAAGACAGACAGGACATCAGAGCCCCTGGAAATGAATTTTCAGGTAGTTGTGAGTCACCTGAAAAGGGTGCCGTGAACTGAACTCTACTGGAAAAGCCACAAACTCGGTCATTACCAGCCCCAGGAGACTGCATTTTAATAGGTAAAATATAGACATAGTAAGTTTGATAAATACTTGACCACATTACACAAAGCTGACTCCCTAAATCAGTTTGCAATAGGCCAGAGTCAGAGCACTTTGGAGCCTGTCTAATCTAGCCTGCACAGGGCTTGTTGAGTTGGCCATTTCCTGACAATGCATGGGTTGAGATGGTAAATTTTCATTTTGTCTCATCACTCCCTTCTAATTCGTGATATCCCATGAATTTCTACAGAGTCAAGAGCTATTCTTCCTGTGTCCATTTGCCTGCACTATAGCCATCACTATATCCTAGATATTGAAATGGCAGGACAAAGGGCAGCAGCAATACACACAAAAGCGATTCTAAAATTAAACCAAATTCCTCAAAATAAACAAATAATAAACCATTCATAAGCAAGTCTGTGAGATATTCCACCAATTTCCGGGAATTCCACTAATTCCACATGCAGAATGGATCTGAAATTCTGTTTATCCTTCACCTTCCACACAAATCCTGTTCAGAGAATGTTGGTTTCCACACGTATCCTCTGGAAGTTAATCCACTTCTCCAAGGGCAAGAATAATGATATTGGATTCTGTAGGTTACTTAATTTTTGTGTTGTTCCTGAGTACTGTAATTCACTTCCCATCAACCTTTCAGGTTAGATATCTTAATCTGGATGACTCACAGCTCAGCTGCTGTATTACTACCTAGAGCTAGCTTATTACCATTTCAGTGATGCCTGCCAAAACAACCAAGGCTCAACAAGCTATACTTAAGTTAAGTTGTTTGGAAAAGGTGCAAGGAAAACAAAAATAGACTCACATTTGAGTTCCCATAAACAGAGTGAGCAAACTTAGAACGAGGCCTGCTTAAGCCTTCTAGTAGCGTACGACTTCATCTCTAGGAAAAACTGATGGCGATTAGTTTGGAGATAAAACATCACCTCGTGCAGTGCTATTTCACTAGGATTTAAATAAACAAAGCCAACCTGAAGGTCAGAAAAATGAAACAGCCAGCCACTGACTCTCACATCTACCTCAGTTCAAAATGGCGATCCTGCCTCCAGGACTCTCAGAATGAGACTGTGTGTGAGAGCTGTCTCCCCCTGTCTCATATTCCTCTCTAGGGCTGGGATTAAAGACATGTACCACTACCTCCCAATTTCTATGGCAAACTAGTGTGGCTACTGGGATTAAAGGTGTGTGTCACCACTGCCTGGTCTGTAAGGCTGACCAGTGGGACTGGTTTACTCTCAGAACTTCAGGCAAGCTTTATTTATTAAAATACAAATGAAATATCACTCACTGCATCCTGATGTGGGTAAATCTAGGAATTAAAAAACAAAATAGAAAATATAAATGTATTCTTAATGAATTTCACTAAGTTTTTTGTAAACATTAAGTCACTTAAAATGTCATTGCACAGTAAGAAGACAGGCTGTATTGTCTGGGTATCTTCGCTTATTTAGCTCCATACTTCAGGACAGCTTACACAGGAATATTTAACGTTGTTTTTTTCTAGTAAGTGCCTGAATTTGTTGTTGCTATCCCATGCCTTATTTTTAAATTGAGCATAGCCGATTTCCATGGAAAGATTTGGCTGAGAACCTAAAGAATTTTGTTTAATTCATTTTCACTGGGCAAAATCCAGAAAGTTAGTCAAGAAACATTAGATAGTAATCATACAGGAGTGGAAACATTAGACATTTCTTTACCTTCCATAATGGTAAGTCATTATGGTATTTTAAGAAATGAACTCATGTAATAATCTTTTTATTATTGTAAAGTCAATAAAATTTTTATTTAAAGTATTTATTTGAAGGGTTCATTTGCTATTCTATCCAGGTCACTGGGGTTCAAGATTTCTGAAAATAGCCCTTACTCAGAGAAAGATGTTTACTACAGTTGTGCTCTCAGCCGTTTGTTCTCCTATCTCTCCTTGAGTTAAAGAAACACAGTCATGACACCTTTAAAGTTCTCTGCCAGAGGATTTCTGGAAATTTCTTCAAAAAGTTTACTTTGGGAACCGCTTTAAGATAGGCCTTTCACCTGATGACACCCCATGTCTCTGTAGAGTCCTGCTCATGTCCATCCCTAGCACATTCAGAATCCTAACCTGTATGTGCGAAATGCCAGGGCTCCACTGGAACATTCATTCACAGGTATGTTTAGTTCCAACCTCATATTCAAGACAGGCTTCATTATCAACGCTGTCATCTTTTGTGCTGTCTTGTATTTTGTTCTTCTTTATCTCAAAACTCACACTGAACAGTGAGTTCTGGGTTGCAAAAGAGGATTTATCTTTGTACCTCTCTAATCTGTCTTTGGTCCCCTAGTTGAACAAACACATCCACAAATCCTTGTGATGCTAATCAAAGTCATCATTTTCCTATGTTTTCCAAGAAGCTCTTAAACTGCTGCCAGGGGAACATGGTGGAGTCCTGGCATGTCTGTGTTCTGTTGGTGTTGTAGGTAACTTTGTGAATTGGAAAGAAAATGTTCTCTCCCCAAACCTTTCACATGTTGACCTCTCGAGCTACAGTAGAATAGTTTTCATTGCTTAACAGTTTCTGGTTAATTTTTTTTAATATGATAAGCAGATAATTACTCATTTATTGAACTCAACCTTTATAGAAAATTAAAGCACCAATGTGCTGTTTCTACTGCAGTTAGCAAGAGTAATTTGCGACAATCTAAGGCAAATCCATTCAGGGGAAAAATTAAACCAAATCACTTCCCTAAATTATTGTTGCGTTCCTCCTTCCTTGTCTTGTAGCTACTTCTCATCTTTGACTTTGAAACCCATCAGTTTAAACTTGGTTCTTATTCCAGTGAGCTAATCCCCTTTCATAAATCATGCTCAAGCGCCGAGGTAATTTGCACATCGTTTAAAGAGTATTTGCTTTGAAATCTTCACCTCAAGCCCTTTTGTATATCCTTTCTCTCTAAAGATTTGTAGTATTTGTTTTGTTCTCTGAGGTATAAAAGACCTGGATAAACTTTATTCCTGTTGTTTCAAGATTAGTTAACTAAAATGCATATTAATTCATCAGGGATGGGAATAAATCTCAGTAAAGATGATCACGCATGAGCCCCTGGGAATAACAAAGTACAAAACCGTCAGTCTTCAAATCTCCTTGGACTTCCTCAAAGGAGTACTGGGGGATTTAAATTTCTAGAATATGTCTACAAATGTAATTTCTTTGTTGTGGAGAACAGGAGCTCTACCGATTATTTCTCCCCAGAAAATTGATTCTAATTTATATTTGAACAAAAATTAAGCTGTCTACAAAGTAGTTCTTCAAGAAGACAGAGAGAAAGTACGACAGGAAAGATAATTCCATACTAAACATTGTATACCTGATATGCTACTGATCTTATTTTGTTTATTTATTGCTTGTTTGTTTGTTATTTATTTATTTTCTTTTTTCAAATCCCCAAATGAAGCTCAGCAGCAGGCCACCCATTTCTTTTCCTCTACAAACAAGTGAAATTAGACAAGACTTTACAAAATCAAAAGTAGACACATGCAGGTACAGTTCAATGTTATTTTCACATTTATAAACTCATATGTTACCATTTCATCAAAGAATACTGATTTCGGTGGCATCAGTACTTGTGAGAATATCAAGCCTTTTTCCCTTATTCTTTCTTCAACCGAAAACTTCTAGCACTTATGTGCTTCTCTGGAAATGACTGAGTCGCGTAGAATGTAATAAATCACTCTTACGGAGTCACAGTCACTTCCCTTCTTTACAAGTGCAGGAATAGATGCTTCCCCAGTCCTCAGGGTGCCAAACTTTGCACCATTAGGAAAATCTGCAAGTAGCTTGATTTATCTTTTCCTCACTCAGTTAGCTAAGACCCAACTAAGTAAAACTCAGCAGGAATGAACTCGACTTGTTAAACTTTTTTAAATTGGAAGATGCAACAATTACAACTTTCCTTCTCCGCTCCTTGAGTTTCCATTGGAAGTGAAGCCCCTAGTGAAAAATATTTAGATGAGATCCCAAATTATAGGCGCATGGCTGATGATGCTGACTCTTGAGTTTTCATTATACGCAGAGGGTTGTCTGCTGTTTGCAATTAATCCAGGCACAATCCTCTTGGTACTTTGGGAGGAATGTGGAAGGCAGAGCCATTTTATAAGTTGTAAACTCCTAAATTACCCTAAATTAGAGACACTATTAATCGGACACTTAAAGATAGGATCTGCCTATTGTGTAGGCTCATCTTCCCCTGATGGAGAAATCAATTAAATATTTAGGATGTAGAATACCTTCCAGGTTGGATAATGCATTTCATTTAAATTATGGTCCTCCAATCCAAAACATTCAAGGGGATCTTAACGGATGGAAGCACATTACTGTCTCTTGGAGTGGGCACATTAACACTTTAAAAATGAATGTGCTTCCCACGATTTCCTATTTGTTCCACTAGCTGCCTGTTGATGTGCCAAATAAACAGTTTAAAGATAAGTATGTAAAAGATGCATGTGTAACGTGCTGTGTGATGAGGTGCACCCTTATAGGAATAGTCTACAATGATGTCCCTATCAGATTCACTTTTCTCAATGCCTCAGCAACTCTAAATGAGAGAGGTCATTTGATCATGGGACAGATGGAGAGAAATATACAAGTGAGACAATTTAAACCCTCACAAAGTTTCTATTTATAATTATTCGATATAATTCTAATTGTTTATCATGTCTTCTAATAATTTATCACCATAAATAAGTAATAAATGTAATAAGTGATTGCTGTCAGAAGATTCTGGGACAATAAGTTAGGAGTTGCGACAAGCATAACCATTTTCATCGAATAACTGGTGACATGAATAGAACCTTTTGATTCTCATTTGTGGATGACTGCTATGTCTCATTGCGAACAGTACTGTAAGAACAAAATGATCATGTCCTCCACAGCAAAGAAACGCTGTATAGAAATAGTTTGAAATGCTTACTAGCTCTAGGTGATAAACCAAGTATAAAAAAGCCCCCTCCCTTGCCGGGCGGTGGTGGCGCACACCTTTAATCCCAGCACTTGGGAGGCAGAGGCAGGCGGATCTCTGTGAGTTCGAGGCCAGCCTGGTCTACAAGAGCTAGTTCCAGGGCAGGCTCTAAAAAAGCTGCAGAGAAACCCTGTCTCGAAAAACAAAACAAACAAACAAACAAACAAACAAAACAAAACAAAAAAAAAAGAGCCCTCCCTTTTAACCCTCTCGTTTATTATATGAGGTATGATTATTACCTCCCTTTTATTTATTAGCTATCACGAAGACACTGAAGTGTCATTAATGTGCACAGAGTTACACCAAGGAATCAAGAATGGTTTTGAATGCAAGCCATCCAGTTTCACATCCTAGGGCTACCACCTTGTTCATGGTACTCCTGACAAGCAGGGGAGGCTGAGGTGTGCAGTTTACCGCGCCTCCCAGCTTTAACTCACTCTCTCAATCTCACGTAGACTCTCTTTTGTAGTTTTTTAAAACTACAAAATAATAGTGCCTACCTCACAGAGATTTTAGAAGCACAAATTAGCTTACATAATTTATAGAGGGTGTGACGCAATAAATGTTAATAGCATTAATACAAATATGATGTATTCTCCTATGCTATTTTGAAAAATACTCATAATTCGCTTAAGAAAAGGCTACCATGAAGATGAATGATTAAAATCTCCACAAATTACCATACTTTCAAAA
This sequence comes from Arvicola amphibius, assembly GCF_903992535.2. Taxonomy (NCBI): domain Eukaryota; kingdom Metazoa; phylum Chordata; class Mammalia; order Rodentia; family Cricetidae; genus Arvicola; species Arvicola amphibius. Next base: position 36,530,935 of record NC_052053.1, on the reverse strand, counting down.
ATGACTTTGGGATTTTGGAGGCAAAGTTTATTGACTGCCTTACTAAAGGCTAAACTTCTTGATATATGTTATATATCTACCTGCATTCATTTTCCTCTACAAAGTCTTGATTCTCAATTCATGACATATTTTACATAATTAAATCATGTTTGTATACTAAGTTAAAACAAATTTAACCCATCAGGAAAAAAGACAGTGAAGACAGGGATCACACTCTTTGTTCTAGGACAAAGCTCTTCAAGACAAATCTGATAGAATAGACTCTTCTTTGAAGAAGCCATGTTTCATGGGAAAGCAGAAAACCTGGCTTACTAGCATAATTATATAACTTGGATCACCATATTTTGGGTGCGAGGCTTCAGAAATAAAATATAGAGTTACACAGTTCAATGAAACTGCGGGAATTTAACCGAAAGGGAATTGTTTATTAGCATTTCGATGAGAGGTAAATAAAGAAAGGGGAGCAAATTGATCTTTTCAAAGTAAGGTGGAAAGAATGCTCAGTAGGCTTCCTATGTAATCACTGTCATTGGGAAGCTCAAGGACTCTTATTTGCTGGTAATTGATACCTACTCTTCAGCCTGACGTAGAGAAGACAACGGGTGCTTTTAGGGATTGCTGAGCTAAGTGCGTAGTAAATCAGGGTAGCATCACACACAGATACCATTACTTTGTAATATTTGGAAAGCTATGCAGATAATAATATATTAATCCAATATTTAAATCAACCATCAATGTGAATTACTTGGCTAGGAAGGGTCTCTGACTAGCAATCTGCTAGTTTCTACTTAGTGTTGCTTGCTATGTACACATTTTGAAAGCTAATTACTTGGTATTGGATAACCGATTAAGGGGGTCATCCCTGGAGAAGACTGATTCTCCCTCTTTTTGTAGTCATTAATTGCCACTCTTCATATAATTGTATAGACCCATGCGATTTCTCTTACTCACATTGGCATGTCAACTGCCGCTGTCATTGTTTGGCAACCTTATTGGCGAGATTTTTATTGGTATGGCTTCCCCCCCCCCTTCCATGATGTTTGGTGTACCCTGAGCCTTCGAGGCACTGTTGTGTGTAGGTACATAAATTTGATATTGGTTCCCCATGGTCAGTTGTTCTCTGCATTGTTACTGAAGGCACTATGCACTCCAGATACAATCTGGGTCTGCCTTTCGCAAGTCACCTTGCTGAGGACTAGCTTTCATGATGGAAGATGTGAAAGCTGCCGAAGGAGAGAAGCGATCAATAGTCCTCCGCAGCTATGAGACCTATAAACCACAACAATGGCCAGCATGGTAAGACATCCTCCAAAAGTGCAATAGTGGCACTCGTATCCTGGTGATAAGCAACAGCTATCTACCTAGACTTTAGGTGCACTCCACAGGACAGAATTCTTTATTATTATTATTATTATTATTATTATTATTATTATTATTATCATTATTATTATTATCATTATTATTATTATTATGTTTATTGAGCCCTAAATTTTTCTCTGCTCCCCTCCCTACCTCTCCCCAGGATGAAATTCTTGTCTGCAGTAGAAACCTAGATAACTACAGTGCTAGTTAGGCTATAGGATCTAGAGGAGACCCCACTACCACCACTTCTCCCAAAGCAATATAATCTCAAATTGTGTTTTAAGTACATATTATCATACTGCAGAGAAGTGTGGCTCTCACCCCTCATCAAAGAAAACTCTTTTTGTGGGAGACAAAGACCATTTCAGAAAACCACAACTGGTTAGCCTGCATATTTTTAAAGAAAAAAATTGCAGAAATATAGCCAATACAGTGGCAATTTAATTAAAGAAAGCAGAAAATGTTTAAGATTATCACAAATTAAATATTTTTGAATTTTTCCATTGTCTTAACACATTAAAATAAGTTTGGAAACAATATGATACAAAAAGGCAAAGTGATATGGCAAAATACTCTTCCATAAAGTAAAAGAATTTTCTTCCTACGTGGAAGACAATTTTGATCAAGTTTTATATATTACCAATGCTAAATAAAATGTAAACAGCATATGTACTGTGAATATTTTGAAATACACCAAATATATCTTCATTCTATTATTCAAACATTATATCAAATTCATTCTTATTTTCAGAAAAGGGAATTCATACAGCGAGTTTTAGGATCTGGAATAAAGAGTTTACCTCGTAATGCACACTGATTTTAGGCGTTCTACATTTATTTCTTTTCTTTTGCCTTTTTTGTTTTGTTCATTATTATGTATAATTAATCATATAGTTGGATGATTTTATATGTGTGTTTTGAAAAATAGAGATGATATATATATGCACGTGTATATATATATAGCACATAAAAATAAAGTTTCAAGGCCATACTGGCAGATGGAAAAGGCACAAATGTCAAGGAAAGTTGATTATGAAATAAATATATAATAACAAAATTAAACTTTACCATTTATTGATTTAACAGATGGCAAGTAAAACAGTAAAAACAAAAAAAAATTAAAACGTAATTTGAGTTTTGAAATTAGTGAGATAATTTTGTGTACTTGATTAGAAGTTTGCTAGCTACTTCTATTTTTAGAAAACTCTCACCTTTCAGTTCACATATAATTAAAACTCTCATTTAATAAATCTTATTCTGAAATTTGAATATGAATAAATACTTTTATCTGTGTATAAAATTTACTTTTAGATTAACATTCAAAAATAAAAAAATATTTTTCATGTGTTTTGCATTGTTAATAAATTTGCATTATTAACATTTATATCCTTAACATGAAAATCTGTATTTTATTAAATATTAAATATCTCACAAAATGCAAAATAAGGAATTATCAGCTATATTAAATAAAAATATTTTTAAGCCTAGATGCAAAAGCTGAATAGAATGTAATAAAGCTAAAAAATTAAAAAAATTTAAATAAAATTCTCCAGGTAACTTACCCATTAAAATAACAACCCTTTCCGTTATTTTTCTTTTATTGGAAACTAATTAAATACATATGCAACTAAAGAAATATTTAGAGGCACATGCATAGCATGTTAAATTTTAATATGAAAAAAGTAGACTGATGCTGCCCTTAAATCAAATCTATAGTTTAAAAATTTAAGTTAAACTAGCTTTATTTTTTGGTATGATGGGTGTTTTGTTTGCACGTGTGTCTGCGCACCACATGCTGGCCTGGTATCCACGGTGACCAGAAGAGAAGCTCAGTGCCCTGAAACTGCAGCTGCAGGCAGCTGAAGGCCACCAGGTGGGTGCCGCATCCCCTGGAAGAGCAGTCGTCGGGCGTCTTCTGTGCTGAGTCGTCTCTCCAGCCCGGCCCAAGGTGTTTTTCAAAGGCTAACTACTGAATTTCTGAAGTGAGAGTGATAAAATTAAGAGGAACCATTCAAGTAAAAATGTGTTACTGAATTGGGAAATATTGCTTTGGAAGATAAATAATCTTATTAAGAATTAATCTACATATACGTGACAGTTGTGTAGCTTAATCCTCTTGAAGAACTTCTAACAGTGAGAGCAGGGACTGTCCATGACTCTTACTAGCTCTTAGAATCCTATTCCTCATACTGGATCTCCTTTACCAGCCTTAATACATGGGGAGGTACTTAGTTTTATTGGAGCTTGATATGCCATCTTTTGTTAATATCCATGGGAGACCCGCCCTTTCCTAAACAGAGTGGGTTGGGGGGGATGAGACTAGAGGGAAGTTGGGGGAGGGGCTTGGAGGAGAGGAGGGAGGGAAAACTGTAGCCTGGATGTAAAATAAATAAATAATTTTAAAAAAGAATTAAATTAAAACAACTCTGAAAAGAACCTAAGTTAAAAGAGCATAAAACAAACCAGGTACAGATGAGATCAAAGTTCCAGCAAACTATATAAAAGTTTTCTTTTTTTTTTTTTTGATAGCTTGGAAAGTGACCAAAACAACATAGAAAGGTTAGAATATCTGAATATGTGCCAAAATCTGCCACAAAAATCACAAGAACAAAAGTGTATTAGTGAGTGATGTCAGACTTCTGAAGAACAGCTCATTTTTATACCATCTCAAAGCATGCAAATAACATGAGAGAAATTTTCAAATGTATGAAGACCTAAAACACACAGCAACACAGAGTGCTGGCCACTACTGCAGCTCAATGTGGGCAGAACAGTCAGTGTGACTCCCGTGTGACCAGAGCTTCAATCCTGCTGTGCAAGCTCAGCTAAGAGAGGTCTATAGGTCAGTTCATTGATATTTGGAGCACTACAGACTATGTGTCTAGGGAGTCACATGGAGTGGACAGACCCCTGTGGAAAGGCTGGTGATTGTAAGCCATGGAAAAGAAGTTGGAACACTTTTTGTGCCCCGGCAGTTGAAAATGCTAACCTTGGGTAGCTGGTCCCAAACTGTACAAGAAGAGAAAACTGAGCACACAATGAGGAGCAAATCAGTAAGCAGTGTTCTTTGATGCTGGCTTCTGCTCCAGTTCCTGTCTCGAGGTTCCTGTCTTGAGTCCCTCAGTGATGGAGTGAGTCCCTGAGAGTTTGAAGATAAAGTAAGCTCTTTTCCCCCAGTGGTTTCTGGGTCATTGAATTTTATCACAGCAATATAAACCCTAACTGATGTAGATGGATGGAGAGATGGGTTGACAGATCCATAACATCAAAGGGATTGATTTACACAGCTGTTCGGGCTCACTAAACACATCTGGAAACCACAGGATAGGTAGTCAGAAAGGGAAGGTAGACGGCAAGCAAGAACCTCATAGACATCAATGGTTGAAGGTCAGCAACAGTCAGACATGGCTGGAAGAATCTCGAAACTCACAGAACTTCTGCGTCCTCAGAGAGCTCATCTGGCTGACCATAAAATAATCTCTGCTGATTAATTTAAAGTCAGCCGATTAGAGACTTTCATTGCCTCTCACAATCCCTTCACAGCATCCCCTACATTAGCGCGTGATAGAATGGCTTGGGTCTGTAGTTTTGCCTACCTAGGATCACACATTAAAAAGCCATCAGAGCGCAGCCATGTGCCAGTGTCAGACAGCTGTCGGGTGGCTGAGCTGAAGCTGAGATCAGTCCTCCACAGCAAACCTATCAGACATGCATAGGCTTCGTTCTCCTTGTCTTGAAGACATCTCCAGCAGCAAATTTTTCTAACCGTTTCTCACCCTCTTAAAAATAATTAAAAAGTGGCCTACACTTGATACAAGGCCTGCAAATTTGATTGAAATTTAATCGAGACTGTGTATGTAGTTTTGACTTGGGGAGCTTTATGATAGAGATCAGCCTGACTAGACTTTCCAGAGGTTTGGGAAAGTAGACATTTTCCTAGAAAAGCCTAGGTCTACTCAGGCCAGAATAGACTAACCTACCTAAACCATGAAGTCAATATTTAAGTGAGGCAAGGCCCACGATAATTTATTTATTCCATATTATTTATTTGAGTAGTAATTTGGGAGATATAGTTTGATCAAAGTAAAGAATAGAGTGCAATACAACGATATAGTAGAACGAGGAATCTAAACCTGAGCAGGAACAAACTGCATTGAGGATTGATGACACTCAATATCATAACCTAAAAGAAAATTTTATGAGCATGGCAAATAGTACCCTCGAAAAGCACACATAAATAAATAAACCTACTTAGTATATTGATGTCATCTTGGAAAAAGTATGCTTACACTTGCCAGACAAGTTATTTATATTTCTAAGTGTAAACGACAAATTTCTATGACAATTTCTAGTCAAGACAACTTCTGTTCCAGTGGAAATGATGTCACCAAGCCTAGTTCTGCCTCTTCACTTGCTGATAGTCAAAACATCTCAAAACGTTTGTGTTGCAGGATGATGGCATATCCAGAGATTGCTATTATAGGCTCCACTTCATAACGTGCCTTCATTCCTCCTCACAGAGTCAGGGCACCAAAATCTATAGCTATTCTTTGATTCCTATGTCCACTTCAAGCTTTTTATTAGAAAAATCACTTTACATTATGATAACCTTTGTATAATAAAATATTTAATAGCAAGCTTTTATTTTACACTCTAAAATATCTTATTAATATTGTTACTTTAGTTATATAAATCATTTAATCCTTAATTTGAAACTGAATGCCTTCTGCCTCCCGCTCCTTGATGCCCCTGCCTGCTACCCATTGCTATTTTTCTTCCTTCGTCTGTGTTTTCTTCCCAATCAGCAGCCTTTTGCTCTTTTGATGTTGTTGCTGCTGCTGATGTTATTGTCGCTGTTTTTGTAGTTTCCCAAACGGGTTTTAAATTACACTTTATGGGAAACTAAACAAAATATCCGAGCTGAGAGGAGCAAGGAGAAAGGGGCAAGAAGCACGAGAGAAAGAAGACAAGTGTTGGTCTCTTTTACATTGCTGTCTGCAGGTGGCCCTCCTTCCTGAGGTGAAGTAAACCCTGTCACATTTACTAAGACAATCCAATCATACCAAAATGAAAATTTGGGCAATAAGATAAATTTGGGTAATAATTCCTGGGCTCTTGACTTTTACGTGATCCACATATAAACCAGTGACCGCAAAGTCCACGTAAGCAGCATATGTGTGATTTCTCAACATGACTGCTGCTGTGTTTTTATTCCCTGTTTGTACTTATTCTAGCAGAAAGGTAAGGCATTATGTTTTCCCAGCTTAAAAATCAAAAGGCAGATTTGCTACCTATTACAAAATATCACAAAATTCCACCCCCCCTCTCTCACCACACACACACACACACACACACACACACACACACACCTGTGTGTGTGCGCGCGCGCATGTGTGTGTGTGTGTGTGTGTGTGTGTGTGTGTGTGTGTGTTTGCACTTGTGCCATGGTGCATATGGGAAGGTCAGAGAACAACTTTTAGGTAATTGGTTCTCTCCTTCCACCGTGTCGATTCTGGGAATGGAATTCAGGTCCTTGGGCTAGGTGGCAACCTATACCCACTGTGCCATCTTTCTAGTCCGGAAATGTTTAAAAATAGAATTCTTTTAAGTGCTAATCAAGGGACACAGTTTAAAATGTTTTGATTTTAATTTTGCCTCTTCTGCTGTGGCAATCCATAAAGATGAACAAAAGACCACCTTTTTTTTACATTAATATAATGTGATATTCATAATTAGCTTTACTCTGCCACCTACCTGTGTGGAGGTCTGTAAGCCCAGATCCCATCATTCATTCAGTTTTCTTCCACAAAGAAGATGGAAAGTCTAGCCCCTCTCTGTGGCTGAGAACTTCAGGTCTGTCTTAAAAACCTCCCAGATTCCACAGGGTTTGTGAGTCAATAAAACAGGTCCTCAAAGAGTGATGATTTCATGTGGAAACCAAGATATTAATTTAAGTCCTTTCATTCCAAGTGTTTTGCCTTCGTCTCACTAGTGGCAGAGTGTGGGTACGGGTGAGGCTAGGACTCGACTGGTCCTCACACACTAGGAAGGTAGCTTAGAACAGAAATTTTATTTTGATTGGCTATTGTGCTTTCAGCCTGTTACAGTTCCCTTCTTCCATATAGGAAGTTGAATTATTTGGGCCAAACAATACAATGTGGTTTGGAAACAATTGGGCTTTTATGGGCACAATCTTATTCTTTCCATCTCTGTTTTTTTTTTTTGCCCAAAACTATGCAATTTCTCAAAATTCATGAAAAAGGCAGCTTGGTTTGTTTGTGTGTGTGTTCACATGTACATGCGTGTATGTGTGTGCGCGCGCACGCGCTTGTGTGCGCATGTGTGTGCTTCAATTCTTGCTTAAGAAGGAAAAGAGCTGGTTGTATAAACCCAGCGTATTTATTTGGGATGCATGCATGCTCTGTGTTTTGAGCATAGCGCATGACAGCCTTAGTCTTCCAGTTTAACTCCTCAAGTCCTCGCATCCTGCTCAGATACACATATGTCAGGCACACTCAGATACACATATGTCAGGCACACTCAGGAGCAAAGCAAGTAGCTAAGGGAGGCACAGTTTGGCTATTCCGTCTTCTCTTCTGTGCTCACCGTTGCAAATGGAAGTAATTTCCGTCGTGGACATACCCTGAAGGGGTTGTCTGTCCTAACTCTTTCTTTCTCTCTTTCTCTCTCTCTCTCTCTCTCCCTCTCTCTCTCTCTCTCTCTCTCTCTCTCTCTCTCTCTCTCTCCCTTCCTTTCTTCCTTCCTTCCTTCCTTCCTCCCTTCCTTTCTTTATTATGTATACAATATTCTGTCTGAGTGTATGTCTGCAGGCCAGAAGAGGGCGCCAGACCTCATTACAGATGGTTGTGAGCCACCATGTGGTTGCCCGGGATTGAACTCAGGACCTTTGGAAGAGCAGGCAATGCTCTTAACCGCTGAGCCATCTCTCCAGCCCCCCTAACTCTTTTACATATCCGAGAAGTTTCTTTGTCAGACTCACACTCTCTGATGCCAGATGGCTGATACCACCCTGCAAGACCATATTCTGAGTAAGGAAGACCAGTTTAGCAGGTAGATGAGGCAACTGTTATAATTGCTGCATTTCTGGAATCAGTAGTGGCAAAATGTATTTCTCATCACGAATTCATTCGAAATACAAAAATGACAAAAATTGGTATGGTTTTTCTTTTCCTGTAAGAATTGGGCACAGCTGCTCTCTTACAACTATTAAGAGGGAAAGGAGAGATACTAGCAGGCTTTGTTTTTCATGCTTGTCAGATTCTCTTTTTAAAGGGCTAAGTAGTACACAGGTCAGCGGTCTCAAACTACCCATTCTTGCTGCTGTCATCAGGATTTTGTTCCTTTGTCGTCTAACAAAAGACGGGGGAAACTTCTGTTTCCTTCTCCAGGTCTGAGGAAAAGGTATCTCAAAACTTGAAATAAAAACAGTCCATTTTCTTTCCAGTTGCCCTGTGTGGTTTCTTAGTTCCTGTACTTGGTGTGATGACTCTATGCAGTGTCTAAAATGAGTGGAAGAAAATGTTATACTTCTAACTATATATGTGGTGGTATTTTAAACACTTGTCAGAATTTCAAGTGTTTGTTCTTTTCCAGAAAATTAAAATGCATTAGATCACCAAAGTAATGTGGTTGCCTGTTTATACGACTGCTAGGGAATTGTCGACACAATAATATCACAAAATAGTGCCAATATCACAAAATAGTGATTCTCATCAGATTGAAAGTTGGCGAAATAAACCTAGGTATGCCAAACTTCGTCCTTCTTTAACACAGTCCAGGTTAGAAACCTCCCTGAGGGAACTTGCACATCACAGAGAACACAGACATTATAATTAAATTAGACTTATAGATCTTACAGACTCCACAGATCCTATAGACGCAAGTACTTTAAAAGAAGAACAAGATTTTCATACAAAAATATGAATTATACAATAGTTGCACCGAGTCTTTATTGCTCATGTACATGAGGTTCAGAGCCATAATGACGATATTCGGCACTTAAGTCATTATGCTGTCATATTACTGCAAAATTATTTGCACTGTACAACCATTGTTTCCTTCTTCTATTGCATAGATATGAGCTCAGTTCGTCTGTCTTTGTCATTAAAGTCCTAGTTTGTCATCATAAATATCTGGTTTTTCATGACGGTTTGGGTATGTTTGTTGTGATTCAAGTTCATGTTGATTGGACCTTTGATTCCCATAACTGGGAACTGAGATAGAAGAAAAATTCAATCTGCATTGTTTTGTCTTGGCTACTTACGCATTATGTCATCACGTCAACTACTTTGTAGTTTGCATTTTAATGGTACACACACTGAAGAATTCCAAGGGAAGAGGAACATGCTTTTTAGTTTCGTTTTACCTTACAAAAATTTCTGTCTTATTCATTCTATTTAAAGAATATTCTTAATACAACTAGAGAGTGCCATTGTATGTTGATTGTTTTCCCTTAGAAATATAAACATAAATAATGTTAAATGGTCTCTGCTAATTATTTTTTATACATACAAAATAATTTGGAAAAGCACTGCTAAAACCGAAGTTCATTTGAAACAAAAGCTTAAATTTGGTCTTGAGAACCGGTCTCACAGCGTCAAAAACCTCTGAGAAGTAGGTGTTGCCATTTTTCCACCACACCAGATGGTATTCCTTGACTCTGCCTTGCTTGTATTCATTTTCATAATTGTTTGTATACCTTTAGAGTTAAGTTTTGAGGATTATAATACAATAGAGCCTACCTGCATTGGGTTCCTTTTGTGTGTGTGTGTGTGTGTGTGTTTACAATAAAAATATGCATTCTTTTGACTTTAGATGAGTGTTGGGGGAAACTTAATTATCTTCATCCTGGGAGAATGGCACACAAGCAAACTTACTTGTCTAACCAACCCATTATGTAGTCAAGTCAATTAAGTACACAGCATTAAAAAGTTAAGGCAAGCCCCAAATTAATCCAATGAAATGAGTGTGTATCTCCTCAACTTCATTCCCCAGAACAAAGTTATGGTTTAAGGAATACACAGTAAACCAAACAGGACTATGCTCTCTCTTCTCTATTCTCCGCCAACAGTCTGGACACACCTCTTGGAAACTAATGTTGTCGTTCACTGTGGGTTCTCATAAATGAACTATTGTTTAGTAGTAAAGATGGGGGAATAAGCACTGTCATCTTGACATAAGAAAGTGTTCTGGGTACAGAAAGCTAACGTTATGAATTGCAAATGCCAGAACTTGGAAATATTTAGTTTGCTCATTTGCTCTCTCAGATGTATTTTAGAGTTGGATATAAATACAGTGATAAAGGTTGTCCTGGTTGCATTTCTGTGGCTGCGATAAAATAATTCAGTATAAAAACAACTTGGGGGAGATAGGACTTGTTCGACTTACATTTTCGGTTACAGTCCATCAGTGCAGGCAAGTCAAACCAGAAGGAACCTGAGGCAGCTGAACATACCTACTGCAGGGTTTATCAAGAAGGAATACATGCTTACTTGAGCACAGCTGACTTTCTCATTTTCTATACTGTCCTCGATATAAGCCCTGAGAGTGGTCGCACCCACTTTTATTCTTGGTCTTCACACAGCTGTTAACATTACAAAGGAAAATACCCTATAGACAGACAGACCCACAGACCAACATGACCTAAATAAGACCTCATTGAGACGCTGTTCCTAGATAATTCTACATGGTGTTCAGTTGCCAATTAAAACCGATCATATAGGACAACTGCCATGTTTGAACATTTAAAGAGGCCATGCTACCAGAGAGCAACATTTGGAAATAAAAAATATTAAACTCAGCAATCTAATGATGGCGGAAAAATAAAGTGCAGCTTCTACAAATTGCTGTAGTAACTGGACATACAGCTAGAGTTAAGACAGTATCTTCTCCCGAAACTTGTAAGCCAGCCTCTGAGCTGAGTCAGGTTTCCTGTTCTCCTGTAGAACTCCCCCATGGCTCCTGGAGCCAGTTCTTTTTAAGACATGACACCCAGAAACTCTGTGTTATTTTTTTTCTCCTGACTGTGACAAGGTGTCTCATAAAAGGAACTTAAGAAAGGAAGGTTTGCCTTGGGTCTTGGTTTTAAAAGGCAAACAGTCAGTCATGCCAGTAAGGCAGTGAGGCAGGAGCAGGAGACATCTGGTCACATTGCATCTATGGTCAGAAAGTAGAGAGAGACAAAGGCTGGCACTCAGTTTACCCGCCCATTCTTCCCTTTTCATTCAACCCACAACTCCAGCCCTTGGGGTTGTATTGCCTGCATTCAAGTGAGTCTTATCTCCTTACTTAAACTGTTCAAAACATGCTCACACACAGGCCAAGAGGTGGTAGCTTGGTGATTCCAAATTCAGTTAAACTGGAAAGGAGGTTAAATCTCCCAGTCGGGATTTAGACTGAACTGATGGACAGGATGCCACCACCGTCATGTGGCTATTGGGCACTGGCAAGATAGATGACTGTAAACTGAAATGTCCTGTAGGTATAGCATATATACCTGACTTAAATTTTTAGTACAGGAAAAAAGAATATGAAATGTTTCAAAGATTTGAAATTGATTATACAAGGAAATAGAACAAATTAAAGAAAATAAAATATTAAAATTAGTTCCAACTGGTTTTTTTTTTTACTTTTTATTGTGGCTATTAACACATTTTTCAATTATATATGTGGTTCACATTGGATTTCCTATGGACACTGTTGGTCTTGGATTTCTGTAACCTCTGCCACAAACTGAGATGCTCTCGCTAAGAATTACCTTCTCTTTCTCTCTCCCCCTCCCTTCCCTCTTCTTCCTTAGCCCCTTAATTGTACAGAGAATTCCACTATTGTCATCATAACTTTTGTATTTATAATCATTAGTTATAAAAAGACTGTCTTTATGATTTTTAACATGAATCTTCTATTTTACTTGTTGTCAATAAGTACACATGGAATGATTTTGATATATTTTTGTAGGTGTAAGTATCAATCAGATATTTAATGAGATTTTTGAAAACTGAATTCTAATATTCTGTAAAGAAAAGAAAAGAAAGTGATTTTGTATTCATATCTATGAATTTGCAAACATGGAAGTGTGCCACAACTATTTCTACATGTTCAAGTTTTGAAGAGAAGGTTTTGAGAGGCAGAATTTGCTTTTTTCTCGGACAGATTGTGGATATGTGACAACTCACATTGTCACAGTGATAATTATTAGTCATCCTTTCTTTGCAAACTATTCAGTGAAGTCTATCTTCTTTTTTTTTTTTTTTTTTTTTTGGTTTTTTGAGACAGGGTTTCCCTGTAGTTTCTAGAGCCTGTCCTGGATCTAGCTTTTGTAGACCAGGCTGGCCTTGAACTCAGAGATCTGCCTGCCTCTACCTCCCGAGTGCTGGGATTAAAGGCGTGCGCCACCACCGCCTGGCTCCTATCTTCTTAGAAGATAATTTTATCTCTAAATCTGAATTATTTTTAAAGAAACGGAGAGGTTTTATTTTTCTAGAAAATGGAATTCAAATATTCTCCCATTCATTCAGTATGAGTGTACTGTCCACTTATTTGCCCAAAACTTTTGAGGCATTGAAATAATAACCCCTAAAAATTAAAATGTCATTATAGCTCACCTTTTTTCCTATTTATTTTTTATAAAGAAAACAAGCTATCTTTTTTCATTATACATAACAATACAAGTTCCCACTCCCATTCCCTCCACATACCCTCAAGCCCCACCCCCATCAGAAAGGGTAAGGCACATTGCTTTGTGGAATGTCCAAGGTTCTCCCTACTATATCTAGGCTGAGCAAGGTATCCATTCAAAGAGAATGGGTTCCCAAAAGCCAGAACAAGCAACAGAAACAAATTCTGGTGACACTGCCAGTGGCCCCTCAGTCTGCCTCAGCCATGAAACTGTCACCCACATTCAGAGGGACTAGTTTGCTCCTATCCTTATTTCTTCCCAGTCCAGCTGGAGTTGATGAGCTCCCATTAGCTCAGGTAGACTATTTCAGTGGGTGTCTGCATCATGGTCTCGACCTCTTTGCTCATATTCTCACTCCTCCCACTCTTCAACTGGTGATGGAGGAGAGTTATCTGTCTATGTTTCTTTCATTGGTTAATTAATAAAGAAAACTGCCTTGGCCCTTTAAGAACAGAAAATTAGGTAGGTGGAGTAGACAGAACAGAATTGTGGGAACAAGGAAGTAGAGTGAAGGAGAGACGCTTCAGGCAGTCGCGTGGTGAGGCTCCATGCTGCTCCTCTCCGAGATGGACGCAGGTTAAGATCTCTCCTGGTAAGCCACAACTCGTGGTGCTACCCAAATTACTAAATATGGGTTAAAGGAAGATGTGAGAGTTAACCAATAAGAGGCTGAAACTATGGGCCAGGCAGTGTTTTAAAAGAATACAGTTTCCGTGTAATTATTTCGGGTGTAAAGCTAGCCGGCGGCGGGTGGCAGCCCGCCGCTTCTCACTACAGATTGGCGCGCCAACGTGGTGACCAAATCCACGTAAAAACCTTAAAAAGCTTTAAATAAAGGAGAGAGAGAGTTTAACACGGCTTTTTGCTGTTTGCCTGGACATGCTGTAGAGAGATCTCCTGTTTCCGCAATAGCGGCACAAAAAAAAAAAAAAAAAAAAAGCTGAGTCATTTTAAACTGCAGCTTCCTGCGCTGTGCCGCCAGTGCAAACTCTGGCTATAAAGCATTTCAGTGGCTTTTATGGACTGGATGTTTGTGTGCCCGCTGGGGATCGGAAAGAAGGTTCTCTGAGACCATGCTCTGAGGCAGGAGTGGCTCCGGCTCTGCTCCGCCACGCTGAATTGTGCTGACCTCAGGCAGGAACTATCGTAATTACCATGATAACAGCGCAGTTAAGGTTTAGACTTGGCTGTAAACAGGCAGTACCGTATTATTTTAAGAAGTGGTTAACCTTTTAAGAAATGCTCCTGGATAGTAAAAAATTACAGATTCACAATAGAAAAGATTCAGACATAGAAGGCCTTTAAATGGCTCACGTAGGCTTAAAAGAGAGAAAAAGAAAATATAAAGAATAAAGTTAATGCCTTAAAAAAAAAGGTTAAAGTCTTTAAAGAGACAGAGTACAGATAGTTATAGATTAAAAGAAGTAAAGTGATAGAGTGAAAATAAGCCACGTAAAAATGGAAAATTCACAGAGAGTCTGGATTATGTATTTTGTTGTGTTTTCTTTGATTTTTTTGACTGTAAAGGAGCTAAGTACAGAGAGACATTTCATTATATGGGCTGCCAGGCTAGACCAGAATGGACATCTTAACGGTATGACTTCAGGATTTGGATCTAAGAACATGATGCTTTGGAAAAGAGTTTCTTCTTTTGTTTTCACAGAGGACGAGACTCTGTGGATTGCTTCTATCCCAGTATGGTATGATAGACCACGCCCTCCTGAAAGGTTGCTGTGAACATCTTCAAAAAATTACTTCACTCAACTGCCAACTGAGAGGAACCTAGCACACAGGTTATACCATGAAAGACCTAAATAACAACGCCCCCACTCAGCAGGAAGCAGTTTGGAGAGAAATAACTGCGCCCACATTCCCAAATATTGTTTATAAATGTTCTTTTACATTTAAAGGGGGATATGATATAGATATGAATAATTTGCATTGGTATGGATTTTAAGGTCAATTTGTTATATGTATATGTATTTCCGATTTTGATTAAGCTATTGTGATTGTAGTTCATTTTAAAGAATGTAATGTATAATTAGGAAATATAGGTTGTTAATGGATAATCATCGATTAATAGTCAAGCTTGTAGTCATGTTAGTCATTTTCTAGATGTGCATAGATATATTTCAGATAGGCATTCTTCATATCTTTCAAAGACTGCAGAATATGGCATTTAATGTTTTAATAACTTAGGGTTTTTCATGACAATGAGACACGTCTGCTCCTGGCAGCACCAATCTACTTCGAGAGGAAGATGGGCATCGAAGAGGCTACTTATGGAGTTTGTTAGCCATTTGGGCAAGAAAATGCTCTTGCCTGGACTGTTGCATAAACTGGACACAAGGAACCCACAGAAAGAGGACTGCTGAACTTGCCTAAAGGTGAGATGGTCTTTCGCGGTTCCTGATTCATGAAAGAGTCTGCGAGACGTTCTGCAGGACACAGCAGAAAGTGACTGAACTGTCTTTGGAATTTCCTGCTTCATGAAAAAGTCTGCTGGACACTATGGGCCTGAAGGCTGAAGATGGATGCCCCAACGGTACAGAGGAACTTTGGGTGACTGTCTAGGCAGCGAGTTGTCTCTGTCATTTCTAGAGTTTTATAAGTTACTTATTTCTTATTTACTTAGGTAGCATTATATCCTTCTGGAGTCTTTGATGGAGTTGAAGAATAAATAGATAGTTATAGCTTTCCTTAGTTATGATAAAAGATAAAATAGATTTAAATATTGTAACTGTAATACTTGCTTGATAACTGTTTTGTTATATGTAATTTTGCTATGTTAAAGTTGAAGCCTTTCTTTTTTGTTTAAACAGAAAAAGGGGAAATGATGGAGGAGAGTTATCTGTCTATGTTTCTTTCATTGGTTAATTAATAAAGAAAACTGCCTTGGCCCTTTAAGAACAGAAAATTAGGTAGGTGGAGTAGACAGAACAGAATTGTGGGAACAAGGAAGTAGAGTGAAGGAGAGACGCTTCAGGCAGTCGCGTGGTGAGGCTCCATGCTGCTCCTCTCCGAGATGGACGCAGGTTAAGATCTCTCCTGGTAAGCCACAACTCGTGGTGCTACCCAAATTACTAAATATGGGTTAAAGGAAGATGTGAGAGTTAACCAATAAGAGGCTGAAACTATGGGCCAGGCAGTGTTTTAAAAGAATACAGTTTCCGTGTAATTATTTCGGGTGTAAAGCTAGCCGGCGGCGGGTGGCAGCCCGCCGCTTCTCACTACAAACTGGACGTTGGGAGCTCAGTCCAGTGTTCCAATGTGGGTCTCTGCCTCTGTTTCCATCAGTTGCTGCATGAAGGTTCTATGGTGATATTTAAGATATTCATCAGTCTGACTACAGTGCAAGTCTCTCCTCTATTGCTTAGGGTCTTAGCTGGGGTAATCCTTGTGGATTCCTGGGAATTTCTATAGAGTCAGGTTTCTTGCTAGCCCTATAATGGCTCCCTCAATCAAGGTATCTCTTTCCTTGCTCTCATCTCTGTCCTTCCTCCTCAACTATTCCATTCCCCCAAGTTCTCCTCACTCCTCCCCTTCTTCCCTCCTCTTCCCCTTCCACCCTCCCTTCTCCCCCGACCCCCATGCTCCCAATTTTGTCAGGCAATCTTGTCTGTTTCAACTTTCCAGATGGATCTATATATGTTTTTCTTAGGGTTCACCTTATTACTTAGCTTCTCTAGAATCATGAACTATAGGCTCAACATCGTTTGTTTATAGCTAGTATCCACTTATGAGTGAGTACATACCATATTCATCTTTTGGGGTCTGGGTTACCTCACTCAGTATAGTGTTTTCTAATTCCATCCATTTGCATGCAAAATTTAAGATATCATTGTTTTGGGGGTTTTTTGGTTTTTTTTTTTTTTACAGCTGAGTAGTACTCTAATGTGTAAATATGCCATATTTTCTTTATCTTTTCATTGGTTGAGGGGCACCTAGGTTGTTTACAGATTCTGGATATCACAAATAATGCTGCTATTAATATAGTTGAACAAATGCTTTTGTAGTATGATCGAGCATCTTTGGGTTATATGCCCAAGAGTGATATTGCTGGATCTTGAGGTAGGTTGATTCCCTATTTTCTG
Source organism: Arvicola amphibius (assembly GCF_903992535.2). Lineage (NCBI taxonomy): Eukaryota > Metazoa > Chordata > Mammalia > Rodentia > Cricetidae > Arvicola > Arvicola amphibius. The sequence continues at coordinate 36,513,781 of NC_052053.1, read as the reverse complement.
AGAAACTGCCATATTGATTTCCAAAGCAGTTGTAAAGTTTGCATTCCCACCAGCAATGGATGAGTGCTCTTCTCCAGAATAGGCTATCATTGGTGTTTTTTATCTTAGGTATTCTGACAGGTGTAAGTTGGTAACTCAGAGTTGTTTTGATTTGCATTTCCCTGATGGCTAAGGATGCTGAACATTTCCTTAAGTATCTTTAGGCCATTTGTGATTCTTCCATTGAGAATTCTCTGTTTAGTTCTGTACCCCATTTTTAATTGGGTTATTTAGAATTTTGATGTCTAATTTCTTGAGTTCTTTATATATTTTGGAGATCAGTCCTTTGTCTGATGTGGGGTTGGTGAAGATCTTTTCTCATTCAGTAGGTTACCTTTTTGTCTTATTGACTTATTGACTGTGTCCTTTGTTTTACAGAAGCTTCTCAGTTTCAGGAGGTCCCATTTTTTATTGTTTCTCTCAGTGTCTGTACTACTGGGGTAATATTTAGGAAGTGGTCTCTTGTGCCCATGCATTAATGACTACTTCCCACTTTCTCTTCTATCAGGTTCAGTGTGGTCGGATTTATATTGAGGTCTTTAATCCTTTTGCATTTGAGTTTTGTGTATGGGGATAGATATGGATCTATTTTCATTCTTCTCCATGTTTCCATCCAGTTAAATCAAGACCAGGTGGGCAGTTTAAATCAACCTATAAACTGCAAGGAAATAGAAGCTGTCATCAAAGCCTCCCAACCAAAAAAAGCCCAGGCCAAATGGTTTTCGTGCAGAATTCTACCAGAACTTCTAAGAAGAGCTAATATCTATACTTCTCAAAGTGTTGGGTGGGAGGAAGGTGGTGAGGGGGTGAAAGGAGGGGAGGGGAGAGGGAACCGTGATTGGTATGTAAAATGAAAAAAACAAACTTTTAGATAAAAACTTTTAAAATGATAAGAAGAATTATTTTATTTCATTATATATGAATATGTGTATGTATGCATATGTGTGTGTGTATACACATATGTGGGAATGCATGCCGAGACTAGAATATATCATTGGCCCCTCTGTAGCTGTAGTTGCCAGTGGTTGTGGACCACTTGACTAGTGCCTGGAAACTAAACTCCAGTCCCCTGCAGCAGCAGCCCTCTCTCTGGACGTCCAAGTCATTTCTCTAACCTCAATTTTCTTTAAAATGTGTGTGTGTGTTATGTATATATGTGTTTGTGTTCATGTGCTTATGTGTGTTTACATGTATGTGACTGTGGCACATTCGTATTTTAGGGCTAGTGTGGAGGTCAGAGGACAACCTCCAGTGTCAGTCCTTGCTCTCACCCTCATTTGAGGCGGGGTCTCTTGTGATTCACCATTGCTTATTCCAGGCTAGCCATCTCATAAACTTCTGGCAATTCTGCTGCTCTGCTGCCCCTTTTTCTGGAAGCATGCTAGTATTACAGATGTGTACTACTGAATATGTTGCCCCTGGAGTTCCAAACTCCTGTTCTTACATGTGTCTGGCAAACATTTTATCCACTGAGACCTAAGAGTCTTTTACAGAACATTTCAATATATAAAATGTATTTTAGTTGCCATGACTAATGTGTGTTACAGGGAGCGCGGGGGTCCCTTTGTTCTGGCCCCCCCAGCTAGCTTACACCTGAAATAATCACACAGAAACTGTATTAATTAAAGCACTGCTTGACCATTAGCTCTAGCCTCCTATTGGCTAACTCTCACATCTTGATTTAACCCATTTCTATTAAATCTGTGTTCACCACGAGGTCGTGGCTTACCAAGAAGAATTTAGCATGTCTGACCTGTCGTCTCCATGGTGGCTCTCTCTCACTCTCCTTTCTTTCTCCCAGAATTCAGTTCTGTCTTCTCTGCCTATTTAAGTTCTGCCTTATCAGGCCAAGCAGTTTTTTTTTTTTTAAATTAATTAACGAATGAAAGCAACACACAAACAGAAGGAGCTCCTACACCGAAAGCGTATGTGTTTTGTGTACTACTTCAACTATAGGACATGGAAGTACCTTGAATATAATGTCAAGACTGTTTATCACTATGCAAGGTCACATTGCTGCCATATTTATCAGAACAGATAGCCTACCATTTCTGACTGGATAGACATACGATTTATTGAATAGAATGAACTTTAAAAATCATATTGCTTAAGTATTATTAGCAGAAGTAATAATAGAAGTGGTAGTGCATGCCCTGCATCCACCTAGGGCACTCACTTCAGCAGTACTCTCGTTCTCTACCAAAATTGCAATAAATTCTCATGTAGAGACTTAGGTATGCAAAATATTAAAGAGGTACCATGTCTCAAAAGCAATCCCTTAGAGCTCTCTTTATACAATATAGACACTGGCCTTTACTAATATTTATTAGTGATATGCTTAATTAAATTTCTATGCATTGATCCCTGAGGTTCTGAAATTATCTATGTCATCTTTCGGCTTAACAAACTTTGATAGGATGCTATTTCGTTATCAGCCCCAAACCCCGAGGACCAGTCCTATTTAAGTCTTATGATATAGCTTCTGTGGCAAACTGTATGCTAATAATGGTGATGATGATGATGAAGAAGGAAGGAATGGGACTGAGGCATTTTTCTCCTTGTGTATACCATACAACGTAAAGTGATTGTAGATGATAGAATATTCAGTGACTGCAACACTGTGACAAGTTCTCTTTCGCTCAGTTATGCTGATGAAAAAAAACAGAATCCAGGGGCACTGAGCCTGGCACTGTCCTGGTAGCAGAAATGGAATTGCATGTCAGATCTCAACACAAAGGCCTGTCTTCTCCTCCCACACAGTATCAAGCCCAGATACTGGTAGATAATCAGACTTTTTTTTTTCTTCATTAACCCTGAACTATGTTCCAGGGAATGCAGGGAGTACCATTAAACTTTAAACTGCCTCACGAGGAAACTCCCGTGGCAGTTTATTTTACGTCACCGCAACCCTGGCAAAAGAAATATTTCTGCCAAACGGCCAGGTGACTTAGAACAATCCTCAGTTGACCATTTCCTCACAATACAGCAATTAACTTCAGTTCTCCTTTGCAGTGGACACCCACAATTTCTGGCTTTGTCCCCCCTGCTCTCCTTGGTGCTGTCCTGTAAGCCCGCACCTGTTTGTGTGGCTGGGACTGCTTTTCCCACAGGTGACTTCTTGTTTTTCCATCTGTGCCACGGAGTGCAAACAGCTAAACATGTTTTCTGTTGGGAGACATTTCCTGGTGGATGTTTCTTACCGGTTCACAAAACTGGGGTGGGAGTCGGACCCTGCCAGAATATATCCCTTGCACTCCTGTTTCTACTTTGGGAGTTTAAAGGATTAAGGGCTAACAATAACAGTAGTTCTTGCTATTGCCCAAGCCTCACCCGGTCTTTCTCACCATTCACAAGGTTCGTGTTTGGAATCAACACTGACGACTGCAGCTGTTTTGTTATTTAAAGTCGATCTTTCAGTCAAAAGGAGAATGTGCTGCGGCCTCATTTTGACTTTGCTTAATGTTTCCATCCATATTTTAGAAATAAGTCAAAATACTTTCTTGCTAAGTGCATTTTTCTTTCAGTTTTAAACCTATGTGTATTTTAAAGGTCATTCAATCCGTGCCTTTCCAATTCCTCCAGTCTTAAGCCATCCCTGCTATTTTGTGTAAAAGGTACTTAATGTCTCAAGAAGCTTATGGTGGTCTTAAAACCCAAATTCAGTTGGTTTTTTTTTCTTCCTCAAGACCATAAGTTTCATTGTGTCAAGAGTGAACAAGCTTGCAATGGACCAAGATCGCAGCCTGTTCAAGTCCAAAAGCTGGAATTTCAGAGGGGTTGGAACTTGGCACAGCACATTTTCCCATGCGCAGCTCAATCCTCTCTGTTCCCTCCCAGCTTAGGCAGAAACACATGGAAAGGATATCCAGCAGGGCCCTTCTCAGTGACATCTGCATCTGGAGGGGTGTCCTGGCATTCGGCAACACAGCTCTCTGTCCCCCAGGGAAAGGGAAGGCTGAAAACCCCAAATAATAAGAATAATCTATTGCAGATTTTAGGTTACCAAAAGTTGGAGGGAAGAATCACAGCCAAACACTTAGCATTGTTGCGTGTCAAAGGAAGGCTACTGTAATTTCCCCCCTTGGGCATGTATTTTTCATATTATTATGCATAATTATGCATATAAATTTAAATACATTTCCATATTATATTCAAAACTCTCCAATTGTGAAGACATAGACTAAAACAATTGATGGGAATTATTGCTTTTAGGCTGAAATCCTAGTCACTGGAAGCATTGGGCCAGCAGTGGGCGCCTCAAGCAGCAAAAAAGGCTCCCTAGAACATTCTTCAGGATTTAAGAACAATTTTTCTAATAAAGTCAATCTGGGATTAAAGAGGCAGAAGGAGGCGCTGACAAAGAAACCAGAAATGATGTTTAAGAGGCTTGGATTCCAGCTTTGCTCTGTTTCTTCCTCTGTTGCCTCGGGCAAGTGACTTCACAACTGTCTGTCTTTCCTCATCTCAGAAGCTGGGGACACTTACACTTTGTTCTCTTCAGTTTTTTTGTTTCCCAAATTTAGCATTTCATGTTTCTGAGAAGCTAGCCTGAACTGTGCCCCAAAAATGGGGGTTTCTGATGTTTTCAAAAGTGAAAGAAAGGAAGAAAGGAAGAAAGGAAGAAAGAAAGAAAGAAAGAAAGAAAGAAGAAGAAGAAAGAAGGAGGGAGGGATAAAGAGTTTGGAAATTTTATTACAATTGACTCATTTTTGAAAATGAATAGACTATTTGGAATAACACTTTGGTTTGGGGAATCTGAAAGAGTGGTAGGAAAGCAGAGAAGTTTGGTTTATGACAGGCGCGGTAACCCAGGTCTCTATATAGGACCCTGAGGGGTTTCAAAATAGCCAACAAGCAACTTACATCCAGACCACAGCAAGTGACAAAATGACAGGACTCTTTCTGGGCTTTTTCTTAGGGTTTGAATTCTCCTTTAGAAATGTATGTTATGAATTATGATCACTGCGCTACAGCCAAGTATTCACCGGGCTCCAGCTAGATCTTTGTTTAGCGAGCATAAGCTCCCTGCCAGCTGCAAACTGCAGCTGTCTGTCAGCATTTGTGAGGACAAACCTCGCCGCTATCCCTGATCGCTTAGCCGTAGACTACACACTGTGTCCTCAGATATGCTCGGCGCACCCTTCGCATTTTCAATACACTTCCTGTGGGGGGGGGGGGGGCGGGGGGAGGCCGGTGGGCAGCAGTGCTTTGCCCGCACATTTTGGAGCAAATAGCTTGAAGCTTATGTCAAAATAATTCTTCGAATAATAGAGGGTTCTGTCCCCCCGAAACACTACTTTTTGAAAGACTGTCTCTGGCCTGGCATTTTCAGATTCCTGATATTCCCTAGCAGACAAGGCAAGTTGCCACACTGGCAGCCACTGCACGGGCCAAAGCAAGGCCTGCAGAAACTGCAGAGCCGGCCAAGAGCGCAAGCCCAGGCCAAGCGCGGGTCTCAGCACTGGGGAATGTGGGGGTGAGAAGGCCACCAAGAAAGGCGAAGGAGGCAGGGCAGAGCGGCCACTGCCCTGCATCATGGTCTGGAACCGCAGGCAAGATATAAAGAATCCTTATCTCAGCCTGTCCAGAATGTGCAGCTGAGCAGGAACCCCCGTGCCTTTCCAAGAAGGGGCTTTGAAAGACGACGATGATGCATTTTCGCGTAGCATTTGTTGGTTTGTTTTCTATAATTTCTAGGTACATTGAGGCTAGGAGGAAGGCGCTGCAGCCGTGTACATTAAAGCATTTGCGGGTTAGTGGAAGTCTATGCTGTTGTCGTCATCAGGGTAGGTCAGAGAGGGATGGCAATTTTGATAATACTCTAAGAATTACCTCCAGGAACTTAGGAATGGCTAATCAGGAGTTGTTTACCTGGTAAAACGGGTTGGAAGGAGTTTGGGTTAGGGTTACTCCTTGTAACTGGTGTCATCAGACCCTGACTGTGGATATGTCATTTGGGGAATTTTGTTTAATGATTATATTCTCTAGCAAAAAAAAAAAAAAAAGATGGAATTCTTCCCATTCACAGGGGTATTGTGAGAACTGCTTTTTGCTCCAAAACAGTATTGTTGCTACAAGACATGTTCTCTCCAGGGAGGAGAGACACAATGCAAATGCAAATTCACAGCAAAACTGTACCATATGCAGCTCATGTCCAAAGTTGGCCTAAGTCACTTACCCAAGAAAATGCCCTAAAGATGGGAGAAAGGCACATCCCCCGCCCCGTGTGTGTGTGTGTGTGTGTGTGTGTGTGTGTGTTTGTGTCCTCTGCGAACCCGCTCTTGAGTGTTTAGGGTTATGTGTGTTTATCAGCATGGGAGCACTGGCCCAAACATAAACACTTTCTTTCCCACAACTTTAACATATACACAATGCTCGGAATAGTTTCTTTCAGGAGGAGAAGCCATGAGAGTCACAGGGCAGTAAATAACAGCAAAGCACGGTGAGGCCATGATTGTTCCCTGTTCACAAGGGCTGTAAAATGAAAACAAAGACGGCAAGGAATCAATATTTTCAGAACGAATGGCAACTCTCAGCGTCTGAGCATTTGGATTGCTAAGTGCCTTCGCTTCTCTGTGCTGTGTCTGCTGCCTCGCTCGTCGTGAAACCCTTTCGCTGGATGTGCTACATACGATGAGCTTGGGTGTTATAATAAACAGAGAGGAAGGCTGCAATAATGTATTTTGGTTAGAAAGAAGCACTTGAAAGAAATTGGTTTTGCTATACACATGATGTGAGCCAATCAATAGTGGTTTAGTCTGACAAGCACTGTCAATACCCACTGTCACCGTTCAGAAAGTCTTTAACAGATAACGCTTCGAAGCCCAATCGTTTTTACACGTGCTCAAAGTCTTGAAATGCAGTCTACCTGGCAAATACTAATCGCAGGTAACTCTGGGGATTATATTCCAGATTTTTCTTTAATTGAGAAGCGAGGAACGATTCATTTAAATGCACACATACAAACACTTACGTACATGTGTATATATATAAATAAATGTGTGCATAAACATGCAGCAGCCAAGAGTAAGCGCTAATGATAGCAGATAGATAGCAAGCGCTCGGGAAAGGTTGAAAATGTTAGATGCTGTGCTGCGGGATGGGGAGTGGGAGTTTTACACCTGTTCTGCTTCTTGCTGATTATGGATGGGTACGGCCATAGTGGTATAGGACACTTCCCACAACCTTAAGAGTAGCAACAATTGCTAGCGTAGGCTGAATGCTTAGCATATGCTTGTCATTCTGCTGCATGATTTGCCTATATCAGGGCATTTTCCTTGCACATCAGTCTCTGGTGTGGATATTGTTAGTCTCATTTAACCAATAATGACAGATGTACACACACACATATACAAAATAAAACCTCTTGTATAGGTTAAATAAGATGCCACATTAAGTGACAAGTTGAAATATTATAGTTAGCATTCATAAGAGAGTGAAAGAACGGGAAAGAGAAAGGGGCACAGCTGGTTGTTGTTGTTTAAAGAAAGAACATGAACATCGGGAGGAAACTATAGCTCTTTTGTGCTTTCCCATTAAACACTATAACTGAAGTCAAATCCTTGTCCTGCAAAGCAACATGAATGATGTAAGTCACTGATCTCTGTGATTGGGCATAGAGAAAAATGAGATGTCCTGGCAAGAGTTTAGAAAAGAGCAGAGAGCTTGCAAAGGTGGCTGTGTTCCCTGACACTGTTGGCTTGGTACGTAAGTATGTCAGTCTTGGGAAAACCATGTGTGACATCTGGAGTAGAGCTGAGAAATTGCCATAGGTGGCTAACTCCTTTTGTCTTAAGGGAGTCCCAATCTTTAGCTATAGCTCTCCTTTGAGACTCAGGGTTGTCTTGCGTCATACAGTCACTTGGAGAGTGGTTAGTAACTCTCCAGGGGGTGTGCTTCCTTGTGGCAGCAGACAGCTCCCACTGTCGGATGCCCTCTTCAGTGACTAAATTGGCAGTCCCAAGATGATTCAGCCATCAGCTCCTTTGCTGTCCCTTGATTTACTCATGCCCCCTAAGGCAGTCCACTTCCCTCTCGGGCCTATAATAATGCACACCACCATGCTCTAGTGTCCATAGTTCTTGGAATGCAAAGGATTCAAATGTTATATGGAAAGTACTGAAGAAAGGCAAGACAGACAATGATATTTTATGTTATTAGACAATGATAACATGCTGGAAAATGGAAAGGCAGGACATTGACTTATGACTCAAATAACCCTATATTCAGTCTCTGTTGCCTACCTGTTACGTGATCTCAGAACCTCAGATTCTTAACATAAAGAATGGGTGATTAACACGCTAGAACCTACCAGACTGGAAGATTATAGTAAATAAATAAGACACACCTTGCCTTAGAAAGTTCCTTAGTGTATAACAAGTACTCCCAAAACACTGGTCGTTATTAGGAACAACTATATTAGGATAACCAGAGTGGCTAATCAAAATTGAAACTAAGACTGTTTTAACTGACTCGGAAATTTATCTATGTCTATATCTACATCTTTATCTAGACCTAAATCTATGTCTCTACCTATATCTACATTGATATCTCTATATACATCTATACCTATTATAACCCAGGTCTCCCCCTATATCTGTACCTCCATCTCCATCCATGCCATTTCTATCTGTATCCTATACCTTTATCAATGCTTATACATATTTCTAAATGTTATACGCATTTCTCTTATTTTCTTTTGGCTGTGCCTTTGGTGACTGTTAATATATATGTGCACATGTGTGTGGAGTTAGCGATCACTCTCTACCTTTTATTTTTATATATTAAAGTGAAGTCTCTCACTTAACCTCCTGCTCAGCAGTTGGTTTAGACTAGATGATGGATGAACTTCAAAATTCACCTATCTCCCCTGGCACCCAGGGCTACAGTGCTATGAGGTCCAGCTTTTCATGTGGTGCTGGACATTAAAACTCTGATCCAAATGCTTGCCTGGCATGACCTTTATCCACAGAGTCTACTCATCAGCCCTGTATTTTTTTTATAATTCAAATACATACTTAAAATGTTTCTTCTAACTAAATATTATTTTAATATTTAAGACATTTCTCACTCCACACTCTTCATACATGAGCATGGTGGTGGTGGTGGTGGTGGTGGTGGTGGTGGTGGTGTATGTGTTTCTATTTTGGCTCAAATTTCATGCTTCACAATTTTTGGATGTAGAATAGCATATTCTTTCCTAAAGACATGTTGTGGCATTCAAAAGACCAGGAATTCTGAGAGTTAAGGCAAAATGACACAGTTCTGTCGCTATGCTCCATACCTGTCAAAATGCCTCTCTACACATTTCCCGGAGTGTGGAAGTTAATGTACACTTGTTCTAGTGGCTCTCACTGTGAGTGTGCATACTGAGTGAGAGTTTCAATAACCCCCAATTCAACAGTGTGGATTTTAGGGTTTGGCTCATATTGCCCTTGAAATAATCAAAAACATTCAACGTAATTTTTTTTTTTTATTCTGCAATGCTCCTTCCTTTTTCACAAAATGTCTAGATGGGAATTTTCTAGAACTCTGCTGTGCCATTAATTACCGTGATTACAACTCCATGGTCCATCATCTTTGGAGACTGAGGTTCACATTTTCTGTCGGGCTCTTTTGGTTTAATTGGGCTGTGCCTGTTTTCTATCATGGCAGTACCCATTTCTGCTTTTAATATACCACCTTTGCTCAAGGAGAACAGGTTCCTACCGCACCATACCTTCTGTCTGGATGGATGACCCATGCTACCTCTCTCTTTCTCTCGCATAATTGAAATTTGAAAACCAGCTACTGTTTTAGCTCAGGAGCCACTTACTTTATTAACAAATTTATCAAAGTTGTGAGTGGCTCTCAGAAGAGTTTACTGGCACTGTGTCAATTCATGAGGAACCAAGATAAAATAGCTGGTCAATAGAAGAATGTTTTAATGAGCTGGCCCCATAGCTTACCCCGCTGATGGTCCTGTTTCAGGGAACAACCACGTTGTGTTCCTCTCTGTATCCAATAGTTGGAGGCGATTAAGGTCTACTTTCTCTTCTCCCCTTTTTTTCTTTTGGAAATAAAGTATAAATTCAAACAGTGGTGCAAGGATCTTTTTGAACTCTCGATCATAAAAAGAAACTTGATAAATCTGTCGTGAAAGAAAGGTTGCATATTGCAACCATGAGTAATTCGCCGACGGTGAACTCATTAGAGGAGGAAGACATGTATACACATATTACTGGGAAAAGTAGCCATGGAATTTACATAGGGATGAATTATAGTAGTCCCCGTCTCTTTAATAACACTGAGATTATAAAAATGGGTTCAGACTTGACTATTTAGCTAGAAAATTTATTCGGAGAGTAAACAATTTCGCTATATGAATTCTCACTTCTCCATAAAAGGGTACAGAGCATAAATAGGGACTGCTGAACATATGATGTATGCAAACCCTTCCATTATGAATCAAATAGTCTGTTTCGTATTTTTACAATGTCGAAGTGGGAACGAAGCAGTTAAAACAAAGCGCTGCTGTTAAAATTCCCTGTTTTAACTCTGCTAATTATTTCCAGACTTAATCATGATTTGTACTTTGAGTGAGTCACTTAACGTTTCAATAACTTAGTTTCTCAAACTATTGAGAGCTGAAATTATGACTTCTATTTACATTGAACATATGGAAAAGAAGGAGATAGTAAATGACCCACAGTGTATTAAGCCTAAACCTTCCCCTTTTGTCCCTCGAGTGTAGGGAGTAACATTTAAAACCTGCATGCTCTAGACCCGCCTGCTGGAAGGGTCATGCTGGAAAGTCTGTTCAGTCCAAGCCCATCATTAGCCCAAGTGTGTACGGCCTGGGAAGAAACATACAAAGGCTGAAACGAAACATAATGAACGTCCTTTTTCTTTTCCACCAATTTTGGGTAAGGTACTGTTAAGAAGGTATCAATACAGAATGACCCCCCAAATACAAGAAAGTTGTGTTGGAAAACCTGAGTTGAGACAACAGCACGCTTGTCGGGACAGTCCTTGGGAAGGTTTGAGAAGGACCTCAGGACCTCTGAGGATGAAGAGTCTGGTTTGACCTTATTTCGACATTTCTTTCTGGACCTCTCGCTGCGGACACCATGGGGTGCTAAACTGATTGCACTGACCATTCTTGCCAGCTTTGCCCTGATGTCCTCTTGAATGGAAGCTGAATTGCTGGGGACTACGGGCTGTTAACGGGACTCTCTAGCCTCACCTGAGGTTGATTCACGCACAATGCCTTTAGTAAAATGAAAGGAAGTAACCCTGAAAGCTGCCTAGTGCTGTGTTTCTGAGGAGTAGCAACTCGGCTCTCTTAGTGACATTTCTGAAGCCTTAGCTCTCCTAGAATTTCCAAATATAAAAAAAATAACAATGAAAACATGTAATTGTGACATGGGAATACTGCGAGAACAGCAGTTTGGCAGGAAAAGGAAATATTTCAAAATAAGTCCCAAGCAAGCAAAGTTCTGGCAGATACACGATCCTGGATTATATTATCCAAACTGTTAGATTCTGGAAGATTTGGGGTTTTCTTTTGTGGTTCCCATACCCTTAATAGAATGGTAGTAGATGACCATCATCCACACTGTGTGGCCCTTCCCTCCATTACTGTGGGAAAAAAAATACACAAGAGGTACCAGGGAACTCCCCAAAGACTGGCCTGGGTAGAAGACTTATGTTGAGTTAATGCTTACTGTCACACATAATGCTATTAACTGAAGATCATCTGAGAAAGCTCGCTATCCTAATACCTTCCAAAGTGCAGGATCCTAGCACCTCTCTGCCTTAGCACCAATTAAAATCTCTCAACTGGTTAAGAATCCTGTTTAAAGATAGTACTGTTTGCCTCTACGTGCTCAGACTTAAATTGCATACTTAAAAAAAAAAGATTCTTGGTCTTTGAAAAATATGCTATTGAGCTTCAAAGAAAATTTTACAATCAGTGGAAAACTAAGAGGAAAATATAAAGGAAATATGTGCATTATTTCCAGAGACCCCAGAAAGTATGCATAGCCAAGCTAACTTACATGGAGGTGACAATACATAGAATTAAGGGACATTCCTGTTCTCCTCTGTAAATCAGATTAACTGCTTTAGAATTCAAACCATATCTCTTACAGCTCTTTCCATTTTCAAATAAAATGTTTAAATGGGAATGGAAAAAAACTGCTCATTGGCTTAACATAAATCTTCAAACTGCAGGAAGTTTCACCCTCAAAAAGTAGTTAAATCTCTGAGGAAAAAGAAAAGGCTGAATTCTATTTTTCATAAATGATGGATTATTGTACCACACTGTGTATTTTCCAGTAAAGTGTCCTTTTATTTGCACTGTGTGATTACAAGTTTCTAAAAGTATGTGTGGGGTCACTGGGTGCTGTGGGAAAATGAAAGGAACACTGTTCTGTGGGATCAGGAGAGAGATCAGAAGCGAGCTGTCCTGATTATCACAGGCATGTGTTTAAACTTTGCTTTCCTTAATTGCTTATGTTGTATTTACTTAAAATGAACAATTTGGCAAGTTCTTCTCCCTTGACAACAGAAAAGCATAAACTGTTTTATAAGTTTGGCTGTTAACATCAGATTTGTAAACCACAATATTCAAAGGCTTTTACTGCCGTTTGCAGGGCCCCGGGATGGACCTGTCTTCATAGCCAGGCGTCTCTTACATTTTTATTTTGTATTTATAGCACTTTCTTTCTAGTTATTTGGTTAATAAAAAGTATGCCATATATTACAGTCTTCTACTGACTTTAACGTCTTCATAACTCCCCTTAGAACGAAATGAACAAAGCAGCGTTGATGGCAAAGGCCTTGCAGTCTGACTCGTCTAAGGATGATTATTTACGGCTCTGGGAAATGGAAGGTGACACTCAGAGAGGCCATCGAAATAAGCACCTATGGAGAGTCCGCCTCTGTTCAAAACTGTGTAACCTTACCCATGATGCTGTTAGGCTGGGTGAGAAGGAAAGAAGTTAAAACATTTCGAAACCTTTTTCCATTTCCCTTACAATCCAATACACCTTGCAGACATTTCTCACACGTGGAGCCAGATGGTGGGATTGAAAACAATATAATGTACATATATATATCTCTAATTAAGAATACTATCTCTGGAATACCTAGGGGGTTCCAGAAAGATATAACTCACTACATAATTATTTTCATAATGTAACATTTGGAGAGAGAGAGAGAGAGAGAGAGAGAGAGAGAGAGAGAGAGAGAGACAGAATGTGTGTGTTAATTTGCAAAGTACTTTCCAGTCACAAATGCTTATGAGCTCTGTCATGGCAGACAAAAACTACACTGTCTGGTCATATGGTTTTTGACACCCTGGCATGGGAATTGCAGGGGTTTGAGACGAGAAAAGAAGTGGAAAACAGAATCATTGGCAACCTGGAAAAACTTAAATTAGTTGTTCCATACAATTACCAGTTCTGTGAAATCGCACAAAATCTCTCCAAGACATGTGTCTTTGAAGGACACTAAGTGTTCTTCAGCCTCACACAGGAATGCAGACTTACAGTATAGTAATATATATATATAATTATTATATATAATTATATTATTATATTATATATAATTATTTATAGTAGTTAATATTGTGGTAATATTTCATCACTCTCCCCACTACTAAAGTATTAACTAGGTATTAACTATTCCTATTCATATACCACTGAGGTCCTTTGCAATGCCTAGGCCAGAATGTAAGCTGTTTTCTCCGTGTGCTGATGAACCTTCTACCACCAAGAAAGGAGGTTTTAATTGTGCCATATTAATGCCCCAATTCGTTTAGGTGATAATTCTTAAGCAGGGACATTTGGCTATGTCTATAGGTGGTTTTGATTGTCATGTCTAATGAGGAAGTCCTGCTGGCAACCTGCAGAGATTATGTAAAAAGTCCCCTATAACTACAACCACAAAACTTATCTGGCCTAAAACACAGATAGCTGAATAATTGCCTCCGAATTTCCACAGATACCTATTATTTTCAGGTAAAATTATGTATTATTGTCCTTTTCTATGATAAGTATTGTTCTCAGTTCTATATAGCACATCGTATCAGATCCCAACAAATTTTTGAAACTTAATTTAAAAATAAAATCCCATCATTCTCCACAGCTACCAGGTAGGCAAGATGTCCACCTGCTTCTACTGGGTGCTTCACCTTGACTTCTGGCCTTGCCAACTGAAGTTTGCTCCTGCCTGGGGTCCAAGCTGGAGGAAGGAGGATGCAGACATGCTCTTTCATGACTGATTACAGATTTTTTTTCTCACTGTCTGAGCAAGGCAGATTTTTAAAAACAGACTACACATTTTTGTCGATAATTGGGTTAAAATAGTAGAGACAGAAATAGAATATATCTTATCTCACAGACATATCAAATTGCCATCAGTAATTAATAATAACAGCCCATGAATATGGCTGGACCATAGGCTCTCCAAAAGCCCAGAGTCTATTACATTTGCTACTTTTGTCATTGAATTCCCCTAACTCAGTATCGAGTGTGATGATCAGCAGACTTTGGTTCAGGACTAAGTATGACACACACTTAACTGAAAATAGAACGAAGATCTGAGGGCAGAGGAGTTAGAGGAATGTGGAAAATTCGGAGGCAAATTTTATAAATTTGAGTAAGAAATGGCTGCATCCCAGGAAAAGAAATCCCATGAGTTAATATTAAAAAAAAGAAGAGTAAAATCATTTGAGTATGTAAACCTTTCAGAACAATGCCTTGTGTGGGTAGATCTAGTATGTAATCAATATTAATTGAAATTAGAAGAGCTAACGTACTCCTCCAATAGGTTATTTTTCTGACTGTAACTTTGTTTTTAGATGCAAGGAAATGGAATTATCTAGAGGAAGGTCTCTATGTTAAACATAAGGGAATGGAAATAGAAATGAGTTAGCTAGCCCTCTTCTCTTTGTACATTGGATACAAAAGCACACTGCTTCCAAGTAGACATATTTTATTCCTCTGCCCTGGCTGGATAGAGGGGTCCTGGTAGCCATCCACGTGGTCATTCTGTAACTTGCCTCGCGTTTGTTTTTACACAAAGTAATAATCATAAACAAAAATTACAAAAAAGCAAAAACAAACCAAACCCCTGACTTTGTTTTCGATTCTCAGTGTTCCGACTGCATCACAGTGCCTCTGATACAAGCGATAAGAACCGTGTGAAGAGCAGACTGAAGAAGTTCATCTCCCGAAGACCTTCTCTGAAAACTTTGCAAGAAAAGGGAATCATTAAAGGTACGGGACAGTGTCATTTTCGTGGCTTGCTCTGTAATGGAAGAAAATATAGTTGTCCAGAAAAATGACCCTTGAGTAAATAAAGTTGGTGGTATGAGATTATAGAGA
Source organism: Arvicola amphibius (assembly GCF_903992535.2). NCBI lineage: Eukaryota > Metazoa > Chordata > Mammalia > Rodentia > Cricetidae > Arvicola > Arvicola amphibius. The sequence goes on along the minus strand of NC_052053.1, from coordinate 36,498,371 downwards.
AAAGAAATAGCCAGAGTTGGCCTCAGAGGACCTGGCCTCTGTACCAGGAGCAGAGAAGTGTTGTCCTGGGAGATGGCCCACGGGAATGACAGTGTGTTTTCCCATGGGCCTGTACTGTTTACATCTCTTGTTCCAGCATACTTAATATCGGTCACCCTTTTCACTGTCAAATGTATCCTGATTTCAATAGTGGTATCTGGTCATTGAAACCAGAGTCTTAGAGAATGCTAGGAAAAAAGCCAGAGATGCCTAGAGGACAACAGTTCAGCGTAAAGCAAAATAAGATTTCCCCAAGAAAATATATCTCAGATAGAAAAATAATCCTCAACCCTGCTAGCTGTGAGACCGGAAAGATAGTTCCGTGCATGACAGCTTCTTGGTTCAGCGGTAGGATCTGGCTCCCATCAGGTGAGCAAACTGGCCTCACCGGCACCCTCTAGAATGGCCTAAGAAGGCAGCCTCGGAGTCAATGCTAATGCACTTTGACTGATGTCTGCCTGCTTTCCTAACTAGAGCTCCATTGAGGTTTCACCATAGCTCACCGATGAGTCAGTATTCATTAGCAGAGCTATGGAAAATCTATGTGTAATTCTGATTTGATAAGCTTCCATTGTTGTCTTCAGCAGCATCTTTTTTTTTTTCCAAATACAGATCAAGTTATGCAAATGGAGTCACTTCCTGGCTTGTTTCAATTTTATCTATGAACTTTTCTCAAGGCTTTCACTGAGATTTTTTTTTCCAGCGAGATAAATGGCATTAAACCAATTTTTAAAAGCATCTGGCTAGTCAAATTCAACACTTCAGCACAATTTTCATAGTTAAGACAGAGTCAGGGGAGAAAGTAAAATCAAAATTTTAATCAGTTAAGAAACATTACATAAAAAATAAATGATGAATAGTTACACTCTTAATTTCACCAGAAAAAGAAGAAAAAGAAAAGAAAGAAAACGTCTTTCAAGGGGACAAGTATTTTCGAAAGAGTGCTAGTGTTCTCTAAACGAATTGGTGCTGTTTCTAATGGAGCATTTGCATCACATTCTTTAAATGGCCTTCCAGACCCAGGGTTGATTTGCTAAGGCCCTGTATACTTTCCAGTGTTTGCTCTCTAATGTACTTGTTTCCAAAGGTAGAGGGGACTGAGCTCTGGCCTTAGCCAGTCCTCACTGAAGCCCACTGAGAGGACAGAAGCCAGTACCTTATAGACTGTGACACTCCGTGTGGTGTCCACAAAGTACACATAGTCACAGCCCTGTAGGCAAAAGCTATGCTTTTGAACCATGGGGCCCTGGCAAGATGTGACTGCAGCGGTTAAAATCTAGATCCAGAAAGTCACTTGATGGAGAGGAATTTTAATTTTTTTTTAATATAGCTATTGAAAAAAATACAGCGATACTAAATATAATAAAATGCCAAGTCACAAGATAACCTCTGAAATTGTCCAAATGCATTTGCATTGCCTAAGGGAGGAAGGAGCCCTTTTCAGATGTATGAGTTTATTACAGTGAGCTGCTCGCTGGACCCACAGTTTGAATCAGCTTTATATATAGATTGTGAGGAAATAGGTACATTTTTAGGGTAGTGGGTGTGTTTCTTCATAACTGCAACTCGTTTATGGAATTTAATAGCTCTTTAGTTTTATCCAAGTTTCTCTGTCATAATCTTTCAAATAATAGCATTGATGTTTATACATAGGAATTATTTAGGTTTACAGCTTTTAGACAAGGTAACAATTGTTTGGTGTTTGGGCTTTTGTTGTTTAGGAACATCCAAGGCTTCCTGGTATTAAAAACAGTAGAGCTGTGTCTTAAAAAATTGTTTTATTCTCTTACTGTATATAGAACCCAAGTGAAATTAATACCATATTGCTTCTATATCCAATCATTAGTATATGAATCTCTTTAAAGATGTAAAGATAACAGAGGAAACTCAGAGTATGGGTTATTAAGCAATTCTTCTAGCTCCATTCCCACGTTGCTCTTAAGGGGACGCCATGTTGGTTCCTATTCACAGGCCTCCAGGAGACGAGCTTCTGATCTGTGTGATTGTTGTGTGGATGCAGACTAGTTTGCCAATATCTTTCACATCTTTAATGTTAATCAGTCTTGGTGTGTTGCTTTATTATTCTTAACATTCTTTATAAACTCCATGGGCTGATTGGTTCTCCAAAAGATAATGTTAATATTCTTGCTTCCCAAGGTTGTTTCACCAGTTAAAATCCATCAGAATTTTTATTGTGATTTTTTCTGTGCAGATTTTGTTGTTGTTATTGTTGTTTTTCTGTCTTTCTACCTTGGCTTTTGGGCTATCAACTACTTTCTCACCTCTCTTTCTGTTCTGTTCTTCTACCCCCTGCTTTTCTCTCTGGTTATCTTCTAAATTCATAAGGAAACCTCAGCTGGAAATGTTGTCTTATTACGTTCTGATTTTTCTCTAAGTGTTCTGGGTTGTATTTGCTCTCTGGAAACCTCATGATTACTTCTTATTCTAGTCCTTTTTGTTACTTTGAGACAGGAATCATTAACTCATTTAGAAAACACTTTCAATATAGCTACCGTTTGGGGGGTTGTTTGATCGTGTGTTTGTTTTAGAAGTCCTCAAGCTTCCATCAACCCAACTAGGGCAAGGTTTTGTATTTGTTTGTTTGGTTTGGTTGCATGTGTGTGTGTGTGTGTGTGTGTGTGTGTGTGTGTGTGTGTGTGTGTGTGTGTGTTGATAGGGCTCAAACCCATAGCCTTGTTCATGGTACAAAAGCACTTTATTACTAAGTTCTATTCCCCAGCAAACACCCACATACTGTACCAGTGGTTCAGTTGGATATAAAATTCCACTACTTCTATAAGACAGAATTAAATGCTCTATTCTTATAATTCACCTTTTATACTGTAATGGTTGCTTTTTTTTTCCTCTCTCAAATTAAAATCATTTGGTACTTTGTGTTCAAGTTTTATAAGAAAGATAATATATATAGTTGACAATACTTGTCTAATTTATTCTGCTTAGCACTTAATCCAAAGGATACTGATTCCTTTCAACTCTAAAATGATCTTCTTTTTGTTTGGGTGTTGACACATTCCTCCCATGTGTGTCCTGTTCATCTTTTGAGTTCTTGTCTCACTGTTATGTTAGATCACCAGAATGAATCGTTTTTCCAATCTTAATTTTTCTCCTAGCCTGAACGAATTCTCAGTATTACCCCTCAGTCTTTATAAGAGTATCAATAATTCTTTATCTGGATTTCTTTTTCTCTGTGCCTTTTGCATACCTCATTCTCTTCCACGTCATGAGAGTAAACTTGGCACTCACTTAGCCACAGTCAATAACAGCACTAACACTCAGTATGTTCCTTTTCACTGAGTTAAAACTATGTATGCGTGTATGGCTTTTCTTTAAGACATAACTTAGAATTTTTTTGTTACTTTGGAAGTTGAATTTTTTTATTTTAAACTACTATCTTTCAGTCCTGGAATCATTCATTTCATTTGAGTCTTTCAGTTTGCTTATTTCATTGTATTTTTGTCAAATCAATTATTTTGCTCAAAGGTCTGGCAAATCTCTTAGAAAGGCAAGGACACTGAACACACTAGTTTCAAAAAAAAAAAAAAGTGAGCTGAGAACTTGGTCTTATCCTTCTGATTCTCTTTAGTTTGTAATCTTTTATTTGTTAGTCTGTAATCTTTATTTGTAAGCTGGCATTGGCTAGTTTCTTTCCCAGGTACATTCACTTGCTCATGTCAGCTAACTGCAGGGGCCATTTAAGTAATTACCCTTTACACAAGCACCACTAATTGTTTAAAATTTCTGTCAAAGAAGAAAATGTCTTTGAAAAGTCACAGTACTTTTGTAAAAAAAAAAAATCAGTTATATTGAGAAATAAAGAAATAGTCACCATTCCTACGACAAATACAAGTCAGTCTTATGTTTCCCAGTTGTGTTTATGAATACTAAAATAACTGGGTTAAAGAAAAGTATTTTTTAAATAATTTGGTAGAACCTATAGATGACAGAATAATCTTATTAGCCCACTGCTAATTCCAGAAGAAACCTCTATCTGAGCATCACAGTTTTTAGTAGAGTCATGCTCAACTTTGCCACCTCTCACTGTGAGGCTGAGAATAATTGTGTTTGGATTTATACACTAGGGCGTGGGTCTGGCATTACTTGGGCATGAGGCACTCTCACAGCTTCCCCAATATATACTAATGTGCTTAAAAAAATAGTACAAATCTTCTTTTCTTCGAACTTCCTTATGGCTCATAATTGAACTGTGATCCTTACATGTGAGCTGTGTCATGATTTAATATTAGCCAAAATTAATAGCCAAGCTTAAGCTTCTTTATCTTGGCCTACAAGCTTCCTGGTTCCTTTGCATTAATAGGTCCTGGGCAGTTACTACTATTTAAAGGCTCTTCGGAGTAAATGTATGGTTAATAGAGTACCACATAGCTAGCTTTTGTTCAATAATAAAATTTGGGTCACCATGAGAAATGGAGAAATCATGCACCTGGGTAGCTTACGTCTTTGAACAGCCTGTTGGCCTGGGAGGAAATGATCAGGTCTTATGGGATATTAAAAACATATCAACATGGGGACAATGAAAGAAAATGAGATCCAGAAAGGGAAATTCCTAGTTCGGGAAGAGAAAAATGATGAGCCAGTTTAACAAATCGGTGTGCTTGTGGTTCAAGGATTTATTTTCTCATGGGGAGAGACTTTTCTTACAGATATTAGTCAGAATGTAATATTATTTGAGGATATAAGATGTATGTATGTATAATCTTCCCTCCAGATCCATGGGCTTGCCCTACATCAATGGGCTTGACCAAAAATGGATTGAAAATGCTAGAGAAAAGTGGCATTTGCTTTGTAGTTAATGATTTCCAAGCCCCATGCTCAGACAGAACACACTCATCCTATATCTAGAATTTTGACACATACTCTTTATGGTTAATAGACTTCTAGTACCAATTAGAATAGTGTATTTGAATCTTCCATCTGAAAGACTATCAGGTTTCTGTGAAGTGAGGAGTAGAGAGACTAAAGAGATGCCTCAGTGGTTAGTATCACTGGGTATTCTTATGGAAGACTTAAGTTTAGTCTCAGGCACCCACATAGTAGCCACCTGTAACTGCTGTTCTAGGTAGTCTGACAACTTGTGGTCTCTGAAGGAACTGCACTCTTGTGGTGCACAGACACACATGTAAGCAAAACACCCATACACATAAAATAAAAATAAATAAATTTTAAAAATAAAATAAGTTGAAGATGAGGACCAAACAAGGGAAGCAGTTGTAAGTCATGTTGTGCTTGGCTTCATCCTGTGTATGTATACCATGTTTTAAGCATGCACTGTATGCTAACCCAAAACGTGTATGTGTATACATCTGTGTATCCATGTTTATAATTAAAACAAGCCATCTTTGTACAACTCATTGGATAACACTCTCCAAAGCCTGTTCTTTTTTGTTCGTTTGTTTTGGTTTGGTGTGGTTTGGTTTTTTGAGAGAGGGTTACTCTGTAGCTTTAGCGCCTGTACTGGAACTCACTCTTGTAGACCAGGCTGGTATCAGACTTGCAGAGATCAGCATGCCTCTGCCTGCCACATGCTGGGATTAAAGGTGTGCACCACCACCGCCCAGCTCAAACTATGTTCTTGACTAGTTGCAGATGACCAAAAGTCAGACTGATATATTATTTCATTTAGGTGTCAGAAGTCTTCTGCGCTATAGACAAGAAGTTCATGAATATTTCATGTCTCTCATCGTGTCTTAAATCTTTGCTCTCTGAAAAGACATGTATCCTTTGTCAATGTTCAGAGCCCCCTTCCTGTGGGCTAGAACTTCCAAAGCCAGTTCTAGATACTGAGTTTTTCCCCCTCTAATTTTTATAATCCTACTCCCCATACAAACTATTAGTTGCTGACTTCATTTCATTTCAAAGTAGCTAATTCCAGGAGACTGAAGCGTAATTTTATCCTGATCTAGAGAAGGAACAAATACATAAAGAAATGTTTTATATGCAGCCAGACAGATGGATTGACCACGTATCTGAGAATTGGCTCTGCCCTGTCCTTCTGCATGATATAAGTAAGATTTAAGATTCTATAGTATGTGTAGGTTGAGTGTGTCTCTAAAAATCACCCACACCAGAACTCTCCCAGCAAGCATCTCATCAGGGACAATGCTCAGCAGATGTGCTAGGCTGCTATAAACAAGGAAGTATTGATGTCAACATTTCATCTTGCCATATCCTAAGATGAAGGGAGTGTCCTCAGTATCTTTTACCATCACTGACAGTTTGGCTTTACAAACACCCCCAAATTCATATCTATAATAAATCCCCCTATCTATAATCAATCACCAGTACCCCATAAATTTACAAAACAAAATAAAGGAATGGCATCAGTATATTTTTTTCTAAATAAAGTAACTTCCTTTTGTTTTATTGCCCTACCTGATTAATGATTTAAAATTAACCATCCTCAAGCCAGGTGTAGTGGTGCTTGCTCTGAGTCCCTGATCCTCTGGGGGCTGAAATAGGAGGCTCTTGTCAGCCCAGGTGCTCAAGGCCAGGCTGGGCAAGATGGTGTGAACCAGCCTTAAAAAGAAAACACGCCAGCCGGCCCCTATAAACTGCATTCATTAGGAAAACAGTTCTAATTGCAAGCGTTCTTTCCATGCAGTTTTACTTTTATCCGGGGCAGGAAGGAATATGTTTGATCAGAATTTGACTAATCACAATTAGCTGTCTCTCCATGCCAGCCAAACTGCAATACGAAGAGGTCTATCACTCCGATAGTCTTTGAAATGATCTGCGTTGCTCCAAGTGTGTTCTATCAAAGCGTTTTCTGGGGCAACAGATCGGAAAACATAAACTTTATGTAGTATTGCTCCTCCTCAGTTATGTCGCTTTAATATGTTCTTTCTTTTTGAAGATAAAAGTACATAAAAGTTCTGGGAAAGCGGCTAAATGTCATAAACACCCTGCACTCCCTCCCCCAGGGCTCCGTGGCCCAAAGTTAGAAAGGGTTTGATGGAAGTGGTGACTGCCTTGATCTCCTTGCAATACTCCTCCTTCAATGTCCTCTTCTGTCTGCAGGAGGCAGATCCCGCCTCGCAGCCACTCCTAGGAGGGGCCGAGGTATTTCTGGCAGCCATGTTTTCCAAACACAACATTGAGACACATGGCCTGACAGTGACATAATATTTGAAGTAGGGTCCGTGCTCAGAGATCCAGAACATATGGCTATTTTCTTATAAAAGAAGCGTCCACTGAAGACACTTTCTAGATATGTAGTCACAAAAGGCACATTCCCTTACTCTCCATTCTCATTCTTAAAGACATTACATGCAGATCACAAAAGTAACCGCCTTTCCCTTCAATGTATTTCTTAGGGTGCTGGAGAGTTACCCTGTTGACGACAGAGTGGAACTCGTAGCCATCAAGAAAGAAATACAAAGCAGACTGCCGAACATATTATGAATATATTGCTCGTCTTAAAGTGGCTAGCTGGTTTTTCACACTGGAGTATTGACTAGCTGTCGGTGCTTGATGTATGCCTTACCAGCCTGTGCCGACTTATGGTTAGAGCTTAACTTGTTAGCCCTGCTTTTGCAGCCCATTCAGAATAACTACAGATGCCTGGAGATATTAAAATTGACTGCTCAAATGGACTCAGTGTGGGAGTTTCATTGGTTTTAAATTGATAACAGCTGAAAGAGAGCATGATTAAAATGTACATCGGCACAGGACGTACGAACTCTTAGAAACAGGCTCCAGTACTGTGGGAAATTTTTTTCCTTCATTTTCCTAGCATAGTTAACTCTCAAGCAATCTTTGTCTAAATTTTAAATTGCCCCAAAATATTCAGGAGCTTAAAGAAGAAATAATTCTTCACAAACCGAGTTATATTTTGTACAGTAGATTTCTAATCTGCAGGGAACGTTTAACTTAAGTCGCATTCCAGAAGGTGGTAATTGGGTCTATTTCCCAGGCATTGGAGTTAAATAACCTGTATAGGAAGCATAAACTGTCATAATAGAAGGGTTGGAGTGTCATGTATATCTCTCGCTTTAACTCATTAAAGCCAGAGACCCAAAGGGTCTTATCACAGATAAGTTAAACAAAACCTCATCTTCACTTCCTTATTTCCCTGGGAAATGTTATTATTGTTTTCACTATTTAAAAACATGACCTAAATATTTTCTTCTCAGACAAGAAAAAGAGAAGCATGTAGAAGAGGAATAAGGAAATGTTTTCTTCCTCCTAAAATTAGCTATACCTTATGTGAAGTTCTATTAAATATATTTTCACTATTTAAGAGTAGCTGAGGAAAAGACCTAGTAAAGAAAAGAATTCAGAAGTATTTAAAGTTTATAAGAAATATCTGTTCATAATACATGCCTTCTAGAACATGTTTTTTCCAAGAGTCCAGGCCTTTTCTATACAATTCTCTGCCCTAACTATGTTCTATCTTTAAATATCTCTGCTATCTTACCTTTGATATCCCATTAAACATGTTACACACACTTCATAGAGCTAACTAAGAAAGCGTTTTGATCTGCTGAGGAACTATAAAACTGAATAACATATACCCATCTCACTTTACTATTTTGAGATAAAATCTAAATCACTGTGCCCATTAGCATATTCCCAATATCTCAGGAATTATTTGCCTAGTTTTAAACAAGAGTTTCAAATATATTGGACAATAATTTTAGTAGAAAGCTATACATTCATTCATACATGCAAGAAAACCAAACATAAAAGATCTCCTAGTTTAGGAATCAAAACAAATCATGAATGTTTTGATCTGTAACATGAGGGCTGGCTTGTTGGGGTTTTTCTCCCATCCTGTACCCCACAGCTGGCAAGCCCCAAAGAAAATCACACAGAGATCTCTATAAGTTATAAAGCTGATTGGCCCATTAGTTTAGGATACGTATTAGCTCTTGTAGCTTATATTAACCCGTTGTTCTTATATATGTTTGTCATATGGCTCAGTACCTTTTTTAGCTGGCAGGTCACATCCTGTTTTCTTGGTGGTGTGTTTTGATCAATGTGTGTAAGAAAATCTGGTATACATTTCTTAAACTTTTTTCAGAAGTATTATCTTGATACTATTTACTTCTTGAATTTTGCCCAAATTATAATCTCTACATCTGGACACAAATCATAAAATTACCCAGCTTGATACCTTCCTGAAATGCACACAACTGTTGGACTTGGCTTTTATTAGGTAGATGGTTTCTGTAGACCATCATCTAAGAACCTGCCACCAGGACTGATTTTTCCATAGGACGTGATGCCCTTAAAAGAGAGCGAAAGACAAATTTCAATCTCTTTCAATGGTTGCCGAGCATCAATACTTCAGTGATATTCTTATCTAGCCACATTAGACAGGAAGGAAATTTTCGAGGAGATGTCATCCAAGTTAAACACATGTGAAGGCCGTTAACTAGAATATATCACTTCTAACATGTCCCTTTGAACTTATAACTCAAATTCATACGAGCAACAGAAATGATAGAGTGGGAAGAGGCCTGGCCTTAGTTAACCTCGCAAGGAAGGAATCTATCACATGACTAGAGGCTGAGAAATAAAAAAGTAGATGGTCTGAAAATAATGTACAGAGGATATCTTAATATCTTGAAATTACAAATAAGCTAAGTGTCAGAAAAGCCATTGCCCCTGAACTCCCTCATGCATTGTCTTATGAAGAGTAGAACACTGTGTACTTCCACATGTCAAATGCACTGAGACTCTAAGCATGCTCCAATTTTTTATCTTAAAAACTAATTGGCATGCACTATTCGATATTATGTACAGCGTTTGACAGGACCTCATTTAATGTTGTTTTAAAGACGAATAACATGTCCAAAGAATAGAGCCTATTTTGGTTATGAATCTGTTCACATAATTATCAGTTGATAAAGTCAAAAATATATTAGAAAATCGAGCATGTTAAACCTTGCATCAAACATACTTCCAGACTTGGCAAGCCTTTCACCTCAGCACAGCACTTTGGAGGCAGACACAGGCTTATCTCTAAATTGGAGGCTGGCCTGGCTAATGTATTGTGTTCCAACCCAGTCATGGGTAGGCAGTGAGATGCTTATAGGTTGAGTGAATAGTATGGGGAAAACATCCTGGTTTGTAATGTACAGCTAATCATAGGCACATAAATGGGGAGGTCTGTAATGAGGTTGGTGGGATTCAACTCAAGACGCCACAGTGACATGTGGAAAGTATCACCAACATGACTATTTAGTGTGAGAGTTGAAAAATTCCTGCTTTCAGATAAGGATTCCATGGGAGGAAATGTGCCTTTGCCCCAGGGGAGGGTGAAAGAACACAAGCCAGTGTTGATAAACACAGACCACACAGACTTACTTGGTTCAAGGCAACATAATTTGGTGGAGAATGATTTGGAACACAAGATACTTTGCCTGGGGGAATTCTATGGATGGAATAAGCATTTCAAGGTAAAGTCTTAGTGGAAAGACTTTCGATGTTATAGACAAAGGCATCTATCTATACACATAATCAGTAGCTACAGTGTGAACTTTATCAAAAAGCCTCTGTCTGAGGCTACTTCCTGGTGGCCCAGCTGTGACTCTCCAAGAACCTACTATAGACATGACCACTGATCTCAGGTTCCTACAGACCTTTGTCATTCATCAGAAACCTGAAATTAAGAATCTGTTCTGGTTAATCAGGCATAGCCTTTAAAGGCTGTGAATAGTCTCTGCTGGACAAGGTCTGAGCCTACCATCCCCATTATAACCAGACTTGAGCCTCAGACCCCAAGGACATCTAAGGAAATATATGGCTCTTTCTTTAAGGGAAGTGATAAACACAAAAGCTATACTTAGTTTTGCAGTATTAGGCACACTTGAAACAATTACACATTTGGACATTGATTTCCTTCCTTGAATGTGGGGAACTGATGGGGTGCTTACGTAATGGTAAAAGACAGGTTAGCCAAGACTCTTGCTACACTAGTCAGAGGACAACCCTATTTTGTTGTTGCTGTTTAGCTCAGTTTTGTTTTCATCGTGGAAAGCAGTGCGCCTTGAACCAACAAAACTACTGAATTTTAAAATAGATCTGAAGTCTAGTTTTGTCTTTACTGCTTACATGTTTTGTAAATTTGGGCAAGGTGATGAAATTATCTGTCTTCACACATTCCAAATAATACCTCTTAGGATTGTTGACATTTTATAAAGAGCAATTACTGTAACAAACACCGACTACTAATTTTAGGCTCTATTTCTATGTCTCATCTTGCCAGTGTACAGCATTCTCCTGATTAGGGAGAATACACTCTGAATTTGTCAAAAGTGATTGATCCTGGTACAAGCTTTGTCACATTCCACTAATAAAGGCAGCATCTGAAACATTCTGTGTACCTAGCTCTGTGCTGAATCAGGGGATGGGCTTATGTTTCCTTCTGCTTTAGTTTTGGTTGCTATTCATATTGCCTACTGAGATCTATACATTGAAATCTTGTGTTACTAGGGGGTGCAGACTTCCATAAAGCTCCCCAAATGTGAGTGAGGAAGATATATGTTCAGAAATATTGTGTAACATATCAAATGCCAGGTGCCTTAAGGAGCATTCAGGTCACAAATTTGGGGAAAATTACAAGTGGAAAGCGTGGGGAAGATTGATGTTTCCCTTTTTTTTTTTTTTGTGGTCTTTAGGCTGAGTCTCTGAGTTAAACCATTTGGACTGGGAACAAGACATTTGAGTTGTGCTACTTTAGGATAGCTTGGAGACACAATGATTGATTGGGATAAAATGCTGAGAATTTGATGATAACAATGGTTTGTTGTAGTTGTTTTGGACTACTGTAAGCTAAATGAACCTCTACGAAAAGTTTATATGTAAAATTTTTCTATTGGATGATTTTTTTTTGCCTTTTACTTACTTTAAAACATTTATTAATCTATCCTATGCCAAACAATATGTAAACCCTGGGTCACAAAGATGAATATGTTGTGCCTCCCTTCTGTAAGATCAGTCTTTTTAGCACTGCTACAGAGCTATATTCTAACTCAGCAATTTCATGAGCGTAGACAACACAACCATCTCCACTAGAAGGTTGATGGAAAGACTTTGGAAAGAGATATTGCTGAACTGTTCACATTAGATGTTGTGATCTAGTCTTACTTGATTCTTATAAAATCCTAACAAAAAGTGTGAATGTATCTCTCCTCCAGGAACACAACTTCCCAGTTCCCGGTAGTAGTTACTAGAGTACATGGCCTAGAATGAGGACTGTCAAATGACCCTCCTGTCCTTTTTTTCTTCCTTTTTAGACATTGTTGTCTATAGACTGCCTTAAGAAAGAATATCACAGCAACTGGGCAAACCGCAACCTTGAGAGTTATGGGTTTCCCTGCCTAGGGCGACTAAGATTGCAAAACCGCCCCAGTGCCCGCGCATGCTCAATCCCGCCTTTGAGCCTGGGTAGAACAGAGACTACAAGGTGGTGCTTTGCTTTTCCCCATGTGCATGCGCAGATGGTTTTCAAAGACCTATAACATCACTCTGAGCCTTTGGATCTCACAAGGGGCGAAATTGCTCCATTTCTTTGTATCTAAGCTCTTTTCTTAACAGAATTCATTCCTAGCCCTAGGCTATAGCTGTTGTACACGTACCTTTTGTCCTTTCTTAGAACTCTCATTAACCTCAGCAAGTTCACAGGCAGTTCTTGAGCTAATACCAACACATACAGAAAAACATAAAAGGTGGTAGACTTCATTCTGCTGTCATTCTGTGTTCAGTAGACACTTCCAACTGAGGTGTCCATCCCATTTCTATAGTCCCTTCACATCCCAATAAGAAGTCCCGTTGCCTGGGTAATCACTAGGTCTGAAGAGCAGCCTTGACCCAGAAAACGTGCGAGGTACAAAATGGCCTCTCACAATGGGCTGTCCAGTCCTTCAATTTTGTGGGTAAATTTTGGGCAGAATAAGGTGTTTTAGAAATGTTCTTTCAATTGTCTCTTTCTGCAATAAGAAACAGACAGTATTTGGCTGGAAACCCGAAAAAGACAACTTGTTTTCAGAAATGTGTGCACCATGGCCTTCGAATTTGGGCTCATAGTCCCTTCTCTCCAGTGGCGTTGCTGGAACTGGTTTTATGTTTCTTTACACAGAATAACTAGTGAGCCACATTGCCTCGAACAACCTACAGAGAATGGGAATCCGTACGCACAGCTTAAACACCCGCCCCAGTGCTCCACAGAACCACACGACTCCCGGGCTCTTAATATGGTTTATTATAAAATCCTTTACCTGCCTCAAAGCACTTCTCATCAAAGCCACTTCTAAGCTGAAGCAGAGGACTAAAGAATGCCTTTAACAGAATCCTGAAATAGCTTTTAACCCGAGGCTGCAAGAGAAAGTGCTTTTAACCTAAAGTGCTTTCCTCTTAGGTACTTCAGCACATACCTAGCGCTCAGCATTAGTGGCTTGAAGAACACCCTTAAGACCAAATGAAAGAGACTCCATTGTAGATATTCAAACCTGTTATATTAATACATTACAAGCAATATTTGAAATCATTAAGCAGTTTTACTCCCACTGAATTTGAGTCTTTTCTTATTGAACTCCACATTCATGCAAATAAATTGAAGTCTTTACCACTTGGGATTCCCGCGAATCTATGCTGATATTAGAGAAAATGGTCTTCGTACCTAGATTTTGCTTAATTCTGGAGTTAAATTTTCTGTGCTTTCTCTGCCCCCAAAACAATCCTTCAGTTCTTAATCATTGAATAATGTTTTCATCTTTAGTCTCTGTTAGTTGTCTTTAGAAGGTAAATTGAGTCATTTAGAATTCATTCATTTAACTACCCTAAGTTTTTTTTACATTAGATTCTTTCCTCATAGTTGCAAGTCAAACAAAAAATAAAAATATTTTTCCCGAGTAGTGTCCATCCTACTATAAAGTGGGCCTTCCTTAGTTAAAGATCATCATACTTGATGGTAGTTTTAGCTTTTAGATGAATTAATTGAAGTTTTGTGATGGAGTAGGTGAATTCTGTGAACAGTTTTCTATTTAAAGTATACTAAGCAATTGTAAGCAAATACTAGAGAAGCCAGCAAATTTAGATATACTTCAACTTTATAAACAATTTTCTTTCTTCTGTTGACCCTTCCTATACTTCTAATAAGGTGATGTCAGGTGGGAAAAAAAGCACAAAACATTGTCAGCTCCCTCTGCTGGGAAAAAACTCTATGCTCCACAAATATCTGTCCACATTAGTCATCTAAATCTCAAGAAGTGAAATAAGAGTTATTTCCCCCATTGTCAACTGAGCATGCCACTGCCCTTAGATGTAAATCATTTGCTTTTGTAAAATATATCCTCTTGCTCAGTTTTATCTTCCATTCACGAATGAATGGATTAGGTCACTGGAGGCACACATGTAATGCATGCATATAAAAACAAGAGGAAGAGGTGGCACTTATCTTGTCCTACCATGCAAAGTCCCTTTTACCTTGGATATTATTTTTTCACTTAATCAACTCTCATTCTCTTTTACACTTTCAGCTGAAAATCTCCAATGCACTGAAACAATCTTTTTCTCTCCTCCCTTCCATTAGTTCCCACTTCTGTTCCCAAAGCTATTGTGTCATGTTTTAATATCCTCCTTTTAGAGTATGGATAGGTTGTGAACTCAGACACCATTTTATTCAGCTCTGTCCATCATGGGAAGTTATTGCCTGGAATGAGACTAAGAAAGAATGAGCCTGGACATGGATTTCTGGGCTTAGAGTCATGGTTTGTTTACAGGTTCCTATTCGGTCATGATAAAACTTGGGTCAGTGAACAGTTCTTTGGTGGCCCTTGCTCTTCTCCTGATCCCTGTTTCTTGGCTTTCTTTTCTCTATTCTTCTTATTCCCCAACTCTTGGACACTGTTCAAACATTCTGGGGCTGAAATATTCCATCCCTGTGACTTCTAATTCCATCTATAGGTTGATATTCTCCAAACTTAAAACGTCAGCCTCACACTCCAGACTTGCATATTCAAACGTCTATTTGACATCTTCTTGGGTGCTTGGTAGACATCTCAAATTTATCCGGAGCAACCCTTGATTCCCTGGCTCCCACGTGTTCTCTATTTCAGGAAATACCACAGCCATGTGCCAGCTGGAGTCACCCTCGACTCTAACTTTGTCTCTTTCACTTCCATCAGCAAATCCTGCCTAAAAATATATTCTAAATTAAACCACTTTTAGTCACTTCCGTTATTACCATTCTTATCCAAGTGCCATCTTTTCTCTTGGGACTATTTCACCAGCCCCTTGCCTGGCCTCTCTGCTTCTAGGCTTGACCCTCTTAAATTTAGGAGCTACACGGCAACTGCTCCAAAGGATCATTTAGAGATGTAAATCACACCATGCCATGCCTCCACCCCCAGGAATCTCCAGTGCCTTAGCATAGAACCATATTTAAACGTATAGTGTCCTCCTATGACCCACGTATTTCTACCTGCTTTGGCCCCCAGGCTATCTTTTTAATTTCATCAGCACCACACTGCTTCCTGGCCACCCCACTTCAGCCACACAACTCTCTAATCCCACAGCCTTCTCCAGCAGCTTTGTGTGTTTTCTGTTTCCCTGTGTGTTTATGTTGCTCCATCCTCTCAAATGGCATCAACTTAGAGATGTCTTCCCTGGCTATACCATCAGCTCTGCCTTTGCTAATCTATTTCTGACTTCATATTATGTATTAATGTGCTTGTATTTCCTTTCTCCACTTATGTGCATAAGCTGTGTAGTGATGGAAACTTTTACTATTCCAACCCTAGAGACATTGAAAAAAGCTCTTGAATAGATACATTGAATGGATAAAAATGATATATAAAAAAAATTTTTCATAAAAGTGTACCATTCCCTCTGCTATTGTGTTTCCTGGTGTGTGTGTGTGTGTGTGTGTGTGTGTAGTGGGAATTATTTTGTGCAAACAGAAGAAGAAAGTACAAGACAAAGTTTCTGTCTAAAGAAAGCAAACAGAATACCATGTTTACTGTCACGTTGATCTGAAGGGTTGAAGATACAAATGTCCTTCTGGCTGCTGAAATCTCTCTTGGAAGGGCTCATGTCACCAAACAGAGAAAAGCACAGTTGGGATCTCATTCCATGCAAGCTTAAATGAACAGGAACCTCATACAAGGAAGGGCACTCACCATGAATCTGTGTCCAGGGAAGTAGACACTGCTAGAAATCTGAAAGGAAAGAAGAAAAGCATAGAAAGTACAGGGAAGACTATGGCAGTTCCATCTGAGTGGCAGCTAGCTTTCACGGAATCTCATCCTTGGTCTGCTCTTGTCAGAGAATGCTACTACACTACAGTCGGCTGCCCATCCTCAAACATAATCTGCAGACTCTCAATCTAGACACTAGACTGTGATGGAGGACTCTCATTGGTTAATAAAGAAACTGCCTTGGCTTTTTGATTGGGCAGGATTTAGATAGGTGGAGTAGACAGAACAGAATGCTGGGAAGAAGGGAAGTTAGTCAATTGTCATGCCTCTCCTCTCTGAGACAGACACCATGGAGCCAGCCACCAGATCATACATGCTGAATCTTTCCTGGTAAGCCACCAGCTTGTGATTCTACACACATTACTAAATATGGGTTAAAGCAAGATGTGAGAATTAGCTAATAAGAGGCTGAAACTAATGGGCCAGGCAGTGTTTAAATGAATACAGTTTGTGTGTTGTTATTTCAGGTGTAAAGCTAGCCATGCGGGAGCCAGCGGGAACCCAGCCTGCTGCTCGTCACTACAAGACTGGAGATTTTTGAATTTTCTAGTCAAATATCTAGATCAATCTTCCCATGGTGAATATTGTTCCTCTCTACCATACACTGTAGATTTTTGGGGTTTACTGAAATAAAAAGAACATGAATGAACCAGTGGAAGCAGGTTGTTACACAACCTTTGGATATGCCTAGGTGCTTACAATCTAAAATACTTACAAGGTGAAAACATCCATTTTTTTTTCTCGTATTTGCCTCATGTCAAAAAAAGTCATAAGGTAGTAAAAGATTTACTGTCTGTTACAGGCTCAGCAGAAAATCAGCTCAATGTTTTATATCTGCACACCCAAAGGCAGTAGCTTATCCTTTTAATCAAAGCTGTGGAGATTCACAAGAGATGGAAGCACTTTCTGAAGCAGTGAGGAGACAAATAAGAACACAACCAGCCTTCAACACTAGAAAGACGTCTGCATTCCATGTAGACACATGCTCCACTCAAGTGTTCGCTCAAATCGCCCACCCCTTCATGCAGTCTCAGTAGAGTTCAGAGACAGTTCTGGGTGCTGTGTTAACATTTCATATTATGTTTGAGGAGAAGAACACGAGATGGTTGTAAGAATTGAACTGAAAGACAGACTTCAAAATGCACAATGATTTCCTAAGCATGAGTTGAACAATGAAGTCACCAAGAGACATGCGAAGTACACTGGGGAAAGTCCACAAGGCCTTGACAGTACATGAAGCACTATAGGCAACTCAGTAATTCTGAGAGTGGGAGGAACAGTTTTCTCCAGGGAAGAGTGCACCAATCAGTTATCCAGTATCAAATAGTCCTAAAAACATACACACAAGGAACATTATAGAAACTTAGTAGGTTATATTTAGGAAAATATAGGTATATACACATACATCTATGCATGTAATAACAATTATTTTAAAATGAGGTCCTGTCTTTAAAAAATAGCAAGGAGAGGTATATGGGAAGATATGGAGAGATAAAAGGAAAAGGAATGATGTGGCAATAATACTTTAATCTCAAAGTGAAGGAAATTAAAATAAAAATGCAAACTGCTGAAATTACATAATAAAAGTATTATTTGCACCTCCCATTATCCCCTGCATCTCTCTTATAATAGCATACTGAGAATTATCTGCCTGTATGTGACATATTAGTGGGAGAAAAATTCAGAGCAAATGTGATCTATGAAAGCAAAGAATGCTGCATGCTTTACTTCCTTGTATGTATTTTATTGCATGATCTTGGTCACTACAGCATCCTTTACTGAAACTAATGTAATTAATAACTTGAAGCCTCTTTGCTCAGACTAGTGTTGGGGCTGGTGTATAAACATGGTATTTCTCTAGTTTCATTTCATGATCTCTTGAGCATTGGAATCTCAAAGTATTCCCAACTCTAGTCCCAAGACTATATTCATTGTGTTCCATCCATCTCTACTCCTCAGTCTTTTAGATTAATATGCATTTTCTTAATACAAACCACAGTGGTACGTGTTTCTCAACTGCTGGCAGCTGATCACCTCTATAAACACACCTCATGTTCAGGGTCATCTCCTGTTTTGCTTCTGAGCTGGACATTCTGGCTTGCAATTACCACTTTCTGTCTCCTTCTTTTCCCCACAATGTGTCATCCTCTGGGCTGTGGTGGCTTGCACTCCTGAAAACAGAACATCATTTTAAAAATGTGTGGAGATGGTCTTCTAGGTAAATAATGATAACGCTGCCACATTATTTGTTCATTTAACTGCATGTATTGAGTAGTTCTCCTGATAGTTTTGATTAATTTGGAGTCTAACTGACAAAGATCCCATTACTGGGTGTTCTTTCCATAATTTTTCAAAAAAAGAAATCTACGCCTATAAGGAGAGAGAATAGAGCCAATTTGGAGTCTGGGAGGACTTAACCTGGCTCTGCTGACAAACTCAATTGGTCACAAGTTTGAGAGGTAAAAGATTAAAATCCCCCATTCTCTAGTTAAACTCTACTTCATTATGTAAACATCATGATTTCTAAGTGCAGTCTTGTGGAAGGTCTATTTATTTTTCTCACCAAAAGATGCTTTCAATGAAACATCACCGAAAATGGATTTTCTCCAAACAATGTGTTGCCTGCCACCCTTAATATAAATGCTGCAGCAGTCGGGTGGGGATAGAATGATCACACTTGCCAAGGCCAGGGACGCTTGCAGAGGATTCCAAAAATATTGACACCTCAGGCAAGAGGCCTTTTCTAAATACAAAACAAAAGTTGTTAAGACAGGAAGAAAAGATTAGCAGTGAGCCCACAGATGGGAATGTAGGTGGGGAGTTAGGAACTTGGGGTGCTGGGAAGGCTCCCATTTTTGAATATCCATAAGGAGGAGGAAGGCAGAAATAATCCTTAATGGTGTGCCAGGCAACAACCATGGAGGTTAGGGGCAAAGCTGGTCATGTAAGCTTGCCAAGGAAACAAAATCTCTCCTCTTTCCCTCCTTCTTGTCTACCCTATTTTAAGACGGAAAGTCAAATGCTTTCCTGTAACGTAAAGGTCCTCCTTGGTATGTAAAACTCTAGACTTGATCAAATCTGCAGATGGGAGACATTCTAAATCCATCCTTAAATACGATATCTTTTAGAATCAATCTCTAAGATATTCTTTCTTTGATAAGATTTCTCACTTTGCAAAGTTGTTTCATCAACCCTCTGAGATGAGTATTCATTATTTATGTTGAAGCTGAATGTCTTGCTGATAGTTTTTTTTTTTTCATTTGCAATTCAAAGAAACTTGTATGACCCACATATGTAAGAATGAAGTTTTTCTGGTTACTTAACTGACCAGTTCAGGGATATGGGTTATGTGGGGTGTGACTGGACACGGGGGCACAAAATGTATAGTTTCAGATTCCTCGTTCAGGACTGTTCTTCACTTTGGCCCTAGTTCTCCTGTGTGTCTTTCCAGAGAGAATTGATGGATACAATGTGTTTCCTGTGCAGTACCCTCTGGAAGGGTGGATCCTGAGTTATTTTGTCAATCTCGGCCTTTCATATTGTAATTGTACCTTCTCACTTACAGTCTCACGGGAAGCGCTATGTCCAGACTGCTGTTATATTGACAATAGAAACACACAGCAAACATCTTAAGGAATGCCATCAAGAAAGGGTATGAGGAAACCTTGGTAATTTAGGACTGGGGAAGTCTGAGTGCCATGGAATAGGCCTAGTTGCTGGGGCTGGCTTTTGCAAAGAACTTAATCGCATCTGGTCCCTTTACCAATTTCTTCAAAGTAGAGTTGTTCTGTTCACCCATTCATCCCACACAGACAACCCAGAAGAGGCTGTGTTTTCTTTAGCGTCTAAATGTAAGCAGCCTCACAGTTCAAATCTGTATAAACAACACTGTCCCCAATCTCTCTGCATCTGGATTTTAAATTTCTTGAGTGGGACCCCAGTTTGATCTGTAAGGCAGCTATGGACCTTGCTGGCTCATGTGGGGGCTGGAATCCCATGCTCCCGAGCCACATATTCTTGAGTAAAGACAGTAAATCTTCAGGGAGGATGGAAGCAATAAAGAAAAATATTTCTTATGCTAGTAATTACTGAGCTTGAACACTTCAGAGAAATTTAAAATATTTAGATTGTTTTGTTTTGTCTTATGTCTTATGGCATTATCAGCAATGGGAGAAAGATTTTCTATGAAATACCCATTTTCCTGGATCCCTCAGTGAAGAGCAATAGAACACTTCTACCACCCCAACAAGACTGCTGAGGATAGTCAGTAGTGCACCTCCTCACCCACTCAGCCATCAAAAATACCCTGTAGTTGATTCCTCTCCTATCTACCCCAAGTCAAACATCAAGTCCTATACCTTTGTCTAGCTAATCCATCTCTTCCTCATCTTCTTTACAAAACTTGACCACAACCATCTAATTTTGGTGTAATGACTCTCCCAAGACCACTCTCTTTGCAGTCACCCATGTTGTGTGAGTTGTCAAAATGCCAAGATAGCTTTTCATGTTCGTCTCCAAACAGCATTCTGCTGCAGCTAAAACCCTTAATGTCACTTCCAAATTCCTATCTCTTCAACCCTGCAAGCTCTCACCACTGAAAAACAGAAAGCCAAAGGTTGTCATTTCCTGACAGACTTCATTCCATCCTCTATCTGCTTTTCATACCCACTGGGTCATGAATCTCGCCACTTCTGGTTCATTTTCATCTCTTGCAGCTCAAAGCCTAATTATTTGTGACCATGAACAAAAATTCAGTATCTTTGATTCCATTTTCTTTGCAGTAAAATTAGTACAGTAATGGTGTCCGTCATCAGAACAATGAAGATTGATCAGGTTGTGTAGACTATACAAATGGGCCCCAAGTTGTACTAGCCCAGTGTACATTTTTGGCTTTACAACAGGTAAAAGTAATTTATAGTCAGTGGAAACTACTCAAGACATGGATTTTGATATGTTCCTTGTCTGGGTAGTTCAACACTTTCTTGCAATGCTGAGCAACAACCTCAAGTCATGGTGCCCAGTCAGCACATAAGCATAGAAGCAAATGGCACTCTACAAAGAACTGTGTTGGCAAGCATTGGTGTTTAGAAGTTTCTAAAACACACTCTTTAACATAAGATATTTTCTTTTTTAATTTTTTCTTTCTTTCTTTTTATTATTGTTTCTTTTTTTCTTCTTTTTCATTGTTTTTATTGAGCTATATATTTTTCTCTGTTCCCCTCCCTTCCTCCCACCTCCCCTTCTGTTCTCTCCCATGATCCCTCCAACTCCCAATTTTACTCAGGAAATCTTGTCGTTTTTTAACTCCCATGTAGATTAGATCCATGTATGTCTCTCTTAGGGTTTTCTTTGTTGTCTATTTCTCTGGGATTGCAAATTACAGACAAGCTTCTCTTTGTTTTATGTCTAAAAGCTACTTATGAGTGAGTACATATGATAATTGTCTTTCTGGGTCTGGATTACCTCACTCATTATGATGCTTTTTAGATTCATAAATTTGTCTGCAAATTTCAAGATATCATTATTTTTTTCCACTGTGTAGTGCTCTATTGTGTAAATGTACCACATCTTCTTTATCCGTTCTTCAGTCAAGGGGCATTTAGGCTGTTTCTAGTTTCTGGCTATGACAAATAATGCTGCTATGAACATAGGTGAGCACATGTCCTTATAGTATGATTGAGCATCCTTTGGGTATATACCCGAAAGTGGTATTGTTGGTCTTGAGGTATGTTGTTTTTAATTTTCTGAGAAATCGCCATATTGATTTCCAAAGTGGCTGTACCAGTTTGCACTCCTACCAGCAATGGAGAAATATTCCCTTTAGCCCACATCTTCTCCAGCATATTCTGTTATCAGTGGTTTTGATTTGGTCATTTTTACAGGTACAAGATGGAATCTCAAAGCTGTTTTGATTTGCATTTCTCTGATGGCTAAGGATGTTGAACATTTCTTTAAGTGTCTTCCAACCATTTAGAGTCACCTGTTGAGAGTTCTCTGTTTAGGTCTGTATCCCATTTTTTTTAATTGGGTAATTTGTTCTTTTGATGACAAATTTCTTAAGTTCTTTGTATATTTTGAAGATCAACTCTCTGTCCAATGTGAGGTTGGTGAAGATCTTTTCCCATTCTGTAGGCTGTCATTTTGTCTTATTGATCATATCCTTTGTTTTACAGAAGTGTCTCAGATTTAGGAGGTCCCATTTATTAACTGTTGCTCTCACTACTTGTGCTACTGGGGTTATATTTAGGAAGTGGTCTCCTGTGCAAATACATTCAAGTGTATGTCCTACTTTCTTTTCTATGAGGTTCAGTGTGGTTGGTTTTATGTTGAGGTCTTTGATCCATTTGGACTTGAGTTTTGTGCATGGTGATAGATATGGATCTGTTTTCATTCTTCTCCATGTTGCTATACAGTTATGCCAACATCATTTGTTGAATATACTTTATTTTTTCCATTTTATATTTTTTTTTGCTTCTTTGTCAATAACCATGTGTTCATAGGTGTATGTACTGATATCCAGGTCTTCGATTCAGTTCCATTTGTCCTCCTGTATGTTTTTATGCCAATACCAAGCTGTTTTCAGGAATGTAGCTCTATAGTAGAGTTTTAAGTCAGGGACCATGATGCCTCCAGAAGTTTCTTTATTGTATAGGATTGTTTTGGCTATTCTGTATTCCTTGTTTTTCCATATGAAGATGAGTATTATTTTTTCGAGGTCTGTAAAAAATTTTGGTGGGATTTTGATGGGCATTGCATTGAATCTGTAGATTGCTTTTGGTACGATTGCCATTTTTACTATGTTAATTCTACCAACCCAAGAGTCAATCCAAACCACACAAAGACATTACTGAGAAAGAGAATTACAGACCAATCTCACTCATGAACATTGATGCAAAAATATTCAATAAAATACTGGCAAAATAGAATCCAAGAACACCTCAGAAAAATCACTCACCGTGACTAAGTAAACTTCATCCCAGAGATGCAAGGATGGTCCAACATATGAAAATCTGTCACTGTAATTCACCATATAAACAAACTGGAAAAAAGACTACATGATCATCTCATTTGATGCTGAAAAAGCCTTTGAGAAAACCATAACATCCCTTCATGATAAAGATCTTGGAGAAAGCATGGATAAAAAGAACATACCTAAATGTAATTAAGGCAATATACAGCAAGCCAACAACCAACATCAAACTAAATGGAGAGAAACTCAAAGCAATCTGACTAAAATCAGGAACAAGATAAGGTTGTCCACTCTCCCCATATATATTCAATATAGTACCTGAGGTTTTAGATAGAACAATAAGATAACAAAAGGAGATCAAGGGGATACAAATTGGAAAAGAAGATGTCAAACTCTCACTATTTGGTGATGATATAATAGTTTATATAAGTGACCCCAAAAATTCTACCAAGGAACTTCTACAACTCATAAATACCTTCAGTAATGTAGCAGGATACAAGACTAACTCAAAAAATCAGTAGCCCTCCTTTATACCAATGATAAATGGGCTGAGAAAAAAATCAGAAACCATTACCTTCCACAATAGCCACAAATAACATAAAATATCTTGGAGTAACTCTATCCAAAGAAGTGAAAGACCTGTATGACAAGAAATTTAAGTCTTTGAAAAAAGAAATTGAGAAATACACCAGAAAATGGAAAGATCTCCCATACTTTTTAAATTTTAATAGATTTTTTTTAATTTTGAATTTTCATGTGTGAGCAGTGCTACCCCATTACTCTCATTCTTCCATTTTTCTACTCATCCCTCCCAAGTTTATGATCACTTTTAAATTGTTATTATTACTTGTGGTGGTTTGAAGGAGAATATCTCCCATTGACTCATATATTTGATACTTGGTCCCCAGATGGTGGCATTGTTTGGGGACTTTTAGAGAGATGGAGCCTTGGTGTTGTAAGTGTTTCACCAGACATAACCTTTGAGAGCTTAGTTATTCTTGCCATGTCAAGTTGCTGTCTGTGCTTTATTCTTGAGATTTAAGATGTGAGCTCTCAGCTTCCCGTCCCCAGTCACTATGCCTCTCTGTCTTCCTGCTTGTCTGTGATTTGTTGCTATGCTGTCTGTCCATGCCATCATGGGACTTGAATCCTCTGGAACTTAAGCCCAAATAAAATTCTTTCTTCTATACATTGCCTTGTTTATTGTTATATCGCAGCAACAGAAAAGTAATTAATAGAGATATGTACATATATATTTTTAGTAAATATACATATAAATATATACATACATATTTGGCTGAGTATATTTAGTTTTGTTCATGTGTCCATGTGACAAGGGCTCACCTGGGATGGCAAACCTAACATGAGATATTTTCAACTTAGAATGTATTAGTCAGACTGTCATACAACATCTGTATGAACCAGACATGGCTAAGGGTAAGTACACAGTAAATAACCATGAATGTTCACTATAACATCATAAATTACATTTTGTGGTAACCACTGTGAAAGTCCTATATGAAATATACATTAAGCTATAGACAGTCCCAGCCTGCCTTCCATCTGACATGTAATAGTTGCTGAATGAACGAATGAATAAATAAATAAATAAATAAAAATACACTACTCGGCATATGCTAGGTGTTCACTGATATTTCTGAATTAAATTGGGTAGAATTGAAAACACAGAATAAGAAATGTCATAATATTTTGTAAGGCATAACAAATATAGTTTTTTAAAATTTCTTTTCTTTTCTTTTTTTAAAAAAGAAAACAAACTATCTTTTTTCATTTTACATACCAATCCCAGTTCCCACTCCCTTCCTCCCTCCTCCCATTCCCTCCACCTCCCACCACCGCCCTAACTCCCATCCACTCCACAGAGAGGGTAAGGCACATTGCTTTGGAGATGGTCCAAGGCCCTCTCTAATATATCTGGTCTGCCCCAGTCATACAACTGTCACCCACATTCAGAAGAACTAGTTTGAACCTATACTGATTCCTTTTCTGCCTGGCTGGAGTTGGTGAGCTCCCATTAGCTCAGGTAAACTGTTTCAGTGCATCCCCATCATGTTCTTGACCTCTTGTATTCTCCCACTCTTCAACTGGACTTTGGGAGCTCAGTTCAATGCTTCAATATGGGTCTCTGCCTCTGTTTCCATCAGTTACTGGATGAACATTCTATGGTGATAGTTAAGATATTCATCAGTCTAACTACAGGGCAAGGCCAGTTCAGGTACCCTCTCCTCTACTCCTTAGGGTGTTAGCTTGGGTCAGCCTTGTGGATTCATGGGAATTTCTCCAGTGCCAGGTTTCATGCTAGTCCCATAATGGCTCCCTCAATCAAAATATCTCTTTCCTTGCTCTCATCTCTGTCTTTCCTCCATCTCTTCTATCCTGTTCCCTCAAATTCTTCTCCCGCCTCTCTGTCTCCCCTCCTCTAACAAATATAAATGTTAAGGTACAAACAACTTAATTCGAGACCTCTCCATACACTGAACTCAAACTAAGCATGAACTTCCCTTTTTGTGGAGAATTAGATGGTTTTTGCTGTGGTTGTTTGTCATCCTTTTCTCTCCAGGTTTTTTTTTTTTTTTAATTTTATTTTCTGCTGCTTCTTTTACTTTCCCTCTGACAGTTCGGGTTAAACGAATTTTACCATACCCTTGAACTCCAGTTGAAGATGAATCAGTGAGATAGAGCTAAATAACAAACAAAATTTTGCAGCATATAATATAATGGTTCTACAGTGGGGGTGTGGTATGTGCGACCTAGAAAAGGCCTGGCTTGGCAGAATTGCTTTAATACGCAGTCTGCTTGGACTTCTGAACATTGGCTTCAGCTCTGGCCATGCATGTTTCTCATGGAACCCAGGATGACGGGACAGTAGCCAGCCAGGGAAGATGTCTGTGAGTAACAACACAGAAGTGACTAGGTGGGGAGAAGACTGCCATGCTCTCTAAGGTTTTCATCTGGAACTGATTGGATACATTTCTGCTCCCATCCACCACTCCAAGCCAACTGCAGGTCAAGCCCAGTGTCAAAGGATATGAAGAAAAATAAATGCTGTTTACGCTGATCAATGGAAATTACATGGTAGGGGGTACAAATCCACACTCTAACTCCAAAAACATGAAAACCATGAACCAAAAGAAATTTACACCCTTATCCTGACTTGGTATTCATAACATCCTTCCTAGACTGTGCATTGCCTCTTTAACAATAGTTAATAGACCCTAGGATCTAATCACCCACTCTTCTCTGTGCCCCCATGCTCTTTATAATCCATCAAACAACCTTCTTCAAGCAGAACTATGGTTGTGACACACACTCAACTCAAAAATCCCAGCAACCTGCTAATATTACTCCATATTGGGTAAGGACTATGGTATGTAAGAAACCTAGAGAAGTGTCTTACCACTGGCATATAATAAGTTCCATTGCTTTCTTTTAAAACAAGTTAGCCATGGTTCTCAGTTGCCCCATAGTGACAGCAGTGCTCCACTTGACCCAAGCACTATCACAAGGTGATGTCCCAAGTGCAAACAAGGAAAGGAAAGTGCCTCCTTCTTCACAATCTTTTCATAGGGTAAGAAAGCAAAGTCTCTGCACACACCCCAAATGGCTTTTCTGTTTCTTGTCTAGACCATCCTATCAACCAGAGATGCAGAGACATAGATTTTAATTGAGATCATTCTTGGGTTGTGTCTTATGAATTCTGTTTTATTTCTATTGGTTGATTTTGTGTGCACATGAAGATGTACGTGTAAAGGTGTCTGCATGGCAACTTTTATTGTGTAGCGATCAGAGGACAATATTCAGGAGCTGTTGTCTTCTTCCACCATGTGGATCAGATGGTTTTTATCCAGGTTGGATGGCAGCAGCAAAGGCCATTACCTGTGGAGTCATTTAGTCATCCTGAGTGAATTCTAAGAACAAGAAAGTAACTTTCAAAGGAAATACTTATAGGACATAATTATTATTTGTCAAATTACTGAACCCAGTTGACAAAATATAAGACACTTCCGAATACAATCTCCTGTTTAAGCTTAATTCATCAAGATTTCAATAAACCATGAGTTTTTTTTCCAGAAAAGGGCACCCTGGTCATGCTGTCTTTTCCCCAAGTGCTGGCACTTTTTGTCCTCCATCTCTCCAAACGCACTTGTGTTCCTCTCGTGATTTCTGCTCAAGTCCTACTTATTCCTGACGATTCGCCTCTTCTCTGGGAAGCTGTCCATGAGTAACGCTAGGCTTTCCTTTTCCCGTATGTTCCCACAAAACACCTTTACTACCCCAGACACTTGATAATTCAGGATCACCCGTTCTTCCCACATGTGTCAGTATTTTACACAGGATACATTTAGAGGATGAGGAGGTTGTAACATTTTAATAATGATGTGGGAGATCCTGAGGTTACTTTGCTGCAGAATAGGCACTCATGATTGTCTTTCCCAGACAGTGAGTGGATTAAAGAGAAAATATCATAAGTTTCCATCTTTCTCTTATATGCACGTAAAAAGAAAACAAAGTCCTTCTGAAAATTTAGCACTCACTTTATGACTGCATCTACTTTCCTTGAATGACTTCCATTTAAAATAGTTCTGTCTCTCTCTCTTTCTCTGTCTCCTGAAGACATGGAAGACATACACCGGTATATATCTGAAGGGCGTTATTCTTCCTGCTAAACACCTTTTATGGCACCTGCTGTATCAACCCTGCAATATTAGAAAAATCCTAGTATCGTTTTACAACTTCAAGTGCCTGCTTCATTGCTGTGCAGAGAGAAGAGTCAATCAAGATTTGGGCAACAGACTTAAATAATGAAGTCTACTAACAGGTTTACATGCTGTAGTAATGTTTCCTGACTGTGAACTCTATCCAACTCAAAATGTTTAATCTGAAGCCCCAGACAATTTTTCTTAGGTAATATTCATGCCACTCTTTATTATAGGGATGCTCACCGTTTGGAACAAATCTCTGCTACTTCATCAAGTGTTCAAAGCATATACAATTGTTTGCCATTTTTATACTCTCTGGGTTTTGAGTTTATCTTCTTCCTGTCTCTTGTATAAACACACATATTTCCACATCAGGGTGTGTTATTAATAGTGCATTAGCCTTACTTGATACCCTCTATGTTGTCGTTACCAGCACATATAAATACATTTTCCTAAGTAACATGAAAATCCAGCTTCCCTGAAATCTCAGTGTCTTCATCATCAAAATACTTTGGCACTTAGGATTCTGTTATGTACAATTATATCGTGTTTCCACATTCCTGTGTATTTAAATTTTTCTGCAAAAATCCCCACTGACAATTCAAAATATGCTTAATAAATTTCCATTATGTGCCAAACTACATTGCCTGCGTCTAAGAGAAGATCCATAGTAAATGTTTTACCCTGACCCTTCTGAGTTGCAATTCTTAGCTTAAATAAACTATACAATCAACATGGGTCTAACATCTCAAGGGGAGGTAAGCCCCATGCCCAAATAAAGAAGAGATATTGATATAGAAAATGGAGTTGAGTGGCTCAGTCTTTGAGAGGTGGCTGGAAAAGACTACAGCGAAAAGATAGCATTTGATCAAAGACTGGAGCAATGGAGTTCCACCCAGAGGGGATAATGAGACCACAACCCCAGGGACAAAGTATTCGTAAGGGATTAGAAACAGACACTCAGGAAACAAGAGTAGTCTCCATGGAGATTGAGAAAGCTAAAAGGAAAACAGTTCGCAGAGGACAAATCAGGGATAGCATGAGAAGTCACAGGGGGACCAGGCCTCATTCTGATCAAAATGGGACACCCTTGGACTCTCCACATACTAGTCTGGGTGTGAGTATTACATATCGTTGCTACGGAAATGAGGTCTTGAAGTGAGTAATGCGATAGTTACACAATACTCAGGATGGACTTAATGCCCCTCAAGTCCGTGCACACTTGGTACATGGTGCATATTTTATGATTATTTTTAAAATACAGTCTATGAGTGTCTACTGCTGTACTAAGCCCTGGCAACTACAAAATAACGGATGATTCAGACACTCGGGCTCTGGAAATAGAGAGATGGTTCTGTATTAGTCACTTTCTTGCTGTTGGAACAAAGTACCTGAGAAAGTCAGTTATGGAAGGAAAAGGTTCTTTTAGCTTCTGGGTCCAGTGTAGAGTCAAAATGATCCATTGCTTTGGGCTGACAATGCATTGTGGCAAGGGAAATGTGTGGCATAGCAGTGAGGCCACATATCACAAAACCGATTGCTCACTGCATGAGAGTAAAGAGGAAAAAAATTGTAACAGGCAGAAACCAGGGAAGAGATATACCTTCCAAAAGCATGCCCTCGTGACTTACTTCCTCCAACCAGTGTCTAGTTGCCACAACCTTCCAGTGACTCCATCCAATTATGTATCTGTTGATCGGATCAGGTAGACTCTGATCCAATCGCCTCTCAATAGTACCCCTGGCTGGAGAATGGTGCTTTCAATAAATGAACCACCAGCACCAAGTTGAAGTCCAACTCACAGTTCCATTAATCACAAATGCAGAAATGCTGTTGGACGAAGCATCTGTCTTATTCTAAATGAGAGGGAAGGGCTGGGGTCTCACCCTCGCTTATAGCAGCTTTCTTTAGTCAGATGCCCTCTGAAACAAAGGGATATTAACAAAACAAGTACAAGGAATATTATCCCTTCCACCCTTTTATAGAAACTCACATATATTGGGGCTCTCACAAATCAAAGCACTTTTAATGCTTACCTTAAACTCTGTTTAACGTGGTTTAACTTGATGTTGCCGAGCCATTTTGAGAACAAGCCCTGTTGTCTACAGCATCTGTTGAACAACCCGAGGAATTGCTGTCCAGGA
This sequence comes from Arvicola amphibius, assembly GCF_903992535.2. Lineage (NCBI taxonomy): Eukaryota > Metazoa > Chordata > Mammalia > Rodentia > Cricetidae > Arvicola > Arvicola amphibius. Next base: position 36,468,256 of record NC_052053.1, on the reverse strand, counting down.
AGTCTATTTCAATGGAGAGGCCACTCTGGCTTAGGGAAGCTCTGAGCAGAGGCTTGTCGCAAAGGTGATACTTAAATCTGACCAAGAGGGTGAGCATTCAAGACAGGAGAAAGAAACACTAAGAGGTTGGCTTTGCAGTGCTTTCCCTGCTTCTACCTTCCTCCTCAAATAACTCTGCAGGATGAATTCCTTAAATATAATGACCAAACTATATTTTTGATAACTGCTGACAAACTTGCAAAACATGCAGGATTTCAAACACACTTAGACACTCTTCCTCCACGCCTAATCCATGACCATGCTAGTTTTCTTACATTGAGATCAGGGTTCTGTTGCATAAAGGGACGTGCAGTCTTTAATACGTCTGCCGTAGACACTTTGAAATTGAAGCAGAAATCAATTCCTATGCGAGATGAAGAGCGCAGTGTTGGCTATGGAAGCAGAATCAAATTAAAGAACAACGCAGGCTGGGATTTTAATGAAACTCATCTTTGTTTCGTTTGCAGATCAAACTTTTGGCTCTCATCTGCACACAGTGTGTGAACGGGAACATTCCACAGTTCCATGGTTTGTAAAGCAATGCATTGAAGCTGTTGAAAAACGAGGTGGGTAGCTAAATCTGCAGCCTTGCTGCATCCTCTGAGCAGCTACAGCTCGAGTTCACGGTGCCACTTGATTTCTCTGGGAAGCCACGCAATTAAAACTTGACTTTTGTTAATCGGCTAAGAGGATCAAGTTTCTTATTAACTTCGGTTTGTTTTTACAATAGGGACATTAGCAATTCTCACTAATGTTCTTTTTTTTTAATATTTTGTCTGTCTGACATACTGTTGAATCAATTGCAAACTTCTTGTTTCTAAGCCAGTGATAAAACATTCATGAAATATCAGCACTCTCGGTGTTAGAACCCTCTGACATTCATGCTGGTAGACGTGCCAGAACCATTTTGGTAAGCCCCCAGCATTACCCAAGTGAAGTAAACAGCGTTTCCACTCACAGATACTGATGCGCTGTCTTCCACATGGTTCTGCTCAGTGCAGATTACAGCTAACTGGGTTTCCTGGAACAATTAGTAGATACACCTCCAGTGTTAAGATGACCTTTGACTCCTCTGTTTCAACATTCTGTTTTTCATCTGAAATTATTTCATCTCACGGAAGGGAAGAAAACAAACCCCAATTGACTCATCATTTCTATGCTAGTTTATCTGTGGAGTGTTTTTCCTTCGAACTATGACTTCATTCATTCAAGGTCATTTTTCCTGGAAGACACACACTGTAAATGCAGAATCTTAAAAAAAAAAAATGTATTAAATAAAAATGTGAAGCTTCATCACCATCTGTTACAAGTTTACAACATATTTCCAGGATCTAGGGGAATATATATCATGCGAAACATAGAGGTGTTTGCAGAGAAAAGCAATGGCTGACCCTATTTCCATTTTCAACACCTATTCTCCTAAAACAATACAACCAAAGGGAAAAAGATCTTCAAATCCTCTGCTCAGAAAAAAAGGCCATTTTAATTCTCTCGGTGTTACCTGGCTTTATTATAGAAGCATAATAAAAACGGCATGCAATTTCTAGCTCCTAGAAATTCATACTTTAATTATACTGTAAGGACAGCCTTGGGATCCTATTATTCCCCTATCAGTAGGGAATGAGAGAATAACAAGAGGGGAAGGGTTGGGTAGGGACACAGATAAAGACCCGTGGCTGTGGGGAAAGGCACATTGGCACTTCAGGGAGAAGAGTTGAGAGAGGAGAGAACAGGAAACAGTTACTGTAGAATAAGCACCGAGAAGTGCCTGCGCAGAATGAAGCTGATTGGAATTAAGAGCGAAATGTGGTTTTAGTGCCTGTTGCGATTTCATTCCATTTATAGGTGCCTATCTGACGAATACACATGATTTTAAAAATACTTAAAGCCAAAATGGGCAGCCGAGAAGGTTGCCATTATTTCCAATAGTTAAATTATCATCTTTTCCAAGAAATCTTCATTCACCTTTAAATACTGAGGACCAATGGTATGAACATTATTATGTTATATCAAAAACAAAATTCAAATAGGCCATGGGGGAAAGTCATACATAGTAAGATGTATGCACGAGGAAATAATAGCTCATATCTCTCGATTTGTGTGTCTACCTAAGGCAAAATGAAAAACCCTGCCTGATGTAGCCTTGCAGGGTACAGATACCATACTATCACAGAATAGAAACTGTCTATAAATAGGGATTGTATCTATGCGTGGCATTTTCATGGTGATTTTTAATAAAGTAAGATGGTGTTTCTGCTGACAGGAGCAATCATGACAGCATTATATTTTATTGTCCCAATGTTTACTCTCAAAATGAATTTGTAGATCCAGCGCTAAACAGCTGCTAATCACACATATGATTATTAAAATAATTCCCGAGCATCCTAATGAAACGCAAAGACATTTTGTAATTCTGCAAAGCAACTGAAAAATTCAAAGCACTTTGGCAGTGTAAGCTTAAAGGAACTCCATGGAAATGTTCAATAAATACTCAAAGACACAGACAAACGTCTCACATCATTGCAAAATTTACAAGTGCGTACTTTCTATTATATTTTTCCATGATCGTTTCGTTGGATTAATATTCTTACAATTACACACCAGTGCTGTTTACTCAAAGTGTTGTTTTTACTAAATTTTGGCATATTGCACCTCAGGACAGAAATAATTTATGTGAATCTAAGTCCAATATTTATGCAGGCTTCTGATGACATTTGATGCAGGGTTGGTACTAGAAAGTAGCAAGGGAAGGTGCCAAGTCTCTCGGCATGGCTGGGACTCAGCATATCTGGAGTGCTCCTTCTAATGGCCAGATGCTCCTCCAGCCAAGAAACTCAACTGTGCAGTCATGGGAAATGCTTATGGGTCCACTCTAGGAAAGGCCCATTTAATGCAAGCTGCGTTCGCTCTCCCAGTCTTGGGGAAATGGCCTCTGGGTTCATACTATGGGCACACTGGCTCTAATAGAAAGGATTTGGCTCCTTCCTCATTTTCCCTCTCTAATTGTTTTCTTTTTTTTTCAAGGCACCTATAAAACTCAAGCAGTATTTTTTAAATGCTTATGATATATTTATTATAAAATGAAGCATGGTAGGGCAGACAAACTCAGCATTTGATTCAGTCATCCTCTCAGGTTGCTGACTGCTTGAGTCTGACAGAACCATGCTTGGTTTCTGGGGTCTCCCAGGAAGGTCTGTCCAGTGACTAGCAGAAGCATATTCTTTGTTCACCTTCAGTAAAGTGGCATTAGTTACATTAAATTTTTGGCATCTTTTGTATATAATGTAGAAAAATGGCTACGTAAGCCTGTAAACCAACTGGCAAATGACTTACCTGGCACATTACCTTGTCTCAATTTGATTCACTATACTCTTGACCACTAGGCCATATTGTCCTCCCAAGCTTTTTAGACTACAGTCACTTCTGCCTTTTTTTTTTCTGTTTGCGCAGCCCTAAGTATCCTTTTGTACAAAGAATGACATTGATTTTACACTTGCAGCTCCTTCTCTCTGCCTTACTCTCATGGTTGAAAACTCTCTGTGGGTTACTCAAATTGAGCAATGAATGTCTCAACTTGAATTTCTTCCTGAAAGACACCTTGGATGTTGAATGAGGAAGCAGTCACTCGATGTGCATTGTTCTTCACGTTATGAACTAAACTCGTAGAAGAAATAGACACTAAAGATAAAGCACACGCTGAGATAAGGGCTTTGAGAGGAAAGCGCAGGTAAAGAACATAGGAAAACGATTACAAAATCTGAAACGCAAACAAAGATGTGTGTCTTTAAAGTAAATTGATCAAAACCTAAACCATAAACACATGCTTGTTTGCTTTGCCCTCCACATAGGATCAGGAGAGTTTAATTTGGTTTTATTCACAAAGCTTCTATCTTGGCCCATTGTGTGGTCATAAGTAGAATAAGTCAGCCATATGTGATACATGGAAAGACATGTTTTACATGAAAAGTTAAACAGAGACCTTGCCAGAGACTTCTTTTATAGAGAGATAGAATTTACTAAATTAATGAACATAATTATACCCTAAATATGTTTTGTATATCAAGTACATTTTTTAATGTAAGGAAATACAATTGAATTTTAAAATTAACATAAATGCTGTTGGCATTCAGTATCCATAATACGCTGTGATAGCTCATTATCCCCTAAGATTGCCAGTTCTGCTGCTGGGCCCCATAAACATAGCACGTTCCGAGGGTACCAAGAGATCTGTAACTCAGCAATCTGAATATACGTGACACTACTGAAATATGTACTTAAAATAATTACGTTACATTGTATGCTTTTGCCACAAGTTTTATTTTTTATTCAATCTATGTGTTTGTGTCTGTGTGTTCCTGAGTGTACACACCACACACGAGTGTAGAAATGAGAAGACAACTTGTAGGAGTTGGTTCTCTTTTTCCATCACGTGGTTCCCAAGGATGAAACTCAAATGGTCTGGTTTGGCGGCTTACACTTACCCTATGAGCATCTCACCAGCCCTACTGTGCGTGAGTGTGTGTATGGGGGGGGTGAGAGTGTGGGAGATGTGTGTGTGTTCCCATGTTTTCCACCCTTAATGATTTGAGATACAAGATAGCTTTCAGAATGCTTCAGTAATTGCTGACCAACAAGGAATTTGCCCTTTCTCTGTGTGTGTGTGTGTGTGTGTGTGTGTGTGTGTCTGTGTGTGTGTGTGTGTCTGTGTGTGTGTGTTTCCTTCTCTCAAATACATAAAGCTATGACAGGAATGAAACACAAGTTACATACTTGACTTAGTGCCCAGAAGATACCCTGGGATCCATAACATTGCTTAAAGATTTGAAGAAAGCCCTTTAGTCCAGTTCTGAGAAGGTCCTCAGCCTCCAAAGCTTTATCTCTCAACTTGACTTCGTGGCAGCTGTTATATTTTTTTGCTGTCGTTTGTTTGACAGGATCCAGTTATAGGTTCCGATGTCTGTTTAAAGAAACAAGGAGGCTGTTGGCTTCAAAATCCCCTCATTGCTTGTGTGATCAGCATTTTCCCAGGCTTTTCTACATAGTTTGCCAAGCAAAGGGACTGACCTTTTGTAGCAAACACTTTTTCATTTCAAAATGCTCACTTTGATTTTTGTCCCATTTTATACTCATTCCAAACTGTTTACAACCCACTAAAAATGACTGTGAATTATATGTTTGTATAATGGATTCCTTTTGTGGTCTGAGCGGAATGTTTACTTTGAACAATTAGTTATCTTAGGATAGATTGTAGCAAGTTGAAAAAATAATGGCTAAAATTATTATTATACCTTAACTGGTTTTTTAATTCCTTGTGATTATGTGAAATTTGAGAGACAGACAGACACCTTAGCTACATGAATTTTTATACGGTCATATTTGCTAGTACCGTCATAGCGTGAGAACTATGAGTGCACATCTATGATTTTGGAAACTTCACAGTACGGAATAAAAATAGATATATGACTATTTGCTATAAACAGATTGCTGTGAATAGTAGGTAGAGTATGTATGTACAAGAAATTATTGGAAAAGTGATGGAAATGATGATTGTCTAGGTTTTCTGCTGAGCTACATGAAGCTTATCCTTGTTAATATTCTGTAACTTCATTCAGTGAACCCTTCAGCCCATTGAGATCCCACTGAGTACTTTGGTATAAAAATAAAACTTCACATTGCTATTTCCCATTGCTTGAAATCTAGGCCCCTAAAGTGCAGATTGTATTGCCATAACTAGACAAGTCTGCTCCCAGCCCTGCTAACTTTATACTGTTCATTCTTTCCCACTTTGAAATAATCTATGAGAGCTGGATCCAGGCACGCACTAAAGACTGATCCGTCTACGAAGAATATGCAATTTGTACTGTTTAGTTTCTGATGAGAGTCTTGAAAACTTTTATGATTCTATCCTCTTCCAGAGAGACTTCTGCTTCCTAGTTTTATAAGCAGTAAGTGAAAAAAAAAAGTAATAAAAACAAAACAAACTGATAAAAATTACATGCTTAGAGCAAAAATCTAGAGTACAAGATAAGCAGTTTTTCTTTTTCTCTGGAGAATATTTGTGGACTTGACAAAAAAAGGTTCCTAAGGGAGCGAGCTATGTTGGTGTTTGTTGTTGTTTGTTTTGGTTTTTTCTCACTTTTATGTCTAGAGCTTGGATGTCCACATGCACGCTGAGCGCCGACGATCCTCAGTGAAGCTCTTGAGAGCAGGCTGCAAATTAACTTAGTTTTTCTTTCTGAGTTAAAATTAAGACCAGTCTCTCTTTTATTTTTTGTAATTTCTTTTTTGTTCTCTTGGTGTTTTGTTTTGCTGTTTTAATGCCACCTTCCTGACAGCGGTTCTGCTGTGCTAGAGCCAAGTTGGAGCTGGCTCTTTGGGGTAGTCACGCTGGGGCCTCTGTGTCTGTAAGAAAGCCACATTGAGGGCTAGGAGGAAAGACAATTTCCAACAAAGTAAACAGGAAATGGCCTGCAAGAGTATAAAAGAGAAACCAGAAAAGACAACCCAAAAGAAATCAGAGATGGCAAGGTGGAGAGTTGGGGGTGGAAGTAGGTTTCGCAAGGAAGAAAGCGAATGTGGGCAAATGGGTAGGCCTGTGAGTTCTGCAAGGGGGCAGCACGGGATTGGGTCATTTCTAGCAATTACCCCAAACATACTTTTCTGTCCCGAAGACATTTGTTCTTGCAAAATGATGGCAAGTTAAATCTGGCAGTAAAAAGTATGCCTTGAATTGTAAAAAAAAAAAAAAAAAATTCTGCACACAAACTGTTTTAATTAATTTGCTGTGCTTATTAATGGCATTTAATTAAGTTTATATCTACTTAGAAGCACATATGACAGTCTTGTTATCAAAAAGACCTTAAGCATAACAGAAGTTGGCGTGGGAGTTGACGTGCAGGTCAGTCACCAGTGAAGCTAGCTACGGAACACAGCGGTGTGGCCTGCTCACATCGCACCGACTGTGGATATTCCCACACTTCTGGATCCAGACTGCAAAAGAACAGTGTCAGATAAAGCCTGGGTCTAATTTCCAACATTTACCACCACTCTTAATCCCCATTCTGGAATTTAGGATTTGAAAATATTTTCCACTGGAGTCACTTGATTTTAAGCCAAAATTAAGACCCCGCACAATTAGCCTTTTATTATGGATAGAAAGCTTGAATAGATTCAGCATATCAAGATCCAGTACGCTAAGATGTCTTATAAGTGGCATCATTTTATAAAGTAAATTCTTGGTCTGTGAGTTTCTATTATAAGGACCTATATTCAGAAGTTCATAGTGCAACCATTAAAGATAATCGAGCTGAGAGCTGGCAGGCTGTTTTCGCCTGGAAACAAATGTTTACAAAATTTGTAAAAGAAATTATATTTGTTTGGAAAGCTTTCAGGTTTTCAATAATCAGGAACAAAATAAAAATAATTTAAGGCAGCCAAAGATTTTCCAGATATTTGTTGCCCTGGGAATCAAAACAAAATAACCCTATAGTTTTTATTTGTAATTCTTGTTTTATAATGAAAACTGACTGATTTACAAAAATATGAAAATTTCCACAACACTACTACTATGATTTGGGCAAAACACTTTTGTTTCTGATAGAACAAGAATATATAGATTTGATTTAGATTAACGATCCTTGGGTTCAACACATGAAAAAGTCTTAGGTTGGTTTCAGAAGCAGTGAGTGATCCAGAATTCATATGCTTTTGAGTACCCTGGTGACTAATTCTCCCTTTAAAGTCAGTAGGGAAAAGATGGTCTTTCCAATTCCCCCCTTTCTATTTGCAAATGAAGAATGCCCAACATAAACATCAATCTACGTACAAACAACAAGCCAAATACTTATTCTGGGTACACTGTTGCACGGAGAGCATCGTATCCATTTCTTTAGCACCATACTTTGTCATAATTTTCCTATCTCCTTGAAAGATTAATGTCTCAATGATTCCTTGATGCCTTTAACCTCCCTGGAAAGTTATTTTATAGTTTAACAGTCTGTGGAGCTAGTAATATTTTTTTCTTTGGGTTAAAAATAATCCTTTCTTTTCTAGCTTAATCTTTTTGCCTAATTTTATACTCTTCAGACCACTTCCTATTTTCAGTTCAGAAAAAGAAAAACAATCAAGCAGGAAAAAAAAATCAAGGGCAAGGCACTTTGAAAAGAAAAACAAACTACACGGAACCAAAATAGCTCTTTAAATGATAATGTTGGGCGAACTCTTGAGGTTGGTTACTAAAGACTGTAGACCCGAATTCAAAAAACATTCCCGTTTTAAGAAAAGATAATCCTGGAGGCCTGATTGCTAGGGTAATAGCACAACATACAGTAGAAAAGTATTTATTTACATACCCACTTCAGCTCCCTGCGTGTCCCTTCTGAAAGTGCATTGACTTCTCTCACAGTGCCTAATGAGGAAGGGCTCCCAGGAAATGGTCTGAGTGAACTGAACTCATCCTTGCTTTGGCATTCAAAATAAAAAGCAACTCGTAGTCAACAGTTGCTGAGTGAAGGCAGCTACATTTTATGTAAGGGGATAATGTGATTTGTAGCTTGGTTGTTAAATATTTAAGTGCGACCACTTACGGAATGTGTTGCATTGTTCAGTGGGGTGCCATCTTTCCATCAGGCCCCAGCTATGTTAGGCAGTTGAAATGAGGTTGCCCGAAAGATTTTATAGTCCTCAATTTGGAGATATTCGATTTAAGCGAACAGTCCAGCAACCACTGGACTATCCATTCCTTGACCGTTTTCATTAGAGGAAGTAATGTCCCATCAGGCACTGCTTCATCGCCACTAACCTACTGTTTTTAATCAGATAATTGAATGATTTACAATGGACATGCCTGATGATAGTCAGTCATGGGCTCATTTTCTATAGCCACATAGGAAGCTGGGTTCTCTATCTTTTTCTTTTACTTGAACTTGGAATGCAATGTTACTGCTTTTCTGTGTTAGTTAACCTCCCTGTGATTTAATGTTTGTTTTCCACACACCTCTCAGGAAATTTTTACTTAATAAAAAATTTTGAGTTATAAGAGATTGTCATATGATATGATCAACACATCATGGGGGCCAGGGAAAAGGCTCAGAAATTAAAAGTGTTCGCTGCTCTCACCGAGGACCCAGGTTCACTTCCCAGCACTCACCTCAGGCAGCTCATATCCACCCGCACCTCCAGTTCCAGAGAATTCAAGTCTTTTTGATGCCAAGGGCACCTGCACACATGTAGTACACATGTATTTGTAGTCACATAAAATAAAATAAAGATAAATAAATTTTTTTGAAAAAGAAAACCACGCTCAACACAGAAATATAAACATGAAGCTAATGAAGGGAGGATGTCAATAGCCGAAATTCTGAGATAAATTTTGTTTTTTTTTTTCCATATGCACTTCATCCAGGACAAATTTAAACTCTGCTATTGAAAAAAAAACTATAAAACTATGAAAGCACCTATGTCATTAAAATTTAGAATTGTGATGTATAATTAAGATTTGTTCTTTTCTAATTCCATTTTGGATTTTTGAAAGTTCGGAGTGAATTAACTCCTGAGCTACCTGCAGAACCAGCGGATAACAATAATAATAATCAAGTGATCCTTGCCTGTTGCCCATCTCCAAATCTTTATGAACTGCTTCGTGTGTTCTAAGAATTCCAGCAAAACCCTTGCTTCCAGAGATCTCTGTTTATCCTGTATGCTCGTTCCTTCCCCTAGAAAACCTGCCATGAACAGTCAGTCCGCTTGCCACATTTGTCTTCATTCTCTTGCAAACAGCAGAAAAATCACCTTCTCCAAACAAAATGCTCCAACTCATTCCCAACCTCCTCTGTGGGCCCCTGAATATATCAGAGGGGCTTTCCTTCCGCATGCTAGCAACAACTCCACTTTTCCTAACATATCCCCAAGTGCTGAGATTGCAATAGCTGTTTTCACTGCCTTTTTCCATCTAGAGCACGAGTCTTGAACATAGCCATTGTGTTGGCTTTGCAGCCATCTTTACTCTACCTACAATTTCATAGTCAGCGGGAGAAAGGGACTCAATTCACAGTGAGTGACTAAGTGGATAAAGAGGTGGATATTATCCAAAACCCCCGCCTCACATCCATCCTTAGAGAATCAGATCACATGACCTAAAGAGACCTTTTCGGAAACACAGTGACTGTGAACACTATGTGCAATCATACAAACCAGAGACGGGACTCTATAAAGCGAGAGCGTTGAGGTTGTGTTTCTACAATGTCACCAACCATCAATATATGAACTGATATATTAGCAATAGTTCATAGTAGAAAATGACAGAAATTGAACAGTGACTCTGATTTCCAACATAGATCTTAGACAAAACAAACTTTGTCATCTTTAATAGAGAAAAGCAATACTCCCACCGAAGGGTGTTAAATTGTCCCACGGACCTGAATGATTCAACAACTAAAGCAAATTTGCCATTTGTTGCTTGCGAACATAGTGGTGTCCTAAGAAGAGCGCTATCCCTTTTTATATGTACACCCCCAGGCTTAGTGACTACTTCCCTGTAAGTTTGCGCATAATTTTTCCTATTATCACCCCCTAGGTCTCTTTCACCGTTGCCACTTTCCAGGCCTCGACCATCCACTGAACAGCCATGTTTCTGATTATCTTCTCCCAAATGTATTAGCCTGCATTATTTAAGACTGAATCTCATTTTATTATTTCCTGCTCATATTTCTAAACTCCTTAAGTCCATTTGTATGATTCTTTTGTCCTCACAGATGTCCACAGTTCCTCCCAATTTAGTATCATCAGCAAATTTAATTAATGTTCTGTTTACCTCTCCTTCTAATGAAACCAGTCCCTTGCTTCATTTCATCAAACAACGTAAAAATGTATTGGCAATAAAACAGTACAAAGCAGCGTTCCCTCACGGTAGGAGGGGAGGCTAAGGATACAGCAAAGGGCCATGTGGTGAAGGGCAGGCAGTGCAGTAGTAGAGAGCTGAGCTGGTTGGCTATTGCCCTGAAGCAAAGGCTTTCTCACACTTGGGCACATTGCCTGAGTGCTGGTGTCAGTATGCAGGCTCATACACATGTATGAGTTCTCTATTCTGTAAGCTGCTTGATTAGCCTCAATGAGGACTTGTTGCTAAAGATATATTTATGGATATGGATATATATATATATATATATATGGATATATATACATGTTTACAGCTTAGTTGAAAAGCTCAGTTTAAAACCATCAACTCAACTATAAAATTATTTATGTAATAAAATATAAATTATTACTGTAACTATTTGGTGATATTTAACACGCAAGGTAATCACAAAGCTAGATATAGACACACACACTTGGATTACACATGTTTTAAATTGTTTTTACTTTTTTTTCTAGAATTTACTGTGACATACCTTTTTCTTTTAGACCTTAACTTGGTGACTGTAAGTTAACCCTTGTATGTAAGTAAAATTATTTATAAATAATCAGTTTATAAGATGAAGTAGGATATTTTCTTCAGATGTATTTAATATGAAAAAGAATATATGGTTTGTAGATTTAGTAATCTGGGAAATGAAGGCTGAGTGGAGAAGGGGTCCTTATTTACTTAAGGTTAGGATGTTTATGTTCAGAGAATAGCATCATTAGGCTTTAAAGATAAGGCCATATTAGCACGGAATACTTATATAAAGAAAAATCAACAGCATTTACTAATCTTCTATTACATATCAGGCATAATGTTCCTTCTGTCTGAGATACGTGTGAGCTTACATTGATAATTGCCAGCACTCTATAGACCTCGTTCTCACCTTCACTAAAAACCTGGTAAATACCTTTTAAGTTTCATGCAAAGAATCAGTCTTCAGAATGTGGATACAGTCATTTAAACCGTGGACGGCACTGGGAAAAAATATTTTCAAGTTTATCCTCTAAATAGGACAAACAGATGGTAGACCAGTGTCTCTATTGTCTACACAGAAGACAATGCACGTTCACAGTGTTGAAACGAGAGCTGATGCGCGCTTCATATATAACACAAGGCCAGCAAAGATGTCATCACCGAAGGATCGTGTTAACAAAATAGTGACTGGGAATATTGTTCAGCAGTCACAGCCTCACATTGTTTTTCTAGTGAGAAAAGTCTGATGCATAATGCATTCTTCTGAGAGAATGTTTGCAGATGCCAAGTCTTTACAGGCAGAACTTCAATAGCTTTAATGGGAGTTTCCTGCCAGCACCTGTTACAGTAGAAGGTTCTTACTTTTCACACATAATCCAAGCCTGATTTGGAACAAAGTTCTGGAAAAACTAACGTAGTGAACCGCCTTATAGTGTTCCTCAAACACAATATTCATCCTTTAATCCATGATCTGATTTACATATATATGTATATATACATATATATATATATATATATATATGTATTTCCTACCAGAAAGGTTTTTCCCACCAACTTTTTTTGTGAAAGGCAGTTGATGAAGCAACTCGATTTCCTAGATAAACTAGTTGAACTTAGATTTAAGAAAGTATACCAATGTTAGACATCAACTCATCTTCAAAAGACATATAGCTCTACAGGTCAACTGTGGCCTTCTGAAGAGTCAACAGAAATAAATAGAGTTCTGTGTTTACTGAACGATGAGAAGAAATGCTTGAAACAGGAAAACAGATTAATATGAAAAAGACTATGACCACATTTTTCTCATGTCTCTATAGACCCAAATATGAATATTTAAGAGATACTACATTTAAAGCATGAGAAGGATAAATCAGTACTTTTTTTTCCATAGAGAAGTCAGCAAAAGAATTATTTAAATTCCTCCCCCCCCCCCCTTTGGTTTGTCAAGACAGAGTTTTTCTGTGTAGCGCTATCTGACCTGGAACGCATGCTATAGACCAGGCTAGCCTTGAACTCAGAAATCCTACTGCCTCTGCTTCCCAAGTATTGGGATTAAAGGCATGAGCCACTGCCTCCTGATTTAAATATTATATTTTTAAATCAACTCTCATACACTCCATTACTAACAGTCTGGAAAGAAAAAATGACCATAACGTTTCCGTTAGCAAAAACTGTCAAAGGATACACAGATATCCTAGCTTATGGCCGCCACCTCCTTTTCAAAGCCTTTGTCTGGAAGTCCACGTACATCTGGCTCTTAGAATGAAATCAGGCCTTGGTAGAAGAAATCCTGAAGCATCATTGTCCTGTCTTAACAGGACGAGGATTGAAGGAACACTTCGCTGGTTGAGAATTGTTGAATATTAAAATTTCAGTTCAATTTTTAGAACAAGATTTTAGAAAGAACACTGATAGACAGTGGAGTCAGAGGGAGCGGGGTCAGAAGCCCTGAAACCATGAGCACATAACTTACAGGAACAGAACAGGGATCTCAAAGAGAAGAGTTTGTCTCCTTCCTTCCTTCTCTTTGCAAGCTGGTTTCGTTACTTTATGATGTCCCCTTGTGCCTCTACCTGACCGCTCATATTCTTCTGGCAAACAGCATCAGGTGTAGCACGTATATAAAGGGTTCAGGTACCATTAATACGCTACTGTGTGTTAACTTGGATACAGTTGTTTTGAAAAGTTTGGATCATTTTGAAAAAGAAATGGTCTTGTTTCCTTTTACAATATTTTAAGCCCTAGAAAGTGAAGTTTGCCATTTGTTTTGATAAGTCAGAGGGGGAAGAGGAGTCACATAGACACTTCTAAAGCATACATGTTCCTAAGCTTAGAACTCTCCTCCTTCCAAGGAGTTCTGCTTGTAGAGCACATTGCTTTGGAACTGGATGAAGTAAGGTCAATCTTTGCTTTTAACACTCTGGCCAGTGTATTAACAGAAATTTATTTGGTTCTGGGTCCAAAGGCCTTTCTTAAGTTTTATTGTGAAAGTGAACAGCAGGTTGGAAGTCTCTCTGACTTCATGAGTCAGCCCATGCTTTGGGCAATATGTACTTAGGTTGAGTTACGGTAAAAGACTTCAGGTCCCTAGGAAGAAGATGGGTATCAGGTGCAAGCAGTCTATGCATAGACAGTTCACGTGTGAAAACCAGTACCACTGTAGAAGTTGTCAAGACTGTATTGTGTGCTGTCCAAAATAGACGGAAGGCCTTGGTGTCAGATTCTCTTGATTTCAAGAGAGAATGAAGCATCTCTTAGTGGCGTGAAATGTGTAGAGAAAAGCCTGCATGGTGCAATGAGGATTTAGAATGCAGTGGAAAAAGTCACACTCACCCTGAGACAAGCAGCATTGCATAAGCTGTATGTGCAGAACAGTAGATGATCCTTTTATAATTCATTCTCGATGAAAAGAATATTATGACAGTAAGTGCAAACCATTCAAAATTAATGTATTTAGTGGTCCTGAATAATACCCTTCTCTTCCCAAATTTCTACATATACTCTGATCATTTCTTTTCTCTGTCTTGGTTTATAAGGACATAGTAAAGAATCTAAGTAAAGAAATATTTGCAAGGTGTAAACCATTCTATTTTATTATTTTAAATCCAATACAGCCCATCGATTTTCTTACTCTATTATTCTCTCAGTGTTTTATCTTTGATCACTTATTATCTCCTTATATCACACACAGATTTACAGGCTCAACCCTATCGTTCCTTCCCATTAGTCAAGTTCTCTTACAAAGGAATGATTTCAAGACAAGAGAATAGCATTATTTCTTATTTCAGAACTTTACATATAAACAATTTTTGACTGAAAGAAATGTTTGAAGGAAAAATTGTTTCCTCAAAACTCTGAAAATATAAACAAGGCCTCTGTAATTAATCTTAAGGCTTGTTGTGGGAGCTGAGCACATAAACTCTAAGTTTCAAACTGGTAGTCTTCTTTGTCTACCCTCTAAAATCTCTTCAAGAATCAGTTAGAGAGACTGATTATGGATTTTCAAATATTCCTAAGCCTTAAATTTTGTTAGTTCTCCGGGAAATGGGAAAATGATGATATTCTTCTGATTTCATGTAAAGAAAACATGAAATATATGTGAAACTGATGCCAGCCTTAGATGAGTTTATACAATGCAACAATTGCTATTGGAATGGCCTTTTTTTAAGCACATGTATGTGTTCTGAGTAACCAGAGAGTGTACAATTCTTTGAAAGATCGTTAACAACCCGCATACAGTCAGGAATAAAGCTAAAATCCTCTCTCATAGACCACTTAAAGAAGCCTTTGTGATTTTAGAAATTAGTATAGTAAACCTTGGTGCTTTCTGTTTGACTCCTAAAATCATGAATGTGAATAGTACTGATCGTCCATGCAGACTTAGGGTTTCTAGGTAGGGAAAATTCTGCCTGTTCTCCTCTGATCTTGATAGATTACATTTGTATCTTTAAACCTTTAAAGTTAATGTTGGAACAGTTCACCAATCAGTTAAAATTTTAGATTTCCTATGTGAACCCCATAAAGAATTTTCATGTCATCTCATGGGTTTTACAACATATTTCATCTAAATTACAGACACATAGTGGAACTCAAAGACAATAAGCATATTGATGATACTATCCAAATATTTTCATGTGAATGGGTAGAAATAAAAACTCATAATATATGGGACTGAAGCAGTCGCTCAACGGTTAAAAGCAGTGGCTGCTCTTCCAGAGACCCTGGGTTCAATTCCCAGCACCTATTGGGCAGCTCACAATAGCTTATATCTCTAGATTCAGGTGATCTGATGCCATTTTCTGGCCTCTAAGGCCACTAGTACATATATGATCCATATATGCATGCAAAATTACCATTACCCAGAAAACAGAATTTACACACACACACACACACACACACACACACACACATATATATATAAATATATCAGAATATCTGTAAAAGTAAAGAAATACAATCTATACAATCTATGAGATTGTCTTAAAGTTAGAAAATGTTGTTTGTTCAAAGAGTAGAAAACATACATACATGGATACATAGATAGATAGATAGATAGATAGATAGATAGATAGATAGATAGATAGATAGATATTTAGGTAGGTAGTAAAATATTTGTATGATCGGGATGTATTTTTAATATTTATTGTTATTTTTGTTTATGTATACATGTGTGTCTGTATGAGTGTATGCTGTGTTGGCACAGACAACCACAGAGGCCGGAGGAAGGAATCAGCTATCCTCAGGCTGGAGTTACAGTGGTTGTAAGCTACCTGATATGAGTTTTGGGAAGTGAACTCCTGTTCTTTACAAGGGTAACAACTGATTGATTAATTAAATGATTATCCATCTCTCGTGCATGTACAGATAGATTCCAAAACAAAATGTTTATGTGGTACATGCCTATAATCCTAGGTACTCCAGTATCTAAGGCAAGAGAGTAGTAACTGTAAGACCTGCCTCAGCTGTAGTGAGTTCAAGGCCAGTCTAGAAAATTTAGTGAGACCCTGGCTCACAAAGTAAAGGGGAAAAAAAGAAAATGATGTCATCTGGGCTATGCTTGCCTAGCATTCACAATGCCCTAGTTTCAAAGCCTAGTTCTGAAAATAAATAAATAAAATGAATGAGTAAATGAATGTTTGTATGACATTTAATGGTGTGAGGTAAATCTATAGTTTGGAATACACACACACACACACACACACACACACACACTATTATATATGTGTTCTGTACCAAATCCTCAACACCTAGCACCTAGCATTCTATTTCTATACAGTGAGTATTGAAGTAGCGTTCACCAACTCAAGGATGTCCATTTCCATATAGTTCAGCTTCTCAGTGCTTCCATGTAACCACAATGAACGCTGTTCCATCTGCCAGATGCGGAGGAAGGTGCCCCACTCTCATTTGTCCGTTTAGCAGAACTACTTAAAAAAAAAAAAATGAAGGTGTGCATTTCCTGTAGTCTCTAAAAACTAACACTGCGTCTGTCTCCAAAGACTCTTGCGGATCAGTGTAGCCGCTGCTGTGGGCAGGAGCTCCGTCTTTACTGGGAGAGTGTTGAATGGTGCTAGAACGGCTCAGAAGCCTGAGAGCACCACCACACTGAAAAGAATCACCTCGTCTGTGATTTTGGCGCGCTTATGCAGATGGTTGACGCCCTGCGGGGTTTGTGCGGTGTCCTTTTGTGCCTAGAATTACCTTTAGTCATCTAAGGCAGACTGTCTCTCACCTGAATGCGCAGCAGGGGCAGCCACGAAAACCCTCCAGGAAGTGGCTAGCCAAAGGCTCTGAATTACAGGCGCCTCCCCAAAGAAGATCAAAAGTCATGCCCCACCAGCACAGAGACACTGAGAAATGGTTGAATGTGTTCTAAATTAAACTGCCCTGGTGGTGAGCGGAGATCTGCCAAAATCTTTCAATTAATCACTTTTACCTTCAGGGCAGAGTTAGGCCTGAGAGTATTTCAATAGGTTTTTATTGGAACAGGGTTATTTCAGATATTAAACTATGTTGCACAAAGTAAAAATAATGTTATTTTTAAGTTGCTACTCTTGTTAAATAAAGTTGGCAAACATTCCTAGGGTCTGTATTGTGTCTGTGTGTTTGTGTATGTGTGTGGCTTTTTCTTGTTTCATAAACCTCATTTGGTTTTTTTGTTTGTTTTCTTTCTGAACAAAAAAAGTGAACAACAGTGAATTAGGTGGTAAATATATGCATACGGTCATCTTCATTAATAATGTGTTATAAATAATAGAAGACAGGTTTTTAAGTGTATAATTCTGTACAACGGGAGTAAGTTGTTGGGTTTTTTTTTTTTTTTTTGGTTTTTTTTTTTCTTTTCCGACATCTTTAGCAGTAAGTTAATTAGAATCACCTGCATTTCCTTGGGTGGACACCAAATGGATTGCAAACAAAAACAGATTAAAATAGCTGCTGGAGCTCACGGCACACAGATGACAAGACTTGCAGAGGACAGCGAGGCTCTGAACATGTGCTCTTTTCAAACAATTTTGGGTGAAATTTAGCTCTTGCGACTTCTCCGTCAGAGCGCCTTCTAAGTGTTTTGCTGAAAGGCTAGCATGGCTTCGCTTCTGATCCCTTGATGAGTGAGAGAAATGTTTAAGAAAGATCACTTTACAGAGAGATTCAGGCTGAAATGCGATGACTGTGAGTCAAGCCAAGCCAAAAATTACAGTTCAGAATGAAAGGGGAGGGACGTGGTTTGGGAATCCATTTTCCCACATTCCTGAATCTCAATCATCCCTGCCAATGTTAAAAAAAAAAAAAAAAAAAAGCCCAATGGAAAACAATGAGGTCACTTTGTTTAGATGTTTAAAGGAAAATAGGAGTGGAGGTTTGAAAGAATGACAGCAAATATATGAATTTTACATCAATATCTATTTCAAGTACGATGGGATCAGAGACTAGACTTTTATATAACTGTTATGACTTCATCATTAAAGGAGCCATTTCTAGTGCTTTCTCCATGCTTGTGTGGTGTTGGTCAGCCTTTTATTATATGCCTTTAATTTATGAAATAGTCTGCTGCTACAATATTTTAAAGAAGCAAGAGTATGTACAAAAGATACAGATTCCTCCTTCCCACATGTTAGGAATAATCTTAAGAAGAGCCTCTCTGCCGACACAAAATAACTCTAATTAGACCAGATTAGACCGAATCAAACATGCCCATGTTTAATAAATGCTACTCTACCTGGTGGACCGGGACAGCATGGCTGGTAGAGGAGCATACACAAACCCTGGAGACCACGTGTTTCTTTTTCTGAGCCTAAATAGTCTGTGGGAGTGGTCCTGATCCTCCCTGGCGAGGGGTCAGCACTTGGCAGGCTGGGAGTTGCAGTCCGGACTAAGACAACTCCCAGGTCAGGGGCTGGGGTGAAGTTTCCAATCATCCTAGACTTCTTGGGTGTAGGGGTGTCAGAGGTCTGGGGTCTCACTTTCAATCAAACACCAGACTTCAGGTTTCCTTAGTAACGGCATCTATGAAAAACTCTATTTTTCCCTTGACTCTCCTGGGACACTCTACTGTCACTAACGCTCAGGTTTTCCTAGTCTATGTGCCAGCAAACTACCGGGTGATAGTGGCAGAACCTAATAGACCCTTTGTTTCTATTACTCCAATTTACTTTCACAAAGCAAGTCCCAATACCGAAAGAGGGATATACTTCCACCAGGATGATCACAGCAAAACTTAAACAGTGGAGCCTCGCCATGCAGAGAATGACCCAGAATGCAAGCTCCAATGTCAGTGTCTTCTAGCTCTGTAGAAGTTTCTTGGAAGAGGACAACTTCTGTTAAATGATCACCAGAGTCACTTGCCAGTCCTTGTCTTCAAGACTGAGACTGTTCTGAAAGAAAGAAATAGACTAAAATTAACCAAAGACTATCTTTAGGCAATGCTCTCTGTTTTCCAGAAATCATCTCAGTCTGTCAACTTTATTCTGATAGCAACATTCTCGGTGATATTTCATGTTCAAACTCAGGATCTTTTTAAATTTTTTTAACCTTAAGAGATTTATGGAATGGCTTCATGGTTGGTATAATTCTATAAATTATAGTCATGAATACTATCCTACAGACCTCAAATTCTTTGCTGAGTTCGACAGATATATACAAGTAAGTATATAAAAAAATGAGTAGCCATACAGGAGATATCATCCTTTGTCTATCATTTCACGTTACCCAGATATTAGATATGGCACACAAATGGCTTCAATCTATACCACATTAGCCATATTGGAACATTTTCCCTCATCTTTTCCCTGATTCAGCTATCATTTAGCAATCCAGAAGCTAAAAGGTATGATTTTAAGGGAAGCTGGCCCAGTAGTCAAAGTGGGAATATGAGTTACAGTAAATGTATGGCGGTTTTATGCAAAAGCAATCACAATCCATTATGAAGCACAGAAAATGGATGTCAAGATTGGAGCTTGTGGGTACCGCTATCTCCAATGGTATAGTTCAGCAGTGTAGGCAAGTATCTCTCATTATGAGAAATGGAAGGGATGTTTGGCAAGAACCAAGTACAAACATAGAAGACAGTGCCTAGCAATAGATGACAGTGACTTCCCACATGGCTTCTGTTTTCACACAAATATTTAAAGATTTCAGTGGGTTTCTCTTCTGCTTATAAAGTGCTCATATTCCACATATATATGTAAACGGTGTGGAAAGTGATGCAATAAAAGATTTTTCAAGATTTTTTTCCCAGACATCTCTCTATACACAGAATACCTGATTATATTTAAAACAGAATAACTAATCATGCATGTTTCCTCCCACCTCGAGGTGTTGATCAAGGTTTCTGTCCTGCCTGGTTTCTGTCCTACCACCAGGTCCCAAAGAATCACACAGAAGCCGGGCGGTGGTGGCGCACGCCTTTAATCCCAGCTATTGGGAGGCAGAGGCAGGCGGATCTCTGTGAGTTCGAGGCCAGCCTGGTCTACAAGAGCTAGTTCCAGGACAGGCTCTAAAAAAGCTGCAGAGAAACCCTGTCTCGAAAAAAAAAATCACACAGAAGTCTACATTAGTTATAAACTGATTGGCCCAGTAGCTCAGGCTTCTTATTAACTCTTATAACTTATATTAACCCATTATTCTTATTTATGTTAGCCGCATGGCTCAGTACCTTTTTCAGTGGGACAATCACAGCTTCCTTCTTCTGTGGTTGGGACAGGACTGGGGAGGAATGGGCTTCCTCCTCCCCAGAATTCTTCTGTTCTCACTGACCCACCTCTACTTCCTGTCTGGTAGTCCCGCCTATACTTCCTGCCTGGCTATTGGCCAATCAGCATTTATTTAAAACATAATTGACAGAATACAGACAACTGTCCCGCACCACTGAGGCTTCTCTAATCTCTACTTACTGTTATATAGGGATGTTAAGGTTTAAGTAGCACAGTGTAGCATCTGTAAGACACCCAAATTTTAGAACACTTACTGCCATGGATTTGGTCCTTTCTTATTACCCATCTCAGCTCTGGCATGAGCTTAGCACCTGTCTCCCCAGCTGCCAAAACAGGACAGTGATTTTTTTCAAGGTCTGTGATGAGCAGAACAGCGAGTATTGTTAATATTAATAAATGAGTATTGTTGGATGGACATTAAATGTTTTTATTTCCTAGTACTGAATTGAAGGGACAGTAGTATAGGGAGTGGTGGAGCACTTGCCAGTGACCTTAAGCAATCAGGTAGCAAATAAAAAGTCCTAAAGGTGAGCCTCATTTCTATTACAGAAACTCTGTGTTTGATCCAACCCTTTTCTTTAGGCCCATAGGATGTTTTCTTTGTTGTGTGTACTTTCTATTTTCAGAAATTTACTCCAAATCTGGAATTCACCATCTCTGTGAAACTAGGTAAATGATATAAGACAGTAGATCTTTTGTCAATATCACAGGCTATGTACTGTTTAAAAAGCAGTTTTTAATAATCCTGTTTTAGTAAAATATTATTTTAATTCTTATTTATTTGTTTATTTCTTTATTTTTGTGGACATGTGTATGCCTGAGTGCATGCATGTAGGCCACTTTCATGTAGTCCCTGCCGAGACAGGAAGACAGCCTCCTATTCCCTAGGACAGGAGTTTCAAATAGTTGCAAGCCAACATGTGAGTTCTGGGAATAGAGCCCCAGACTTCTACAAAAGTAGCCAGGGCTGTCAACCAGTGAGCAATCCTCCAGGCCCATCATTTAGTGTTTCTTAACTGAGCAACCAATGTTTGCCTGTCCCACTGTTAAGAAAACAAACATTCTGCGTTTTTATGTGAATCCCCCATAAATACCTCATAGATGAAAAGCTCTTCCACAAGTAAATATTCAAAAAACTATGCTGGTGAAACCTTCACAATAACCTTAAGCAAAAATAAATAAATGAGAGAAATGAAGGAATAGTTAAAAATAAGAATTTTGTTATTGTCTTAAGAGAAAAGGAGAATCATTTTGCAATAATTATTTCTATAAAACAAGAACCCCAAACATAGATATAAGAAAATAGGACTGAGAGAAACTAAAAATAAAAGGTTAATGAAAAAAATTAGTGTGAAAACCCTAAGTCTTTAGGGGACATTAAAAATATAAAGACAATAACATTTCTATAACATAATAAAAATCATGAATACAAAAAAAATAAAAGTCATGAAACATGTACTGAAATAGGACCCTTTGTCAGCATAATCTCTTAATATTGGAGCATAGTAACATAACAAGGAATTCAAATAATCATGATGTAATCAACCATTCTTTTTATACCGTGTACCAGTAAAAACACTCATAGCAACATGTCAGAATCTGAATAAAATTTTTTCAACATAAAGTAAGGATACAATCATTCACAATATTATTGAAAGACACAGCATAATTAAATGATTTGATGTTTAGCTTAGAGTAGGACTCAGGCTTGAATCTAGGCCAATATTTTCTAGATACAGCCTCGAATATATTGCTCTTAAGTTGGCTTCAGCTCTCTAAGCTTGATCTTCATCTATAAAAAGGATACAATATAAAGTAGCATTAAAATTATATAATATCCAAGTATGATGATGTGAAATTAAAGATGCTATTCTAGGGCTGTTAGAAGAATTAAATAAATATGAAGTTATGACATTGTCTGGCAGATAGTAAATATTGCTAAGACTTTATCTTTTAAGTAGATAAAGCATATCATGAATTATTTAAAGGTGCAAACTCAATGCTACTTATTAATTGTCTTTCATATGTTACAATTCTGCTCCCTGTTTTTGTCTTTCTTTTTTCCTTTGCTGCACCTGATTTCCTTCCCTTCTTCCCCAATGCCCTTCAGAGCCCATGCATTCCAGTGCAAACCTGGCATGGATGAATAAAGGATGTTTATCAGTAGCTCAAAAAAAAAAATGTGCAGTCACTAGAAAACCAGTACAAACATCTAATTCAATATGGTAGCCACGTCAAAAAAATCTGATTTTCTTTCTCAAAAATTCTAATAAGAAGATGAAAATGATATACTTGTAAAAGGAAAAAACAGAAAGGAAGGAAGAAAGAATGGAGGGAGGGACGGAGGCAGGGAGAGAGGGAGGGAGGGAGGGAGGGAAGGAGGGAGGGAGGGAGGGAGGGAGGGAGGGAAAGAAAGAGGAAGGGAGGAAGAAAGAAAGGAAAGGAGACAAGAATTCCCCCACACAATAGAATAAGTGCCAATAGCACACTACAAATAGATTCCAAGAAGACAGAAAGCAGATGAGATCGCACATGTGAAGACAACAAAGTGGGGAAAACATTATTATGAGACAACATAAGTAGGCACAGTTCTTTGCAGCGATATCCTACAGAATACACAATTCCTTACAGTGATATCCTACAGAATACACAATTCCTTACAGTGATATCCTACAGAATACACAATTCCTTACACTGGCATCCTATAGAATGTCACAACTTTGAGTCAACATATACAATAAGCAGCAACTGGCAAATGGTCAATAAATGATTAAGGTATTCAAAACTAAACAAATTCAGTCGCTCCTTCTCAGCATCTTGCCAGCACTGTGTCTGAACTACATCTATCCTACCTTAAGCTTCTTCAGAAGAAGAAGAAAAAAAAAGGAACAAGTTTCTAAAATCCCCTACGGCAACACCCAGGCATTTCTGCCAGTGGTAAACGCTGTTTTGAAACATAAAAAGTCAGCTGGTGAGTAAGCAAATGATACTTCAGAGAATGTGGTTCTCTTCTGAGAAATCTTTGTAATCCTGTTCATTCCAGTCTGTTTTTTTTTTTTTTTTTTTTTTAAAAAAAAAAAAAGTGCAATGACTTGGTCTCCTCATGTTCCCAGTGTATTCCTAGCAGGGCAAGCAAAAACCTCTGTCAGCCTTCACTCATGTTATTTACTGCAAAGAGGTAACTCTCAAAGTAATTTGTCCAAGCTCCACCAAAGCACAATGTGGGTACCTTGAAGACACCACTCATTTAAAACTCATACCAAGTCTGACTTTATTTCCAAAATGAGCAGTTCCCGATCCAGCAAGGATAATGTGGTCACGAAAAGGATGTCCAAAGCCACCAATTTACATTGGTTTGGTTTGGCACAACTTTCAAAGTTCTTGGAGTAAAAAGGGAATGACACGTGAATAACTGCAATTGAGATAATGCTCCCAGGATTTTAAGCTTGCCTTTCCACAGCCATTCAGGGGGGACCTGACCAGCTTCAAGACGGTACCTACATAATTTATAATTACTAAACCTCACTGATAGGTTCCAGATTATGTTTTGAAAAATGCAATGCCCTCTTCTTTAGTATACACTTTGCCATCTTTACCCTACTTACACAATTTAAAACGTATGATCGCGGGGGCGGGGCAGAACCTGCTCAGAGCGGGAGCCACTAAGGTCTAGATTATTATAACTTGCAAGATGTATGGTGTTGCTATCTCGGCATCTAAAGAACGGAGAAGCTGTGTCAGTAGATTCATGTTGCAACGAAACGCTTTACTCGGCTCCCTCTTACTTTCTGTTTGCTAACTGAAGCCACAAGACAGTTTCTCAGCTATGACTCAGTCACGCAACCACAGCAGTGGCTCAGGTCTGAATTACCCTCTCCATCTCCATCAGCAGCACACCCTGCCTTCGTCCCAAAAGAAAATAGGTTATTAAGGTAGAATAAGGCTGTTTTCTTTAAACGCTGCCATACTTTCCAATTGTTCATTTGTAACATATCCAATCCATGCTACTCTTTCAAATGGTTTTGAGTATTGAACATTTAAAAAAAATCTACAGAAATTTTCAAAAGACCAAGGCCATTGTTTCTTCTGTTGCGACTTCAACTTACACAAGAGAAAAACAAAGCTTGGGACTCCGAAGAACTGTTGCAGTTGAATACCAGTCTACAGCACAAGACAACATAGACACTCTAAATACTCCTACAATACTATTATGAGTATTAGACAAAAAATTAAAATGTACTTGATTTTATAGTGTATTTTGAAAAGATTCATAGGAAAATGAGGCTTAAGGAAAGCTGTGGTTCATATTCTATTGTTTGGGGTTTGCTTTCACTTATCTTTGACATCTCATAAATCAGCCAAACAAACAAAGAAATAAATACAAAGTCAATGTCTTCACTCTCACCAGATACAGATTGACTTTTCACCTTTAATAATTCTTTTAACTGAGACTACTTTGACTCTTTTAAAGATAAATTGAAACCCTCCTTTACAGAACATAGACTCACATTTTTTTTTCCTAAAAATATTTTTTTCTCTGAATTCCTTTCAAACAACTGGTAACCTATAGAATAATTAGGGCACTTTGCATTTGGTTAAATTTTATTTGGGGAGACAAGGTGAAACTGCTTATCACTCTTCGTCTCAATGACATTGGGCTAGATCTGAATTCCAACCCTTCCAAAGCTGCCCCAACATGCTGTCCTGAACTTTGTTCTATAGACACTGGGGGGCCACCAATAATGACTTCAAAAAATTCAAAATCATCATCTGCAGTTGTTCATATGTTCATAAAAGAAAGAAACACTTTGAAGAGTACACAACCATGTACAAATTTTAACCTTTAAAATAAATCATATTGTTTTAGAGTTTTCAAATTAAGACAAAAGGCCAACTACTTTCTGATGAAGCAATGAGAAAATTTAGTTATATTAGCTAAAATTTGGTCAGTAAATCGTCCTAAATTAATCTTTTAACATTCAGACTTAAACGCATAAGCGTAAGGACAACTGGATCCTGCAGTGAAAGCAGGGATCATATATTAGAAAAGTGTGAATTATGATTCTCACATTCAGTATGTCAATTCTTCAATGTACTTTGGGCAAACACAGTAGGTTTTTTTTTTTTAAGTCAACAGAGGTAGTTTGCACATTGGGAAGAAAAAGTTGATGTTTATAAAAATGGACTACGTCTTGGGTGGTTTTCCTGTTTACAGATAGGTGTCTCACTTCATCCAGTTCCTCTGTATTCTGAGCAGCTTGGACTTCTCAGAAAGGGGAAGCGTCTCAGTAATGTATTGGTCATTAGCTTACGCTGCAACTCCCAACCCACAACAATTAATGCATTTGCTAATAGCAACTCTACCCCACTGCTATTGTCACAAGTTACTTCAGTTCATTACATCGAAGAGTTCAGGGCACTGGCAATAGTTGCTCTGCATTATGTCACCGATGCCTGTGACATAAATTGCATAATTCTACTGTAAGCTAATGAAGAAGTGTTTTGCACAACACATAAAGTCCTAATTTAAAATGTATAGAAGTATAGAAATGGCAAACCAGTGGAAGGACATTTTGTGTTATTAAAGATCTCTGTAATGTTTTTGTTACAAAATATAATGAATTTCTTTCAACTTATTTAACATTTATTTTCATGAATCACCATGATTAACAATGATTTGACACCACATCCTTGGAGAGGATGCTGGGATAATGGCCCGTGCCCTTGGCCAGTAATCTCACCCAGACTTATCTGTCT
Organism: Arvicola amphibius; assembly: GCF_903992535.2. Classification (NCBI taxonomy): domain Eukaryota; kingdom Metazoa; phylum Chordata; class Mammalia; order Rodentia; family Cricetidae; genus Arvicola; species Arvicola amphibius. The sequence continues at coordinate 36,441,877 of NC_052053.1, read as the reverse complement.
GATAGCCTAGATACATGATACTCCTAACATAAAAGTTAAAACATCAACATTTATTGGAGAGAATAATAGTACATGAAAAGTATCTCTGTATATTTTCTCATTTATTAATAATCCTAGAGATTTAGCTGTTCAAATGGGTAGATATGATAAGCAAATATGTCCAAAATCAAGCAAGTGATTATCCAAGTTCCCTACAATATTTTGATGACGAGTTCCAAAATGATCTAAAACTCATAGAGCAATAGGCCAGGATTTTCCATATTTTCCTTTGATAATATCTTATTATATGAACATGCTAGAAACTAGTCATACATTAAATGACCTTTTTACTCTGTAGCTCAAATATTAGACTAATACATGCCATATGACAGTGATTGCAAGAGATGCAAAATGGGGCATGGTTGGGAATGGAGAGAGAGAAGGAGAAGGATGGGGGATAGAAGGAGAGCAACAAAATGAAAAAGAGAGAGAAGAAAACCATTTTCATATGTCTAATTATTTTATCTTTCCAATAAGGGAAGTTACACACATACACACACACACACACACACACACACACACACATTCTTTTTTTCTGCTTGTCTTGAGAATCATCTTAAATATGCCATGCGATGGCATGGGTTTTTGTGTTTGCTTTAATGAAAGTTGTATTTGACTCTGACTGTCTCAGAACTTTATGACAAAAATTGGGGGATTAAAATTTTGAGCATTGCTTTAGTTGAAGTCATAGGAATTTGTCTTCTTTGTAGAGAAGAGGTATTCGACAATAGTGTACAATACACTTCATCATTGTTTATAGTCTCAGTTCTTCTCTGTGCTGATTTGAAATTGCTATTTTGTTTTCAGGCCTAGATGTTGATGGAATATATCGAGTTAGTGGCAATCTGGCAACAATACAGAAGTTAAAATTTATTGTCAACCAAGGTAAGAGATTTCTTTACTTCAAACGTTTTTCAGAAGTCACGTCTCTAGTAGTGCTCAGACAGCTGTACACTATGAACAGACAGTAATAAATGTGTTGAGGGGGGAACAACGTAATGCAGAAATTAAGGAATTACTGAACAATTACCAGAAAAATAAATCCCGAAGAGACATAGACTAGAAAGTCAAACTAATAGCTCATGTAAAATCAACAATGCATAGAATAAAGACAGGGAAAAATAGGAAATAGAATAAATAATAAACTAAAGAAAAATAGCTCAGCTTTGGAAAACTGTTACTGGGTTATAAGAGGTTCCTGATATGTGTTGATGAAGGGAACAATGGACATATGATGGAAAACTTAAGAACCCAAATCACAAATGCTCAAAAAGAAAACATGAAAGATGCGTTATGTTGTTAATGAAATGCAAATCAGGAAATGAGATAAGGTTAACACCCATCCAGAGAAAATATAATGCCACATCACTTTGGGTCCCTACCAGCAGATACGGACTCTCTGTACTGGCTGTTGTTTCCATACAAAATTCCACACACAAATGTTTACGGCTTTATTCCTAATTGGAAAAGCTTGGAGATAGGGTCAGGATATTGCTCAGGAGTGATACGTCTGCCTTACATGCATGATGTCTGAGACCCTGGTCCAGCCCCTGAAAGGGATGAATAAAAACTTGAAGGTAATAAGGTATGTCTCAGAATGGGATTGGACTAAAATATGTGGTAAATTCATATAATGGAATATTACCGTGATGGAGAGAAACCACCTATTGAGCCATGAGTAACCTTGGAACTTCTGGGAGGTGTGAGGGGGCCCTTGTTAGCTGTATGTGCTGGTCGACCTTTCTAGGAGCCTGAAGCTACTCTTAGAAAGTCTATTAATGAAAAAAAAAACAAAACTAAGAACATTAGGAAAAGAAAAATAGGAAGCCTAAATGACCTTAGGGTGATATTTAAGTAGTTTGTACATTTCATAACCAGACAACTAGGGTGTCTATCTTTTCTGTGTTCTCTTCACATTCTCGGTAGCTGAATTTATAATAGTATACTCGTATCTACCATCTAAAATTTCATCTCTGCTAAGACCCATTGGTCTTATTTTTAGAGAGAATGCAATCAAATGTACACATGCCTTTATACCAAGAAGCATTAAAACATGAAGGTCTTGACCTCAAAAAATAAGATAAAGGGGTTGGCACACCTGCCTCTTTCACGAATCTCGATACGAGCTTGGATTTGAATCTTTCTTGCATTTCTAAAAGAAATAAATTTTGTTGTTTTAATTATGTGGTTTGTGTGGGCATGTAAATGTGAGAGCCCATGCCCACAGAAGCCAGAGACACTGGATCTTCTTGGAGCTGGAGTTTACGGGCAGTTGTGAGCCACACCCAACGTGGATACTGGGAACTGGACTCAGGCCTGGGCCAGTTCTTCTGCCTATTTTGCTGATGTTCTTGTTCATGAACCAGTGTGCTAGTCTCACGGCATCCCTGTATTAATAATTGTGGAATAAGTATGTATGTGTGTGCTACCTATGTATTGTGCATCTATGTGTGTGTATGCCTCTGTGTGTGTATGTGCTTCTGTGTGTATGTGTGCATGTGTGCATGTACTTTTGTGTGTCTGGGGGGATGTTATATGTACCTCCTCTATATGTTGATTCCTGTGAATGCTGCACGTAGAGGCATTAAAACTGGTAAAAATTAAACTGTCTCTCTATAAGTTCAGGTGGAAAACCTCTTATGTGTGTTGACTAGTTCTTTGACTAGTTGGCCCATAATTCTTCTTTCTGTGAATCGTTACGGGCTCTGCTTATTGACTAATTTGGCTAGGCAAAACACAGAATCCAACCTTACATTACTTCATGAAAGTCCCATTGGTCTAAGCCACAGTGTCCTTCTGTGGGTAAAAATTTGCATGAAATAGCTCAGTCTCATTTTTATTCTGTTTGTAAGCAGCTAAAATCATTCTTGTAAGATAGCTCATGCTGAAACCATATCCTGACTGGGATTCTAGACAGCTGGGCAACACATTTCTCCTACAAAGAAGAAATCTCAAAACAGAAGCCATGCTAGAAACAAACACTAGCTGTATTTCCTGCCTTTAAAAAAATTATGCTCAGCAGTTTGTTAAAGAAAAAAAAAACAATCTGCAATGAAAATACGAAATCTATCCATCTCATCTTTTACAATCCAGACTTGAGCATCCTCGGAGACGTTGTAACTGCTCGTGTTTCTGTGAATGTTGACAACGTAAAGCTGGACAGAGGCCTGAGTTGGTATCTGGTGGTATAAACTGTCAGCAAACAGTCGTCCTGTTTTACAGCACTCTGAGAACTGAACACAGTCAACACAAATGAGGCTGCATTGGGACCTTTGGTACTGCTGACTCTGTGTCCTGGAGTCTCCTAACTTACATATTGAGGAGACAGAGAGATGGTCACCAGTCTAGAGCACTTGTTTCTTTTCCAGAAGACCTAGAGTCAATTCCTAGCACCCCTGTAGAGGCTCAGACTATTCGGGTTGTCCAGCACCCTCTTCTGACTTGTGTGGTACCAGAAGTTTACATACACATAAATGTAGCTAAAACGTTCATAAATATAAAATAAAATTAAAAACCCTAAAGATTTTATATATCTATATATAAATATATATGCATTTATATTTATGTATATATACACACATGTGTGTATGAACGTGTATATATACTACACACACACACACACACACACACACACATATCATCCCCTCTCAAAATTTGATGGTTGGAGTATTATTTGAATTAGCGTTTGGAACAAGGAGGGTAACACATGCTTGTGTGTGTGTGTGTGTGTGTGTGTGTGTGTGTGCGTGTGTGTGTGAATGAATGGTGAAATAAAATGCTGATGACATGAATTTTCCATTAAAGTATGCAGAGCTATGCAAGCATCATACATTCATTTTAAAATTTCATGCAGGACATTGAAGAATTTGGTGTCCTTCCATTAGCGTCTTTTATCCCCTCTGTGTTCACTTACATGATGCCTCTTTTTTTAAAAGGTTCCAAATATATTTTTTTTTAAAAAATGAATAAGCCTTATCCACTGTTAGACTACACAAATGAAAACTGATTTTGGAGATTTTCAAGAACAGTTGAATTGCAATTTCTGTGTTTCGCTGACTTTCTTGAATGCTATAATCATCAGCAATTCTAAATACACCAGTTGAATGATTCAATTTGTTTTGGTTTTCTGTTTGACTCACTAAACCAGAAAGAATTAGATACCCTTATTATACTTCCAGATCAGATGACACACACGTTAAATTCAAAGTGATCACTTTTGAAAAACATTACCTAATTAAAATTAGTAATGCTGATAATAATTTTATTGTATAGGTAGCTACCATTTTCACAATGTACCATATCAGGCTGTGCACTGAATTCCCTACATATATATTTAATCTAATCTTTTCTTCAACCTTGTAGTGTAGATAGGTACAATGAATAAGCTTGTTGTTTTCAGTGAGGAAACTGAGGCTCAGTTGCCAAATGTCCAAGGATAAGGGGCTAAAACTAGCTCTCAGATGTCTCGGACTCGAGTCTGTGCTGCAAACTACTGCCGAGAAGCTACACCTCCCATGCAATGATTCTTTATTACATCCTTCTTGCAAAAACAGAGTGGGGTCTTTTCATGCTGGGCGTGCATTTGAACATCTCTGTTTTTACTCTCCTCAGCATTGGTTATTGGTGCTACTATTTAGTTTTTGGATAAAACTATTCAAGAATGGAGATGTTTGGGAAAAACATCGCAGGATTGAGGATCCTGGCACCTTTATGATTCTATGTTTGGATCAAGAAGCACTTTGCAGCCTTGCAGAGAGGCATTACAGATTCTGGACTTCCTAGGCTATTGGTGCATTAGTGAGCGGCGCTCTGCCTTGTTTGTTTGTTGAATTTAGTGACAGCTTTCAGTGACATTTTGCTGATGCAACTCTTCTGGTCTATATGGGCATCCCCAAAGAAAACTGGTGCATGACCCTAGATGTCAACCTGTCATCAGCCTGTGTCATTGTGTTGATTCTTCTGTATGATCTGTGACCTCCTGGTGGCTTTGTAGCATGGGTGCACGTATGCAAAAGACAGGCTTCAACATAGAAGATGCTCCGTGGCTGTCTTAAGGACTTCTGACGGTGGGTCTTGGAAATCCCACCAGACTTCCTCACATCAGCTCTGTCTCAGCTGCCGTCTACACATATTGTCCCAAATCCAATCTTACATACATGTCTTCTGGGTTCACTCTTTCTATAAGAGACAGGAGAGGTTGGCATCCTCTCTGCAAAATACTACATTTGAAGCTGCCCCAAAGCCTGAGCCAATAGGATAGCTATAAAGCTACGTGGAGAAAGAAGACGGGATTTTCAGGACCAGTGCTTCTTGATACATGGTAACAGTTCCCCCTGCAAGTGTTTGCCTGGAATTGGAGAGAATAACTCCTAACCAGGATTTTAGAACTGATTTCCAGAGATAGAAATGCAGATAAAAGACAACATGCTCACATTTTCAAAATATGTGCCTTACAGAAATCTACATGGCTAAGAATCTTCTATGGACATGCACACACATGTTTGTTTGTTGTTTTTAGGGGGAGTTTTTAATTTGTAATCTTGTACTATATATTTATTCACAAAGATTTTATTGACACAATAAGACATACTAGATGTTTGCTGAAAGGAATGCCTTTGCTTACTTTAAACTTGCTAATAATAGGTCAACCACACTGAAAATATACCATTAGAAAAGCAATCCTACCTACACTACTTTTCTGCAGTCGTGCTCCTTAAAGAGAAGCAAAAGCTTTAGTAGCTGTTCCTCTGCATCCCCTACCATTTGCAGTACCAAAATCGAATAAAGGAAAGGGAAAGCAGGAAAGAATGTGGACAATTGGCGGTTTCATCTGGAAATAAGCAACTGGATGAAAGTAAAAAGGATTTTGAAAAGGATTTTTAAGACTTCTAGTCGTGTTCTTATAACATAGTCCTTGTGTCAAATCCATTCATTTTTCTATTAAGTGAGTTTATGTTGCTCTCTTTGTTATTTTTAAAATGAGTGTTTCCTTAAGCCTACTTCATTTTCATTGGGAACCGCAGCTTTAACAAAACAAACTGTGTTATTTGCTCTTATCCTTTTGGGTAGGGTGAGTTTCTTTGTTTTGTTGTTGCTGCTGCTGGTGGTAGTAGTGGTGGTGTTAGTGGTGTGTATGTCATTTTTTTTAAGGTGCACCTTTGTGGATTCCATGTGATGAGATTTTATTTTAACACTGATTTATTTTTCCCTTGAAGCTAGAAAGATCACTTGATCATAAAATGGGCAAACTCTAACAATGTTCAGACTTTAGAAACTTCGCTAGATCTCATTTTTCAGCTCTACTGAATCTGAGCATTTGACGACTATTGATGGGGAAACTCATATAGCTTGCCAGTAACTTAAGGAAACTCATTGGCAGTAGTGACAATTCTTGACAAAGATGTCAAGGCAACAAACTCTTCATATTTCTGAACAAAGAGGCCAAAATAAACTATAATTTCTAGCTATTACATTTTATCTTATATTCCAATCATCTCAAGCTTAGGTGTCCTTTCCATTTCTAATGTACAAAAACTCTGGCCACTAAACTTAATGCAAAATTATATGCTTATTGTGAGTTCTATTATATAATTTACTACAAAACAGGCAATAAAAACTGACCTAAAACAGGCAGTGGTAGTCGGGCAGTGGTGGCACATGCCTTTAATCTCAGCACTCAGGAGGCAGAGGCAGGCAGATCTTTGTGAGTTCGAGGTCAGCCTGGTCTACAAGAGTTAGTTCCAAAACAGGTTCCAAAACCTACAGAGAAACCCTTTCTGGGGTGGGGTGGGGTAGGGAATGGCCTAATGCTGTAACTAATGCAATTAAAGGCAGAGGCAGTCAAGTGGGAAAGGCACACAAGATAAGAATTCAAGGATCTTCTTATCTTAATTCTGAGTTATTCTATAAGTCTAAAAGGATCTGTTCTGATCTCTTTAAATCTCATATTCTTCATTTCCAAAATGGAGATTAATATTTTAAAAAGTGAGCAAATTAAAAACTGAATCAGCCAACTGATAATTACTGTTTACTTTAATTATGATGACAAGAAGTTAGCCAAAATGAGTATTAGTTTTATTAGTAATACTGTATTATTAAATATTAAAAATCAAATATGGTTCTGTCATCTACATGATGGAATTTTCTTTGATGGTAATTAGATTTGTTTCCTAGAAAGAGAAATCCAGTACATGAGGTTTTTTTGAGCGGCTTGATATCCAAAGTTTTATCACATTACTAGCCAAATTCATGGACTTAGGAACTCCTGGACATAAAAGAGAAACTTAGTTTCCTTTTACAATGAATTTGTGATACAGGGAGTGGGCGGAGTCTATGGAAATTTTACAACTGAATTCAGTGTGGGTTTTCCCATGGACATTTTGTTACTGAATCCAGGAATTAAGTCAGAGTTATTTAACTGCCAACCCTGGAGAACCCCCTAGGAGATTTATAAACTGTCTCATCATCATCACAGGCCATCACCACCATGATAATTAATAGGCAGCTCTTAAAACGCTCGCTAGAAAAGCAGACCAAGCCTCCTCCCGCTTTAGTTACGCTGCGCGCACAGCGCCCTTTCTCTAAAACCCGATGCCATCACAGCAATGTACTGCTATCTGACAAGATCGCTGCCAGATCAGCTGCTTAAACCAGTACAAATTGATTACCTCACAGTTTCTGTGAGTCAGAAGTCTGGGCACAGTTTCGCTGGGTGCTCTGCAGTCAAGGTGTTAGCCAGGAGTGGATTCTCATCTGGCAGCTTGCCTGGGGACAGGTTCACATGGTCTTGGGCAAGCTTGAGTTTCTGTTTCTGGTGGGTTGTTGGACCGAAAAGGCCTCAGTTTGTCAGTGGCTACAGGCCTGAGGCTACATGATGCTTCTGTAGGCCAAGCACAAAATGGTAGCTTGAGTCATCAGAGAAGTATGGAAGAGAAAGATTAATAGCGACACAGAAACTAGAAACCTGAGTAATGTAATCATAAAGTGCATGTCCCATTTCTTTTACCGTATTCTATTGGATAGAAGAAAGTAGCTGCTCCTACCCATACCCTGGGGGAAGGATACACAAAAGGTGTGATGTCCAGGAAGGAAAAATAGATGTTCAGGACATCTATGAGTTTCTTTTGTAAGAATCAAGTAATGTAACGTTCCAAAAAATAAAGGATTGGGAGTCATTCATAGAAACTCTCATTTAAACTCAGGTTGGTATTACAAAGAAGTATTTGAAAAGAAGAGGGTCCATAGCCATATCTGGGAACCTCCTCCACAATATCTGGCTAACTCTGTCCTGGCTTTCTAGGGAAATAAAATTTATCTAGCCATAAGGTACACAATATTGGAAATTTAAGAGAAGCAGAGATAGATCATTAACCACAAAAAGTTAACCAGTTTTCTAACCCATGGAAACTTTTCTCCTGGATTGTTAACTAATAGTACTCACTACCACTGAACAGCTGAATCACTGTATAATTTTACAGTGCTGTTAATGTAGCGTATATGCTGCTACCATGATGAAAATTGTTGACAGATGTCATTGCTGCCCTCATTTTTCAATACTGTACACTCTGAGATGAATGAAAAGGAAAGATATCTTGTCTAATGGGTCTCTAACAAAACTGAAGAGTGAATGATATTAAAAAGCATAACAGGATTAATCCAGTGCCAACGACAGCCAACCTTTATTTGAGAATCTACTAGATGGTATGTTCTCAAAGGTAAATGTATCTCAAGCCCTCATTGTTCGCATGAGAAACCTATACATCAGAAGTTTAAAGAGCCTTCCTAAGGCTGCAAAGTCTATATACAGCAAGGACCCAAGATGATCCATTTGAAACTCACTATAAAGCGTTTGTTATCAGATTATTATATTCAATATTTCATCATAGACCCAAACCTGTTTTCTTCTTTGGGATACCAAAGAGTCAAACCTTACTTCTTCTCTTTGTAACGTATTTTCCTGGTATCCAGCTAATACTATTCTTTTACAAGGGAAATGTCTATTGAAATGTCTTTCCAGTAAAGTCTTTATCTGCCCATGAGTTCATCGGGGGCAAAATCTTGATTCATCTGTGGGCATTCAGCAGAGAAAGGCACCTGTTATTTTGTAGTCACTAAATAAAATTTTGTTCCTATGAAAGAAACTAAGCAATCGATGATCTGTTGACACAGACCGACTTTACATCACGCAAGTACCAAGTGAGCTCATTGGTTTCATTTCTAGTATTTCTCAACAATAAGAACAAGTCCTACAGTATCATCTGTTTCTGTTTTCTCCCCCAGAGGCCTTTAAAACTGCATTTAGTTCCTCATGAGTAAAATAAACAAGGGACAGAAATAAACATTGGATAATTCCACATTTCTATGTAAGCTCACTAACACTAAGGGGAGATAACTGATTGTCCATCAGCACAGTGTGCCATTAAGAGATGAACATATCAGATACAGTGTCGGAAGGAGATCCTGGCTTGCCATATTGACCGCCCACGTGCTGGGAATGATGAGTCAGCGGAATCAAGAGCGATTGCATTGCATTGCTCCTGTTAGCTAACCCTGGCATCCCGATTTTTGAATGACCTGTTTTTGTTTTCACACAGGAAATTCTCCTTGTTAGTAATCACAGCTTTAATGAGCCACATGTATTTCTACACCATCTCTCTTCCAGGTGCCCCGCATCCTTTAGTAATATTTCCTGACACGTGTGCTGTAGAAAGAAGCACTCTCCTCTTCAAAGCTGTTTCAGAAATGGAAAACAGTGGCAGGGTCAGCTTGAGCTGCTCTCATGCACAATCCGAGGATTTGCCTAAAATTTGCAAGATGCAGGGCTCAAACCAAGACATGGACTAAGGTCTGAATGATAGAGACACTTTTAACATAAAAGCCCATTATCTTTTATGCTCTCATTGTCAGTGGGCACCACGGAGGAAGGGTGACAGGGAAGTCACTCAGTTTTCCTCTACATTAGGAGTCCAAGAACAAATACATTTGTGGAAAACTGAGAGGTGAGGTCTCTGAAATTGGGTGTTCATATCATCCCCTTGACACACACTTGAAGAGTTCTGACTAATGCAAGACATTATGTAGGATGCTGGTAATCCATCAATAAATGGCACAGGTAACATTCCCTAGGTCATAGAACCTCTATGTCCATGAACATTCCAATCTGCTGTGTAAGAAGATAGGGATAGAATAGAAAATCCAGGCTCTGGGGGCCTGCAAAATTCCAGCCCTTTCTTCTCCTTAAAAAGCAGCAGGGATTGGTGACATCTGTCTTTTCTACTAATTTACTACCTTTTTCTTTTACTCTGGTCCAGATTGCTTTTTTGTGTGTGTTTTCATCCTTTTCTGCCACACTCTTCCTGAGTGCACCACTCCCCTTCTTAATATTATCCCTGCCTATGCTGGCAACTGTAAGAGGCTAGATCACTCCTGACTCTGTGCTTAGACTGTTAGAAGTGTGTTTTCATTCAGCCTTTAGGGTTTACAAGTCTGTATTCTATTATTTTGCAACAGCATATCTGTCCTTCTGAGCAAGAGGTACGCCATCATAGGTTTTGCTATAGACAAACTTGCCTTATGATTTTTGGGGATACATCTCGACAGGAAGTGACTACTACTGCTGCTATATTCCCATAGTGCTTTGCAACTGTGGCTCAGCGCTGAATGTGGTCTGCTCTATAGTCCCTCTGTCTCTCTCATAGTTGTCTAGGTGATCCTCATTATGCCAATCATGTTCCATGCTCATTGTAAGTTCTCAATAAAATTATGCTGCCTGGTTTCTGCTTGCCAAAGTGCTTGCCCTTCTATTTCCACCAGAGAATCATCTGGATTAAAACTGGGATCAATCACCTCCCAAAACATAGAAGTATCAAGTGTGGTTTCTGGGCTTCGAGTTGCCACATCCTGAGCCCCTGATAAGGCCATGACTGTATATCTTAATGAGCTCACTTTGCCCTTCCTCATAGCACATGTATCCAGTTTTAGGTTTCTTTCTTTCTTTTCTTTTTTTTTTCTTTCTTTCTTTTTTTTTTTTTTTTTTTTTTTTTGGTTTTTCGAGACAGGGTTTCTCCGTAACTTTGGAGCCTGCCCTGGAACTAGCTCTTGTAGACCAGGCTGGCCTCGAACTTACAGAGATCTGCCTGCCTCTGCCTCCCAAGTGCTGGGATTAAAGGCGTGCGCCACCACCGCCTGGTCAGTGCTCAACATTAGCATAAAGAGATCCCCCCTCACTCCCAACTGTCTGTCAAAGTGTCCAAGGTGATTATTTTGGCTAGAACTATCAACTTGCACAACCTACAATTCTGTAGGAAGAGATTCTCAGTTGAGAGCAAGACCATAGGTGGTTATCTTGTTATTGATGTAGGAGGACCCAGAGGACTGTGGGCAGGAGCATTCCCCAGGCAGATAGTACTAAATATAAGAAAGCTTTCTAAGCATGCCTACCTTCTAGCCAGTAAGCCACACACACACCCTACTTCTTCAGTATGAGAATGGTATGAGGTAATGCTATAAGTAAGTAGAGAGGCCTTCAAGTTTTTTCTCAGTGATGAACTGTCACCTGAAATTATAAGCAAAATAAACCCTTTTGATTCTAATTCTGTCTTTTTGTTTTGTTTTGTCTTTTGTTTGTTTTGGGGGGGATGGGAGGGTTGACGGTATTTGTTTAGCAACAGTATTGAAACTAGAACAGACTGAATAAAAAGATCATGTCCTTTCCTATTTCTAGGAAGTATGTTGTCAGGTCAATGGTGAGGATTTTAGGTCGTCATGAAAGGTATTTTTGACAGATAAGATTAACCCACTTCAAATCACAGCATTTCCAGAGACATCTTTCCTGAAATTGTGCTTCTGGTCCTCAGACTAGCCTGTCTCTCTTGTGTCTATTGATTCTTACTTCCGGATAAATACAGCTCACTTGAATTCTATGTCAAAGTGTAATTTCTGCTAGCATTACCCTTGCTGCTACTCTAGTAGTCTAAAAAACATCCCTCCATATTGAAAACTTAACATGCAACAAACTATAACCAAATGACAAAAGGCCAAAGAGAATCTTTATGGCATTTTAAGCTCAGCAGGACGTACCTGCTTGGATGAGTTCACACCTGCAAATGATGCAGGTAGAAACTTCTTTAAAAATATTTTTTATCTGTTTCTCCACTTACATCACCCTGTGTTTGTGGAAGAAAAAGTGGTCAAGTATTGGTCATTTTCATAGATGACAAAGGGAAGTGCTGGCTACAGTCTAGCTTCTTGGCATGACAGTCTACCACCGCTATTGATGAACTTTCCAAATTTAAATTTTCATGCTTACCCCAAAAGAAAAGCGCCTTAAAGCAAAACTACTCCATTCTTATCTGCTAAAAGCAATGTGTTCCCATCCTTTACAAGATCGTTGAGCAGGTTTTTAAATGGTTTAAAGTTTCAAGGACTTTTTCTCCTTTGTTTATTCTTCTAGAGAAAAGGAATTGGCAAAATCGCATCCCTTAATGGCCCCTCTGCCAGAGAATAGAAGGACCCCAAACATGTTCCACTGTAGGAAAATCAAAAATAACGCGGAAACTCCAAATATGTTAGCCTATTGAGAATATTTATTAACTAAATAATTTAATAATGAAGAAAATGCCTACTTGATTAATTGTTACAGAGTAAAAATTACAATAAAACTGTCTTGATCAGTGCTTTGCAGAAGCGCCATTACTGTCTGTGCGGTTGTTTAACAAGGATTTAATTGGAAAGATAAGTGAATGCACATTTAAAAGTATTGTTAATTTGCTTTATAATCACCCCATCCTTCACAGTATTGACAGCACAAGGCACAAACCCCTTTCTGTTTAACAAGTATTATTTTCCATATGTGCACAATAAATTCTGAAACAGTAATTGGAAATGTTATGAGTTCTAACATACCTAGTGCAGTGGCTTTGAGGTATACTTTCTTTTCAAAAGGTAACCCACTTTTAATTCTTGAAAATGAGTGATAAACCTTTATCCCTTGCATCCCATCCAGAATAGATCAGAATCCATTTCACTCATTTCTTTTAAAAGAAAAAAATTCAACCTTATATTTTTTGTCAACATTAAGATTGAAAAGAGGGGAAATCAGATTATTTTTAGTCAATGGTTATACTACATATTACTCTCTTCAAGATGCTTAGAAGCGTGGAAGAGAATGTAACCGTGGTGCTTCATAGACTGTGGCCACAATAAAACCACCTGGATCTGACAGTGATTGCATTTAAACCTATTGAAGGAAACAAGAAAGCTGTCAAGAGTATCCTTGGTTGGGGCCCACTCCTGAAGCCACATAGATGAATAGGGGACCATTCTTCTGAGAATCTAATCAGCATGGCTTACAAATTATTCCTGAGCTTTCTAAGTTACAAGGAATTCAAAATGCCTGACTTGAACTGTACCTTGGAAGCTGGTCATTTATCTCATTCAGTGGAAAAAAAAATTAGAAATGTCTAGCGTATTGGCTGACCATGAATGCATCCTAATTCCTAGGCATAATTTCAAAGAGAACGAGGAAGCAAGTGTGAGGCTTGTCTTGAAAATGGTGAGCTACAGTGGAAGGCTTTCTCCCATGGTCACCTTCCCAGCTTCCCAGTTATAATGAGTGGGCGTGATCTTTTTATGTCAAGAACTATAGGAACATGCTTATTGCCCTCCTTAACTAAGGCTGTCTCTAATTAGAACTGGTAGAAATTCTTAATTTTCGTTAAATGGCTTTTGTGGTGGTGGTTGTTGTTTTGTTTTATTTCTGTAGATAGGAATCATTTCAACTATCAAAGCTTAGAAATTCTGAATGTTTCATTAGAATACTTTTTGATATAAACGCCTTGCTCTCTGATAGAACAAGCGTATCTTTGGTTCGGTACGCCTCTGAGATTTACCAACAAGCGAGAATTTCCAACCATTAATAGCAACCCACGTGTCACAGAGTCCTTTCTTCATTTCTACATGTGACCCGTGTATTTTGACTTCTTTAGTCAAAATCCTGACATGCTGGTGTTCCATTCCCCGAGTGGGGTGAAAACCACGCTATATATACATGCAAATATCCTGCAAATATTGCTTTCATTTCTTCTTGGAATTTCTCCTTTGAGCTGCGGGTTTTACAACCATTTGTCTTGGGTGAAAATGTGTCTGGGCCCAAGTGCCTCCCATGTCCATTTCAACCAAATAGAGCTGAGATGGTCAATAACGGAGTGTCCAGCCCGTCCTTTCATTAACCGAAATGAAGAAAATGTAATGTTTGCTAAGAGAGCCAGGATGCTGAGAAGGGGAAAGACTATATGTTTCTGTGCCTTCCTGTATATGAGGGAGCCACAGGGTGCAGGAAAGAGATGAGGCTTTTTATGCTCCGGTAGGGGGAGCATTCTTTTCCCTACTGTACGAACAGCATGGTGCATGTGTTTAAATATGCCATCCAGAAATGCAGACTTTTCATTTTCATTTTGCAAGTGGGAAATTTCACTATGTGATGGGCACATTACTCTTCTTAGCGACACATTTTGTGCAAACTCATTTGGGAAAGAATAGGAAATTTAGAATACTGCCTTCATATTTCTTCTGGAAATGTTAGCCTGAATCCATTATTTCCAAACCTGATGAGGATTACAGTTCATTTGTATTTCACAGCGACCCATATTGTATTCTGTTTTGTGAAGTAAATAAGAGATGATGCTGTTCTAATGGTGCTTGGGATTTGCTTTCCATATGAATAGTTTTATTTGGGGGGCAAGAGGAAAGGGAAAGGAAGCTAAGACTAAAATAGATGATTTAGCTTTCACTAGATGGAGTGTGTTATTCTGACAACGAAATGCCCTGAATTATTTTTATAGATAATTTAAACTGGAGGAGGTGGGATTAAAAACTCACTTAGGTCACTGAGCATATACATATTCAAGTGACATTATATAAAGCACTGTTCGGTAACACCCAAATCTATCTCTATTTAACTTCATTTAAAATACTTGCGGACTAATTTGATGGCCGAGTAGGTGGGTGCTCTGAGGCACCAAAAGGCATTTTCTTCGACATGATCCCCACCTGTTCCATTGTGCCTAACACAATTAGAACTCAGCTTAGGTTGCTCAAGTAAGAAGAGTAAATGCTTTCATCTTTTATAGCAAAGATGTGTTTATTGTGACCGATTGGGAAGTTGTGTTAAGGATACTGCAGTGGTGTCATAAGTAAGTGAGGAAGAGTTCTGTAATTAACTCACGACAGGACACTGCCTTTTTACAGAGAAACAAGTTCTAGAGAGGCACAATGTATGTGGTGCATAGTTTCTATTCCTGCACTGTAGTGCTAAGCTAATAAAAACCGACTCTTCCGTGTCAGTTGCTGTGCGAAGCTTACTCCTTGTGAAAGCAAGGACCCATGTCCTCTTATCATCCAGGAGAGCATGTGAACTAGACAGGAAACCGTCAGGGGAAGATGAGAAACAAGAGGTGTTTTAGAAGAGTCAGAAGAGGTAAAGGTCTTGTGGGAAAGAATGAAGAATTCAGAAGTACTGAGAACTTTAGGGGAAAAATAAAAAGCCTTGATTTTAGCAAGTAGTTGGAAGAGGAAGTCATATCTTACTTCACCGTTGCACCAGAGCCAAGTCTGTTTTACCCACTAACAGAATTCATCTTTGGCATTAGGTATATAACTAGACTATTTTGGTCGAGTCCCATTCATTATGCAAATCACATATTTAGTTCATTCTCATCCGCATAAAAAAATTTCAAAATAATTTTCCATAGGAAAAAAATCCCCTGCCCCTTAATGACTTTGGCTGATAATCGCCAACATTATTTTTCTGTCCATAATGTTCTCCTCAAACTAGCACTAGAACTAAACTTTCTAAAGGGGAGAGTTTTTAAAAAGCATCTGTGATGGGAAAAGTAATCTCAAACCACAGTCTTCGAGAAGTTCCTTTTATACATTATCCTCACTTACTTTGGACATAAGCTGATGGACTTTGTGGGGCAACCAGTTACTTCCAACACTCCCTTAGCCTAAAAATAATAAATGTCAATAGGGAATAAAAAGAAATATTGACTTTTTAATGTATGTATCAGGTCTTCCAATCTACAAAAATTCTAAAGCTAAAACATTAGCACTATGAGAGAGACAAAGTAAATAGATGTACATTATCATTATTTAGAATATTTCATGGGACACAAAGCTAATATCAGCTTAAGCCAAAATGAAAAAGAATTTGCTTTTGTTTATTACCTGGAAAATTAAGGAAAATGACCAACTTTAAGTACAACTAACCTCTAGTTTGAAAATCATCATTCATATGTTAACTCTGTCTCCCACCTCTTCTCATCTCCACATTGGGTTTGTTCTCAATTTTCTATGGTGGAAAAATGGCCAACTGCAGGTCTGAGTCAAACTCCCTGTTTCTAGTCCACCCATAATCTCTTTCCCCCAAACACTTGACTATATTACCCAAATAGGGTCATTAGTCAACCCTGGAATCGACTGCTATGACTAAGTTGATGGCCTTTACTGAGGTACCAAGGTCCAGACCTAGAGACTGAGGTCCCAGCCCATCAGGGCACATTCGTGGGATGGAAGGCGTGGTGTTTACCCAGAGGAATACAGTATCCCAGCAACAAAATGGTTCTCCACAGCTGATCTTTCACAGTTTGTGGATGAGTACCACACAGGAGGGACTGATTGTGGATGAGTACCACATAGGAGGGACTGAGACAAACGAGAGATGAGGCACCCCTGCGGCAACTCTTTTATGTGCAAGCGGTTTATCAAATGCTTAAAACTCACCAAACAAATTTTGCAGGTTTTGGGGAAATTTTAAAGATGCAATAAAATTGCTTGAGATTTGACATACTTGTACCTTGCTGTATTGATTTTTTTTTCAGGAAAGGGATAATTATGTCTAAGTTACACTGGCTAACTTCGTCAGACACTCAAGTATGGACCCTCCAGTGTCCTGACTCATCTATTATTATGTAATAGTTAAAGTGTTTTAGGAAAAAAAATCCACCTGCTTTCAGCCTTTTAAGCAATCACCATTTATACCAAGCATATGATGGCATATGAATAACAATAGCCCAAGATACAGAGAATTACAACTGAGAACAGGAAATGGGAGACACTTAGCATTGGACAGAAATGGTAAATGTTGAGGAAACCTAATAATGAAGTAGAATTGTGTAATTGAAAATATCGTTAACAGAGACAGTCCAGCAATTCAGCATTAGTATTGAGACCCTGGGTAAGTGCTGACTCTCCTTACAACCCTGTGATAACCAGGACATAAATAAGCACCAGTTTTTGGTCAATGTTTTGGTTGATTGGTCCTGAAATTTGTTTAGAAAAAAAAAATGAGCCTTCATAAAAGAAGGAAAAACTGTTTGCTCTTTTGGTTATATCAGAGACACATGACAAAGCATTCAAATATAGTGCAAATAATTGCAAACTGATGTATCCAACTGTTTAAAAATTGAATAAATAATTTAGCTTTTACACATGGGCAACCCTTGCTTAAAAACTACAAATCAGAGTTCTCCTGTTTGAATCTATTTTATTTTGTTAATAGATGAGCTAATATGATAAGCATTTAATTGTATAATATATTATTAGCCATTTTCTTTGGCATACCATTAACTTTAAATAGTATTAATATTTAACATTTTATAACACACACTTCAAAGTTCTTATTTTTCCAGCTGAACAGAAAATGTGCATTGATAGTAAATCTCTTTAAAGTGGGTTTTAAGAGGCCCAGCATGCGAAACTTGTCCCATTTATACTGTTTGGTCAGAAATACTCAAAATGCTACAGCATAATAAAGCAAATGGTAGAAGATGATAATGATGCCAAAGTTGTATTATGATTTTGTATCCAAGTAGAATGCATTGCGTAATTAGGCAAAATTGCATATTTAAATGTTTAAGAAAGCATTTAAAATGCGAGAGTAGGCATCTAAGTGTATCAACTTCTCAAAGATGGGTAAGTCAGAAGATATAAAGTAATAATTACTATTTTTTATTATATGGGACTATAAAGCAAACACAGGTTTTTCAGATGAAACACACAGTTATCTCACGCTTGTGGGGACAATCTTGGGCAGATATAGATCTATATGTATTTGACCAACCAGCTTTCTTTACTTTAGAAAACATCAGGAAATATCATCAGTATTTCGTGTGTGGTGGGCAGCTGAGCATCCTCAGTATTTACATAGGTCGATGTGATGTTCTTTGCTCCATGGGCATGGATTGTGTTCTTAATGCCAACCAGCATTCACAGAGAGGCATGCCTTTGTCAGAAGCAGAACCAGATCAGAAAAAGTAAAAGGAGCGCCCCAACCTATACCCATTTTCATGGTAATCCTCCAACGGTATTCCAAACTACTTTAAAGCAGCCACATTTTCAGCTAGGGAGGACAATATGAAGAAGTCAGGGCTTAAGTAAAAAATGAACTTTCATTCCTTATTAATAAAAATGTTGATGGTACACTTGTAAATGAGCAAGAATGAAATCTGAGGTTTTTTTTTTACTCTTTCCTACATAAAACTTTTCCTTCACTATTAATAATTGAACATTGTTTGTATTTAAAAAGAACACTATGAGATGACAAAATGTTTGATTTCTAACTCTACCTGAATTTTCGATGATCTGAACACGTGATCAGATGAGGCCTATGGAACATCATAAAGTTAGAAGAAAAATCCACTCGGTTTGAGTCTGCTTCATATGAATTTAGCTGTGAATTCATTAGGGGACTACTGGGTGACGAGGTGAAAGAAGATGTTTTGGTTGATTATTCAGTAAGGCAGTTCTGTCAGAGATCAACCCATTTCAACGGAGTAAATAAAAAAGACAAAATTTCACTAAAAGTTTGCCTACAAGTTAGTGAATTTCTCTGGAGATCACCATGGTCTCCAGATGCATACCACACCCAGCTATTTTCAATCCACAGCTGGCATGAAGTTTTGCATGCCTAAAATGAATGTCAGTATGATAGGAAGAAATCAATAAGCTTGCTCTACACTGTGATCCTCGTTGATAGCACATAATTACACTCAAATTACAGTCTACTCAAAATACAATAATGCAGTTATGATAACTAATGTCTATTCAAGACTTACAGATCTGAACCGTGCTAAGTTTAGATCAGCAGTGTATACCTGATCATCAAAATAACCCTGCAAAGCAGGTGCCATTTTCATTCCCATCTTCAGGTAAAAGTATTGGAAATAGAAAAAGAACTTGACAGTGGATGGAGTTAGTAAATAGGTCCAAATACAGGGATTCTTGAATAGAGCCCATTTTCTAGGACAATTGACTGATTATTAGTTTCACAAAAAGGAAAAGATACAGGAACTAAGTGATCTCTATCCCCCCAAATGCTGGAAATATGGGGAAGCCATGATACCCAGAAAATTCACTTGAAAATTCTCATTTTATCTAGCCGGCAACTTTCTTTTCCTGCCCAGTGCACACTGAAGGCCATGCTCCAGTCACCCTGGGATACAGTTCTACACAGAGCCCTGCAAACACCGGCGAATTTATGTTTTCAGCCTTTCAAATCAGGCTAACATGCCATCTCTTCTCCAACATGAGTCTTGAGTCTGACACATACAAGTTATTGCTTGCTTGCTTTTCTAGTCTTCCCTGATTTCATCTGTGCTCTGGTCAGAGAACTAAGCACCATAGAGTCATTTACTTACATCCTTGCCTGCTTCCTTCTTCTCCTTTCAAAATCCTGGATTCCTAAAGGGAGAATGCAGCTTCTCAGCCCGACCTCACTACCTGACAGAGGACTCTATGCAGATATGTGATAAGTAAGTGGACTTTTCATGAGCCATTGTGAAAAATAAATAGAAAGAACAAATGAAAAAGAATCCGAGCTATCCAGGGAGCAAGTTGCCCCAACTACAGAAATGGTGTATTGTGCCCTGGCTTCACATTCTCAGATTGTCAAGCGGCACAAAACTTCAATTCTCCAAAGGCAACTCTGGAAAAGCTTCCCAGAATCACAGCTTCTCTCACAGCCATTTCATCGGTGGGAGGGGATTTAAGAGGAAGGAACGGGGCGGTTTCTTTTCCTGAAGACATTCCATCTAGAGACTGAAAAATGATAAGTGTCATCTCGTTTTCCTTTATTTCCAGTGTTTACGAGATTTCTTTCTGCATGCTGAGCAGTCTCATTTTGAGTTTAATATTGGATGTGATATAAGACATGCACGTCTTTTCCATTATAAGACATTACATTTCAAATCCCCATACCTTGTGTCTCTGCACTCGACAGATGGTGTCCTGCAAGACAACGGCCAGTAAGAGGCATGATCGTACTAAATTGGAAGCATGAGGCAACAGGGTGTGTTTTTATTAGGAGGGCAGGGAGGAAATTTGAGGGGACTGGGGTAGAAGAAATCACCCACAGATGCTGGTCTCTGTCTACTGGTCGATGTGATTTTTGAATTGTGGTAATTCCTGTTTGTGTGACAGTTCATCAAAAATTGAGGGCACCACTTTTGAAAATTGCCCATGGTTTCATTTCCAAACTAGATGCAGGCCCTGTGCCTTTGATTATTAGAATTCTTCGACTCACTCAGTGTCCCAATGAGGAGGGCCTTTGGTAAATACTGCCCCAACTGGCTTTCTGCAAGAGATCCTTAACAGAAGGAAGAGGCAGCAGAGCAAAACCCATGACTTTTCTTCTTTTACAAGCATTGTCTAAACGCACAGTGGCAACCCATGAGTTAGTCAAACTGACAATATAGAAAAGAATATTTGGGTTGGAGAGTTAAGCAAACAGGAAAACACAGAGACTATTTTCTACATATATCAAACTCTTTTCTACATGTATCAAACAACTTCATATACGTTGTGGAAAACAGTCCCATGTGTGCCTAAGGTTTAGCTCTTTGACCAAATACTTTATTTAAAACCATACAGCATACAGGATATACCAATTTAACTGTGAGTCATGAAGGAACAATACTATATATTTTTTTCATACTTAATATCAATTAGGCAGTTCTTTTAGCCAAAGATAAGTCTTATTTTCCTCTCATTATGTTAAGAACTGGATAGACTTGAGCCCCAACTCTCTCCTCATTGAATGGGGGTTACTCATGTAGAAAGGAAGATGGAAGACAGGGTGGTAATGAACATATGAGTGTGTGTTGACCCCATTACAACAGGAAGGTCATTTCTTTGCTGGTTCCATTTTGAGGTCAACCATCCTCATAATCTTAATGAGGGCCACATGAGCACTGGGGTAAACAGTCTAGGCTTAAATTCTCAGAGGTGTTTTAAGAAAAGAGGATGAGCCAGATAGTGATGACACACACTTTTAAATATAGAACTTACAGGCAGTAACAAGTGGATCTCTGTGAGTTCGAGGCTAGCCTTGTCTAGAAAGTGAGTTTCAGGATTGCCAAGTCTACACAGAAACCCTGTCTCAAAAAGCTGAAAAGGAAAAAGAAAAGAGAATGCTGACCCAGCATGACAGGGATTGAGTAGTGAATGACATAAATGTCATGTACCAACACCAGTTCACCATAATTGTCTCCTTCTAGAATAATTAAACACCCGGTCCGTATGTTTCCTATTATTTAAAATTGTTCCACCAGGCTGTATTAGTTGGACAGAAGCGATGGTTCTTCCACTAGAGAAGAGGCAGAGCCATTTCTTCAGGCTTGTTATCATTTGTTTAATTTGTTTGTCTCTAGTAGTAGTTTCACGAACTTTCATAAACTCCTACTCTTACAGAAAATCAACTTTTTTATGATTTCTGCATTCACACAGAAGACTAATGAGGAGGGAACGGGTCAGAAAGGTATCCAGCATGGATTTGCTTCATGGAATATGCTGAGTAGTCCGAGGCTTCTGAATTGAAAGTTAATGTATATTCTGTTACGGGATTTTGTCTGAGATGACTTAACTGTGAAGATTAAATCCTCCAGCAGCCTGGAGGATTTCTTGTGAGCAAAGGAAAACCTTTATCAAAATAATTCTTAATAAATGGGAATTTTCCAAAGTGAGAGATGGATAGGTGATAGGTAGGTGAATAGATAGAGAGAGAAAGAGAGAGAGATGGGTAGATAGGTAGATTAAACTGATTACTACAAAATCATGTTTATTAATTTATAGCTAAACATATACTACTAACTTTATGCATGTTACTTCCTCCAAAAATAAATATTTTGATTTATATTTACTAGCTGGTCAAGTTCTTTTTTTAAAAAAAAAGAATAGGAAACAAGAAAAGAACCGTTGTCCACATATTTTTATCCAAAATGTGATGACACATTTTGTTGACATCAGACATTGAAAAAGCCCCAAGTGTAAAAACCCAGAGCAGCCTGAGCGGAGCTGCCTACCCATGTGCAGGACTGGCTGGAGAATCCGCAGGTGTCAAGTCCCGCATGACGCTGGAGCACCTGTACTGTGCAATTGCTCACACACAGCATGCTGGCAAACATAAAACACGAGGAGGATAGCAGCGTTGCTGCAATGTAATCTGGAGGACTAGAAGGTTGGAAATTGGATCATGTAACACACACCACAGATCTGTAGAAGCGGATTCAATTCAAACAATAATTCAGCGAAGCACTCGTGGTGAATTGAAATGAACGTGTCACACACTTTACTCTCAAAATCTAAGTCTTCATTCCAAAAAAAAAAAAAAAAAAATGCAACAGACAAATACGGTTAGACCAAAGTTTCTGGCAGAAGAAGTCCTTAATTCTTTTTTTTGTTTGTTTGTTTGTTTTTCGAGACAGGGTTTCTCTGCAGCTTTTTAGAGCCTGTCCTGGAACTAGCTCTTGTAGACCAGGCTGGTCTCGAACTCACAGAGATCCATCTGCCTCTGCCTCCCAAGTGCTGGGATTAAAGGGTGCGCCACCACCGCCCGGAAGAAGTCCTTAATTCTAAGCAGACCCAATTCGTCCCCGCTTAATTTTTGGAATTTCTTGTAAACACGTCCATATTAGTGTTTCAACTTTTGCCACTAGAATAGTTTGACATTCTTCTGTTTTCAATGCTGATAAAGATACTCAGAGTTCACAGGTCTATTGCGTAATAATGAAGATTCCATGCCAAGATTTAAAATGTCCTTTCCAAATATTTGAACCAACACAAAGAAAATCTCACCGGAAAATTCCCAATTTCGTGAACAACCAAAATCAAAAGAGTATTGAGATATTCTTAACTCTGTGATTTTTACCCTTAATTATGTATCAAGTAAGCAGAGGATAACAAACACCTCAAATCTGTATGCAGCTGCATTGCTGTGTTTGAAGAATAGTATAAATTCGATTGTGTTATAGTATTGAAGACGTCTTAAAAAACAAATATTATAAACACATGGACTGAAAAAGATACATATATATGTATTATATATATATATGTATATATATATATATATATATATATATATAACATCCGTGCATTCCATAGATAAACCCACCCCTTGCACATGCAAGCACCCTGCAAATTCTAAATAGCCCTTTGAGTAGTGTTGTAGACAGAGGACAGACTTAGAAAGAGAAAAAAGAAACAGGTTTTGCCTTGGTAAATATCTTGCATTAAATTTTGTTTGTGTTAAGAGAAGACGAATAAAGAACAACTCCAAATGGTTGAACTTCAAATATATGTTTATATTCTAATGTTGATCTTGCTTCTGAAACACAAAATACAGTGTTTATCAACTTTTCCCTATTCATGGGGGTTTCCCAATAATTTTGTGTAGATGATATTTTCTGACCATTTTCCTTTTAGAGAAGAGATCGTGAACAGTGATCATGAGCTTATTTCTCCATCTTTCATTATGTGTGTGCATGGTATCGTAATCAATTAGTAACAGGGAAAAAGGGAAAAGGGAGATTTTAATTTTTGTGATATTCATATAGCTTTTCACCCAGCACTGAATGTTGCAAAATATCTGAGGCCAATCTTTTTCCTCCTTTTCATATGATTTAACTGTCTGGACTTGGAAGCTCTTGGCCTTTTCTTTATTCTTAAATTTTAGTATCTGTGTGAAAACAGGTAATGTATATAAACATTTCTGTGGATCAAATGTACTCCTTCAGGCCACAGATTTAAGTACTCCATTTTCAAGAGCTTTTCTTCTGTCATATCCATCATTTTTATTTTGTTCAGTCTGCTCTGTTCACTTCAGAAGTACTAATTTCGTTTGCCTTCCATACTATAGTTAACATTACCAATGTACATTAATTGTACTGACATGCATTATGTCTCTGATGTCTTGCTATCCTTTTATACGATTTCTTCTATTTTGTACAGCATTCTGTGCTTTCAATTGTGTGCATTGTGTTTTGGCTCTACTTTTACATTATAGGCTTTTTAGATTTCCTTTTATTTCCTGCTTTCTATCAACTTGCTTTTCATTAATTTTAAGACTTTCTGTTCTTTCATTTTTTTTCTGATATTATAAGTAAGATAATGTCATTAAAACTATAGATATTATCTGTTGAACCCTCTGTGTTCTTGATAATTCCTCTTCTGACATGTGTCTGTGTTCCTTTCTACCTGAGGTATGATTAGTGATGGTGTGATGATTCTGTAATCACTTAGCTATGTCTGATGAGTAGCAATCCTTGATTAAAGGTTAGTGTTTTCCCACTCACTCTTTTTAATTTTTTTAAAAGAAAATAAACTATCTTTTTCCATTTTACATACCAATCCCAGTTCCCACTCCCTCCCCTCCTTGCACTCACTCTCTTACTCTCCCTCTCCTTCCCTGTCTCCCTCTCTCCCCCTCTCCCCTCCCTCTCCCTTCCTCATTCTTTCCCTCCTTCCCCTTCCTCTCTCTCTTCCCTCTTCCATTCTCCCTCTCTCCCTCTCTCCCTCCCTCTCCCTCCCTCCCTCCCTCCCTCCCTCCCTCCCTCCCTCCCTCCCTCTCTCTCTCTCTCTCTCTCTCTCTCTCTCTCTCTCTCTCTCTCTCTCTCTCTCTCTCTCTCTCTCCTTCTGTACCTCCTTTTTTTTCCTCCCTCCCTCCTTCTCTCTCCAGCAACATTGGAAGTTAATGATTTCTGACTGGCCCCCCTTTCATTCAGTTTTCTATTTAACTTCCTTCTTAAGGCACAATTTAGAGGAAAGAAATAAAGTGGTTTTGCTATCAAAATTGCCATCTTTTGGATTTCTGAAAGCTTATAAGACCCTACTTACAGGATCCTGGAATTCTACTTAAACCATCAACTATCACTTTCAAAATTAGAATCCTATTAAGAAAACAACTTTCATCTTGGGTTTCCGATCCTTGTCTCTGCTCCTAGATTCTCCCTTTATTTTAGTGTAACTCCATAGGATTAGATAGTACCTGTAATTATTTCTGGTTTGAGGTTGTTATTTTTGTCTATGGAAAATGGAGCATTTTGTTTTTAGTGTTACTGTGGTTCCCTGACTTTTAGTGACTTTTGCTTTGGGTGTGTTTTCAAGGAATTCCATGCTGTGCTTTTCAAAGAAAACAATCTGATCTGAGCTCTTGAAGGCTTTCAAAGTTTGTGTCAAATTCCTGGAAGAAAATAATGAATTATTTTGAACAAAACTAATATATTACTCTTTTCCAATATCCCTTGCCTAACATGACATTATCTCTTCCAAATGAAGGCGTCAGGCCTACCTTTCTTTAAGTGTCCGTTCTTTCATTTAATTCTACAATGCCAGTCCATCTATAGAGGTACATGAATATCTCTACCATGATAAAGACTTTATATTATGGTTAAACTTGACATTTGACTTTTGCAGCAAACCAGCAATTTGCTACTTCATTAAATGCATATAAATATTTATTATTTTTTCCAGTTTATTTATTTTTTATTAAAAATTGCCATCTCCTCCCCTCCTCCTCCTCCTTCCCTCCCCTCCCCTCCCCTCCACCCATACCCCCACTCCCTCCCTCTCCTATTATTTTTTAATACATGAGAAAGTATTTGGTGAGGAGAGGCAGAAGGAATGTCTATGAATGTCCTCACACCAGCTGGCTGACTCTGTCCACACTTTTCTCCTAACTGGACTCGCTCTCATCTGTAGGCAGCTGACTGACATGTTCATCCTGGAGGACTTCTGGTTCCACCAACCTTTCTAAAAAGCTTACCAAAGAACTTTTGCCAGTTTTTCACCTGAGAGCAGCTTTGCTCATGTAAATCTTCCCTTTCATTAAGCTTTAGGTTACGTGTTAGAGTCTATTGCATCAAACACATAAGGCCCCAGTGATAGCATCCCTGGATCCTCCACTCACCTTCTCCACTCTCACACTTTCTGGGGAAGCCTTCTTTACTACGAAAAGTGCCCATGTTTTCAAGTTACCGACTCTTTTAGAAAAAAAATGAACATTTTTCACTCGGGGAAAAATAGCATAGCCATTGCACCCCAATTTGTTTTCAGGACTGGAAGAGAAGGTATGGATTTCCAGCTAGTTTGATTAATTTGTGCATGTGCCGGGGGTGTCCATCAGAAGTCCTCCCAGCAGATCACCTGGATTGCAGGTGATCTTTTCACCTGTAATGTGTCAAACACTGGCTCTGCAAACTTCGCTTTCCTGCCCAGTGTAATCTCACTGCTTTGGGGTTTGGGCAAGTCTTCTATGCTTTTTAATGAATATGCCTTAGAATTTGTTTTCTCCAACTCTCTGATACAGTCTTTTATGGCCATTTATACATACTTTCTGTTTTAAGAAATCGAGTCAAGACTGAGATAAACAAAGGGACTTTAAAATGTTACCCCTGGTTGTTTCTCCACCCCTGTTCTTCCTGCTGAAACTTCCTTATTTTACTGCCTTAGAAACTTAGCTTTGGAACTTTCTCTACTCGCTACTTCCAAAAACTTGAAGAGTTCACTTTCAATTAAATTATTATCAAACCCACATTTTTGTTCCTTAACTCTCGGCTTTCAACATATTGTTTGAAGTCTGATTTTACACCTTTGCTTAAGTGGTCACCCGTTGTTAGTATGAGAGATAAATTTGATCTCTAGTCAGAGCGATTCCTTCCTTTGCAGTCACGCTACCACCTACAGATACTGTAGATGCCTAACGCTCTTACTTTCCCAAGGCTCTTTCAGCCTTTACATCTCTCCTTTTATTGTGTGTGTGTGTGTGTGTGTGTGTGTGTGTGTGTGTGTATCACGATCAGGAGACAGCTGTTGGAAGTTTGTTCTCTTCTTCTACACTGTTCTGAGGGTAGAACAGCAAGTTCTTCTGCACAGCGAACAATCTTCCTGTCCTCAGGATACCCAGTACTCTCTCATTGTGTCCATGAAGCAATAAATGCCTAGAAAAGTTATCCTATCCAAGGACAGGTACCTAACATCAACTGAACTCACAGTCAGCACATTTCTCATCACTATGCAGTTCATTATCTTATCCATTTGTTTTTAGGTCCAGAATAGACTTCCTGCATCCATGGTCACTCTTTTTAAACTATGTGCACCAGGCTTGGACTCTCTGTACTCTTCGTGTGGGGGCAAGCACTGGTGTTGCTGTGTCTTTTTGCTGTCTTGAATTCAGCAACCAATATAGATGACAATGTCATTTGAAGGTTATTCATTCTCATTTTGTAAGTGATGCTCTTGCCTGGTACTATTTGTCACAAAAATTAATCAGCGACTCCTCAGCTTTGTTCCCCTAATGGCAATTATTTGAATTTAGGATGTCATGTGTGCATAGGAACTTATAAATTATTACAGGGGCTGGGGAGATAACTCTATCAGAAGTCAGGATAAAAGCTTGAGTTCCAGCACTCATGAAAAAAAAAAAATCTCACAGAGAAATTGCTTGTAACCTTGGCACTGAATGAGTTGAAGACAGGAGATTTGGGGGCTGCAAGGTTTCCAGCAGGTCAACATGGCTGAATTCGTGAGACCCAAGTTCAGAGAGAGACCCTGTCTCAAAGCATAAGGCAGAAAACAACTGAGGAAGACACCAGGCATGGTCCTCTGGCTTACACATGAGTGTGCACACACGTGCGCGCATGCACACACACACACACACAAATTTCAAAGGTGCACATTTGATGAGCATGTATCTAACTCCCTGGTCACTCTCATGTTGTTTTCTGTTTGGCTGCTGTTCTTTTCCTATCTGCTTCTCCTACTCAGAAGACCCATTTCCTGAATCCCCTATACTTTTCTTTCTGTTTTTCAGTAAAGTCTCCTGAAGAAATTCATTAATGTCCCAAATTAGATAGTCATCATGTGCCTTTTTTCATTTTGAGGGGCAAAGCACTGTGGACTTTAAAATAGAGGCTGTGCCATCATGGTTTAGGGGTCAGTTTGAGCCCCACTGTAAAGATAGGACAACTTCAAATGTGTTCAAGCAACTCAGTGCTCCACTTCTGTCTTGGCTAGGGTTTTAATGGTTGTGAAGAAACAGGATCATGGCAACTCTTATAATTAAAACATGTAACTGGGATGTCCTGCCTACAGTTTCAGAGCTTCAGTCCATTATCATCATGATGGGGAGCATGGTGGAGTACAAACAGAAGTGGTGCTGGCTGCATCTTGGTTTGCAGGCAACAGGAAGTTGTCTGAGACACTGGACAGTATCCTGAGCATAGGAAACCCCAAAGCCCACCCCCACAGTGACACACTTCCTCCAATAAACCCACACTTCCTAATAGTGACACTGCCTTTGGGGGTTGTTTTCTTTCAAACCACCACAGCTTCCTCTATTATAAAGAAGGCTGACAATGTTCAGTTCCTAATGTTTTACATAGAAAAGCAGAGATTAGTATCTTTTATAATCACCATTAGCTTCTGCAAATGTGGCAACTGTAAAATTTCTTATAATTCTATTGTAAAGGGGACGATTGTTTGAAAAAGCTATTCTAACACTTGGCCTGAGTTAAGGGGTATAGTTCATAATTCTCAAATATTACTAAATTTAATATTTTATCAGAGATGTGCACTTTCTAAATGAAGAATTTAGTCACTGAATAACTCCCGTTATTTTTTTCTGTCAATCCTAGCACATTCTTGTGAGGTGTACAAGGAATTTTGCTTATGAGAAATACACTTCTAAATAATTTCACATAAGTGAAGCATCTTTATTTTCCCAGATATTTATTGCTTTTATTATGTTTAACTTTACCACTCAGGAAGAACTTCTGGTATCATTTTGTAAAATCTCCAGTCCAACTCTGATGCTTGCCTCTGATGTATCTGGTTCTATTTAACTGAAATGGGGGAACTGAATACTTTGAGCTTTTCCTGCTATTTTTAGCTGACTGTTGGACTTTTCTTGTGTCTTTCTGTAAGAAACCTTGACAAGTTAAATTTATCCACACAGAAACCTATAGTTAGGAGACCTGTGAGACGACTGTAATTTCCTTCCCATTAGTTTCAATGAATTCCATGCACAGAACAAGAAGCTGGAGGGAGTGTGGAGCCTGTGTTTCCTGAGATGCAGGTATATTGGGGAGAGAGAGTCCAGGTCTTCCTAAGTTGCTTCTCTGCTGCCCATTATCCTTAATCCTCCAGCAAGCACAGAATGGAACAGTGGTGCCGAGAACCAGACACTTAACTCCTTGAACACAAAAGACATGTGGACACATAGCTTGCTCTTCACACACAACCTGTGAATATGGTTAATAACCAATATGAATGTCTTTTCTCTGGTAGCCAAGGTGAATGGGAAGAATTGAGCTATCACCAAGCATTGATTTAAGCATCATTTTGACCATCTGGATTCTTTGTGGAGAAAGAAATATTCGAAGGGAATTGCCTTTGGTCACAAAGATGATTTGACTCTCCTCCCTATTTATATGTTAATCATCCCATAGGCACCACTCTTCAAACTTCCATAAAAGAGGCCCCCTTTTACCCCACTGCTGCTTGACTATTTAAATAGCATGGTGATCTCTAAGGAGGATAAAGACCATTTCTACAGACAAACCTCATTGACCTATGTGAATGAAAATCAACTAAACCACTTAGTCCAGATAAAAATCATATAACCAATGATCTACAGAAGACCAATTAGCTTCTACGCATTGTCTTCTTTCTTAAAACACAAGCTGCTTCATGGGACAAATCATTTGCACCTCAATATTCAAAATCAAGCTCTTATTGGACACCTACATTAGCAGCTGATTTGGCATTGGTTCTATCCATTCTGCGGCAATAAACCTAAAATCCAAACTATGGATAAGTCCCCTTATCATCATCTCTAATTTACCTGTGACCTGGTGTAAGGTAGAGTACATGGAAAGATGATAGCGAACCTCTTGCACAAGTGTTATGGAGATTAAGCCAGAGAAAACCATCATTCACATATAGAAACTATATATTCTTACTAGTAGAGGAAGAAAAGGTTTTGCATGACTGTGGTCAAATTTCTTTTATTGGTGAGTTTATAGGATTCAGAACCAGTGATTATTCTATATTTGTAAGACCAGATCATTTTTATCTCTCATGAGAGCTCTTTAATAATATGTATTAATTAAATCTCTAAACATAATGACTTTGAGTGGAGCATTGAGTAATGAGGTATAGTCTGGTGGATCCCTAGCCATGAATTATTTTGAAAAGTCTTGAGATAAAACTATTCACCAACTCCTTAAGAACTCCAGGAATTCATATAAAAGAAGCATCCATAATAAAGCTCTTTCAGATCAACAATAAAGTAATAAATGAACAAAAGCACAATAGTATAAGCCATAGGAAGTACTTATGTGTAATTCACACACACACTAAAGGATGATTGGGAAGAGAAAATTATGAGGCTATAATTCTAATATTCAGCGGCTAATAGTCTTAACTGGAAACTGATGCATTACTTAATTCTTTGTCAGAAATGGATGATATGCACAAATTGGAAGCAAATTATAAAATCAGAAGGTAAATGTTAAATCCCGTGTGTGTGTGTGTGCGCGCGCGCGTGCATGCATGTGTGCGTGCATGTGTGTGTGTGTGTATGTGTGTGTGTGTGTGTGTGTGTGTGTGCATGCATGGATTTATTCATCTCATCATTAGAAGGAGAAAACAGGGCCTTTAAAGTTCTCATTATCCATTATGTCAGGTAGCAAATATCTTCTCAATGTAACTCCAGACATTAAATCTGTCGAGAGGAATGCTGTAAAATAAATGTCTGGAATACCTTCATAAACAAAAATCTTATTTCCATAATTCATACAGCTGGCTGGCATTTATTGGCACGTCAGGTGCAATGGGGACATTTCAGGAACATTAACATGTACAGCATCATTTGTCAACAAAGCAACAATGTAAGCAAATCGTTCAGAACTCATACAGATTTACAGCTTTCTCTGCCAGCTGCTAATTACGGTGTGCTCGGCCTATTTGGTATGGTCTTTTTTATTGGAAAATGACAAAGGGGTTATAGTATCCTGCTTTGGAATATAGATGTGGCTTTTAGTAATAATATGAATGTAATATGACCATGTAGCTTGGAGTTGTGATCCAGTTTTGCCAGGCTTATAATTGATCAGCTTTGATTGATGAAGGAAAAAGAGAAATTCACAAGCTATTTTCTTTCTGATGTAAGTAACCTCCAAAACAAAGAAAACAGGGAGGAAATTATCAAAGACCATGTCATAGCACTACTTAATGTCTTCCCCTGTGGAACATGACACATAATATTTACCTCTCAAGGAAAATCTGACATGCTGATTGCTGATGGGGCAAATGTTACAGAAGCCTGCACATGTCAGAATTCTAGGTTGAACTTGAACGGTAAGGACACCCACTCATACATACACTTAGCTCTAGTTAAGGTTATGACATAAGGTGACAAATGTCAGCAGTGTCAAAGTTACATCTATAACCAGCCCCCACCACACTGTTTAGTTTTAAGGAAATACACAGCTGTATAAGCAAACAATGGAGTGTCAACTCCACCTTCAGATTCCCACGGGTTCTGTCTAGGCATGTTATACTCTACAAAATGAACGGTGCTGCTACCTCATGCCCATGATGGAAATTTGTATTTGGAAATATAAATGTCTTCTAGTCAAGCAAAATATAAAGAACAAATTGGTAAATACTTACTCAAGCATTATTTAGATTTATCCCATCTCCAACCTTATTAAAACCCATTAAATTCCAGAGTGAACAGATTTGACATTCAGCAAATCAATTGCTGTCAGAGCAGCTGAGTTGACCAGATATTAAAATTTTTCAGTTTTATTGGCACCAGATCTTCAGCCATTCCTAAGCTTTATAAAATCGGGACAGCTAGGGTAGAGTGGGGTCCAAAATGCAGCATACCAAACAAGTACCGTCTTCATTTCTCTATCAGTGATGGCTAACTGTAAAATGTGTTTAGAGACAAATAGTCTTTCTAAATTAATTACGACCCCCGAGGAATCAGTCTTCTCATGCACATTTGCCATTGTGCAAGATTGCTAGTTTCTATCTCTTATATAACAGAACCCCTATAGTGGAAATGATACTGTATTTTCCACCTTCCATGTCTACTGCCTGGTACCTGGGGGGATGCAAAATTAAAGCTCGTCAAATGAATGGATGAGCATGTGCCTGTGTAACCAACCCCAAATGATAATGTGATGAAGGAAGAACTCAGCTTACTACTTGTCCCGTGATGCTTTTGTTGACAGTGTCTTTTCCCAAGTTTTCTGGGAGGAATTTCATTTTCTATATACGTTTTTTCGTTTTCTCATCTTCTGAAACTTATGTGAATCAAAACATTAAGATGGGAAGTAGAACGACCCACTCTTTAACTGAAATTGGGAATTAGCTTGAGCGTTCCAGACAATACTCTTTCTATAAAGAAGTATTATGCGTGGACACATTTGTATGTGCATCTTTGTTTGTGCATGTATGTGTGTGCACATGCATGTGGAGGCTGAAAGACAGCTTCAAGTGTCATCCTTGGGTATGCTATCCATCTCTTTTGAGAGATCGTCTCCATTTGGATTGGCGTACACCAGTTAGGACAGACTGACTCCTTGAAGTGCCCCGTGGATCTTCTGGCCCCGTTCCCCAGCCCAGGGCTCCTCATCACACAGTCCTGTTCTCAGCATTTTCATTGCCTCTGTGTGCATGGACGGGGATTGTGATCAAACTCAGGTCCCCATGCTTACAAGGCAGTCACATTACCAACAGAACTAAAGCAGTTTTAAAGCAAAAGCACTGTTTGGCTTCTCTGGAACGGACGGGATGGAAATGCAACTTTGCTTAGGTTTAAACTCATATTCAGGAAAAATCCCTTCCTGTCCAGTCAGCATGAACAGAGCCACCTACCTGCAGCATCAGATCAAAGCCCATTTAACCCACATTGTCTCTGGCTATGTGAAGTCAAGCTTGTGACTGAACTTAGAAAATTGCAATGATTTTATTCATTTTTACTGTTCCAAGAATATGAAAACTTTCAGTGACTGTCAGACAATCCAGCAAAACCCATTGCTGGTTGAGACAGACAAGTCTAAGAAGAGACACCTCAACTGTAAATGGGTACTTATTAGCCAGCATGCCTCACGGTCTGCTGTTAAAATATGACTGTGGAGGGGTGGTATTATCCCTGTGGGACTGTCACATAACATTGGTTTTGAAGTCACAATTATTTGAATAAAGCCTACTATTCTCAAAACCACTGTTTACCTAAAACGAAAATGATAACCTCTGAAAATAAGCCACTTATATGTATTTATTTATAAACTAGCATTTGTTTTAAGTTGTGCCTAAAAGTATTATCTTTTAAGAATCATTAAGTGAGTGCCGTAGAAGATTCTGTTTTATCCTCCATATAATGGAGGTTTCACTAATTAACAATTCATGCATGTTTGAAACATAATGATTTGATACTTATCCGCTTGTTATGCTGAAAAGTCTTTATTGAAAACATTTCCAAAATTCCAGGAACATTTTTAATAATTCTTAATTGCTTTAGAGCCACCCATTTGTCTCTTAAGTATGATATTATAACTATAAAACCTTTATAAATGATCATGAGATTAGACCTCACTAAGAACTTCATTCATTATCACCAACTGCAGAAGAATCCTATGTAGAACATTCTCTAATTTGACTAGAAGTTCATCTCTCACTAATTTAAATAGGCTTCTTCTTCACTTGTTCTTATAACCTTCCTCCTTCTCCTTTTTTCCCTTAATAATAAAAGTTTGTCAACTATATTGAAGCATAGGGGGATATAAAACAGTTTTGAGATTTCATTTGTAACTCACAAGACAGCAAAATTCTCAAATTCTCTTCTTTGTAATTTGGTTCTCACGGTGGTTCTATTTTAACTGCTTAAATATCAAATCTGATAAGGAAGAGAAAAAACTATGTAATTAATACTGGTTTGTAATAACTATATTAAGTTTATAGTTTTTAATGTGTATAGTGTGTTACTGAGATCTTACGGAAGATGGAGATCCAGGCAGAAAATTCACCACTAATCTGAATATTCAAGAAAAAAATGCAGTGATCCTTCTGGACAGAAAGAGGAGTTTAATCATTAGAATTACATAATCCAGGAAATCTTCAGTATAGTAATCTACTATCTGCTTTAAAAAGTGGGCAATGTATTGATAAAGAGGGCATGAAGTGGTGAGAGGAGAAGAGGCTTTAACTTCACAGGAAAACATTTAGCTTTAACCATGGTACAGAACAATAGGAAAGACATATTTGAAAGGTAAGTAGTGAGAGGATTACATACTTGAGAGAATAGAGCACGAACTGGTGTCATGAGTCTATTTTATTTTGATCTGTAAACAACTAAAACTTTCTCAAGCAAAGCAATTTGAGCATTTCGCATCCACAGACTCTCCCGGGAAGCTTCTGTCTTTGTTCCGTGTGCCACTGTGACAGAATCGCTAAGGTGAGGTAAGCTTTAAAGAATCGAAATGTGCTTCTGCTCACTTCTGGGGTCTGGAAAGTGGGTGCCACTAAGGCAGTGACTTCACGCCAGAAGATTCTACTGCTCAACCCAGTTATAATGAGGATTATGCTTCTTACACATGAGTTTTTGAAGATTCATTGAGACCATAGCCGATATTACCAGGACACCATCCAAGAACCATTGTCGTGAAAAGAAGGTCAGCGGTGCAGAATGGAAAGCCAACTACAGGACACCTGAACTAATAGAAAGATCCTGTCCAAGAAACCCAAAACAACAAAATGTGGGCTCTGTAGGGCTTAAAGGAAAAGTTGAGATAAAGACTAATTTTTAGTCAAAAATAATACGCAAAATGGATGAGGGATACTCAAAGTTAATATCTCCAGGATGGTCACCCTCTAGAGGAATGAAAGACTTACAGTTACCATCAGTGAGCTTGTGTTAAAATGCCAAGACTCCTGAGTTATGTTCCACAGGTCAGAAAGTAATTGCAGAAAAGAGAGGAAGAGCTGATTTGAGGCAGCAGACATCTGCCTCATGGGGTTTTCTACGCCATATCACATCTCTCTTTTTTTTTTTTTTTTTACCACACCCTGCCTGATCAGCATTGAGTGCTCCACCCTTTAAACAGATGCCTTACTTCATTTTTTTTTTCAGTCTGAACTTATGTAACTTGGTAGTTTGGGTAGCACACTTCTCTAATTCCGGCACTCAGGAAGCTGAGGCTGAAGTACAAGTTCAAGGCCAGTCTGGACTCCATAGAGATATCTTGTCAAAAGAAAGAAACCAAGGAAGTGAAGGGAGGAGAAGGAAGAAAGGGGATGAAATGAGGAAAGACATTAAAAAAAAAAAAAAAAAAAAAAACCAAGCAGGTAAGAGGAAGAGACAGAGAAGTGAGGGAAGGAAAAAAACTTGCCTGCTTGTCTGCAGAAGATGGATGTCTTAGCAAATATGCTAAAAAGTAAAGAGGAGAGAGAGGTTCATTGTTCAAGGTTATGAAGGGACCTGAGTAAAAGATTCAGAGGACACAGTATGTCCTTAAAGAGAGGATGTCAATAGCAAAAAGGGGCATACTGCCTTCTGGAAACAATGTTGCCTGTGGAACTGATTATTTATTTCTCTCTTTACCCAATATCAAACTTTTACACACTTTCATCTGGGAGAATGAAAACTATTATAATAAATAGAGACTTTTGGATAGCGTCGCTGTGCAGAGATGACCAATAGCTTTGGGAGGAGCTTTTCTCCAGCCTATAGTATACATCTGTGAACTCCTATTAGTACACAGCAGGAAATTAAGCATTATTCATTTGAATTTCTCATAGAAAGGAAAAATTATTTTGTGTTAACTGAAATATAAGAAATTATCCATCAAAACATGTAATAAACGACGCAGAAATAAAACTATCACTATCAAAGCCAGAAAACTATGCCTTAAGGGGAAAGGATATTTTCTATCCAAATTAGAAAACCCAGTATTTTCATGCTGTTAAAATTCATCATACATGTCTAGTCTAACTGGCCGTAATCTCTTTCCATTGCTATCGGGTGACAAGATTTTCATCTCCTTGTTGTTTTTCGTTTTTGCTTTCTTATTTTGTGTATCTGCCTCTGTGAATTTGAAGTGGCTTAAACTATTTGCTTAGAATTCAGGTGTTTTTCTTTGCATACATTTCTGACTGAAGCTGTTGCAGCCACATATTGTGGGATTCCAAATGCGCCCCTGAAACCTCACTAGGAAAGCAATTTCATTGCTCCTCCTCATCAACACTTTGGATAGTTAGTGCAGCAGGCACGTTATAAGAGAAGTTGCTGGAGACAGAAACATGAAGTGAGCTTGGCATGGAGAAGTGGTTGGTACTAAACACATGGATGAAGTTATTTACTCAAAATTTTTCTTGTCGGCCTGATTTGGCTATATCTTCACAATTGACACATACCGTGCCGTAGGCTTCTATTTTCACTCGCTGAGAAACAGAACGATTACAGACTTTTGCATGTTATGCATTTTTAAATATCACCATGTTAAACTTAGATCTTGATTCTCTGCCCAGGACCAAGTGGAAAATCTCCATCTTCAATGGTTCCTATTATCTTTGAGTCACACGACCACATACTGTATTTCTTCCACAAGTGGGACTCTCACTTGGAATTCCAGGCCTTTCAGAACCAGTGGAGTAATCATTAACTCAGTCGGCCTTCTTATTCAAATTAGATATTTAGAACAGAGCCAGTGTTTAATATACATCCAACAAACATTTGTTGAGCACCTACTTCTACCACTACTACTGCAGCATGACTGCCTCCTCAGGTAGTTTTCTGAGTATTTTAAATGGCTTTTATAAACCTCATCTTATGTAGCTGTTCAATGCCTTGAAGGAGCTTAAAGTCGCATAAAATATAATTACCATAAAAACTGGGCCTCAAAGCTCCGGAATGGCATCAACAGCCACAGTGTTTTAGAATATTTTGATGAATTTATAGCTGATCTTGACCAAAAGATTTATATACATAAAAGTATAATGACATTCCATTGTATTATGTTCCTTTTCTATTACAGACAATAGTTTAGGATTAAAGAAATGTGGTAAAACTATAAAATAAATCAACTATGTGAATTATACACTTGTCATATTTAAAATATGATATATATATATATTGAGAGAGAGAGTGTGTGTGTGTGTGTGTGTGAGAGAGAGAGAGAGAGAGAGAGAGAGAGAGAGAGAGAGAGAGAGAGAGAGAGAGAATCAGAAGTCACATTTGCACATAGGCTAAAATGTGGGCAGGTTTGTTCTTGCTTCAGCTAGCACAGTAGCCCCAAAGGTTTGAATGGGCAATATTAATAGCTTTAGAAATCCAGATACTGGTTTTAATAGTTTCAAATAATAGAAATGCTAAGTTTAGAGAAGCCTCAACATATTTGCTATTATTCAATTTCTCTTTATACTTTTAAATTTTGTTTTTCAATGTGATAATATTCACATTTATCTTGATTTCAGGAATTTATATTGTATGACAGCCTATCCTGCTATATCTTTCAAAATCTCCATCTTTCTTAAGGTTTTTCTGCAAGAGGAAGGCAAGAAAATTCCTAGTAGAATTTTCATACTGTATGGCCTTAACAGAGCTTCATATACAACCAGATACTTCAAATTTGTTTTTGTTTTTTCAAGACAGATTTCTCTGTGTAACATCCCTGCTGTCCTGAAACTCACTTTGTAGACCAGACTGGACTCAAACTCAGAGATCATCCTGGCTCTGCCTCCCAAATGCTGGGATTAAAGACGTGGGTCACCATGCCCACGTGACACTCTTTTTCAGAGTTAAAACTTCTCAAATATAACAAGTATTGGTAACAGAAGAAGTAAAAAATGATAAATTCTGTTTCTCTGCTATAATTAGTGTTCATATACTTCAAAATAATCATTCCTCAGTAATCAAGTAAACGGCAGTTGCAGGCAGATAAAGGAAGAATGCCTGCCCACAGGATTCAACTGTCTAGAAATGGAGCCCGTGGTTATAGAGTCGAGTGGTTAGAGACTTCATCTGTCTTTCCATTACTCAGCCTTTGCCATTTATATTCCGGTGATGAGGGCTGGGAACATAGCTCAGAGGTAGAGTTCTTGCCTGCCATGTGTGAGACCACGGGTTCCGTCTGAAAGACCATGATTAAAAGCAAGTCCACAATCATAAGAATATAGCTAACCTTAAAAAAAAAGAAAGAAAACTCCAAAAAACCCACACTTTTATCTCAATGCTTAAATTTTGTATGGATTTAGTTTCTATTTCTCAAAAATTGACCTATGAACTGTGTTCTTCTGTTATGTACCTTCACTTGGATTTGTTTCCATTCCACAGCTGTTCAGTTTTGCACACCTTTCCCTGAGAGGGAATTGCTAACTTTACCCCGGCCCAGTTCTGTGCCTTCTTATCAGTGAACACTAACGACTGACCACTTACCTTACGCTTGTGGGAGAGATCCATTTCAAGGGGCTGTTTTCTCATGTAACATAAAACAGAAAGCCATTCATTAGTCATTATTAAATCCATTCTTCTTTTGCTCTTTATTGAATTCAAAAGGGAAATCAGCTGGTCTTTCGTTTTTTTGGCATGCATCAGCAAAAGTATGTTATTATGATGTATTCTTAAATCATATATCTTCATAAAACAATATAGGTGTGGGTTTAAAGAGAAACAAGGAAATAAATTGGAACCATCTGGATATCGAAAGCGGAGAAACGCTTTGCTAATGGTTGTCATGTCCACGTTACAAAAATAGTCCTGTATAGATTTCTAGCTAGACAAAGTCGGAGCTATCAAAAAAAGGTTTTAAAAGAAGCTAGTTTTGGAATGCAACAATTGAGCAAATAAAAATTGTTTATCAGACCTGGACCTAGAAGTACAGAGTCCCACTTATTGGTCAGTAAGAGATAAGCCAAGCTCCCAGATGACCTGCTGGGCATGTGCAGTGGCAATAGAACTGATTTCAGTGGGGAGAGGAGGAGATGCCCAAGGATGGAAGGGAAAGGAGGAAGGTCCCCTTGCATCCAAATCAGCATAATGAATGGGGAAGAGACAGCGTGAACACATGAATCAATGATTCGAGGGGAATGCAAGAGGGAAGGAAGGCATGAAGGAAGGAGTCAAACTCTTTCCTCCATGACTGCGAAGGAAGGAAGAAGTCATGTCAGGACTTGCTGCAGTAGAGATTGAAGTACGGATACCTAATTTAGAAAAGAATTAGCAATAGAGTTAGGAGGGGCTACACAAACAATACAAGCACTCTCCTCCCCCAAAGATTTTCTTCTCTTTGTCATTTTACCAGCAAAGATCTATTCAGAATGCATATTTTAGTTTGGTGAAGGTGGCCCAATTGCTAACAGTAACTAAATAGGTATGCTCTAATTTTGCCTGTTTCTGCCTCATGTTGCCCAGCATGGTAGAGGACTTTGTTCAAACAGGCACCTTGGTCTCAGAGACATAGCTGTACGGTTCACCTTGAAGTCAATTGAAAACAGAATATTTCTCATTGATTTTGCCTGCTTGGCTGCTGTTTGCTGTCAGTTCGCCCACGCGGATGTAAACAGAATGAATCAACTCTTGCTGGCCCTGGGCCTCCTCGAGTCATATGAAGTGAACTTCTGATTCCTTTATGTTCGGGCACGGCCAGGGAGACAAGAGCGCTACTGTCTTCTGCTGCTGCACAGAGTCACCTCGGGCTATGCTGGAAAATGCTTTTTTCTTATTTTTAGACCTGAATCGGTCTATGCCACTAAATGTATTCTTGTGAATACAGATAGTACTTTGTTGCTGTGCTCATGGGAAGGCAGAGGCAGCAACCTGTTTGGATGCAGCTGCAGGCCACCTGTAGAGAAAGTCAAATTAGGGAGAGACCCCACTGTTCTTTGCATTAATGCTTTTTGTATTGTTGTTTGACTTTTCCCCCCTCTGTCTATGTATCTTTTTCAACTAGGGAGATAGGGAGCACATTTTGAGGCCTTCTGTCCCTTTAAGGCTTCTGATGATTGAAAGGACTCCAAGGTTTGAAAGGCTGTAAAAACTCCCCAGTTACCAATGAATGATGGCGATACAAAGCATCTAAAAGCTGCTGAAGCTGAAGTAGTCTTCCTACAGATTTGGGTTATTTGGTGACCTTCCACTCTTCAAATATTCCCACCTATGTGTACGGCTTCTCTTTGTAAAGACTTGTCATAGTCTCCCTGGAAAGCAGCCATCCATAGGAGCAGTTAACTTTACCTCACTTGAGGAGGCAAAAAGAAAAGAAATTCCAAGTTTAAAAGAAACAAAGAAACAAACAAATGAGAGAAGACTTTTTTTTTAATCATCAGCCTACTTGAAGCTTTAAAAAAGAAGCCCATAAATGAAATATCAGCATTAGCCATAAATATTAAAGGAGGGAAATGCACAAATAAAACTTGTTTCTGGAAATCTTGAATTTGGCTGAACATCAAAAACCATTTCCTGACAATGAGATCCATTAGACTACAACATAATCTCCCCAGGAGTGGCTGTGTGGCTTGCAGGACAGCATTTGAGGGTATACTGAGGACAACCTCAGCCATTGGCCTTAGCTGCACAGGGTTGTTTCATTGGTGGGGGACAGACTCTAGTAAGCCTCTAGTAAGCCTCATTTCTCTTGCTTCTGTGCCTTTCATTGCAAATTTTACTTTAGAATGTAGAATTGGAAATTTCTGTAGCCTCTATCATAGCTTCTTGCAAGCTGCTGGTAGTAGCTAGGATCAAATTGCTGTATACAGCAACCTGGAGACAAGTGTTCAGTATCGGCTTCAAATAGAGAAGCCACCATTTACTGCAAATCCCTTCGGAGGATTCTGTTTGCCTTGAGTTTCTGGCATTTATTAAACACCTGTATTATCTCCCATAAGACCCCCAGCTGTTACAAAAATTAAGCTTTGATCACCGTCATTTTAATATATATAGAGTGCCTTTTTGGAGAAACACATTATATCTAGCTAGTTACTGAAAATTCCCTAATAAAATCTCGCAGGTGAAGCTCCAAGGCTCACTCCCCATGACTAAACTCTTAGATGCATTTGTTGTACGCCCTACCAAACTCAATACAGTTTGAGCAGAATTTGTCACAACTATCAGGTGATATTTAGGCAGCTTTACTTCCTGGAATGTGGACCAGGCTCTGGGAGCTGATAGGGCTCTCTTCTACAAGGCCTATACTTTGCAGCTCTTCTCAGTTGAGGAAAACCCTATTTCATGACAAAATATTTCAAATTTTTCTTAGCTTGCTTTCTCTAACATTTTCTTTAACTCATGCTCACAATTTCTAGCAAGTCGGACTAACATACGAAGGCCGAAACTCTGCCTTCCTGCTCCACTTGCTCTGTCTGCTGTGG
This sequence comes from Arvicola amphibius, assembly GCF_903992535.2. NCBI lineage: Eukaryota > Metazoa > Chordata > Mammalia > Rodentia > Cricetidae > Arvicola > Arvicola amphibius. Next base: position 36,400,135 of record NC_052053.1, on the reverse strand, counting down.
CTCCATGGCTGAACTTACCCAGAAGAAACATGTTTCGGATGGCTGTTCTTTGGTCTGAGACTGACACATAATCAGCACTTTAAAGTATATACCCAGGTAAAGACTAGCAGGAATTCCTGCAAGCAGGAGACATAGCACGTCATGACTGAAAATCGGGCAAGTTTTAGAAAAAAAAAAATCCCAAACTCATAGTTCCTCGGACAATGGTTATGCAAAGGTCTCTTGTGAAGCAATTTCAGAGTGTTTTAGTAAACAGCATTTGACTTGCAGGGTAAGAGGACAGGGCTGTTCAGCCATTGGGAGCACATTTTAAGAGCTCCCTTTCTGCATCCTACAAGTGACGGCGCTTTGATTTTGAAGTGGCTTTATTCTGGTTTTGTTATTCGATGCAGATCATAGTTTGACATTAATAAGTTTATACATGATAATGAAAAGCTGATTTAAATGGCAACAAGGATGCCACCAGTGACACATAACAAGGAGTGTTTTATTTCAAACTTTGGTTTACGTATTGTTTGCCCTAACTATAATACTGTGTGTATCTATTTTACAGACCCTTTGTTTCTTGTTCTATAAAATAAGGAAGAAACTAAGTCAGGCGTTTCCAGTTTGTAGTGATTATTTAGAAAGATGCCGAATATCGGGCTGTTTATTTATCTGTGACCCTCTACCTCAGTCAGCGTGTTCTATGATTATATTTTCTAGGACTCTCTACCTCAGCATATTCTATGATTCTATTGTCTGTGATCCTCTACCTCAGGATAGTCTATGCTTGTATTTGTTCCCATTTGTTTGGTAGCTCAATGAAAATTATTTCTTAAAACATCCAGCTAATTATCTCTTTAACACTCCAACTTGATCTCTGTGTGCACCCAGCCCATATCAAAGTAATTAAAAATGAAATGGGAAAGACATCAGCAGTTTATGACAATCTTGTTTTGAACCACTGCGTGGGAACTCTCTCTGCTTTTTTTTTTTTTATGTCAGCTTATTTGTTAGACATCGGCACCCAAACTTACTACTTTTGTAAAGAAATTTTCAGTACCAGAAAGGGAAGTTAAAACTGCTCACGTTTCTCAGGTCAAACCTGAAGTTTGGACCACTCTCTACAGGCTCTGCCACATGTGAAAAACTAAAGGACCCTGCTCTTACCTGCCACGGCCGTGGGCCTTCCCTCACCATGTGCATCACCTTTGTGCAGACAGAATCCTCCCCAAATGTGGTGGTTAAATGGCATCTAGAATGTTACTACCCATGAAAATACTAGAGGCTTTCACTTTTGAAATAACTACACAAAGTTATAACTATATACAAGATTTATGTGTACATAACTACCTCTGAAGGATTCCATAAGGTGATTTTTGAATTCTTCTGAAATGTTGGCCAAATTTGCCAAATCATTTTCCTAGACATCCGAAACAATTAGCACGCATAACTCTTTAGCTGAGTATTCTAATTTGGTAGCAGTGTGAGTGCCAAAATTCTGCCGTCTCAGGTAGCACAGGATCTGAGAGGACACTTCAAAGACAGGCTCGCTGGAGAGGCTTCCTTGGCAGAAACGGCCAGATCCTGCTCTGTCCCCCGTGGGTTTCCTAACACTTATCTTTGTACTCAGAACACTTGCCAAAGAAACTTTCCTTCCTAGAGCAAATACCCCTGATAAGTTAGACTCCAGACATGTCTAAGGGGCTCGCAAACATCTCTGCATTATCAAAAGCGCTGTGAATTATTGGTCATTTAAATACCAGCTTTCTGGATTTTGTTTCAGATTGCTTTTTCATTTTAATTGCTCCCATTTCCTGTCATGACCTTTCTGTTTCAGAGAAAAGCAAGCATCCCACAGAGGAGAAAGGAGAGATCTTTTATTGTGAACGGCAGAGGTCCCAGTTTGGCCAGTACATTTGCTACGCAGTCTTGGAATGCTGTTTTGTAGCTTCAAAGTGATCGCCCTCAGTTTCCCAGAATTTCTCTTCTGCCCTGAGGGATGCCGCTAGAACAAGGACAGCCTTGTTAACAAGTTGCCATCTCTCAAAAACAAAACGGGATTTGGATATAAGTCATCGTTTCAGCTCACAGAACTGTGTTCCCCACCCCGCTGAAGGGCTTCATTTACATCTAAAATGGTTAATACTGATCTCCAGCAGAACTCCTAAGTGGAGGAATGCAGCTGCCATGTGCTTGGTGACTCCAAGGTTAGGGAAGAATGACATCACCAGCTTTAAGCATGTTATCACGCTGACAGAGAGGAACCTTGTATTCTCTCCCGCAGATAGAGCGAGGATTGTGCTCTCTGCCTTGTTTTTTTCCTTCTAAAGAATACCTTTCCCCCTCCTCTCTCAGCAGCTGCAAAATGAAGGGTTGAAAATGTCACTTCAACTAATGATGAATGATGCTTGACCCCTAGATGGGTTGCTGTATTTTATGCAGTTCTCAATTAATATGAAAGATCCCAACTCAAAGGACTTGGGCTGTTCGTGATTGTTTCAAGGATGGATTTGTGTGATGAGTCAGTAGCTTGGGGGGGTTTTCTGTTGTGGCTGTCAATCTGTCTTTTGTGGAGTAGAACAGTTGCAGGCCTTGCTCTCTACGAAAGGTAAAAGACTAGACTCTGCTCATATTTTTTTATGTGTGCTCTCCTGTGAGATTAATATCTTTGCTTCCTAGAAATATTGTCAGGACGCAGTAAGAAGAAGCAGTTTACAAAAAAAAAAAAAAATTCTCAAAAGGGCAACTGGCCCACATGTCTTTGTTGTTTTGATTTGAATATAATTAATTATGTAAAGCAATAGTTAGTGGAAGATTAACAATTAGTAGGTTCTGTCAAGTGGTCGCACGGAAATTACTACCTAATTGAGCGACTGGTCCTCTATTGTGTCAGAACGCGATGCTGAGTGCCATCCTTTTCATCTTTTTACTTTGTAATTTTCGCAGATCCCCTTTCTTCTAAGATGTATGTTTCACAGCAGACTAATAAATAAATAACCCTGGTTGCCATTTCATAACATGCAAAGGGGTTTGAAATAAAAACACCTGTTTTAATTAGCATTATGGTTTGTTCCTTTAAAAAAAAAAAAAAAAGAAGTGATCCTCCTGACGCACTCAGCTGACATTTCTTCAGCTTTGAGTTTCCATCTGCATCTTATATTATGATGTTTCAGGAGCGTCATGAGTTAATTATGTTAACTTGGGAAGCACTGCTTGCATTCCAAATGAAAAACTTCAGCTTGAATAGACCGAAAAGCAGATGCTATCTTTCTTGTCAATTGCTTTGTTGTGGGCTGCCTTGCAACTTTTCGTGTATTTCTGGATCTAAAGGGGAGTGTAAAGCTATTTATTTTAAGTTTTCTGTAAACCTACACAATTTCAATATTCTGTTTGCTCTGTATGCGTCTCGTGTCTCTTTACATGTGTGGCTTTCCTGCCTCCCAAATTTAGCAAACCACAGTCAAGTTGCCTTCCCTTTAATTTGTAATTTGTTTTGTTGTGCCTGGACATTCTGGAGACTGATGCATAGTGAAATCTAAGAAGTGGACAGTTCTACGGGCTCCATTCTCAGTCTAATTTCCTTATCACCGTTTTGTGTTCGCACACCAACCTTCTAATGGTTCAGCAGCATCGGGGCACAAGGCACAGTAAGAGTGGAGGAAGCTTTCGAAGTAGGGATCTCCTTGCTTTTGTGAGTTTCATATTCCCTTCACATAGAGTGCAGCTGTATTTATACCAATAATTATACGTAGCACAAATGCGCACACATATGTTTCTTTATCGGGTGTCATAGGTTATTCAAGGCAAGATTTGGGAAAGGTAAAATTTTGCTTTGGTCCTTGAGGGGTCAATGGTCTCCCATCCAGGTATTCTGTGGGTGTAATTATTATTATGCATCAAGCAAAACTAAAAAGTAAAACAAGAGGAAAAGGATCTGGTAGGGACAGGATAGGGCAATGGATGCCAAGAGTGACTGAAAGCCATGGGTTCTTTATAGTTGCGTTTAAAGCTAACATTTAATATAATAGTTGCATTTAAAGGCTCTGTGCTTGGGTGTGGCTATGAAATTAAGCCCCAGAATGGCTGAATGGAGGGCTTATTCTTCAAAATATGTGACAAAGGTGTGTTTAGTATGTAAATGCAATCTATAAATGATACATACTGTGCCTTATCATGCATTCAAATTAATGTACGGCTGTTCTGTCTCTTAAAAATAGCTCTGTTCATTAAAAGATCTGTAACCTACATTTTCAGAAAATTAAAAAATTTTATTCCTAAAATCACTTTATGCTTTTAACCAAGATTCATAGCTTAATGCTCCCTTCTTACACTTCTTGAACTAAAGCAGAGGCTTAAAAATCCGATAGGTTTATCTCTTCTTGACCAACTGGTTTGCAGTCTGTTAGCAAACTACTGTTGAACTGGATTCGCAGGCTCACTATTGGGCCTAGGAAACACCAACTGATGTGTTTCACTGCTCTGCACTTCAGATGGGTTTTTGCTGAGAGCACAGTCAGTATTGGTCTCATTTCCACACATCCAAGAGCTTGGGTTAGCAGTTCTCAAGCACAATGCCCATTGTCATTAAGATAAACATCATTGTGCTGGAGACAAAGTCTATGGCAGGTGGGCAGAATTTATATGGTCAACCAGCCTGGCTTGTCCTTACTCTGAGCTTTGTAGATACATTGTTAATACAGGAATCCCCGTGGCTTGTTATTTTTTTAATGGCATACTTTAGGGAAGTTTGTTTATAAGTCTTAGTTAATAAATAGTTTGGGGCTGGGTAATGCTTGTGCATACCTTTAATCCCAGCACTCAGGATCAAGTGGATCTCTGTGAGTTTGAGGTCAGCCTGGTCTACAGAGCAAGTTAGCAGCCAGTACTGTTACAAAGAGAAACCCTGTCTCAAAAAAAAAAAAAAAAAACAAAACAAAAGAAAGAAAGAAAGAGAGAGGGGGGAGGGAGGGAGGGGAAGAAGGAGGGAAAGAGGGAGGGAGAGAGGAAGAAAAGAAAGAAGAAAAAAGATGGAAGGAAGGAAAAAGGAAGGAAAGAAAGAAGGAGGAAGGAAGGACGGAGGAATGAGGAAGAAAGAACAGAAAGAAAGAAGACTAAAGAAAGAAAGAAAGAAAGAAAGAAAGAAAGAAAAGAAAGAATCTTGGAAGGAAAGAATCAACCAAAACTGAAATATGTATGGAAATCCCATTTGGAAATGTATTACTTAGTTAGTTTGTAAGCTAATTTTTTTTATTTTGTTTTAAAATTCATAGTATTTATTTCTCCCTTGCCTTTCCACGCTCCACAGTTTCTCACATACTCCTCTCTTTCCTTTAAATTCATGGCCTCTTCTTTCATTAAATATTATTGCATGCATATCTGTATATACACATATATTCCTAAATATCCCCAGTTCGGTTCCAATAATGTTACTTGTATGTATAAACTCTTAGTAATAAGAGCTAGCTTGGTTTGTACATACTCTCAATATATTTATGTGTGTGCAATGCCAAGCACCATGGCAGGTGCACTATAAACGGTAAAGATTTCTGGCTACCATTGTCACCAACATCATTGCAACTCTGCTGTTATAGTTTAGATTTCGCGTCCCCGGTAATTCTCAAATTTATCTGTATGAGTTGTATTCCTTGAGCTTTGTGTGCCCAAATTTCCCTGTGTCTAGTTGCCATCATGACATAGATGTTTCCCAGTATATCTAATCCAAACTCATTATCCATCAAAAGACCCAACGCGAACGAAATTGAAATGCTAGGTAATCCTTCCCAAGTATCGGGGATGACTGTGCCAGCTAAAGGCAAAGAAGGACGCTTAAAAGAAATCCCACACTAGCTCAGAATTGAGAATAGTACATGGTTATTTACTTAGGGGTAAACTCACAAATCAAAATCCTCTGCTGGAACAGAGAACAGAATCTAAATCTTGCAACCAGAAAAGAGGGTAGATGCATACTTTACATAAATAGTATAAGAGGCCACACCCCAGTGGGCAGGTAACTTGAAGGCTATTGGCTGTATGATTTTGTCTGCCCCTAGTGGGAAGAATATACTACTTGGTATTACAATGAATTAAGGGTCAAAATGTCTTATTTCATGTTGTACGCCTGTAACAGAATATCATAGACTGGTAAAATTTTAAATGAGCAAGCTCAGGATTCTGAAGGCTGGAAAGTCCAATACCAGGGCACCAACACCTGGCTGGGTTCTTTTGTGTGATCACATGGAATCCAGAAAGGCATGTAGAAAGCAAGATGGGGAAAAGGGACTTTATAATGGCATTGTACTGGCGAGTTTCATGTCAACTTGACACAGCTAGAGTCATCTGAGAGGAGGAAGCCTCAACTGAGCAAATGCCTCCATAAGATCCAGCTGTAGGTAAGCCTGTAAGGCACTTTTTAAATCAACGATTGAAGGGGTAAGACACAGCCCATTGTGGGTGGTGCCGTTCCTATGCAGCTGGTTGCATATGTATAAGCAAGCAGGTGGAGTAACTCAAGAGGGCTAAGCCAGTAAACAGCACCCATCCAAGGCCTCTGCATCAGCTACTGAGTCCAGATTCCTGCTCTGTTTGAGTCTCTGCCCTGAAAAGGGATGTAGAAATGTAAGCAAATAAATAAATAACCCCTTTCCTCCCCAACTTGTTTTTGGCCGTGGTGTTCCATCCTAGCAATAGTAACACTAGCTAAGACAGGCAGTATTCCAACCCAAAGGTGTAGAGTCCTCATGGCTTAACGGTGTCTTAAAGAATTCATCTTTTTTCAAGTAGGTTAGAATCACAATTCAAAGATGACTTCTGAAAAACACGTTAAAGCAATAGCACGAAAGAAGTGAGGCTGCCTGGACTTAGCCACTAAATGCCTAAACGAATTAGGACAAATTGTTTAATCATTGGACCTGTGTTTCCCTGCCACAAAAATACATAAAACATATATTAACATAAGTATTAAATAAATAACAAAAAGAAACACTTTGAATAATGCCTGAGAGGTGTGCACAATTATTACTCTTTTTGAGAAAGTCACATCTTTTTTTGTTAATAGTGAAGTATGTAAAGTTTTGATCATTGAAAGTATTGATACTTTAAAGGTTGTATATAATTCTTTAAAATGAGCCTAATGGATTATGGCAACTTAATCCATTGCCTCTGTTATTAAATGTAATGGATTTATTAATTCTTTGATAATTTCACACATGCATAAGATTCATTGTGATCCCATTCTCCCGTAACTCCTTCAGATCCTTCTGCCACCCCTCTCAGCTTTGTGTCTTCCTTTTATTATTATTTATTTTAATAATCCAGAGTCAAACTTGTGCTGCCTATAAGCATATACATGGAGCATGATCGACTTACCAGGGACCTCAACCCTTGAAGAAGAACAGTTCATATCTTTAATGGGACACTCTACTCAGACATAATGATGTTCAGAGGTGTGGGTCTAACTCCTTCTCTATATATCAAGTTCATTGGAAGGAGAAATAACATCTTTGTGACTGCTCAGAAGTAACTCTGAGTTCAGCTCTTTATAGAAATCCACTAAAAAAAAAATGTTTTTAATTAAATTGAGATTGAGGAAAGATTGCAAAAGGATCTTAAGAAAGTAAAAATCTTCTAAATAATAAACAAACCATCCATTTATTTCCCCTTCATCATAAAAATGAATAAAAATGAGGTCAATCATTAATAATACGTTGAAAGTAGGTTTGTCTTTCCCTTTGAATTTTCTAAACTCTGTAATTAAAATGACTTCAAGTTGGAAGATTGCAAGGAAGAAATTAATCTTACTGGTAAGTAAAAGAGCAAATCCCATGGTTGATGATAGATATGACCTGTTAGCAACAGTTACACTTTCATACTTTCTTTTGTGCAAACACCATGTGGAGCCCAGCATAATCCAATTAATTGTAAGTCCCCTTTGTAGAATCAGAAAACTGGATCACGACACTAAAGCACCATTGAAGTCTTATCATTGGTCCAATAATCCAAACGGGTTCTCATTTTCAAACTACCAGCAGGTCTTTACAGACGCCTGCAAAATGAAATACTTTGACTTCCCTGAACTTGCATTAAGTTCAGTAATGGTCTCTGAACTTTAGTCTTTTGTCCTTGCTAGCCACCATTTTCTGGACTCTTGTAGTATACAGTTTCAGGAAAACACCTTGTGTTCCTCCATTTTGACTTCAAAATTATTTTCCAAGGTAGCTATGCCCAGCACTCTCTCGCCTAAGCTATGACCTTGCTATGCCCAGCACTCTCTCGCCTAATCTATGACCTTGCTATGCCCACAGTCTCACCATTCACCTTCCAGATACACACTCGCTCTGTTCCACGCCACATCCTGCGGCTCTAGTTCCTGTTTAGGACATGACTCTGTCCCAGTGATCATGCAGACTCTTTCATGTCTTTTTAAAATCTCTTTTATTTTTGTGATGATAATACAGTTACACCATTTCTCTCTGCCCATTCCTCTTTCCAAACTGTCCCATATGACCCTTCTTTCTCTATTTCAAATTGACGACCTCTTTCTTTAATTGGTTGTTGTTATACACATGCATGTATATAACCCGATAAGTCTGTACAATGTTACTCGTGTGCATGTTTTTCATTTTCAGGGTCTTTTTACTCTACCCCATCCCTTCCCTCCCTCTTAATCCTCAATACCTTGAGATATGGAAGCTATCTTTTTGTGTTCTCTAGCGACCCATGACTTACCAATGTGTTGTGCTCTGTCTTTGACATACTACTACTTCAACTTGGTTGGATCCATCCTCATTTACCTCTTGTCCACTCTCCCAGCCAATATCCCTTCATCCAAATATTAACTTCTTTGAAACAGTTACAATGTAAGACTTCATGTACAAAATCTCCTCTGGCCACCACCCAGATGAAGCTGGCTAGCCACCTTCTATGTTCCCTTAACAGTCTACACGAAATATAACTTTCCATGTGCTATTATTTTATCAACTTGCCTAATTTCTTGTATTACATGAAATAGCAAATACTCTACTTTCTTTCTCATTTCTAAGCTCCACGGCTAGCAACAAGCCTAGCATAAAATTTGATTTCAAGTATCTGATAAAGGAGTGAATATGTGACTTAAGGCCTGCATGTCTTCAGCACTGGTTAAATTCCATGAAAAGTTAACCTGATAAAAAGAACAGTTCATCATGCTCTGTGACTATACATATGTCTGTTTTCATTGGCATATTTTTATAGTATCACTACTAAAAGAGGTTAAATTAAGATTGATGAAGGATTTCAAAAAGATATTTTCAGAACTAATAAAAGGAATGCAGCAGGTACTAGGCTCTGGGGACAGGAAAATTAATCAGAAAAAATGTCTTTCAGGGATAAGAAAGTTTTTGAAGGACAGACATAGATAGACAATTCGGTTCCAATAAGTAGTAGCGCTTGTAAAGAACGGAAGAATTATCATGCTAGGATTAGAAATATCATAATAAAAAATTAAATAAATCTAAGCCTGGAAAGAGCGTTTTATCAATGTATACTATGAATGGCTTCACAGCTACAGGCCAAAAAACTCACACCATCGGTCACAAATTTGTTTAGGTTGGAAGAGAAGAAAGCCTGAAATCTCTCATAGTTACAAAAGCTTGTGCTGTCTTACATGTGATCCAAAGCTTACTGCACGGACCTCCTGTGCTCTCCAACACTGGTGTGCATGACTTCTCTGCTCGTGAACATAAGAGGACATTCTGACCTTAGCTTCCTCACTGACTTTAGGTGGTCTGTAACGTCAGCGTGCCTGTTAAAACTTGCATTCTCCCCTGACTTCCTCAGCTCTCCAACATCAGAGTATATGGTCAAGCTAGGTTAAGTGTGTTTCTTCTCCCGTCGGAATAAGACATTTTTATGTGTGTCAAACCTGTCTGCACTGCTTGCGGGGAAATCTTAGTGCCAAGAGGTACCTTGAGACAGTTGCAGATATTTTTCTCAAAAATAAAAGCTGTAGATGACCCCCTTTTCTTGAGAGTTTACCCAGTCATTAGCACCCTCATCATCATGAAGTTTATTTAAAAGGAACTTATTAGGCAATGAGCTGAATGTAGATTTACATTAATGAAGCAGATATAAAACTAAAAGGAGTAACTCTTTCCACAGAAACAGTACAATTTTAAGAGAAACACTAACAAGAATCAGAAAATTCTAGTGAGTTCCAGAGATTATAGATCTTTTTGTATGTCTTTCAGCCTCTGCTTTCTCCTATGTAAACTTCTTGCACTTAGTAGGACATCTGACATTTACTAGGTGTTCAGAAATTGCTTAATGATTAAATATGTTCAACTGAATATTTTCTTTGATCTTATACTATAATGTTTATATTGACTTACAATGACAGAATAATGTTGATATGTTTCTATATCCAGTATACCATTTTCTTTTGTTTGTCTATTCATTTGTTTGTTTGTTTCTCTGTTTCTTATCTCTCAAATATTAGCAATTCCTGCGAAGGAAATGAATTCTATCATTCATAAATATTGCTGTTATATATTAAACAGACATTAGTTGTATGCAAGATGTTGAGTCATTTTAATTTATAGATATTGAATAAATCCACCTCACCCCAGTCAAAAAGCCTTCCACCAAATCTGACAAGAAATGATTGAGAAGATGTGGCTAGAAAGGGGCCTTAAGTCACTGTTTGTGGAGCTACAAACTAATACAGCCATTTATGGAATCAGTTTGGAGAGATTTCAAAAAAATATTTTAAAAAAGACCAAAATATTTAGCATTTTATTCCTAGAAATATACCCAGAGACTCCATACTCCATAGAGATGTGTGTACCATATTCTACTTATTCTTTTTCGCTATAGCAAATAATTTAGAATCAACCTAGTTATTGACTGAAAGAAGAATGAATAATGAAAATTTCACACACACACACACTGAATACAGAAAATTGTCATGAATTATAAAAGATGATATAAATTAGTTGTTTTTCAAGTTGTAGCTCTCATGGCTTTTTAGTTTTTGGTGGTAAATAAGTACAATATTTGATAGTGAAAATGTAAAATCCAATGTGACACTCTACAGCTTCTGTGCCAAATCAAATGATTAATTTAAGTGTATAGAAGTCTACTGAGATATAAAGAGCTTGGATCTGTTTGCTTTTTTTAATTGTCAGGTTTCTTAATAATAAAGTTTATACACACAATTTATAAAAAGAAAATTTTATAGGTATCTCTTTTGGTATTTAACAAAGTTTATATGTATTATTACTCAAAAATTTTTATTCAGATCTTTCTGTATTTACTTGTTATTGTACATTTTCAACTATTTATTCACAGGTATACTTCATCATGGATATCAGAGAGGAGTGATAGGCAGCAGTGATAACATAAATCCCAGTGGTCCACATGGTCTCAAACATTGTGATGTAATAGAAATTAACTCACTGACTCCAATAACAAGTTGGCAATGCCTATTTACATTTAAATATACATACAAACTTTAACATAGGAATTAACCATTTAGGTATTTTCTCTACTTACATGGGTAGTATATACTGACATAGATATCAAATTATGCTAGTACAAAACTATTTGCACAATCATGATGATCCCATGACTTGTTAAGTGAGTCATTATACGTCCGCAAAGATGAATATGCATGCTGTAGTAATTCCTATTGCCAGTAGCCTTTAAGTTACCTGGCCACTTAGGCATGGCCTCTTTTACTGTTTATGCTGATGTAAAGCATGCATCCTGCCTCTTTTCTGTCTGCGGGATTCGGTTGCTGTTCCCCATTCTAGCAGAGGATTGTGATCTGTGATTCTACCCCTAAATAAATAACTCTCTATTATTCTCAATTCTGAGCTAGTGTGGGATTTCTTTTAAGCATCCTTCTTCATATGCAGATGAAACAGAGATAACGTTAGTTTTGAGTGATTTTCAAGATATATCTAGTGAAAACTAAACAGAAGAATATATAAATTACCTTTTGTTTCTTTAAAATGGTGGTAGACGGTACTACTGCCTGAGTGTAAGAAATGTCCTTGAAAGGAAGTCTAAGAAGTTTAGGAAATTCCCAAAGGAAAACTAAGACTCAGTTTTCTCTGTCGGTATAAATTAAATAACTAAGAGAAGATGTGGCAAAGTTCTCGCCATGTACTCTTGCATATACTATCAATCAACACTGTTTCAATACATGACATATATCAAATCAAAATAATAAAGTGTTTGAATTACTGTATTATATAATTCCTATTTTAAAAGTATGTGTTTTTCAATACCAAGTTATCAAGTGCTTTGACAATCTTATTTCATTCATGGTAGATTTTTGAAAATGATCTTGGGAATAATTTCTGTGAGTTATAATATTTAAGTTTCAAAAGAAAAGAGCAACAGAGAAACTTTATGCTTCACATCGGTGAAAGCGGGGTGACCAACCTATTGCTTTATTTCATCAAGGAAACCTCACTGAAGACAGAAAAACGCTCAAACCTTTCATCTATGAAAACCGAAACAGTTAGCTACTGATAGTATACTTATCAACTAATTAATCTATTTCATTATTCTGGACTTAAAGAATTATATTAATACATAATTATGACAGTTTTATTCTGTAGCTTCAAAAAAAATGTTACAGTAACCATGCTGTGTCTAATACACATGCTGTTGTGAGTGTTGTAAATCTCACAAATATTTATATCTGTAGAGTTCTGATTATGATATGAAGTAGAAAGTATGAGTTCTTGTGATATGAAGTAGAAAATGCACTTAACTACTCTTAAGAAATAAACTCATCGATACTGTTTAGGCAAAATAATTATGATTTTCTCTTCGTTTGGTAAGTGTTGTACATTTTATCTAGAGACAGTGGCTTGAATAAATCAAAGTGGCAATATCTAATTCTACCAATTTCGTTTTCTACTTCTGCTTTATTGAATGATTGTATCCAGAGTAACTTCTAAATTAACAAGTTAATTTCTAAAGCGAGTCCCTATTCTCACCCATTTCTCACCCAACAAATCCCAACAATATTGTAAGGAGAATAAAAGAAGTCAGAGTCTTATATTAGAGTCTGGGAACATTTGCCACTGGCAAAGAGACTACTATGCAAGCTAACTTGCTGGTAAAGAATGGCAGATCTATACTGGTCCATTACATATAGAACCTCCCTTAACTCATATGAACTTAGGAATTCATCTGACAAGAGACAACACCTCTATGTTAAACAGCATCCCTGTATGCACATGTAACAGAAAGATTATCTGTGCATAGCTATTTACAGAAACTGACCCCTTAGGTTGATATTAAATAACATAACATGAACTGGATGGGACAAATGAGCAATGGTGTCATTTAGATACAACACGAAGCAAGCTGTTAAAAATGGCTGTTAAATTTTATCCTACCGAGTCTCTACCCTTTGGAGGCTAAAATATGTGAAATCATCCATGGAATTCTAGCAAACTTGGAATCTGTTTGGAGAAGACAATCGCATAAAATGAATCATTGTGTACCATGTCCGTAGAATACAAAAGGCCTTTTACAAATGTAAATAAGAGCAGTGTTGATAGCTCTAAGTAAGAAGGGCATTAAAGAAATACATATTGGCACCGAGAAATACATCAGTTTTTATGATCTAACTCAAAGAAAACTCAGTTTATTTTTGGCATTGTTTTCTGCATAACCTGTGTGAGAGCACTACTGTTCCAGATGCCAAGAGAAGAGTATCTAGACACGCAGAGAGATAGGTGACCTCAACCACCACTTTTTACGAGGTGGCATTATGCATGGAGTTATGGTAATAGGAGGATGTTTTATGTTATGCCACCGTAAATTAAAAATGCACAGAGCAGTGCCATACGTGTTATACTTTCCATCTGTGGCACTTCCTTCCTAAGTTTCCTCTCTACCTATTTGCTAGGTTGCTGCTTCAGCCAAATGAAGCCTGCTGATTTGGTGAAAATAAGCATCACATTATCTACTTGCTTCCAACACTTGGTGTGGTAGAAGATCACGATGTCTCCTTCAAAGAGATGATCTTAGAGATGTTATATCATGCGTTGACATTTTGGACATGGCTTGGGTGTCTCAAGTGACTTTCAAAGGTATAGCTGAAATATAAAGTAGAGAGAAACAAGTCAGCAAGGGCTGTCGGAATGCACTACTGGACGATGAAAGACTTGCTCTTTTGGTTTTTGAAACTTTAGCATCTCAGAAAGTACCTATTATCTCCTTGTTTCCTTCTTTTTTCCCACTTCAAAAAGGCCAGATGAAATTGGCCATGTGTGCTGGGCGGCTGGAGCATCTATTTTATGTGTAGGCTGAACCAGTTTCAAAACTAATTCTTTTAGCAGTTTACTGGGAATTTATGTATAAATTATGAGAAATGAAAAGTGGTTTAGAGTACAAAATTTCACATCCCAAACTAATTTCTTCCTTTTTTTTTGATAGATGCCATGGCCATAGACTATTGGCTTGACTTGGTATTTTTTCACATAATTTCAAATGTTCTTTAGCTCCAGCTTTAGGAATGGCATTGTATTTCTTGTCTAATAAGCATATTTGGGTAAAAAGAGCTGAGTAAGAAAATGGCAATTGTATTTTATTCCTTGGCAACCAAGAGTATCCTATATGTTTGCAGTAAGGTTGAGTCAGAATAGGCAAGCAATTTTGAATTATGACTTTAAATTATTTCTTAAAATATAAATAATCATTTATCTGGAATAATCTAGGCAGTTTTATCTTGCATTTCACAAGTTAACATCTTCTTGTCGTGCACTATGCAAAACCTTTAGGAGTTATATGAGTTAGCTTGGGTTACAAAACTTCCACAGGGTAGGAAATTAAATCACAGTAATTTGTTTCAAAGTACTAGAAATATGAGCTCTAAATGGGACCAGGTTATTGTCATCCGAGCATCTATCATTGATGTTTATTATATATCTATATCCATCCCCGTTTGGCATCTCTGGAATCCAATGTCTCCTGGTCTTCCCCTCCGTATGTTCCAATCTTTTGCTATAAGGACACCATTCATATTGGATTGTCATGGTGTTTGGAGTTCAAGTGACCTTATATTTTTAATTACTTCTTTAAAAAGCATCTCCAAGTTGTCATATTCTGAAATACAGGCATGAGGCCCTAAGTACAAAAATGTATAAGTTTAGGAATTCAGGCTGTAGCTAGCTAGCTAGCATCATGTACATTTGGTGGTGGTATATTTGCTGATGAATTTGTCCTCCTGATCATCAAGGTCAGTAGAGTATGTTGTGGAGGATAAACAGACGATGTGAAATGCTAGAACTTGGTCAATGTTCACTTTAGCAATGTTTCTGAGCACCTGGTAAAGCCCTCTCCTTTGAGGACCATAAGGCAGTCTGCCAGCTGCAGCTTCCGAAAGCACACAGCATAGTGACTAGTATCCAGACCGTGTTCAGTCCCTGTTTGCATAATAAAAATTAAGTGAACAAACAGATTAACTGGCCAACTGTCCTAGTTTCTCAGATAATATCCTCAGTGCATTCCTGCGTGAGTGGTAGAAAGGGACTTCTATTAGGACAGCACAGGAAGGCGCTGCCTTGGCATGGAGTTTGTATCACCTGCTATGAGAATGTTGACCCTGTCTAACTCAACAGAAGTCAGAGTGGACTGTCACTCAGAAGAGATAACCAGAAAGGTTCAGTACGTGTCAATGACCCAACCTATTTCCTTTTGATCTAGTCCTTTAAATATAATGGCCTAGATAGAAGCTGTATATTTATAGACAGACAGCGCCATTCCAGCCACTCGGATTTCTAACCTTTTACTTTTATTTTATAGCCAAACATTATATATAGATTCATCCTCTTTGGCATCTCTGGCATCTACAATGTGACATTCATGAACCCAGCAGGCTTTCCCAATAAAAATGTGGCTGTGTCGTGGTTCTTGGCACTGGGAGCAGATGCCATATCCTTGATGACAGGTTCACGGTGTCATCTGTTCTTGTCGTTGCATTAATGAAATCAGAGCTATTCTTTCCATAACCTGGGCTGTCTTTCTCCCCTTTTCTATTGTGATCGGAAAGTAAATGTTGGAAAGAGCTTTTGGAAATGTCATGGAAGCATTACAAAATAAAGGGTGGGAGGGGAAAAAGAGGAACATTTGATTTTTAAATATGCAAAGAGGTGTCACTTTGCACTTTACATTTATTCTATTCAGGATAATTCTAGTTATCCATGGCCACATTTTAACCCACATTAGGTAAAGAATGATTTAGTTAAGTTCAGACCTGATACAGAAACTCCTGCCTGTATTTATTTCTAGAATTCCAAATAAATGTGTACCAGAAAGTTGGTGATTAAACGTTCAGTAATACTTAAGTGTTCCTGCTTCCTTGAAGGCTACCATTTCCCATCTACACCATCAGAGATCCGTCTTACAAGACTCCACTGTAAGGAAAATGGCCCCGAATTGTCTTAGAAATGATAGTAGATTTTTCTCTTTCAAACATACTCTTTTGCATGCACAAGTACTTTTTTTTCCCCTAAAAATGGATAAACTATACTAAGACCCCTTCAAAATGAGGCATTTCAAGACAGCCTATTTGGGTAAAATATTTTCTTATACATTAATGATCTCATAAAAATCTCATAGTATTTGGATTCTCAATCTTAACCTACCTTAATTATATCATATATTTTAAAACCACCATTGACTAGGGTGTATTTAAAATACCCTAAGTAGAGGGTCAAGAGAACCCAGGACAGATTTTGAGTGTAACAATCATGAGAGACCTGGAACCAACCAGACTTTCCCTGAGCATTAGATCCCAGTGTGTATAACTGTTGTTAACCCTGTATGGTAAGCCACAACACCCTGAAATGATTTCTCTAAACCAATTAGTACAGTTCATAATATTCACTTGGTGTTTTCATTGCCTTCACTCTTGATGTATCTTCCCCTTAGAGCCCTTGTTTGCCTTACCAATCATGGTTGTATCTTGGATGTTTGTTTCCTTATAACTTCCAAATGCTGTGTGCGTTTCCCCCATTGATAGTAGCATTTGTCTCTCCAACCATCTTCACTTCACATATAAATGAATAGATATAAAATGTATCAGTGGTGAGCCAGGCCTAAAAAAGATATTTTATATATCCATATAATTTTTTCAACTCTATCATGTTTCTTCAACACCCCTTCACATAATAATCCACTCATCTCCGACTGTTTCCTACTGCTGTTTCTTTTTATGGCCAGTTTGTTTTATATCTGCTCATATAAGAATCGGGCTCTCAGTGATTGGGGAATTACTAAATATTGGAGTTAGTTTGTAGATGAAAGCACAGTCTCAAATAAGATACTTAGAGATAAAATGTAAAAGTCCCCAGTTCTGAAGTCGGGTCCATCTACGAGCACTTCACACTAATTATTTGCCTTTTGGCTTCTGCCAGATGAAATTGTGTATAAATATAGCGATTTTAAACATAGTGGGAATGGATTGGCTCCTTATCTCAGTTTCACTGCCTTGCCACTCATAAGAAAATTCCTTAAGCTAATCCTGCCCCTTTTATTTTCTCTATAAAACCGATACCATGCCAACAACATCTACTTCATTGTCTTACCTACTTATATATAATTTAACATACATTTAAATTATAGATAATTGCAAAATGCTTAGTATCATGTTCTATAAGTTAAGTGATACATAATTTTCAGTTATTATTTTTGTTTTAAGTACTTTGAATATCGTTATATGAATTTTGTTATAGAAAAGGTTTTGATTTTTGTCAGTAATTAAGAATTACAATGCTGACAAGGTAGTTCAGTGGGTGCCACACAAGCCTTGTTACCTGAGTTTGGTTGCTTAGACCTACAGCAGAAGCAGAGAACTGATTCCTGCAGCAGTCTTCTGACCTCAATATACATGCCACCCAAACAGCCACTCCCCGTCCCCACACACAGTAATAATAACTTTAATAAAAATGAAGTATCAACTCTAAAGTTCATATTTGGGAAATCATGGTGTCTACACATATATAGTCCATGGATCTGATGTGGGAGAGTCTTCTGTTTATGTTGATTTCATTCATTAATAAAGAAACTGCCTTGGCCAGCCCTTAGGTGGGTGGAGTAGACAGAACAGGAAGAAGGAAGTGAGGTAAATGGCTCAGTCAGATGCCACGCCTCTCCTAAGTTAGGCAGACTGCCTTGCCTCTCCTCTGAGAGAGATGCGACGAAGCTCCACCCCAAGATGGACGTACACTAGAATCCTTCCCCAGTAAGACACCCACTTTGTGGTGCTACACAGATTATTAGATATGGGTTAGTCAAGTTGTGAGTAAGAGGCAGAAAATAATGGGCCAGGCAGTGTTTAAAAGAATACAGTTTCCGTGTAATTATTTCGGGTGTAAAGCTAACCATGCGGGAGCTGGGCGGGATGAAAAGCAGGCCTGCCCGCAGCTCCTCACTACATGGATCCTTGTCCACATGAGTTAATTTCATAAGCTCAGCTTGTAAAGGAGTGTCCATAGATATTTGCAGCCTCTAGTCTAGTCCTGTCAATCAAGAAGAGTTTGCAGCTCCGGAACATAATAGGGAATGTTTGAAAACGTTTTCTATAGTCAACCTTGGGAAACACAACTGGCCTTGAGTGGGTGAAGGCCAAGTATGTTACCTATACATCCCAGAATACAAAGGACAGTCCTCTAAGAAAAATCATCTTTTCTCAGGTGGCATAGTGTGCCACTGTTTATATACCTTACATTCCTGGAAAAGGGAAAAGCACTAGAACATTCTTACAAATAATGTAAATGTATTTGAATGATGCCTGTCAATACCAGGAAAGTGTTATGAACAGATTTTCTTGAGAACGGGCTGACTTTGTGAGACGGCAGATTTTTGGGCATAATTATATGTTTAAATAAGCCACCATGGCCTTGAAAGCCCTACCACGAGACCCTCTGGATTACAGGGGATCTGTTGATTATGAAATGCTGGATATAAAAATGAACTAGCATATTTCAAATGACAAATGTCAACTCTTGCCATATTGTTTACTTGAGCTACTTGTGGAAGTTTACAAATCATAATTATTTTTTTCTTTAAATGATGACTACTGATATCTATATTTATATTTCTAATATTAGGAATTCTTGTGTAAGTGACACAAATTCACAGTAGTCCAGCTTAAAACTTTTAAGCAGACACAGTGAAGTGGCCCTCATCCATCGACACATCCTTCTCAGTGTACTGAAATGCTCCTTCCTCACCTTCACTAAAAAAATTGGCTGCTGTATATATGAAAGTGACTAACATTAATGGCATTTCCCTCAAGTTGAGTAGTTATTTGTTATTATTGTCGGCTATCTGCCCTATATGAACATGTTCCTTTTGACTCTCTGAATGTCTCCATTTAGCAGGTTCTAATCTACTCACCACAATGCCACCCGATGCTTTACTTCCCTAATAAAGTTGGGAAGTTGAATGCATGTGTTTCCCTGAATGTGTGTGTATGTTTAGGTTTCCACTTAAAGATCAGTGCCAAAGCTACAGTACTGATACATTTTCTAAATGTGTTTTAAGCAATAAGTTGTACAACATTTTTAGAACATGTGTTAAACTATTTCTCTAAGAATGAAGCTCTTAACAAAACATAAGCACTCTGCATGAGATCTTAGCAGCAAAGTGCTTAAAAGATAAAGTAAGAATTGGTACCATGGGAAGAACACCAGCTGTAGAGCGCACAGGTCCATTATGAGAAGTATGGTAGTGGGTAGGGAGAAAATGATTTAATCAGGAGTAAAACCGATTTTATTATAAGGGCACGCAGGGGGTGTGGCACCATAGTGAGAGGGACATTTCAAAATATCTGACAGATTTCAACAATGTGAAAACCCCGTTCTTTAAAGTGACAGTAAACCCCATCAGGTCTCCCTTTTTGATGCTATTGTTAACAGTTGACTGTTTAAAGCTGGCCTGCTAAGATGCTGTCGGCCTATTTCAATAGTGTGCAGTCAAATAAAAGACTAATTGTTGAAATACAATCAATCAAGATGATTGCAGGGCAGAGAGAAGGTCTCCTCTGCTGATTTTTGCTGTGGATCCTGTTGGTGTGTTATGATGGCGGCGAGGACGACGATTGAGAGGAGGATGCAAAGAGCCCGTCTGGCAGAAACAGATCCACCTCATCCCCACTTTTTGAAAACATACTACTGGGCAGGAACATCACTCACAGATCCTGAAAATAATAGTCCATTAGAAAAAAAATAGATCTGATAGCAATGTGGGCTAATATTTTTTAAAGGATATGAACACTATTAGCAAAACAGCTCCTGCAGAGAATCCCTACAGTGACAGTTCTCAGCTTTTCTTTTCTTTCTTTCCTTTCCTTTTTGTTGTTGTTGTTGCAAAATGCTCCTTGGCATTCACGAAGCTCACACTGTGGGGGCATGTGACCCTGAGCTCAGACATCATCAAAATAGAGAAAAAAATCCCAGTCAACCAAACACCTGTAAGTTTTCACCAGGATTCTTGGAGTTTCAGTTAACTCCATGTCGTAACTGATAAGCTTTTGTTCCTTTAAGCCCAGGGGGGAAAAATCGTTTCTTTGTAGCTTGTCCTATAGATTAGCAGAAATGTCATCGTATCTTGCTTCCTTTTAATTATACGTAAAGATGTCACTTCTAGACAGCCATCGTCCCTTCCTTGTATGAGAATGATCCCAGATTTTCCTACTGAGAGTTAAAGGAGGGTGATAATCACCTATCACATTCCCCAGCTACTGAACATTCACTTTGGCACCTACGTTCTTCAGTGTGTCACGGAAGCAACTTGCTCAGGTTTCCCAAGCAAATATTTTTGTTGTTTCTAAAGAGTCGGTTAGCATTTGTGGTTTGTCTTCGGCGTGTTATCATTTTGGCAGCTTTGCATAGCCTGCATAGGCCAACAGGGGTCTGTCTAATATTGTTGCTGGGTACATTTTCCTCACTGAGATGAAAACGGAAGAAAAATATTTCTGAAGCAGTAAGAAGGAATTAATATCCTTTCTTCCCCCCCTCCCCATATTCTATTCCTTGCTGACTTTAGATTTAGGCAAGAAGAAAAAAAACAGAAGAAAGAAAAAAAAAGAAAAAAGTGTTAGCCATTATTCCCTTGTACATAGCAGAGCTAACACATGTAAAGCAATAACTCGTTTTCTATTGCCATGTTTAGCATATGTCTCCTGTTGGCTCAGCAAGGCCTTCAGGCCGGTCCCTTGAGCCAGCCATCGCTGGCAACTCTTAGCCCCTCGGCCTCAAAACCAAATAGCTTTGAATCATGTAGAGCCATGATGCTAATTTTCATACTGATGCATTATGGGAATCACTGTATCTGACATACTGTGTCAATGGTACTGTCTCTTTGTGTCCCTTGTTTTTTGTTAGCTGCATTCCTACAGATGGCATTCCATTGAAAATGTTCCCTTCCTACAGAAAACGAGAGAAGAAAAAAAAAAGAAAAGAAACCCATGCACAGAACCAAACCTCTAGGTGCAGAAGGCTGTTAACGGTTGCTGATGATAGTCGGCAAACATTAACATAATAATTAGTGTCTTGTAATTGTTTCATTAAAACCAGTTGTTCCATTTCTCCTCGTGTTTTCCCAGAAGAGAAGCTGAATTTGGATGACAGCCAGTGGGAGGACATCCACGTCGTCACCGGAGCACTGAAGATGTTTTTCCGGGAGCTGTCTGAACCACTCTTCCCTTACAGTTTCTTTGAGCGGTTTGTGGAGGCGATCAGTAAGTATACCCCAGAAAGGAGCCGGGTGTGGTAGAATTAATAACAATAATGAGATTGATGCCGATCATGACAACAGAGAAACGGAATATGTGTGCCCCATGCTCAAATCTGTAGCCTTAGGTTTTGTCATTTGGGTGGCTTATTTTATAGCTCACCCTGCAATATTATCTGAGCTTTAAAACCAAAATATTCAGACCAAAAAAAAAAGAGATAGAAATCTATTTAAGGCCACCAAATTTAAGCTTTCTCAAATGAAAATAGCTTCTTCTGCAATCTGCTTTAAAGGGGTCATCTCTTGTACTCCCAGCCCCTGCCTTTATATTTTCAGAATTGCACTGTTTGCAGACAAAGAGGTCTTGCAAGGGAACCTAAATATATTAAATATTGTGTTTCATTAAATATGTGTTAAATCATCAGCTGCAATACCGTAATCTTCTCTTGGCTCACTCATTTGTTCCCTCACCAGCAGCAGTAGCTCTCTACAGTTGGCTTCTGAGCAGTGTGTAAGGTTAAGTGAAAGTGAATTTCTTTTAAGGGTGACATTCATAACGATGAGTTGCATCTCTCCACAAAGCTTCTTTCTCTGATGTGTTACTCTCTCATTTATAATACACAATCTAAAGTAAAATGGAAGGAAGGAAGGAAAGAAGGAAGGGATGATCAAAATCTTCTCCTGCATGAAAACTTCTCCTATAAATACTTGGAAAAACAAATACTTAAAATATTACTAAATGTAATATCATAGGGTACATTTACTCTAATTGTGACAGCTTGGAAAATGACTCCTGGCAAGCAGGCGATATAAGAATGAAAGAGAAAGAAAGAAGAAAGAAAGGTAAAATTAAGAATCTTGCAAGCCTGGCAGGAGCTTAATTAAAGTCCCAACAAGAAAAATCTCCAAGGAAAAAAACTGCTCTACTTAGGAGGTCTGATCTTGGATGCTGTGTGTGAAGAGTTCCCAGTAGTAGCAATGAGGAGCTGGGGGCCAGTGCTGGAGAACAGCCCTTCAGTAGGCACTTTTATTCTGTTTTCACTGGGAAAAATCTCTTCCCATGCTCTTAAAACTTCCGCGAAATGAAATCGATGGGCTGAAGATAAGGGTTCCTCTCTCAGCCTCTGGTCTAACCTGCTCACAATTTCAAATTGTCTTGTTGACTGGCTATTATTTAAGGGCAGGAAGATTACTTTTGTTTTAAGTTTGGTATGAGTCTGGAGTGTTATCCTTCCTGTAGAGCAATGATGTATAGTTGCCAGGTTCTCTAAACTACAACTTAAAAGGAATAATAAAGAAAAAGTAAGTAAGCCTGAATCTCATTCAGTGCAGTCTGGTGTTCTTTCTTAGCTCACACATTTACGTGAACTGAGAGAGCAGCATTCTGGGAGGAAATTGGAAAGACTTTTGTACAGATTCCTGTCTTAATTGTGCATATTTAGAAATATGCATATCATATTGTGACCTCTCTACTCTTAGGTGGCAATCGTGTCGTCTGGAAACATGCTTACATATCTGCTGGGTGGGGAGTGTCGTATAAGATTCCCATAAATGAAGCTTTCTACCTCCTTTAGTTCACACGATTCCAAAGATAGTAGCAAACTTTTCTCATAGGCTAAGCATATGGGAACCAGGCCCTTGGAGCTCATATGAGTACGTGTCCTTTGAATCCCCATAAGAAGTATGATGTTTTCTGGGATGTTTTAGCTTTAAACCCAAATTGGACGTAGTTTCAGTGACACAGGCATGATCAGAACTGAACAGCAAAGATAAGGCAGGCAGCAAGCTCTTAAGGGTGGTTGTAGAGAGACGCTCTGCAGACAGTTGTAAAATAGGTAATTTGTCCAAATGAAGAGGAACAAGCTTAATAAAGTCCTTTTAAAACTTCAAGATGTTATACGCATGCTGGCAGTAGCTTTCCAAGTGACCTGTGTTGAGAAGGCAATCTGAAAATCAAGAGATGGAACATGTCCCATTAAAGCCATATGTGGCAAGGCCAGGGTAATCGTACTGAGGGGTGGGGCCTTTAGTGATTGAGTCATGAAGAAGATCATTTCTGATAAGGTTAACACCCCTATAAAAGAGGCCCCAGGGACAATGACTTAGCGCTGTAGGGAGCATTGCTTGCTACCAAGCCTACAGACTTGCATTTGCTCCCCGGATCCCGTATGGTGGAAGTAGAGAACTGACTCCCGCAGTTTGTCATGTGACTTGCACACATAAACCACGGCACATTCGTGCTGACATACACACACACCAAAATAAACAAATACATATAAAAACTAAAGGAAGTAAAAACAAAATACAGCAACAACAACAACAAAAGCAAGACCAAGAGAGATGTCTTAGCTTTTCTAGTCATGTGTGTACATAGCTAAACATCACAGTCAGCTGAAGCAGAAAACAGGCCCTCAGTACTCAATGCTGTTGTCTTGGTCTTGGATATCCTAGCCACTACAATTGTGTCGTATAAACTTCTATTGTTTATAATGTGTACAGCTTATGGTACTTTTATAGAAGGATAATTAGACTAAGATTCTTCTCAATCTTGCTTTAACTAATCAAGAATGTCAGAACATCACTGCATGATGTTTAACAACTGGGCAATAAGCCATTGGATAGAGTAGTTGGGGATATGGTACAATACTCAACAGATGGACCAACTCATACCAACTGTGGTGGCTTGAAAGAAAATGGCCCCCAAAGGGAGTGTCACTATTAGGAGGTGTGGCCTTGTTGGAGTAGGTGTGGTCTTGTTGGAGGAAGTGTGTCACTGTGGAGGCAGGTTTCGAGATCTCATATATGCTCAAGATACTCCCCAGTGTCTCAGACCACTTCATGTTGCCTGTAAATCAGATGTAAGGACTCTCTCTCCTGCTCCAGCACCCTGTCTGCCTGCACACCACCTTGTTACACAATGATGACAATGAACTAAACCACTAAAAATAGAAGCCACCACCACAATTAAATGGCTTCCCTTTATAAGAGTTGCTGTGGGCATGGTATCTCTTCATAGCCATAGAAACCTTAACTAAGATTCCAATTATCTAAATGTATTTTGGGCATAAACTTAACTTTTATTTTTCCTGTGCTGGGTGTAGAATACAGGGCCTCAAGCATACTTGGTAACTGCTCTGCCATTGAGCAATACCCTAGTCCTGTGTTCTAAACTTGGGGTGAGCTCTAGATTGTAATGTTACTTTAAATATCATTCAGGGATGAGGAAATGGGCACTTTGATATTCGGTACTGGGAGAAATAACACCAGAGAGGGTTCATTTACTACACTTGACATAATTAAGCTTAAAAAAAACTTTCAGAATGATGTGGACATTCATATGCAGGCATAGAAGAGTCTTGGATTTCATCAAAGCTCACATTGCAATGCCTTGTGAAACTATAATAGTTACAAGTTGACCAAATCCACGCAGAATTAACTCTTTGCAAAAAGAAGTAAGAACTTCAGGAAACCCACAGTGTGCTTTGTGTGTTGGCTGTATCTGGGCTATGTTGTCCACAGAGCCTTGCCCAGCTGTTCTCTGTGCTCTGCACCATCGTGGGGTTGACCCTACACAGAGCTGTTTCACAGGTATTCTTGGCAGCCAGCAGCCGTGGCAGAGAGTGGACACCCACTGGCAGGAGATAACCGGTAGAGGAGTGTGATAGCTATGACTCTCACTTTATAACCAAATGTCTGACAGAAGCCATAGAGGATGCAGGGTAGAAGGCACAGTGCATCATGGTGGAGCAGACTTTGCAGAGTTTATGATGATAAGAGTGCACGGTTGAGGCTGGCTACCTGGACGCAAACCTGAAAAGAGAGACCTTGAGCTGAAATCAAAGCGGGCCCACTCCCAG
Source organism: Arvicola amphibius (assembly GCF_903992535.2). Taxonomy (NCBI): domain Eukaryota; kingdom Metazoa; phylum Chordata; class Mammalia; order Rodentia; family Cricetidae; genus Arvicola; species Arvicola amphibius. Next base: position 36,374,555 of record NC_052053.1, on the reverse strand, counting down.
TTTCCCACCTCCTCCAGCTAGACACTACTTCCTAAAAGTGCATAACCTGCATATTTAATTTAGTGCAAAGAAATGCTTATCCAAAGGTTAAGTACCATGTTTTGGTACCATGAGGTTGGGTACCATGTGTTCAAGCATATCACCTTGTGAAGGCCATTTTTCATTCAAACCCTGACAAGGAGGGATGCCAAGTCCAGCTCACATTATTAACTTCACTGCCTCAGTGGCTTTTCTACATGCCGCTTTGGTAGACAGAATCACTCTAGTCCCAGCTTCCACCTCGTGGCTCAGACCCTCCTGTCTTTGCCCTTCCACTTTGGAGGAGTTAGTGGCTTCCTGATGGGACTTCTGGTCTACCTCACTCATACTTTAGCTTGTCCATCTTTTGGATAAACATTTCTTCGCACTAAATTAATTTTGTGTTAGCAGAAAAGCTTAAAATGGTTTCTGCTGTTAAGTTAGGCATGGACAAAGGCCCGTTCCCTTCCCTGCTACAGTTCATGTTATCATAACATTATTTCCATTTTCTCTTCTGCCACTATGAAAACCAGTTTATGAAGACTTAACATTTGTATTTGGCCCCTAGCTGAGAGATGTGTTTTCATGGAAAAGTCCCAAAGTGAATAGACCAAATGGAATTTTACATCTGACTGGAATGCTTTGCATGGAAGAAAGAATGTTATTTCTAGTGGAAACAATTGACCTGACTGCTTGCACTTTTTGAATTATTTTATTACTCATTATAAGTTTGAAATTCATCGTTGTGTATTCCAAGAAAAGTAAACAGATTTTTTTTATAAAAAGAGTTTCTTTTGGACCATTTTAATATAGTTTCTTTCTACAAGAACCTGCAAATGCTATGGTGATTTCTGTCTGATTCACTGGGGCAACAAAAGTCCCAGATTTGGTTATATATTTCAAAATCTAAATGTCCCAGCTATTGATATAAAATTCTGTACCTGAGATATCAGTATAATTGTGTTAGTAGCACATTTTTTTCCCACAAGGATTTAACCCACTATCAGCAAAGACTTGATTTCCCGGAGACGACTTATGCTGAAGGAGTTATTAGTTCTGTAAATGTGAGCTTATTAAGCAAATGGTTCTATCCAGTGGGGGAGTGATATAATCACGTGTTAGACCGGAGGGCATTCTAGGTCTTTCCAGTAGACCTAAATCCTGGGAAATACACTGTCTGTGATTACTCCATTCTTTTCATTCTTATAACTACAGATCCAAAGGAAAATAGTGTCTGTATTTTCTTAGCCATCTTGCAAAAGTAAATGAGAGGAAAGAAATTCAAAGGCACTTCTGATGTGTTCTTGCTTAGTCCTCAGGATAGCTATGGAGATAGTGATGGAGTAAAGAGATCATATAGAAAATAATTTCAATGTCTTAAAGGTTCTATGGGAACTAAATAAATTAACTCTTTTTCCTCCAATATGGGTATGAGGTACTCTATATGTGATTTTAAAAGAAGTTGATTTTTTTAGTTATGTGAGTCCTGAGCTCACATAACTAAAAAAAAAAAAAATTCAATTTTGTATTCATCTCCAAACTCCAAAACCTGTGTACTAACTACTTTTTCACACGTGACTGAAAACTAACAAACTAGCTGTTGACAAATATATGTGTATTACATTAGTCTCTGAAAAATCGGTATGGGCTAAAACATTCTTTGCAATATTAATTCCCTTTTCTTTTTAAAGGGGGTTCTTGAATGAACTGGATGTGATGATGCATGCCATTAATCCCAGCTCTCAGTGAGGCAGTGTAGGGCAGAGTTTTAAGAGTTTGAAGCCAGCTTTGTCTACATAGTAAGGTCCAGGACCCTAAGGGATGTGCAGTGAGACCCTACTTCAAATATTAGGTGAATTCAGAATTAAGTGAGAGGTTAAAAATGTTCAGTATTGGAATTTAAAGCTAGTTTTAAAAGTGTAATTCCACAAGAATAAGCAATGTTTCAATATTTGTTACATGACAGTGAAAATATCAATATTTAAATCATATTCTATGGGTGTATTTTTAAAACTTTTCCAAGTTTTTGCTTGTATCATATTATGACATGCAATCACACACTTATACACACACACACACACACACACACACACACACCAAAATAAATCAACAAGCCAGAAAGAATAGTTTATTCTGGGGAGAATGTTTAGACAATATCAGAAGCTTGTTTATGAGGAAAAACCTTATCCCTGTTAATAGATTTTTAATCACATTTAATGATTATTTTTTTAGTTCTTTATGATCTTTCTAGTATATCAACCATTGATAACAATATCCTTTACTGTGTAATATAAAATGTTACCTTATTCCACCTTATACTCATTATATTTAAGTTTAAATAGTACACTAAAAAATGTATTTATTCCTTCACTAACATTGAGCAATATCTGAACTTCCCTTTACAAGGTTGGGACATTCTTCTTCATCTCTCATCTTTCATGGTAACAATGGCCATTGACCCCTTTAAGTTTCATATGCTGTCATAAGCATTAGGAAAATAAGGAGCAATATTTACATTTATACTACTATAGTACCAGAAGCATTGTTAACTGCCTTTCATGGTGGCTGTGCAAAGGTGTCTTCTTTGGCATTCTCTCTCACAGCTCAGAGACTTCTCATAGGGAATTCTTCAGTGGATGAAATATAATACACATTGTTACGCTTCAAAAATTGCTTAAGTACTTGGCCATATTTTACTCTCTTTGTAGTTAGACAATGGTGTTCTTTTTCTTTTGTATACATTTATATAAATTTTTATAAATTTATTTATGACAGCAGTCAATTAAAATAGACTGTACGAAATGGCACCCATAAGACTGCATAGTGTTAAAATTCAACCAATCCGAAACCAAAAGTAAAATGTTCCCACGTGTATTCCTTAAACAAAACTCATACACCTGTGTCTATGTCAATACCACCATCCTTACATAAAAATGATTTAAGACATTGCCCTATGGCCAAAAGTACCTATTACATGTTTCCATGGCTTTGCCATGGATGGTCACCATGCCATTTTGCTGATACAGTGTATTTTCAATAGGTAATTGGGGAGAAAAACCAGTCAAGTATATTTGCAAATATTTTCTTTTCTTGACTTTATCTTGCCCTTTGGTCAAGCTATTTCTAATGCATCATCAACTTTGTGATTACATTCCTTGGGAGAGAAGAAGCAGAGCTGGGAGAGCAGTTGGCTAGACAAGAATATATGAGGTAACACAGTGCTTTAAATCCAGAGAAAGAAAAAGATATTCTAAAGATTCACAGCAAAGAAATCAAAGACATAAAAATAATATGGTATAAAAATATTCTTGATCAACAGACTTTCAAGAAAGTTTTAAATTAAGTAAAAATAAATTTTACTGATGTCTCTAAAAATTTTCACTGAAAGCAAATATTCTCACAGGCTACAGGGTTTATTTATTTATTTATTTATCTCTATCTCTGGGGGGGGGGGGGTGCACGTACTCGCTTGTGTGTAAGCACAGCGGAAATTTTATGGCTGATGCCTAGCCTGTCTCCTAACTCATCCTAATTATATTCATAATTAAATTGTAAAAATTATAGTTGACTAGAGCCAAATGGCTGGTACAGGTGTCTCTTTGTAGGAATAGTTTAGTGCTAGATAATAAACAACCGGACTTCCATCGACTTAATTTGGCTTTAATGAAAGTCCTTTATAAAAAACACTGGGGGGGGGGGATTCAGATTTAAAATCCGGCCTTGACTCAGAAATTGAGTAGTGAGCCATCAACTCCATTAGAAAGCCTCATGCCCAATGCCCAATGCTAGTCTTTTGCTTTTCCTCAAAGCCTTTACGTATGTGTACACCTCCACGTCCTTGAGGTCACTTCTCAAAGCAGTGATTGTTTCAAGCTGAGCAATCAGGCATATTGCTGTCATGAGTCAGTGCCCTAAACACCCCTGCCTTACTGCATAGACACGCTACCAAACATGCGCAGCAAGGTGCAAAAATTCTTCCTGGTACTCAGTGGAAAGCAGTTAACTTGACCAGTTCCTCTAATGGCGAACATGACGAATCTTAAGTTTTGTGGCCTCTTGCTCCATCCTGCTTTACTTCACTTGCTTCAGTTCACACTGGATTATGGCCACTACCACAGAACTTCCACAACCTTCCACCCACCAACCGCAGCTCTGAGTGTGGCCCCATCACCAAAAGGACATCCTCCCCTCCTGGTCCAGTAACTTTTCCTCATCAAAAAGCAACCAAATTACTGTAACTGGCTTTCATTTCATTTTGAGAGAAAGCTAACACCTTTGTAAGCGATTCAAAGCCTCTATGTTCTGGTTATGCATAAGCTCTCTGACTTCACTTTTCTGCCTCACCCATCACAGGAAAGCTCTTTGAGCTAAAGGCTTTCCTTCAGATATTCAAGGTCTGTTGATCTTGGGTCATTCACTGCTGAAACTCACTGCTGCTCAGATGCCCCCTGTTAGGCAAATTTTCTAAGGCCTCAACTGCAACACTCATTGTGCTACTCCTAAAATTCTGCCTCTGACATTTACTTCCTTTAAAACCTTGAACAAAACCTTCTCTCCGATCTATAAAAACTGATGCGAAAATGGCACCTCCCTCCTGAGATTTTCAAATAATTTGGTGAAATGCAAATTGTATTAACTCACTTTTTTACAGTTCCTGACATACAGTGTTGAGTAAATATTAGCTAATCTTATTATGTCAACCTATTGGCATACTACAATTTAGATGGTACCATCTCAGGAGATCTTCCTGCCCGTACTTCCTCGTCTCTCTTCTGGTATGGCTATCTCAAGTGATGCATATGACTATCCTCATTCTGCTTTAGTGTTTTGTGTCTGCAATTTGCGCAGCACAAGACATGGCTAAGATAATATTATAGGACATTTTCTTATAATGGGTTCAAAACCCAGTGAATTCTAGTTTCTTCATCTTGTGACATGCTTTACTCTGAAGAACAATCTGCCAGATAATCAAAAGTATGTCCTTTTCCTGAAGAGTACACATCCTTTTCATAAACTGTAGGCTATCCCAGATTCTCTTAATTAATGCTGTCTTCCTACTCTACACAGTAGCGAGCCCATGGTATTCACTATGGTAGCGAAAGTGACAACTCCAAAGTAATTCATCTCCAAGTTAAAAGATTACATTGCTGTGTGTGTATCCTGATGATGTTGACTTGTGAAAGTCATAACCACTCTGGTAGGTGGAAGGTGGTAGAGGACACTGTATAATAGCCTACGAAAACCTGTGACAGTGTAGATTCTGTTCAAAGTTTAAAATGTTCAGAGATTTACCAACTAAACTATATTCAACAAATAATCCTTCCTCACACAGCAACGGACACTTGTAGGTACAAACTCACTGGCATTCACCAAATCTGAGGTGCTTTGCTTGTCACACATTATACAGTCTACCTTCCCAAAAGAGACTTTGAAAAGATAATTTTCCTCAAAAGAACTTCCATAATAACTTCCCGTGTACTATTTATTTTCAGACTTTTCATGGAGCGATAACTGTCTCCGTCCTCTTGCTTGCTGGTACTAGCGTGTAGCTGGGAATGTTAACCTTGACGGTTGGCTTGATAGGGTTGAAAGATAGCTGTGAGTTTTACTAAGCATATCTCAGATTGTGTCTGTTGAACCATTTCCAGAAAACAGTATATCACACAATCTCAGATCCAATCAACAGTTTAACCCATAGAGAGATTCCAAGTCTAAGTAAAGAATAGAGAGACAGTGGTCTAGCTAGAGAAAGTCACCGAAAGCATTTGAATGGCATACTTTGTCTCCGGCCTTTCCTGTGCTTCCTGGCTACTGAGAAGCAAGAAGCTCTACATTACTAAGCCCTTCTATCGTGATGCTCTGCTACATGACAATTGCAGAAATAATGAAGCCGATGACCAAGGGCTAAAATGAGCTTGGAAGAAGGCTTTCCTCTTTGAGCTTCTTCTCACAGCAGCAAGATGCTAACACCGACACTTAACTTGCCCAAGCACTTGTCCCTACTCTAACCCGCTGTGTTTCGATCAGTAGAGGGATGTTCTTTGAACATTTTCTAGATAAACCCCGAGTTCCCGGAAGAGTGGCATTTGTTCATTGGGCTCCTCACTGCCCTTCAGGGTTAAATTTTAGATGTGATAGTTGCTAAAGTACTATCAGTCTCCTGAGAGAGTTTTGCTTATGTTGGTACAGCTGATCATAGCCATGTGGTTTAGAGTAGAACATTTTCCCCCAAGGATTTAGGCAGACATTTCTACCTACACTTTGGGAAACAGAAGCATGGAAAACAAATACACTGTTGTTGAAAACAAGTCTCACTACTTCTTTATGAGGGGGAAAAAGCAATGTTCAGAAAGATGAAATTACATATATATGTATATATATATGTATGTATATTTTTAAATATTCATGAACTACAAAAATTATGTAGGATATCTATGAGAATTGTTCCCTTCACTAATTGTAATTTTCTGTTTAAATGTGCAGCCTCCCTCCCTTTTTCTACCATCTCATTTTCTGCAGTACCTTTATTTTTCAAAACTGCAATTCTCAAAGGTCAAATGCCCAAGGCCTGAGCTCATGATTACTGTCTAACCAGACAATCAGCTCTTGGCCCCTTGCTATTTTCCTTCTCACCTTGAGTGTCCAGCATGTGAAAGGTTCACCCTTTCAGATCTCAGTTCCGTTCCTCTGCCAAGTAACGGATGGGCAGACATAATTAGTGCCATCTGTCCCGCTAGATGCAGGTGGATACTATCTAACCAACAGATGAAAGCGTGATCTCTCGAGTTCCTTCTTCAGACCTCTGACTCTCAGCACAATGGCAAGCTTATCCTTTGACATTTTGTGCATTATTCTCTGAATTTCCAAGCAGCACCTATGAGAGATCCATTTTCCCAGTGTGATATTCAAGGGGATTTTCTACCCCCTTTGTGTTGTATGGTGAGGATGCTTTCAGCAGAGTCAGAGAAATGTGAGGCCATGCCATATCAGACCTAGAAAGACCCCAGAAACTGCTGTCTGTGATGTGTCTGATACGCAGGACTTCTGAGATCTGGTTCCCTTGATAATTATAGAGTAGTGTGAGCTAAGCAGAAAAGCATGACCGGAGAGAAAGAGAGGATACCTGGAACATAACTAGAAGGACCAGATTACTCAACCACAGGCCCCCAGATTTTTCCCCCCAAAAATCCTTAGCGTTACAGCCCAAGAACAAGCGTTCCATAGTCTCACTCTCCTTCTGGTCTTTCAGGAATTTCCCATGCATCAGTGTTTCCAGATCTTTCACTACCAAATTCATACTCCTCCATTCCTTCCAAAGTTTGGAATTTGTCTTAGCTGGAGCTTCCGTAAGAATCTGTGGCTTAGGACACAGACATTTATTTCCCACAGACCTGGGTTTTGGAAGTCCAAAATCAGGCAAAATCAGGACCCCATCACTGTTGAGCTTGGAGCCTTACCCTTTCATATTCTTGAGCTGTCTGAGCCTGGCTTCTTTCCCGATGGCCCCACCTCTGAGTGCTCTCGCACTGGGTCTTGAGCTTCAACAAGCAAGTTTAGGACAGCACACGTGCTAAATCTACAACAGAAATCCTACTTCAACAGAGTATTTTAGGTGTGCAAATTTGTCAGCACAAAATGGTTTCCTCCTTTATGCTGGCAATGTCTTCCTACTATTGTAATACAAGATTTAATTAGTTCTTTATTTATATTCTTAATTCTGTTACTGTAATCTGAAATTGAATTTCACAGTCCCAGGCATCACTTTTACCCATGTTCTCTCATATTGTTTACATGCAGAACCATTCGAGCAACCCTATAACATTTTTCCTCCAAGCTTGACCTGCCAAAACAATGACACCACGAGGAGAGTTTGTCTTCAGTTCTGTAGATTTGTGAGACTAATCTCACCTGAGTTTCTACCAGCTAGAACTAGAGCCAAAGCCAAGTGCTAAACTATAAATTCTTCAGACACTATCACTCAACCTTCCTGCCAATATTGACAACTATAAAACTGTAATACAATCTCTAAGACCCTCTGGAACAATTGAACTGCTAAAGATAACAACTCTCAACATTTTGAGAATTGCAAATACAGTTACAATAAGGAAGATTGCAAAAATAGGCATCCCGGTGTGCCAAAATAAAGGACTTTAAACTCAACTAATTTTAGAATTCGAATCAGAAAAATAGGCATAGTTTATTTTCTTTTTCACCTTAGGTATTATGGGGTGTGTGTGTGTGTGAGAGAGAGAGAGAGAGAGTGTGTGTGTGTGTGTGTGTGTGTGTGTGTGGCGTTATGTGTATCTGTTAGTGTGGCTGTGTACACTTATTTGTAGCTGTTTGTGCTTGTAATGACCAGAAATCAATGTCAAGTATCTACTGTTCTCCACTTTGTTTTTTGAGGCAGTGTCTCTCGCTGAACCTGGAGCTCCCTTCCCTGCTACTAAGAGCTGAGGTTACAGATGCCTTCCACCACATTAGGCTGGTATTGGGCTTTTCTGACTGAAGATTTGAGCCAACCCTGTCTCATAAAAGTCTATTGACACTATTTTATAATACTCTGCGCTCAATTTGAATTTCTGGGATATGAAGTTTTTTAAAAAATTGTATTTATCTGTTATATGTCCTGTCATTAGTTAGTTCTTATAACACAATCTATACAGGCAACATGAGCTACATCCACATAGGACGATGGATTTCATCGTCATTAGAATTATTTGTTTATGACTGTTGCAGTAACTAGTCATTCCCCATCTTGTTCTCTCTTCTTGGATCTCCCTAGTTCCTGAACCACAAAACACGGAAATTAGACCACTTAGTAACACTTCAATGGCCCCTCTGAGCTCAAGTGAAAGGAAGAGTTTCAAATCTCTCACTTCAAATCAAAACCTAAAAATGGTTTATCTTAGTGAGGGAGGCATGTTGAAAGCCTTCATGGGCTAGAACAAAAAAAAAGCTTCTTGTGCTCTGAGTTGTGAAGGTAGCTAAAAAGTGTAATCCTTCTAAAGAAGAAGTAGCTTATTGCTAATATAGAGAATGGTTCTCCAGCAAAAGACCCATTAGCTACCTATTCTTAAGTCAAGTCTATTTTTACCTTACTGAAGGCGAGAAAGCTGCAGAGAAAGATTGAAGCTAAGAGTTGCTGGTTCATGATGCTTAAGAGAAGACATCATCGCATAGTATAATATTTAAAGAGAAGAGGAAATGTTGGTATAGAGACCCCAACAAGTTTTCCGGAAACCTAGCTATGACAGTGAACAAAGGTAACAATACTGATCAGAAGATATTCAATGTAGGAGAAACAGCTTGATAAAGGAAGTAAGTGTCATCTAACACTTTCATAGGTAACCTGGAAAAGTCAACTCCTGGTTTCAATGGACATGCTCTCTCCCTTATCCGAGACTAATGCAGCTGCTAACTTTAAGTTCAAGTGAACGCTCACTTATAATTTGAAAAATGTTAGAACCTTTAAGAATTATAGTGTCTAGTTTTCTTGTGTTGTATGGATGGGGAACTAAAAACATCAGGATAAGAACATATCTAATTACATTTCAATCTCTAGAAACTTCTAACCATTGCTGAGGTCAGGAAAAAGTATAGCTTTCTAAATATCATGACTATCCCATATTCACCTAAGGGCTCTAATAGAGATGAAAATTAAAGTAAATTTGCCTTCTTCATTGCTAACACAACACCCATCCTGTAGTCACTGGGCAAAAGAGTAACCTTGATTTTTAGGTCTCATCATTTGAAAAGCCTATTTGATAAAGTTATAGTGGCCACATACCATCGCACTTGCTCTAAAATTGGGCAAAACACTTTGAAAGCCCTCTGGAAAGATCTATCATGCTAAATGCAATGAAAAGCATTTGTATTTCTTGGGAGATGGTCAAAATGTTAACAACAATTGGAGATCGGAAAAGTCACTTCCCACTTTTTTGATGACTTTGAAAGGCTGAAGACATTGGTTGAAACATCCCTATAGGGGAAATAACAAGAGTCATAGGATGAGAAGTGGAGTCTCAGGATGTAGCTGCACTGCTGTGCCTTCATGATTAAGCGACAATGGACTAAGAGTGGCTTCACTTGTGTGAGCAATATTCCATCTTGAGACGAAATGTGTCAAAGACATCACAAACATTATTAAAATGGCAATACAAAATTTAGAATATTACATAAATGTGTTGATAAAGAATTAACAGTTTTGAGAGAGCTGACTAGTTTTGGGAGTTCTGCCATGAGAAAAAGAATATCAAACAATACCACACAAACAAATCTTTTATGAAAGCAGAGACAATTATATAGAAAAAACTTCATTGCTGTTTAAGAACTTGTCAAAGCCACTGCAATCTGTAGCAGCCACCATTCCAATTAGTCAGCAACCATCAACATCAAAGCCCTGCTCCTACCACCCAAAATACTGCAACTAACAGCTCAAATGTTCTTTAGAATTTTTAGCAATTGAGCTTTTTCTGTTGTCGTGAAAATTCAAATATTTTTAAATGCTTATTTCTGTGATATACTTGAGAGCAAGCACTATAAGAAAATGACTACAAAATATAATCCCTGGATACAATATACCGCCTTCATAATTATACAAGTGTCTAGGAATACACACAGTGTCTTAGTATTTCAGTTGCTATAATAAAATACTAGGACCAAAGCATCTTGGGGAGGAAAGGGCTTGCAGTGCGTCTTACAGATCACAGTCCATCACTGATGGAATTCATAGCAGGAACTCAAACACAGGAAGAATCTGGAGGCAGAAACTAAAACAGAGGTCACGGAGGAATTGTTCATACTGACTTGCTCAGTTTATTTTCACATACGCGTTCCCAGGGGTGGCACCACCCACAATGAGCTTGGTCCTCCATATCAGTCATTTATCTATAAAAGACACTATAGACTTGCCTATGGGCAAATCTGAAGGAGGCATTTTCTCAATTAAGAATCCCTCTTCCCAAATGACGCTAGCTTGTGTCAAATTGATCAGAAGTATTCAGTGCGGCACTCCTTTGGTACAGCCAAGGTCTCAAGGGAATCTACAAAGAAGAACAATTCCTTTGCCATCTGTAGGCATGCACTGAAAAATGGGGACCAGACATTCTGTGGGCTCACTAGCTGCCAAGGTGTTCCTAGTAAAGATGCTGATGTTTAGAAAAAGTTTCTGCCAGTATTACAAGAATAAACCTTGCAAAGCAATATTTATAACTACAAGCAAGGTAAATTTTTCCTTCTATAATCATCTCCAAAGTGTTAAAAAATGGAGGGAGGGGTCACACTGCAGCTATTTTTCTGACACTAGAAGCTGCTGGCGTGTATAAGACACAGAGGACCTCCTGACAACCTTCTCAGAGTTTTCTTTCAAGGCTCTTGGTCACAGAAAATTTTGGCACCCGGTTTGCCAAACAGATTTCTCTATGGGTCCAACAAGTAGGAAATCTTTACCACATTGAAGTTCCCTTCTACACTGAGGCCCAATGGGAGGCTATGGTTTGTTTGATGCTTGATGACACCATTTAATAATCAAGAGGTCTCTGAATGCATCAACAGGATCTTCCAACAGCACACCATAGTACCAGGCTTGGTTAGATTTGAGAAGACTGCAGTGCTCATGTGACCCAAACTGTCATTCTTCCTTAGCAAACTGATCTAGGTAAGATAGATAAATTCAGAAACCATTAAAATGATAACCACAATTTGCATTGTGAAATTCATTGACTTTCGCTCTAAAAGTGTATATCCATAGATCACACAAGGCAAAAATCCAAGGAATAGAAGAAACCCGATAGGAAGTGTCGACTTTAAAATGCATTAGCAAATAGACTTCAACAACGTGCTCCAGATAGAGTGTGCTATTGAGAACTCTGAGGGGAAGAAACCACATAAACATGAATAACTTTCTTGATCAGTCTCAGAATCTCAGAACCTTGCTCTTTGTCTCTGTCCTCACTATTCAAATGAAATTCAACAATTATTTTTATTGCTTTCTGTCTCCAAGGCAACATTACAGGTTTTCATTCCTGTGCCTAGGTTTCTAGGAAAACTTTTAAAAATAAAATAAAGCACCAGTGAGATTCAAATACCCCTAGCAGATGGAGAAGGTTGGAGGGCATGCAAACGTATTCGTAAGGAACATTTAATTTATCTGTTAGGAAAGTTGGCTAAGAGCACCTATTTTGTGCAAAATGCACCAGGAAAATACAACTATGTTAGCAGTGAGCTCCTCCTTGTATTGCAAATACTTAAAGTATAGATTGGGAAGAGGAATCACACCCTCATCACAACCTCCCAAAAAGTGCATGGGAAACAACAGCATGGCATTTCCTACACCTTCCATCATACGTTGTCAGAGAGAGAAAGCTACAATAACAACATCACTTTATGCCTCGTTTCACGTGCTTAAAAAAAGCCAGCCTGCAAAATATTTTATCATTTCAACCTTCCTACCCAAACTGGTTTTAACTTAAAATTAAACTATAACAATATCTACTAACATCAGATGATAATGCATATCTTAGTTAGGGTTCCTACTGCTGTGATGAAATACTTAGGCCAAACCAACATGTCTCTAAAGGGTCTATTTGGCTTACACTTCTACATCACTATTCATCCTAGAAAGAAGGCCAAACTCAAAGAGGGCAGGAACTTAGAAGCAGAAGCTGATACAGAGTCTATGCAGGGCTCTATGACTGGTTCAGCCTGCTGCCGTAGAGAACACAGGACCACCAGCCCAGCAATAACACCACCCACAGGGGCTGGACCCTCTGTATCAATCACTACTTCAGAAAATGCTCTATAAGCTTCCTACAGCTTGATCTTATTGTAGGCATTTTCTCGACTAGATCTCCTCCTTTCTGATGATTCTAGTGTGTGTCAAGTTGACATAAAAACCAGCCGGCACAGTGAGCTTCTTAAATTCTAAAATATCTGTGAATACAAAACAAAACAGAACAAAAAATACAGAAAAGCAGCACACAGATTGCAAGAATATTCTTAACTGGAAAATTTAAAAATAATAAAATTTGTTTTCTAGGTTTATAAGTTTATGGCTTTCATTTCTGATAATGATTTGTATATGTCCTCTATTGCATTTTTGTTTTTGTTAGTTTGTGTGTGTGTTGCTTTTGTTTTTGTTTTTTTTTTGTTGTTGTTGTTGTTGTTGTTTGCTTGCTTGTCTGTTTTTGTGAGATGGCATCTTGATTGATAGCCCAGATTGGCCTAGAAACCACCCCCCCCCACCTCACTCTTCCTGGTCCGGTTGGGATTACAGACATGCACTACCACACCTAACTCTCTATTGAGATTTTCTGTGTAAAACAGAATAGAGCCTGCCTCGTGCACACTTACAGAACAATGCATTACAGTTTTCCATTACATTCTTTTTGTGTTCTGCGAGGTGAGCCAGGCTTCACACATACCACATACACACTCTACCAGTGCTATAGAACCCAGACCCTATCCCCCATCTCAAAATCTGATTGAAGATTCTCTGGGACAAGAACCATATCTCACTCTTATTCTGGGCTTCAACACAAGATGAATATAAAAGTCACCACAATTTGTGGTAGTTGATCCATGCAAGTTCTCCTGGAAAAGAACTTGGGAATTAGTAGCAACGCTCTTGAAATTGTCCCTGTGGAGAATCAGATCTGGTGGCAAGGAAATGAGGAAGGTGGAAACTCTGCTTAATGCAATCTTAATTCAATCACAACAATCTTTCTGATGTTTCCAAGTAAGAACTAAGTACTTAGCTTTCTCCAAATGTTCATCTGTGTCTATGAGCCCTGCAATATACAGATTATCAATGGACCCTGCAGATACTAGCCCTCACAGTTTCTAGATGTCAGTGCAGCGGATTTAAGCAATCAATATACGCACCTATATCTTTTTATTTTTCTTTTAACTGGCTGGTGAACTTTTGCAGCCTTCAAAGGGTTACCTGAACTCCTGCTCATTCAAGTTGCCAAGCTTAAATGCAGAGCCGAGGTACAGAGGACAGTGAAACCATAAAAATAAATTACTGTCATGAATATTAAGCAAGAAGAAGATAATAAACATGACTGTTTACAGGATTCTGATTTATTGGTATGGATATACTTATAAATTATGACCCTGAGTGTTTATTTTAGAATTGTTTCAGAATTTAGGCCAAACAAAGCTGGATAGACATTTCCTGTAGAACAAGACCATCTGCCACCAACCCTCACTGATGCTCCTTGTGCCAGCGGCACTGGGTCCATACATGCACACAGCTACCTTAAGTTTCCTCTGCAGAGGGAAGCAGGTCACCTTGCGTGGTGAAATGCTACAAACACCACCGGGGAGCCTCTGTGGTTCACCAAAGAATAGCCCCATCTGCAAAGTGGCCCAGAGAAGTCTCCCTCATTTGCGCTGGTCAACAGCGCTTGTCTTGTATTCTCATGACCCTCCTCTCACTGGGACTGGGGTGCCCCAATGTAGAACCGCCCTGTTTTAAATGTTTACACAGCAAGGTTTGTGCTGACCAGGAACACTGAGAGATGGGAGACTAAAGAGAAACAGCAAGGAAGATGACAGAAAGATCTCACTCACCATGAGAGGACTACAGGACAGCCAGGCCCTAATCTTTCTGATGTTCACAAGTAAAAGTTAGGAAAATTTGTCATCCATCTTAAATGACATTATTTGGAACCAGTGATTTATTCAACAGATGGCTAGAATAAGGTATCATACTAAAAATAAAAAATAAAGTAGCATTCTCCTGCCTTGGGTTTTTAGCTCTTATGTTACATCTAATCAAAAGTTACTTCAGGAGACTAATTATTTTGATGTTTTCTTCTCTCTAATGTTTCTGGAAACTTTCAGGGAAGAGAGCCAATAAATTTAATATCCTTAACAAAAGACACCATTTCCATGTAGTAAAGTATGCTACCAAGTGCCTGTAAAGGGCTATTCATGTGTGTGTGTGTGTGTGTGTGTGTGTGTGTGTGTGTGTGTGTGTGTGCATATATACAAAATGTAGATATTACGGTGAAGCAGATCCTGTAAGCTCCTTGGCATTGCCAGTCTTAGAAAGTCTTTGAGGGCTGTGTGTGTGTGTGTGTGTGTGTGTGTGTGTGTGTGTGTGTGTGTGTGTGTGTGTGTGCGTGCGTGTATATTTGTATATATGTGTCTAGGAAAAGCCTTAAAATATATACAACATTTTAATGGCAAGTGCACATCTAAAAAGTAGCTTAGGGAATGTTTTTAGAGGGACAGAAGAATGTGTCCAAACAGACCCCTTGAAGTATCATTTCTAACCGCAAAAGTGTAGAATGCATGTTTGTGAAGTTAGAGAAGGTGACTAGGTGTGTAGTTAACTAATTGAATGCTTGTCTAGCATGCACAGACCCAGGATCTGATCCCCAACAAGGCAGCAACAACAAACAAAACAAATAAAAGCAGCAACAATGTAAAGAAACCCTAGGGAAGCCTAAACCAGGGCCCATTCATGTAACAATAGTTAAATTGTTCTATTGAAACATTACATTGCAAGCCAAAAAATCCCCTAGATATTAAGAGAAAGCGTAAACTTAATGTAGCATTGCAGCACTATCCCCCTAACAAAGAGCAAAGACTGAGTAACATAGGGGTTATAAGTTATGACTGATGAGAAGTTTAAAGTCAAATGTCCTTCAGAAAGGCATCCTGCTGTAGGACCTAAAGTCGGGTAAGGAAGGTCATAATATGTGCACATGGGAGGGAGAAAACTGGACAGTGGAAGAAAGAAGCAGGGAGAAGGAAGAGGAGGAGGGAAGACGTGGTAGGGGAATTGCAGCCCATATCCAGATAAGGCATTCATTCTTCCATGAGGACAGAGAGATCCTCGTCTAATCACTTCTTAAAAAGCCCTACCTGTCAACCCTACACTGGGGATCTGGTGCTAACACATGAACTTTGCAGTACATATTTAAATCATAGCAAGTGTGAATATGTTCTTAAGTGTGGATATGAATGCTCACATGAATAGAAAACGCAATGCAAATTTCCTTAAGAATATTATCTCTTACCTATGAATGATTATATATGCCTTGAGGATTTTTTCTTCTCTTTCTGCTTTGATATGATCTGTACATTTCTGAAGTAAGAATAATATTTAAGGACTACAAAGAACATGTAATAAAAAGTATTCAATGTGAGGAGTAACCCATTATACTAGGAGCTTCCAATGTGGTTTTAATTCAATCACTTCTGTAAAAACAGATTTCTGGACCTAAAATGATAGATCTTGTTGTTGTTATTGTTTATGGCACTTGAAATAAAGCATAAAAATTTTTACTAAAAAACAATGAGGTAACTGGTGGGTGGTTGTATTGTGCTGTTAGCTCAGAAAGTCGTTTGTTTTCTTCCTTTTTCTTGATGAAGCGACCCAGGGAGAGTGAAACTCTCCCTTCTAATACTGATGGATGCCACAACATCTTGCTCCAAGCCAAGGTACGTGTACTTTGAGGAAAGTACTGAAAAGTGAGTGGTACAGTCCCTGACTGAGCAGATAATGACTTAACGTGATCCAGCTGGACAGTGGGCAACCAAGACAATAAATACTCCACAGCAGAGACATATGATAGAGCAGGGCTTGCTTCCTAAAGGAGGCAGCGGGGTATGTGACCCTCGGGATATCAGCCAGAGAATGAGCATGAGACCCCACCCTAAGGCAAATACCATTTAGGGGAAAGTGAGCTATCTGGGTTGGATGAACCAAAGCGATAAATAGTAGGAGATGAGAGAGAGCAGATACTGTGAATCCGACATTATAAATTCGAAGTAGGCACACCCTGAAATTATCTGATTAGATTCTCCGTCTCGTTGCCTAGCAGAGGACTTTCCATAGGAAAGGCAAATATTTGACCAACAAATTAACTAGCCAGTTGCAGACATTTTAATTGTATATATGGTTTAAATCTTATCTAACATACAATAAAATCTTGTTACAGATTTCTGAGGAAAGTGGTCAAAATGGAAAACTATGCTTTAGAAAAAATAACCTTAATGGTAACCAACAGAATGGTTTAATAAGGTAAAGGAAACACAAAAGCCCAGAAGATACTCTTCTTGGTTATCATCCAAAGATGACTTAAGCATAGTTACGTTGCACACCATAGGTACAAAATCGCTGATAAAAACACCTTTTTAAAGAAAAGGGTTATCTGGATTCATGGTTCATGAGTATAGACCATCATGATGGAAGATCATGACTTTAGGAGCATGAAGAGACTGGTCCCACTGCACCTGCCATCAGGAGCAGGGAGATGAATGTATTCATCTTGTTTTCTCCTTATGTGGACTAGGACCGCAGTCCACTTGCATTCAGATTGAATATTTCAACCTCAAATATAAAACCAATCTAGAAAGTTTCTCACAGACATGCCCCAAGTTTTGATCCCATGCTGATTCTAAATTCCACCAGGTTAACAACCAATATTACCCATCACCCAAAGTGACTTTATTGCTCTGTGGTCTATCCATGCATTTGCTTTATAGGATTCATACACAACTCCCCAAAGCAGTTGCCGAATGTGTGTATGTGCTCAGAATATATCCTGGAACAAGATACTCAGATATGATTAAAAAAATAAATTGAAGTAATTTTAAAGTAAGTGCCATGCCAACTATTGCAGGATGAGAGCATCTGAGTAGTAGTCTTATTGCACATGTGTATTCTAGTGTCTCACACCAAACCTCTTGAGAGAGACAGTCTGTAGAAACAGAGTTCAGGGAGTGGTGTTTGTTCAAGCTCTTCAGATTATCTTGATGCAAAAGTTTAAGAACCATCTTATTTCCAAATGAGTGCTAGGCTGTTCACAACTTTAAAATCTTTCACTATTTTGAAAATTAAGAATTTATGTGTATATAAAAAGTATTAAGTATATACGTTATATAAAGTATATATAAAAAGAAGTAAGCATATCAAACATGATAGAAAATAAAAGTTAAGATGGCTTAACAAAATTTGGAAAAAAATCATAAAAGAGAAACATAAATGAGGTCTTGAAACTGGATGACCAAGAAGAACGAACTCCTTAGCAGGAGTTAAGAAACTGCAGTATGAGTGTTTTGTATACAGCAGAGTATGGAATCAAACAAACACAAGTCATCAGTCAGTCAGTTTTCCCTCCTGGCTTATTGTTCCTGTATGCTAAATCTAGACAGTTCTAGAAACAAAATAACATAATATCTTTTCTCCACCCTCTTCATTGTCTACGGTAAGCACCTCTAGATAAAAGATAAATATCGACATGTGAAAAACTGAACACATTTCTTTCATCAAAATTAAATGAGACATTTGAGCCTTCAGAAATGATGACACAATCTGAGGGAGAATTCCTTGCCTTTATGCTTCTGTTCAGTAAGAACTGGACAGTCACATGGTGGTGTGGCTGGAGTTAGGATCTAATGCTAACAGGTTATTGGGTCAGATCCTTCTCTGTCTCCTGGTAGAGGGACTGACAGACAGCACATGAGGGTTCTCGAAGGGAGAAGGAAGAGAAGGCAGATTCATTCTAAGTTTGGGGGTTGGCTTTAGGAAACACACATGAGGAAAGGGAATTCCAGGATTTATGACTTTCTTTGTTGGTGAATATAGGAAGGGAAGAAAAGGGCAGGCAAGAGCCAGGGCCAACATCTTGCTTCTGAGGCCATGTCCTATATATTCAAGTGTCATATTGAGTGTGTCCTGAGCTCAATATTAGCCACTAAGCCATCATTCTCAGCTCCTTGTCTTCTTGCTCTACAAAGAGTCACTCCAGCATCACCCAACGAAAGTTTTTGTAGCTATGAGGATGTTGGGCAATCAGCAGTCAAATGTGATATGAACAAAGGTTTTGGGAAAATTGATGATACTGTGATATATAAAGCTATACCTTCATGGCAAAGCAATGTTTTGTCATGAGGTAGGAAAAGCCCAAAAATGAATTTGTCCATGAATAAATAACTATGCACCTTAGAGCTATGTGAGACTCAGTCCTTAAGTGTCTGAGAACCCTCACTGCAGCACAGATGCAAATCTTGTGTCTCCATGACAACTCCATCCACCAGACACATGTTAAAAGTCCAGCATGGAGAGCCACATGCTGAAGGGCACCTCGGCTCTGCAGTAACTCCGGTCCATCATGCACTAAGTACATCTGCAGGAGGTTGTCGTGGTTTCATGGGGGTGTATAATGGAACATTCCTATTTCAGTGGTGTGTAGTTTTAATTATTATTAGAACATTAGGGAGTAGCCAAAAAATGCCCAATAGGATGAAGCAAATTGATCCTTGGCTAATTTTGAGAGAAGTTTTCCAGCTCTACAAGCTAAAAGACACGGTTCCAGGAACTGCAACCAACTCGTTTGATTCAAGAAAGTGAAAAGATACGCAGATTGAAAAGCACTTTTAACTCTAGGTCTACACTATCATTAAGTATACTTAGATTGGTACCGTATAATTATTATGATTGTAGCAATTAATCAATCAGCTGATTAACATGTAGGGTCAGCAGGATCCACTGATCTTATCTTAAGCTTGAATTAATTAATTACACTGCCTTCAACATTGCTGTTTTCTGTTTGTGTAGCCAGTTTGTACAAGTTGTCCTGTTGATAAAATGTGCTTGCTTGCGGCTCTGTACTTAGCCCAGCAGGTAGGGCCTACGCTGAGGTATTTTGCAGATGTAGCATCCGAAGTGTAAGAAAACTGAAATGTCTTCATACTTCCTGGAGTAACTGCTTTGGCATCTGTGTTCTACAAATTACACAAGTGCATATGATTCTTTCAAATGATTTTCAGCATGCAGCTAAAAAAGGGGGGGGGTCTGGAAAAGTAAGTCAGATTAAACACTACTATTGCATATTAAACAATAGTTCTTCAGAAAACTCAGTTTTTAGTGCAACAAGTACGAAAACCTGTGCCTGATAGACACAGAATGTGCGCTCTCTCTCTCTCTCTCTCTCTCTCTCTCTCTCTCTCTCTCTCTCTCTCTCTCTGTCTCTCTCTCTCTGTCTCTCTCTCTCTCTGTCTCTCTCTCTCTCTCTCTCTCTCTCTCTCTCTCTCTCTCTCTCTCTCTCTCTCTCTCTTTCTCTCTCATATCCTGGGAATTAAATCCAGGGCCTCACATGTTCTGGTCAAGTTCTCCACCATTCGGCTACATCCCCGGCATTTATTTTCAAATACCAAATCTCTTGTGTTAAAGTTTTTGCAAAAAAAAAAAAAAAAAAAAAAAAAAAAAAAAAATGCTTAGAGCTCCATTGTTCCCATTTATTAGTGAGGAACCTCAAGCAAAAACAGTTTTTCCAGAGCCTCTGAGGGAACTAAGATCAGGGCTGGAACTCAGCGACTTGTAATGAGTACGCTTTGAAGAACTTCTTAAGAAATCATTAAAGGAGAGGAGACGCAATAAGACAAACAGTCCCTGGTGCTGCTCTCAAAGGATTCAGAGCCCAGCATGGGAACGAGTTAGGTATTGAGGACTGTGAGCCAAGCCAGGTAAGAATACTGGTGCGCTGGGGGCTCCTGGTGGCGGGGACAAGGCTCTTGGTGGAGCTGTTCCCCATGAAAGATGGTCGCTGGCAAAGGGAATAAAGAAGACCGTGATGCGACCTGTTGCATATGCTTAAAGCTGCCTCTCTTCTTTTTTTACTTCAAGCCACTTATTAGCAGGGCCCGTCTCAGCTGGAGGCCCTGCCTTTTTGCTTACAGACTGTCTGACGCCTTTATAAAGTGGGCCACTGCATTGTTGATTACTGCACACCAGGGTGGTCTGCGAGCCGATGTTTTCTGCCATCCCACAGTGAGGCAGCATCTTCTGAAGTCCTGGTCTCATATGTCCTTAGAGAATGGTTTGTGTTTCCTCAGCAGCTTAACTCTGGATGATTTACACGTGACACTTTAAACTCTGGTTGTGTAATGCCTGGTCTGGGATTTATATACGCTGCGCGCAATTTTTCAGTCCTGTATATGACAGCTAGCTATGCATTGCATTGTCTATCCAGGAAGCTGAGGGAAAGACGACAGTCACCCACGGACTGCACGGAGATCGGGGACCTGTATTTCTACTGCAGAGCAGCATAATTCAATAGACACACTGGCCACACACTGAAGTCTCAGAGTCACGCGATGATTGGCCAATCCAAATTAGATGTGTTTGACTTTGACTTTAAAGGGGAAAGAGAAGCAATTGGCATACGATAAGAAGTAGTCAGCTTCCTCCTTTTGAGTCCATTTTATCCCACCGACTCTTCTGCTTTTTTATTTATTTTCAAGTAAAACATCATCTCTCAGATGTCAGAGTCTGTCAAGTAATTTCTTAAGACTCCAACACCAGATTCAATCTGCAAAAGAAAATGTGATACTTGAACTCACCTTCCAGAATGTGAAAAGAACATCACGAAATGGAAATCAATACTAGTGCGAGCCCACACTAACCCAAATTTGAATAGCGAGAGCATGCTCCAGCCCAGCATACATGTGTGTAGCTGTGCCATTGCCTTAGCGCAAAAGAGCGAGTGAGCTCCCACTGCACTAGATGAGAAACCATAGTCCTTCTTTTAAAGCAGTCAGTTGAACATGGTTAACTAGGACATGACAACATAGTTTTTAAGAGAGAAACAAGCAGCGGGGCCCTGTAGATGGTGAGCTTTCGATCTGCTCCCACTGCAGTGCTGACTTAAGGATTACAAGAAGAATGCACCAAAGCCCTGGTTGTTAGGTTCCTTCTGCACAAACACATTTTTCTCCAATTACAACAAATGATTGTTGCTATTTGATGTGGCGCTGCAGTGCCGCCTGTATGTGAATCATTGAGTTATAAACATAGAACGCATTCCAGTCCTCCAAGCAATAACTGAGCAAGGGCAAGGCGGAGAGAACTCATTTGGGAAAAACAATTAATCTTTAATTCTGCTCTTATTCTGTCCATCAGAGCTCTTTTATCTCAATTCACTAATGTACACCATGCTTGTGTAATGTTAACTTACAATAAAATCTCTGAATAACTGGAGATAATAAGCATAGCCAGCCAAGATTTGCACTGTACTTTTTTTAATGTAAGGTATAACTTTCCCTTGAAAGACTATCCACGTCACAAACAAGTTCACTTTTCTCAGTAATGTAAAATGTGGAAATGGATCCCATGTTTTCATGCACACACCCTCTTCATTACCTCCCTGTGTGTGTCTCGTTCTTTTCAAGTTAGTTCCAAGAATCTAACAGCCTAAGAGAACTAAACATTACTCCCTCCAAATCATCCCTCCACTCCGAGGATTGGCGCTTTAGAGCCCACATGGCTCCCTCCAAATATTAGAAAGCACGATAAGAGTCTTCTGTTCCTGCATAAGATTAGACAGTCACAGCACATAAGGCTTGGGAACAAAAGGACAGCAACAAAATCTACATTTTGCCCTACTACTCAGATGGCTTCCTGTGTCTTGATTTCTTCATTTGAGCTTATCTTACACATGACTTAAGAGTTATTGTGAAACAACCATAGAATGCAGAATCTGTTATATAATTTGTACACTCTCATGCAAAAAATGTAAATGCTAAACTTTAAAGGGCATTTCCTAATTGTTTAATTGCATTATTAAGAAAAGCTTATGTGTGACTAGCCTTTTTTACATATATTTAATAAATATGCTAGCTTTGGTGATACATATCTATAATCCCAGCACTTGAGAAACAGAGATTGGTAGATTTGGGGGGAGTTCAAGGCCAGTCTGGTACACAGGGTGAGTTTTAGGCTAGTCAGGATTTTCTCCATTCAGAAGACTTCGGAGGTTTCTTTTAAGGGTGATCTATTGGATGCTCTTATGTCAAGGGTAAAGGTCACCCATCCAGCTTCTCATGTTAGAACCTGAGAAGCATTTGATGCTACTGAGACCCACATGTGGCATCTGAGCATGAGGATGCTTTGTGTACTGTGTCTGTCGTGTCCTTGGCATAGACTTGAGTCTTGCTTTGTCTTTCTGGTGCATTTATTGTACATAGAATTCAGCCCCGTGGAAATAAATGAGAATCTAGATAAGAATTACGCATCATAAAACAATAATAACTTTACATTTCCAAGTTGACGCTTTTGCTTTATACATGGCGTTACTGCAGAGGCTCTCACTATAGCCTGCAACTGTGTGAAATTCCCTGATTCCCACCCAGTTTCCAGAGGGAAATCCTTCACTCAGAATGATGCGTTGTCCACAGCTTTCTCTAGTCTCACTTCTTATTTGTTCTTATTCACATTGTGGGTCTTTAAGTGGACAAAAAGGCAGTCTTTGCAATCTATCTTTGTAAAAGATGGACATTGCACTGTTAATATAACAAGATATATAGGCAGCTGAGTCAGCCCACTCGGGTCACTGTCATGCCCACACTGGAGTACAAACAAGATTTTTCAGTCCCACCAAATCATTTATTAATAAGTCAAGGAGTTTTTCTGACCTTAGTTAATACCCTTAGTCAATGTAGTCACTATGTTTTGACATAGTCAAGATCATGGAGTGGAAAGTATTTCTTAATAATTGCTGCTCTTTCCTTTACAAATGCTTCATAAAAGCAAAACCTCTTTGTATTGTGCAATGAACTTAATCCTCTCCAGGTCTAATTCACAGCCACCGCCACCACCACCACCACCACCACCACCACCACCACCACCACCATCACCATCCATGAAACCAGCTAAGTAACCAGCATGTGGCTCTAAATTCTAATTGTAACTTGTTGATGGGGCAAAAAGGATGAAATTCAGTTTGCCCGTTCGTTTCAACATAACTGTCAGACTACCCTCTGGAATGGGAGCGAAAACTGGAGAAACTGACATCTCCGTCCGTGGTTAGGAAGTAAATATGGAAGTGCAAAATGGCATTTTTAAACAGAGCTGCTTGCCTGACCATAACTTAATTTTCACATTGTCAGCACTTCCATTATAAACCCTTTTTTTTCAGTTTGGAGTTTAGCACAAGAATGTAAAGATTTGCTAGAAGCTAAATCTCAACCCAAGAGCAAATGTTTACAGCGATTTTGAAAACAATCAGCTTGCCCGTTTGTAGTTATGCATGTGTTCATCATCTGTTATTGCTTGTCCGATGCTCTCCAACTTCTGGGAGAAAAAGCAGACATCTGGAGAGAAGAAACAATGTTTGCTTTCCGGCAGATGTAGTCTGCTCTCCACAGTCGGCCAATCAGGAAGGTACAGCATAAAACGTATGTCCTTATTGTAAAGACACTAAAACGGCAAGATTCTTCAAGCCTGCTGATACTGTCAGGGACTCTGGGCAGACCGTGAACTGCTCGCCTTAGGTGACTTGAACTCAGTTTTCGGCCCATTTTATAGATGATTGTAGCATGAATAACAACAGCAAAACACCACCACCTTTAAAAGATACATTACACTCCAAGCATTGCCGAAGTAAATGAAGAACAATCATTTGGGAAAACTGTCACTACAGGTGATTAAGGATTTTCCAAAGATTACAGTCTATTGTTTTCAGTTTTAGTTCCATATTGCTGAAAAAGTTTTTCCTCTGTAAGTTCTTCAGCAAACTAGTGAACAAATCCTTTATCAGAACCAAATTTATGTCCAGAATAACTCTATCACTTTTCTTCCATCTAGGAACTGATGGGGAAGGCAAACAGGCTGGGTCTCTGAAGGCTTCTTTTGTGTTTGTCATATGGAACCCTTCAGTTGGTTGTCTGGGTGGCTTAGATGGATGGCATGTGGTCAGGAAAGGAACAGAATGGTTTGCCAAGGGCAGGGGCACACTAAGTGGATGAGTTCTCTTGGTTTATTCTCTAATTAGCTCTACCACATCAAAGTCCCTGTCCTCTCAAACCTGACGTTTTGCCACTAAAATGAAAATGAGGTCATTGAAGTAGGAAATCAGTAACCATCTCTTCTGGTTCCTTTAGAACTTTATTCTGTAGTTTCATAGTAAAAAGTCTTCGAATGCCTTCCTTGGATGTCCGCAGGCCCAAGAGTCATCAAGGCTTTTGTCTTTTCTTCTTTTAGTCAGGACACTTAGCCCAACAACTGTTGTTAAGGTCAGGAGCCCAGGCAAATACTTTGTGGGAGGGTAAAATGTAAGACCCTGGTTTATGACAAACACTAATTATAATACAGTATCTTTGGTATTTGTGAGGTTTTGGTAATACACAGGGTTAATTCAAATCCTTAGTACCATTTGTCTTATCCCCACAGTGACAACTGATGTAGCTATTAGATAAGTTTTGAAATAAAATTAATTATTTTAATTACCACAATGCTTACCTTATTACCTTCAGCTTTAACTACTTGCATAGCTGCTTTTGCTACAATAGACATACAGGGTGTCCAGAAAGAGTTCTGTTTTATACACCAAGTACAATTCGATTTTCATAAAATGTGTTTTTGAGACTTTGACAGATATGTACCGAAAAGTTTGCTGTTATCTTCCCTCCTCAAGTCGAACTCTCTCTAGACCCTCCCCTTCTCAATTCAATATCATTTGTTTTTCGAACCCACTACCACTGGGACCATTTATTGTCCGTGGGGGTGTGGCCATTCACTGGCGCCAAATAGCAGGGAAGGGGAGGAGAAAGACTCCCTGCACTAGTGGCCATCAGCTTCCAGCACCTCTTCAGCTGGTAATGGGAACTCATGTGCCCCCCCATCCAGGTTGGACCATTGACTGGCTTAATATGTAAGGTCCTGTCTAGGCAACTAGAGTTGCTACCGGCTTCTGAGTGCGAAGGCTCCGTCACGTCCAGAAGCCAGGTTTGCAGCAGTCCCTCCTGACTTCTCCCTCTCCCAGACATCCTGCCACCTCTCCCTGATGCCCCCTGAGCCTCCCTTAGGGGGTTGTAGAGGTCCATTTAAGAAGGAGGACTCCACAGTCACTGCTGTCTTCACATTGACCAGGTGTGCGCCTCTGTATTAACGGATACCAACTGCAAAATGAAGTCTCTTTTTTTTGGGGGGGGGGGTTCGAGACAGGGTTTCCCTGTAGTTTCTAGGGCCTGTCCTGGAACTAGCTCTTGTAGACCAGGCTGGCCTCGAACTCAGAGATCCGCCTGCCTCTGCCTCCCGAATGCTGGGATTAAAGGCATGCACCACCACCGCCCAGCTCAAAATGAAGTCTCTTAATGAAGGCTGAGAATCGCTCTAATATGTGAGAATCAACGTAAATGTGTGGAGAGTAATTGAATGCTGTGTCCATTTGGCAAAGCAATTAATTATCTTGTAAGGCTTGTGACCTACCAGCTGCGTGCTCTTGCTGGATTTACAGTACCAGCCATGAGCTGTCACATTAGAAAAGACTTAGATTCAATTAAAAAGTGGTTGCTTCCCTGGATAGCATTTATGCCACTATTGCAACAGTGAATAAACATATTCATTCTTATAACTTGCCCTCAATTTAATAGACTTCCTGCAGTCTAAGTGCTCCCTTTTCTGGAGTCTGAAAATAACTGAACATGCATGCACACACACACACACACACACACACACGCGCGCGCGCACACACACACACGTACACAATTAAAATAAACAAGGGAAGAGGGTAGAACACAAGCTGAATACCAGCCTCTCTCTCTCTCTCTCTCTCTCTCTCCTCTCTCTCTCTCTCTCTCTCTCTCTCTCTCTCCCTCCCTCCTTCCCACTGCAGATGCTGTGTGACCGGCTGCCTCATAGCTCATAGTCTCACTCCATCCCTTCTTTCCTGTGACAGAAGAGGGTTTCTATCTTCAAACCACGAGCTAAAATAAACCCTTCCTGTCATAAATTTCTTGTGTCAGATACTTAGTCACAGCATTGAGAAAGTTAACAGATACAATGCCTGTTTTGATACTTCCAATAATGCCAGGATAAGGTGTGATACACAGTTCCAAGAAAAGTTATTCTCTGCCCATGAATTTTTAATCATTTCAATTTTTATTTTACTTTTTAATAATTTTAACAAAATGTTTAATTTTTAGATTAATATGGCTATTTACCAGACAGTGAAGGTTTCTCTGTGCTTTACTTTGACATTTGAATTTTATCCTGGGGGCAATCAAAATCTACGACAATTTAAGCAAGTTCGTGACAGAGTTATTTGGTAGCATAATGTGTGGGTTTAGGAAATATGAAGGTGAAATGAGAAAGAATGGACTAAAGGGGAAAACAAGCCATTTTAAGGAAATTTAAGGAAAACTTAGGAAGCAGAATTTATAGAATTTGCTCATCACATACAGTTAACAGTAAAAAAAATAAAGAAAATTAAACAGCAACAAGAGAAAGGAAGAGGCAGAACAGGATGGCTATTGGTATATGGTACCATTGAGTAATTTTTTTTAAAAAAAAATGGGTTAGGCAAACCTTTTATATTTCAAAAAACAGGTCTCCCAAGTGTTACCCGTGTACGTCAGGGCTTCCATTATTTTACCCTGAAGTCCTCCTTAGTGCCATTGCTGTGATTCATTTTCAAGTATTTGAGAGATGCAAAAGATTCTTGAAGGCTCTTCAAAATGTTCCATTGCCAGGTACAGGACTACTTCAGACACATTGATACATAGTTCATATACACGAAGTTTCCAGTGAGTTATCAAACATGAAATCAATTGATTTGTAAATCCTTTTTGATAGAAATTATAATGAAATACACACAGCTGCACCTATAAAGAATTGTCAAGCTTTTCTTTCTTTGACAGCCACTCTGGTAATAAGAAATATCAACACCCACGTTTTTCAATAAATAAATTGTAACTCATGGTGTCATTTCTAATGAAGCTTTGTTAGGTCTTTTCAAAAACATTTTGATTTGTTCTTTGAAAAATTCAAGATGTATGTAATTTATTTTGGTAGTATTCACCCTTCCTAGTACCTTCTTATCCTCCTCACACACCATCTGAACCCCTTTCATTCCCCCAACAAGGTCTTCATCTTTCACGTCTTTTCTCTGATCCACTGAGTTTAGTAAAGGTCTCTTACATGAGGATGGACATAGCGTTATTTATTGAAGCCTGAGCCAGTTATCATCACTGAAGAAAAATGGCTACTTCTCCACAAGCAGCTATGAACTGCCAATAGCTCCTTATCTAGGGTTGAGGCCTTATGATTCCTCTGTAATCCGTGATGGAATATTAATGGGTTCAATCTCGTGGAGGTCTTGTGTAGCTAGCTACAGCTGCTGTGAGATTATCAGTGTAGCAACCATGCTATATCTGAAAGACAGCAATTCATAGCATTTATTTCCATCGTCCAGCTCTGGTGCCCTTTGTGCTTTACGGAGGTTGACAAAGATTTATCCCGTACGAGTATTAGTATTAAAGTCAGTTATTCTCAGCTCTTTGACCAGTTATGAGCCTCTGGACTCATCACTTCAAACTGCTAAAAGAAACATCTGTGACCAAGGTCGAGATTAACTCTAATCTAAGAATATAGAAATAAACGTTTAGAAGGCAAATTTGACATGATCATTTAAGAAAGAGAGCTAGGACTTCTGTAGCCGTATGCTTGTATGTACCAAGTGTGAATTCCCTCTTGTGGAGCAGGGCTCATATTCAAGTAGAAGGCAGCTGGTTGCTGCCATAACAGCTGTGCACTGCTTCACGCATGGACACATCATCCTAGAGGCCACCTATCAGATGCTTTTATTCTAAGTCTGGATCCTTCCCATCGTATTGTGTTATTTCCATGCGTGCTGTCATGGTACCCAGTCATGCTTTCATAAACATAAATGAAAAACTACAAGTCACAATCAAAAGACAAAATGTGAATTCTGATAAGCTCATAGTTAAGGTAATAATCTATTTTCCAATGGCAACAAATTTTAATGAAGATATGAACAGTGCATTACAGGAAAAAGGCTTCATCATGAAGTCTGATAAGATGAAATTGAAATTTGGGTTGTGTTCCAGACTGTGGACATTCATAGTAATCAACACAATCTGGAGTCTCAATGTTCTCTTCAAGAGTGGTGTGTTACCCAGCTGACAGGATTACTACAAGAATTCACATAACTGTATTACCATTCTAGGTAACTCTGATGGTATGAAAGACAACAAACTTTTTTTTTTTCAAATTTTTACCATGAAGTTCAGAATATTACGTTGTATGCATTGAAAACACGACTGAGTGTCTTCCTGGAAATCAGCACTTTAACCAAAGCCGTTCTCAGTAAAGTTGCCACAGCCTGACGAGTAAAACAGAAAAAAAAGTTTGTGTGGGAAACTCAGCATTCAGGATAGCTATTTTCTGGGTTTATTTCAACAACCAGTGAACATTCTTTGATTTTCTTCCAGGATCAAAAGACCACGGGCCTCTGTACCACGTGTGGCTTTACAGATCTCGTTTACGCATGCTCTAATTCTGAACGGATTGAGGGTTGCTCTATTTCTGGGTTGCAGTTGTTTATAAGTTGAAAGGGTTTTCTTGGTTATGGTGCAGAATCCACAGTGATGCATCATGCATACAAGATGATGTCTTTACAGAAGTCATCTTTGACCACACTACCCACAGACCCAGAATAAAAAGATACCACAAATGGCTGAAAGTGTCAGCATAAATAACTATCAATAAATAAGGAATGTAGAAAAGCACTTGGCTTGTATCTCCCTACCCTATCAGAGCTAACTACATAGCTATTATACTTGCAAGGGATGCTCCCAGTTCAGCAACATACAGCATTTATAACATGTCCATCACCATGGTATTGAAACACTTGGGCAATTTAATTAGGCTGGCTCAATTACTTTTGGAGAAGTAGAAGAGGTGGCCTTCCTTATATCCCACTCCACTGGAACCAATTTGATTACGTTTTTAAAAGCAAAGAGAGCCTTCTGTGAAAATAGCTTTCTGGGCCCCCTGTTCCAAGATTAAAGGACTGCCTAGGTAAAGAAATGACTGCTTCCCATTCCTGAAGGTGATAATGTTCGAAATCAAGCAACTCTCCAGTGGTAGAAAACACAACAGCCCAAAGATCTTTACTGAGAACATTTGAATCTTTTTCTTTGAACTTCACTCTAGGGGCAGGTAACCAGGAGTACTTTCTAAAAGCAGTTTACCTGAATGTGAATTCTTTTCAAAGACATTCATGGTGGGGAAGCTATGTTCTCCCCTGACCTGCTAAATCACAGTCATTCTCCTATTTAGGAAACTTTACTAGGTCAGACAGGAACTAAAGCTTGGTAATGAAGGCCTCTTCTGACGTTCACATTGGACAAATCAGGAGAACTTAGGCTGTAAACGCTGTTTGCTCTATGCATGAAAGTGGGTTTGCGTTTACATAACAACCCAGGTTAAAGGTGTTTCTGTCTGAGTTGGACCGAATTCTCGGTCTCTCACCTGTGCACATGCGTGTGGATGGCACATGTGTTAGGGTGTGAAGAATATGTTATCCTTAAGAGAAATCACTAACAACCTTTTTTCCCCCCAGAAATTTTGGTTGAGCCAAGGTTTTTTAAAGCTATTTTTCTGAAATTAGGAACTGTGGTTGAATATTTCCGAGGTGAACAAAATATTTTGCTTACATAAGAAGGTGCTAGTATTTCAGGCCACAGAAGGGCTATCTTTTTGTAGTGGCAAGACTTTTCCCCAGAGTTTACCAGGAATTGAAGCTGATATGAATCTAATTTATCTAATGTTTTACTTTTTTATATTTTCCATAGCAAAGTAATACTCAAGCCAAGGTAACCAGTAATATTTCAAAGCACAATTTGAAATTTCGTAGAACTAGCATTTACCCTGAAAATGGATATCCCATTTTGTAGGCAGCTCCTTGGACGTTCTATCAGTGTGGTGCATCTCATGTTGTCAAGGGTTCGATTCCGTTTTTAAACTCTTTGGCTTCCTCCTGCGGTCCATCCCTTAGTGCCATGTGTACCTGCAACAATTCATTCCTATTATGTCTTTTGACATAACCACAAGAATCACAAGATGTTAACTTTTCTCATTCTTAGCACCCATTTGAAACACCCCGTGTAGCCCATCAGCTCTGATTGACGTCTCCTTTCTCATCAGGTTCATTTGTAATTGTACTCTAAGGGTTTCATTTTAGAGCACTCAGATGTATTTATGGCGTCTCCACCCAGAAATTCTCACCAAGAGATCTTAAATAATGTTTTCACTTGCTGTTAAAATAATGACAACTATTATTGAACATCCACTCCATAACAGGATTCGTATGGGTATCAGCTCATTTAATCTCTCCAACTAAATTTGGGGGTCAGTTTGCTATTTTATTTGTACTCTGGGTTTCAGAGAAGACAAATATAGCAATAATAGCTCAGGTTAAATTTTAGGGATATATTTGTCTGCACACACTGTACGCTTATGCATCATGTCCATCTATGGAGCCCCAAGATCAAACTCTCCTATGTATTTTCTCCTAAGAATTGCTGAGTGACTTACACTGTCTCTATGTCAACATCAAATACTGTGTGAACTGGATTCTATGTATCTATTTGGCAGAAATCAGGTCAGAGGTTGAAGAGAGGGAGGTTATTGGTCCTAGTAGCTAGGGATCCAAAGATAGTGTGAAGTGCAGAGTGTGTTTATCCAGGGACCCAACGGTGAAAACCAGAGCGTGGTGCCCATACAGTCCACTCTGTTTCACCTTGGTGCAGACAAACTGCCTTGTAGGAGACAACCGCATGGACTGTGTCTTTCCTTCGCCAGAGGTAGAACCAGATTAATTTCAATTACACTACATGCTCATTTCTTAATATAGCCATGAAAAATACGTAGATTGATCAAAGCTGAGTCCTAGCTCAAGCATCAAAATCTACCAGTCTCTGGACACTACCAGAACTCTCTTTAAAAAGTGGAAAAGAAGAAGACAAGTAGACTAGACAATTGACAGTGTCACCTGCCTCTTTAGAAACTGGAATAGAAGCACCCATGTAGACTAGACAGTGGGCTGTGTCACCTGCCCAATGCATTGGCCACTACGAATCTGCATGAATCCTGCTTTAGCATACCTGGAAAACTCTGGCATCTTCTCAAGCCACTCACTACTTCCAAGCCACCTGCAGTTTCTCCTGCTAGATCCAGTTAAATTTGTGCTCATTTTCTTTCCTGGGTATCCTGTAACTTCATTAACTACAGGATAACTATCTGGGGGTAGAGGGGGGCTCAGAAATACAGAAAGAAGGGATACTAGCATCAAATTCCCTTTAAATAAGCATCTAAGACACAACATGAGCAGTTATCAGTTTATTACTTAATTATATTGTGATAGTTAAAATGATGAGAATGACCCTCATGGGCTTATATATTTAAATGCTTTGTTCCCACTTGGTGGGACTGCTTTGGAAGGCTGAGGGGATGTGGTCTTGGAGGAGGTATATCCTTGGGCCAGACTATGAGGTTTCAAAAGGCCAGATCAGGCCCAGTCTTGCTCGTCTCTCTGCTTCTTGGTTGCCTCAAGATGTAAACAGCGCCATGACTTTCTGCTGCCGTGTGCCCCATCATGATGATCAAGGACTCTGAAACTGTAAGCAAAACCCTAGCTAAATGCTTTCTTTTATAAGTAGCCTCAATCACAGTGTCTCTTCACAGCAATAGGAAAGTAACTAAGACATTGGTCAGCATTACACAATATATAATCACCATATTAATCTTCATTTTTGTTTTAAAAATTCCATTTGTAAGAAGAAGCAGAAGAAATCCTGTTCTGGTCTTTGACCTATAGGATATATACCATTCTTCTGGGTAGAAAAAGTTTATGTTCTATGCCCTAGCCATCAAATACCTCCCGGTTCCACTTCTGAAAGAATCTTGGATAACTTTATTTCTGAGGTCCTCAGAGAAAGCCATGCTAGAGGACACAGTATGGATTCATCTCTTCCGGCTCACACTATCAGAGGCCACAAGAAGGAAATATCTGTCCTTCTCAGCCAGACATGGGTTCATGTGACTATAACACTATTCTTAAAAGTTTTAACACCTCTGATTTATTGGTTTCTAGTCGGTGATTGGGACTTCCAATAATTCTAGGGTTCTTATTCTAGAGATTTCCATCTCTTCACAGCTAGTTTCTATCATAGGCTCATTTCTGTGGCATTTGGTTTAGTGAGCATTATTTTTATCTTGAAGTTTTCCTCAAAAGATCTGGAATTGGAATAGACTTACAGAAGGCGGACACTGGGGGTAGATAATGCAGGCCAGTATTCAGAATGCTATGCTGAGTTTTTCACAGTGGCGTTACTAATGTGGAAGTGTGGGGCTGAACGTGTGTCAAATAATATGCGAGGTCTAAGATAAGTCACACGTTCTGCTGCTACACAATGACAAAGGCAAGTTCTAGGGCTTGGGATGTGGGTCTCAAGGCCCCCATGCTGGCTCTTTCCCTTAATCTCATCTTCTGTAGAACTTTTGTATAAAGTATAGCCTGCTTGTTTTTAAACATATATGTAAGTATAAGCCCTCCTTCCTTTCCCATACTCAGCGTAGTCTCTCACCCTGAGATCCCAGGAATTCTAGGAGAGACACTGGGTTTATTCATATTACTTCCAAGCAGATGTCAAAATTCTGGTGTCTGAGCAGCATTCTGAAAATCGGAAAAGAAATCTACATATTGAGTCATTAAAATAGGGTTAGTTCAATCTGGCCAATGATTGAAGGGTGGGACAATAACCATTTAAAAAAATCACAAGAACGAGGATCAATTGTAAGATGTACAGCTTGTAAAAAATTGAGAGAAAATGTTTCAAAATTACTCATTTAGATAGACCTATACAAATCCCCACACCCTGTGTATAGAATGCTCTGACACTGGGGTTATCTTCATTTTACTGCAAATATAGCAAATTCAAGTGGAAGGTTCAGATTGTCACGGAAAGAGAAGATTGGACTCACCATCTATGTTTCTTGATGGAGCTCTCTTCCTAACTGCTGACACGCCCTCCCCCAGAGGAGTAGAATCAAGGCAGACTGTGTGCAAAGGCAAGCAAGCCCACAGTGCTAGGTCCCAATTTCACTCCATACTCTGTCCTATTAGTTTCTACTGCTGTCGTGGAAATTACCACAACTTACTGACTTCTTACCTTATGATTCTGCAACAGAGAAGTCTTAGCGGGTGACAGGTGCTGATGAGACTGACCTCCCTTCTGAAAGCTCTAAGGAGAAATCCATCCGCTGCTTTTCCTGTTCCAGAGGCTCCACCAGTCCTGAGCTTGAGACCCCTGTCTTAGTTATGGTAACTATTGCTTTCATGAAACATCATGACCAAAAGCAACTCAGGGAGGAAACGGTTTATTTTGCTTACTCTTCTATATCGCTGTTCATCATCAACAGGAGTCAGAATAGGAACTTGATGCTCCCACCCACAATGGGCTGGGTCCTCCCTATGAATCCCTAATTAAGAAAATGCCCTACAGGCTCACCTGAAGGAATTTTCTCAATTAAGGTTTTCTCCCCTCAAATGACTCTAGCTTGTGTTAAATTGACATAAAACTATCCAGCACAACCCCTTACCCCCATTTTCAAAACCATCAAGACTACATCTGACTTTTCCCGATACCATATTTTTCCACCAGCCCCAACAAAGAAGCATCCTCTGCTTTTAAGAAAGCTTGTGATTTGACTGGACTCAGCCACATAATCCTGAACAGTTTCTTCATCCCAAAATCCTTCATTTAATCACATTTTCAAAATCCTCTTTTCTCAAGCAGGTGGCATGTTTATAGGTTCTAGGCAATCAGGACAAGGATGCCATCGGAGCCCAGTTCCCAGCCTCCCATATATGCTAGCTAGAGGAGATGAGAATGTAGTTTTGTACAGAGTAATGAAGAATGAATGTTCTATGAATGCCAGTTATATGTAGAGGAATAGCAGGAGATAAAGGAGAGCAGCTATATGCAAACTTATTAATAAAGTAAGATTGGAAGTAATAGCTACCTTGAAACAGATATTTCACAGAAGTTTGCTTATTTAATCTTCAAGAAATTTCATTTTTCATAACTTGCTATAATAAATCATGAAAATGATTCAAACAAGAAAAATGTGTGGAAGAGAGAATCAAGAAGGAAGTATTTTAAGCACTTTACTTAGATTTAGCAATTTTCAAATAGGAGACAGGGAGTGCCATTTATAAACTCTATAAAGTATGAGTTTAAATGTCATAGCTTGGAAAAATACTGTGTGGATATTCAGGTTCAACTATAACTTGACAGCATTCCCACCCCTGCCTTAATTCTATTCTCCTTTGGTTTTCTATTATTTCATTGTTTTCTGCAAAGTTTGGCAACAGCTTCCAGTTCTGAATGACTAATGAATTGCTCATCTGTGAGCAGAATCTCCCTGGTGCAAGCCCTGTATGAGTTTCTATTCCTCCCTATTCAAAGATGACATCGTTGATTGTGGCATTATTGCCCATGTTCACAGACCCAGCTGAAAAGATAAATAAGAGACCAGCATCCTTTTCAAAGCCTCATGCCTTAAACTATGTCCTTTGTTTGCAGGCGCAATTAGCTGTTTGACAAGCCTTCACTGACTCTTCCTTTAAGTGCAGAGCACATGGTCATCTCAACACTGAATGTCAACCCTGTTCCTTTCTCTGTCAGTTATTGTCATATTAAAGTAGTTGAGAGATTTGTTATAACTGTCCTTCAGGTCCCTTCCTGCAAGGCTACCTTGCAAGTTCCAACTTTCCAATTAGGGTTGAATACATAACCAACGTCAATGAAATAAATGCCATAAGAGTTCTCACATGAAAACAATGATACAGGACACATAATCCAGAATTGTGATGCTCCAAGCATAACCCAGCACACAAATAGTGTCAGCTTGAACTTCAGAGCAACCCTAAGAGACAAGACCTACTGTTCTTTCCATTTGTATAATAAGAAAAAATGAAGTATTGCTTCCTTTTTTTCTTGGATTCTGTATTTGGGATCCCATAAATATAAATCAATCACTTATACCAGGACAGAACCCAGTAAGAGAAGCACACACTTGAACTCATACTTGAATACAACAGTTGAAGAACTGAACAGTGGAGTGAGCTAAACTACCATGTCACAAAGCAAACATTGGAAATACAGAGACAAGTGCCAGCCCATATAGGACTTATCATATTATGATAGCAATAGCCATGACTAATTGAGGACTAACTATGCTAATGGGTTTCTGTGTGGTCAGCATACCTCTTAAAAAACACTGTGAACATGAGCCACCACTATCCTTGACAAATAAGAAAACCATAACTTGGAGAGGTCATGAGGTGTATCCAAGGTCAGATTCTTAGTAATTAAGAAAGCTGAGCATGATATCCAGATCTCTATTTCCATGGTCAGAAGACAGGCCTTCTTCTGAACGATGGACTTTATGACCTCAGGATCCCTGACTTTATTGTGATGTATATTATCAAGAGGAATACTAGGGGGACTCAGATTTGCTTGCTGTCTTAGCACTATCAGCTTATACAAAACAACACAGCAAGCTTACTTCTTATGACTTCTGCTAAGAAGTCCAAGTTTAAGACTCTAGTAGATTCTATAGTTGTTTTCTAAAATGATAGATTCGGGAATGATATCATAGTTCATAGGTGAGAAGTTTTCCAGCATCTTCGTAATAGTGGAAGGGACAAAGCAGCTTTTTGGATATTTTTCCACAGGAGTACAAACCCCATTATTTCCAAAGGCCTTGCCTCAGATTCAATTGCTCCCACCATAGAAATAAATTTCCAGTTTAAGAGCTTTGTGGGAACCCAAACACTCAAATCAAAGCTGCTATGTTTTATAATCCAGATCAAAAAAAAAAAATGTTTCAAGAAACAGGAAGGTTTGAGAATAATAAATTTTCCAGACATATAGACAAAGAAAAGACAAGAATCCCAAGGCAGAGGGACCGAAGATCTGATCATTAACATGTAGATACAGGCAGAAGGACACTTACATTGAAACAAGATGCAAGGCTGCCATGTTGGCTAGGTCACATGCCCATGGCACTGAGACTAGAGCTGTAACTAACACCTCTCCTGAAGTCTGGCTCAGACTTTGAACACCAGGAAAGGGTTGAACCTCTGGTGAGTCCATGCAGTCCCATAGAGAGTATTCAGAAAAATCCTAGGAATCGGTATTATATATACAAAATCTTTTCTGTTTCTCATGTTCTTACAACAAAC
The DNA here is from genome assembly GCF_903992535.2 of Arvicola amphibius. NCBI lineage: Eukaryota > Metazoa > Chordata > Mammalia > Rodentia > Cricetidae > Arvicola > Arvicola amphibius. The sequence continues at coordinate 36,337,467 of NC_052053.1, read as the reverse complement.
CTGACCTCTGCCCCTAATCATATTGTTAGCACCACCGTTTGCTGCTAACTTTTCCTGCTTTCCCCCTTCATCATACAGAGTCTGCATCTTTTTCTCCATGTTTCCAATACTATTGCATTCCCTCTTGGATCAACATATTTATGACACAAATTATAGTTTGTGTTAAATTCAGCTCTGCTAGATGTTGGCATCTGGGTTTGAAGACTGGCAAGACTGAGGACTCATACTTTGGATGTCCTTCTAAATTAGCCAAAAGATGGAGATAAGAGCACCCAACATTTATAAAAAGCCATATCAGTACACTTATGCACCCCTCTGACACCTCCAACCCAAATTCCATGACTTCCACAACCTTCAGGAACTGATATACTGGTCTTGGTAAATTCAGCAGGTAGTGGTGGATACAGTAAAACTTAAGTCCAGGGTACACATGCAGAAAATGTCATGTTGTGTCATAGTGATATTAAATGCAGAGAATGTCATCTTGTGTCATAGTGATGTCAAATGCAGAGAATGTCGTGTTGTACCATAGTCATATCTGCTGAACTCCTCACTGTCTCTTATTCAATGATCTCAGTTGACTGAGATGATCCAGCCTCACAAAATGCTATAGCCAGGACTTTACCATTTTTCTAAATTTTCTCAGGATCCAAAGATTACCAGCACCCCCAAACAATAAGCAGTCTACAGAATGATGTCCACATTCCCAAACATGGGTTATGGATATTTATTATCATTTAAGGAGTTTGTTTACGAATTGTTATTAATCTTAGTCAAAGAAAAAACACAAAACAAAAAAGGTAAATTAAAAAAAAATCTCTTTCTAAAGGAAAAAAGGGAGATATAATACAGAAGTATGAGATCAAAATGTGGATTATTGAATCTACTTTTATCCAAAAAACAACTATTAATTTCAAAATATTTTACATTGGTATAAATTTTGGTTATTGACAGAAATTTAAAGTTAATTTTTATACTATATGTATGCTTCTACTCTAGGCTTAGGGTATTATGTTTATGCAATCATTTAAAAATATAATACATAATTAAGAAATACAGATTAATAGTCATTAATAATAGTCAAACTTATAGTCATATTAGGAGCGTTTTCAAGGTCATAAACACATATATTTAGATAGATAAAGGTCTTCAAACATTTCGAAGACATACAGACTATGGCATTTAATATGTTTAATACCTAAGGCTTTTCATGACAGTGAGACATGTCTGTTCCTGGCTACACCAATATACTAAATAGAAGATGATAGGCATCAAAGAAACTCCATATGGAGTTTTATTTATCTGTGATAAAAGTTAGCCACCAGGTAAGAAACTGCCCTTACCTTGACTGCTGACAGAGTACCATCCAGTTTGGACAAGCAGGACATAAAAGAAAGTGACTGCCAAACATTGCCAAAGGCAAGGTGGGACAGTCCTTCAAAATTTCTGGCTCACAGAAAGATCTGTCAGATGATCTAGGACTGTAGGCCAAGATGGATGCTCCACTGTTGCAGAGGAACCTAGAATAACTCTCTCCAGGCAGCCAGATGCTCCTGTCATTATGTAATACTTCATCCTTCTGGAATATTTGATGGAGTTAAGAACTAAATACTTAAATTCATTTGGTAGAGTTAAAGACAAAATAGTTAAATTTATAGTTTTCTTAGTTACGATAAGAAGTAACTTAGGTATAAAATTTTAGATTCACAAAGACAAGATTAATAATAGAGAATTTTCTCTAAATTTGCCAAATACAAATAGACTGGATATTGTTAACTGTAATTCTTATTTAATAACTGTTTTGTTATATATAGTTTTACTATAGTAGTCAAGGTTAAAACCTTTCTTTTTAATTAGACAAAAGGAAGTGATGTTGTGGAATAATCATTCTGCACACTGTGAATATGTATTACTCTCATTGGTTAATAAAGAACTGACTGGCCAGTAGCCAGACAGGAAGTATAGGTGGGACAACAAAACTAATGATGATGGGATAAAGAAGGACAGAATCAGAGGAGTCACCAGCAGATGCAGGATGTGTAGAAAATGAGGTAACAAGACATGTGACAAAGATAAGAAATATAGGTTAAGTGTAAGATTTAGCTAGTAACAAGTCTAAGCTATTGGTGGAGCATTTGTTATTAACATAAGCTTCAGTGTGTTTATTTGGGAGCTGCTGGTGGACAGAAACTTTCTCCTACATAGGTTTTCAAATAGTTTTTTTTTACCATTTAATCAGCAGGTAACTTTATATATAAGGGATCAGGTGCATTTTATTTTTAACAGCCATAATAGAAACCATTGGAAGAAGTTACTGGAAAGGCAATCTTAAGAATACTCATTTACTCTTCTTTTTTTTAAGATGTATTTATTTATTATGTATACAACATTCCTTCCATGTATGCTTGCATGCCAGAAGAGGGCACCAGATCTCATTATAGGTGGCTGTGACCCACCATGTGGTTGCTGGGAACTAAACTCAGGACCTCTGGAAGAGCAGTCAGTGCTCTTAACCGCTGAGCCATCTCTCCAGCCCCCTCATTTACTCTTCTGATTTTCACTATTTGCCTTCCTTTCTACACAGTATTTTCTTTGAATTCATTCTACTCTTGGAAAGCCTACTGAAGACATGATGTTTCAGAAGGCTAAGTGGGAAGTTATGTAATGGTTTGCCATTAGATGTTTCTGTGGACACTGTTCATGCAATATAATGCAATGGTGACTCAGCTTTAAGTCACCATTTTTGTTTTGATAGATCCTTTTTAGAACTTACTTTGATTCAGCGGCTTAAAAGTTAAATTCTACTTACCAGTTTCTTTATATCAGTAAGAAATTTTCTTCTAGGAACACATTTTGTTGGTTTCTGAGTATTTCTGCTTCAGTAGCTACCTGAAAGGAATCTCCTTGGAACCTGGCTCTTTTTATCATAGCAAAATGATTGGATGTGGCATTTTTTTCTTGGCTTAGAAGATCACTCTGATTTTAGTTGTAAAATTGAAGAAATCCTGATTTGACTAAAACAAATTAATCTCTTGTATATCTCAAATGAGATTGTATTAAGAGGAGATCATGTAACACTTTGGGAGATTAAGCAAATAGCACATGTATAGACATCTAATTCAGCCAACAGTCATGCCATTCATCATTTTGTGAATGTTCTTGCTCCAATTATCCTAATATTGCCATGGAGTACCAGCTAGTTAGGCATATAGTGAAGAAAGTAGAATAGAGAATTTTGATCCCATCATCTTCAGAGACTTTTGTGTTGTGCAAATCAAGTTTTGGATCCATGATTGAAGTATCTGGTCACTGGCGTTTAAAGGTAAACAAAAAATCCTTGGTTACTGAAGTCGCTACCCTATTTTCATGTAACTGCTTTGGATTCCCCCAGACACATGCAACACTTGCCTTCCTCAACTCTTAATGTGTCTTATTTAGGGTTTCCTATTGCTGTGAAGAGACACCATGACCACTCGCATAAAGAAAATATTTCATTGAGGTGGCTTGTTTACAGTTTCAGAGGTTCAGTTCATTATGATCATGAAAGGGACCAAGGCAGTACGCAGGCAGACATGATGCTGGAGCGGAGAGTGCTACATCTTACAGGTAACATGAAGCTGGTTGTCACATTAAGGGAAGTTTGAGAAAAAGAGACTTCAAAGCCTGCCCTCCACACACACTCACAATTCCATTTTCTTTCTTTTCTTTTTCTTTATTGTTTTCTTTTTCTTTGTTTGGATTTTTGAGACAGGATTTCTCTGTGTAGCTTTGGAGCCTGTTCTAGAACTAGCTCTTGCAGACCAGGCTGACCTCAAACTCAAAGAGATTTACCTACTTCTGCCTCCCATGTGCTGGGATTAAAGGCATGTGCCACCACTGCCCAGTGGCCATTTTCTTCCAAGCCACCACAACAAGGAAATTTGCAGCTTTTTTACTATGCTCTGCACTTCATTTCTGTGAGTCATGAGTCATGTTACTCTCCCACCTTTACTTGGTTGGTATATCTAAGAAACAAACACAGCAACAAAAAACCTGCTTACCTGTTTTATCACCTATCACATCCAGAACATTCTCCGGTTAGATTAAAAACAAAATAAAGACAAAGTTAGTGAAGGTTTTAAATATTTGATGGGTTGATTTGGCTAGACAATGTGGAATAATCTTTGCAGCTAATGGAGCCATAAGTCTGGAAATATTAACAGAGACTTAAGGAATTGGCTTCATTTGTGGCTTCTTATGCTGAACAGTCTGAGTGAGTAATTACCATGTATAAAACACTGAGCTAAGAAATAAAGAAACAAAGGATAATTGAAGATAAAGAAAATAAGTTTTTGTATAAAAGAACCGGGTTTTCAGGGAAAAGACAAACGTACAACTGATAGGACTCAATAAAAACACAAAATCTCATGACAAAGGAAAGGATTTGGTACATTCAAATGACAAACCAAAAAAGTAAAAAAATATATTTGTCTCTAAGATTACTCCCAAACAAGACAGTCCACTTCCTATTGAGTCAAACTTCACTCCTGCTCATCTGGAAAAGTAAAAATAAATGCCAGCGAATAGTTTTAGGACTCTTGTCTATAGGCAAGGAAAAAACTTCCCCTGGGAGAATGTATCCATTCTCCTTCGGAAGTCAAGGGTGAGTGAAGGGCAAGTGACTCCAGGATAGTTCTCCCTCCCTCTCCTTCCCCTCCCTCTCCCTTGCTCCTCCTCCTTCAGAAGCAGCCTTGAGGCACTTTAGCCTATAGTCAGTAACTTCACCCAACCCCTTGCTCACAGCTTTATCATCCATAACATTAAAAAATAGAACACAATGATTTCGAAGGTCTCCTCCAACTCCAAAACTGTCATGATTCCATTTTTCTGTGGCTCTGTAGTTCCTGGTGCCTTTTTTGTTCCTTGCGAAGGCTGGCGAGACAGGGCCCTCCGAAGGAAGTGCTTAACAAGTACTAAACACTGCTCCTCCGCTGGGCTGTAACCTTGCCTCTTCTGGTGAGTGGGAAGAGGTTGCTGTGTTTCCTAAATTCCATTTATCCACATACTCATTTCGCAATTCTCATTTTCAGTTATATTACTGCTAAAATTTTTCCTAAGATTTCAGACTTAAATATATTTAACTTTCTCCTAATTAATAGTATGCCTGACATCATAAATATTTGTTTTACTCATGCCTTTATATATTTAATAAAAACACATGTATACATTTTTAAATAAACATATAACCATTATTTTTTCTTTTGTACTCCCACTTATACAAGCATTCTATTTAAGAAGCACTGCTTTACTATATTAAGAAAATCTTTTTAAATTAATCTACTGGTTGACTAGAGAGGTTGATCATAAATATTACAGGAACAGGTCAACCTATATGCATGGATGTCTATAAAGGTTCTAAATATATATGTTCCACTCAACCAGAATTTCCTAATATCCTGATCATCCACTCCTAAATAGATTTGTGCATTACCTGGAAAACAATTTGCCAAGCAGATTTTTAAAGTTCAGAGTAAATTGGAGAAAGGGCTACATTACATTTGAACCTTAATAAATACTTAATAACCCATAAGACAAATAGCCATGAATTACAAGAATGGTTTTAAGCACAGGGCTCCTACGGAGTCAACCTGCCCTCTTGTTTTTGGTCATTATAAAACAGGAGTTACAATATGGCCAAGTTTATTAGCACCATTGATTTGTGTATTTTATAAAATGAGACGCTTGAATAATGCGGGACCAGGACCATTAAGAAAATCTATTTCCTTTCTCTTCTTTTTCTCCTCTGTCTAGTCTCCTCTGCCTTTAAAATGTCTTTCTCATAGAAGGGAAAAGTGTGAGGATGGCTCTAACTGTGTCTTTTTTAAAAAATAGAGGTTGTTTACTTCTTGAATGTGTGTGCGTGTATGTGCGTGCGTGTGTGTGCGTGGTGTGTGTGTGTATGTGTGTGTGTGCGTGTGTGTGTGTGTGTGTGTGTGTGTGTGTGCAAGCTTTGGTCCTCAGGTGGAAGCAGGGTTCCTGTGCTTTCGTCCTCGAAGCTGTTTTTCTGGAAGGGAACGGAGGCAGCTGTGTTTACAGCTCAAGTCTTGGCATACATTTACCAGAATCTATTATTCATATCATTCAGTATCAGGGAGAGATCTCAGGCCACCTGTCTATCTGACAAATTCACCCTTTTGTGAGCTTTCTGTTCATAGCAAATTATGTTCACATTGATGAATTGAGTTTTTATGAGCATTGCTAACTAACATTCTCACAGAAGGCCAGGGGCAAGAGCCTGCAAGTGTTTCTGGTCTACAACAAAATGATTAAAAAAAGAAGAAAGAATGAAAGAAAAAGAAAGAAAGAAAAAGAGAAAAAAATGCTAGTCTTTAAAGACAGTTTGCCATTGTGGGGTAGTTAAATCTTTGGCGTTGATTTAATATTTATAATTCCAAGAATTTCCATAAATTATTGCTTATATAACAAATAAAACATTGGGGGGGGCAGTAACCCACGCACCATTTTTCTTGGTGGCACAGAGTATCCTTGATGCATCCTACATCCTGATAGGGAACTACTGATCAGGGCAAAACAGAGAGCTGGAGGATGACCGGCATCTGTAAACCCGGCACATTCGCACTGTAATGTGGAGAAGTCACCGCAATTCCAGCTTGAATTCTAGCTTGCTATTTCCACAGATACAAAGCGGATTTCTCCAACCTCTAGGAGCTCTCGTGGTTATGATGCTAAGCCATGTGGCAAGAGTTAAATAAACGAGAGCAGTCTTTCACAAAAGACTAACAGAATGCGAGCTCCCTAAATGGTGAGTGGGAGAGACCCAGTGTTCATGTGGAAAGAGAGCTTTTCTTCCCTTCACATGGAGAATTGCTTCTCCCTCAGCCTTCTCCGCCCCTCCCACTTATTCTGCCTCTTCTTTTGCATTTCATTTAAAGCAAGAGGAGGGGGTTGAATAAGAAAGATATGTTCTACTTTTACTATACCCACATGTCAAAGCTCTCATTCAGAATTTACTCACAATGATAAGCCGGCTTAGGTGCCAGATTTTCTTGTCGGTATAAAAATTTTTTAAAGCAACAAAATGGATTTTTTTTTACAAAGTACTGTCATGAGCAATATCAATAAAAATGATTTTTTGCTTTTTGCTTCACAACCGTAATCCTAGCTTCCCAAAAGGCAGATCATCACCTTTGGTCAGGTACGATATTATTCTGTTAAATGATAGCCAAAGTCAGTGGAAAATTCTACACCTCCTCACAGCAGCCTGCCAAATGTGCCAGACACATCACCTTTCAATGCAAAGACACCATAGCACAAAGAGCGCTTGGCGTCATCCCCTGAAAAGGCACACCTTTTCAGGGAGCAAATGGCAAGTGGAGCCTGTGAGACACCATATGGGAGGAAGCGGCACCAGGCTCGCTTCTCCTTCCAAACACCACAAGCTGCTACCTCATGGTGGTGTGTGTGTGACTCTCCCACGAAAGCAATGACAGCCAACTGGCTACCTGGTCCCAGTGTCAGCTGGACTGCTGACCACACAGGAATACAGCTGAGCATGATACTGTGCTTTCACGGCCTCTGAAAAACAAGACATCCCATCCTTTACATTTATGTAGTCGTGTGGATGCAACTTTTACAGGCTTCCCCATAGCTGCCATCGCCTTCAGCTTTCTGAGCAGAATGAGAAAACTGGGTTTGTGATCTTCAAAAAAAAAAAAAAAAAAAAAAAAAAAAAAAAAAAAAAAAAGATAGAGGCACTTTTTACAGTTTTTTCTGGACTTTCCTCTTCATCTCTAAACATATGCCTCTGATAGTTCATGTGTGTGTGTGTGTGTGTGTGTGTGTGTGTGTGTGTGTACGCACACACAACAGTATGGCACCTGTGTAGACGGAAGACAGCTTACAGGAGAGGGTTCGTTCCTTCTACCACATAGCTCAACTTTAGAGCATCAGGCTTGGTGCAACCTCCCTACACCCTAAACCATCTTGCCAGCTGTTAGGTTCTGTTTTTTACATTTTTCATGTTTATTTTACATTTTTATTTAAAGTAAATTTCGGAGGGCACGTGACAGCACAATGCTGCCATGGCAGGTTTGATCAGGATGTTCTGTGGTGAGCATAGTGACCGTTCACACCGATTTCTCCTTGAGAGTTCAGGTTTCACGGAGCATCCTAGTGTCCAGCCATATAGTCCTCTTTTAGTTCAGAAACTGGGGTAAACGCCACTAGAAAACAGGCCCCGTTTTCCTGTAATGACTGTTCACCCTCTGATTGTGAAAGGTGACACGAGAGACAGGGAATGAGGGTTTCATCTGGAGCTAAATACTTTCTGGTAATGCACACTCTCTGATAAAGCAGCCATGGCAGGCCGCACTCTGTTGGTTGGTGTCAGGCAGCTGAAGGACCGCCATTTTGCTCCCTGGAACTGCTACAGGATTTTGCAGCATTTCTAGAAGCCTGAGAGTTGGCTGGAGCTGGCGAAGCATTGTTCCTTTTTTTAACTCGTGTGATAGGTATCTTCAACAGTGTCAAACAAATTTGTAGAGCTGGTGATTAGCTGCCCAAAGAGCATAATGTATGCATTATTAATTAAAGAAGGTAAGTTTGGCTAATTGTCATTTCTATACAGTAGCAGTGCACTAAGATACATTTTAACAATCTATAAATAATTGATAATTTTTTTTCTTTCATCTTCCTTCCTAGTTTGCATAAAACTAATGACTTGGTAAATGTTACTCACTTCAAAATATTCTACCGCTTCTATGAAGATTAAACTAACACTGTAACCTTAGCAAATAAGGAGATTTTTTTCCCCTTTTATTGCAAGTTTTTTTTAAAAAAAGATAGGAAATATAACACTTGTAACAAAAAGTGATTCTGTGAAATCCAAATGAGAATCATAAATAATATAAAATCAGCATTAAGAATGTGACTGTAAGTCTAAGAAATGGGAATGACCTTATAAATACCAGGATTCAAAACCACAATTACATATACCCATGCATATGCTCACATGCATGCATATGAACCTACATACATGTGTATGTATATATGTATGCATGTGCTTAAGTATTTGTATATCCCAGCATGCTCAGACACTTGCTTATTACCTAGCCAGGGCTTGAACTCATGTAACCCAAAAGCAGCTCTGAATCTCTTCCCAGCCTAGTCCTAATATTGTGGTAGTTGCTGACTAGTCTATGAATAACCCTTAAACCTCATTAGTTTGAGGGAGGTGCAACATTTTCTCAAGTGAAGGGTTAAGTGTACTTCCTACATGCTATGTCAATTTGACTATAGCACCGAGCTGGATCCTCATAAGCGGAGATTGCTGCAATAGTAGCTACTTCTCCTGTTTGGAGGCCCTCTATTATTTCTGCAAATCCACAATCTGTCAGTCTTGGATAACAATTTAAGAGCTTACTTCTTCATTTTCAGTGCAACTGCAACTGAATACTCTCCTGGATTTGTGGAGAGCACTATCACGTCTTACATTTATTTCATTGGGCATACATTCTGATTTTTAAAAAAACAAAAAAAAAAAAAAACAAAAAAGATGACCTACAAACTAAAAACTGCCTAAGTGACATATTGTTATTTAAGCTTTCGTCTAGTCTTGCATATGCTTCATTATGATAAAAAACAGGTTGTAAGGACTGATTCCATGACCTTTTTTTCTCATTTTAACCCTACTGATATGTCACCCATGGCAACCTTAAACTGATTTTAATAGAGTCAATCCTATTATTCATTTAAATTGAGGTGCAAGAGCACTTAGACCAGGGAAATTTGCATTCAGCAAATGGGGATTTGATGAGCAAAAATGATAAGATATATGTTGTATAACATGGCCTATTTTACCAGCAAATAAACAGCTCTTGAAATTGATAAACTTCAGAATATTTTATCCTCGAATGTTTATACATAAATGATTAAAATGCATTAGCAATTCTGCTTTTGAAAAAAAAACACATATTGGGCAAACAACACAGTTGTGTTGCTTAAATTTGTAATTAACAAATTTATTACTAATTCTGTTCAGTTCTTTAATATGCTGCATTCCTGAAGAAGAACATTAATACACAATGGCAGGAAGGAGCTAATTTTAAGACTTTGGAGAAATGAATGTCTTTTAATGCTGTGTGTTTCTCTTATCTGCATGCCACATTATTGTAATAAGTACATTCAGGAATAATTTCTTTTCAAATATTTTTACAAATCTTGCTCTTATTTGCATGCAAGTAAGTTGTCAGCTTAAATCTTTGAAATGCAAAATATATCTCATTTCTATATTTCATCAAGGAGCCTTTCATGTTTAATAAATTACAACTTAGATCCTCCAAGACTTTGTTTTTCATTAACTAAAAGCAAAAGGATACATTTAAAATCTTAATCACAACCTGCAAGAGTATTTGCATGTTGCTGATATTTGTCTTGATGGGACTTTTAATATTTGCACACTAATCAGGAGAGCAAGGTTATACCAGTAATTTCTGAAGACAAAAAAAAAACTTTTGGCATTATTTTCTTTATTATATTCAACAAGAACTTAAAAAAAAACTTTCAGTGGCTCAGCCACTGCAGGCTCTGTGCTTTTGTGCACACCCACCTCTCTTAGAGACTTACTGTGAGGAAATGGACACATCTCACAAGCACTGCTGAAAATATCTAGAAGAATGTCACACCTCTGGGTTCTGTCTGGCCTTTTAGGAGTACTTGATGGGCCCGTATTAGAGAGAATCCGTTGACAACCCCAAAACAAGCAAGGTAAATTACCTACTCCCTCCCCAGGCACCTCCTCTGGGTGCTAAACAGAGATGGGCATTGAGAAGAAATCAAAGGGTTCTTCCTTTTCTTCTTCTGCTTGACCCCAATTCAAACAGGGGAGCATTTCTGCCTTTTTGCTTGTTTTAGTTGTTGTTTTCATTTTGGCCCAATACCCCAGCTGATCTTACAGAAAGGGTCTAGGCTTTGAAATGGGATGGATCATCTTATTTCAACAGAGAACCCCCCCAAAAAAATGCTTTGACCGCTCAATATCCTTATTAGGGGTGTAGGGTCCCATGGGCCACTGAAACACAGTGTCACACAAGAAGCGAACTTCTGCTGAACTTGCTGCCCTGAGACCTTCCCTTAATCTTTTACTCTGGAATGAAAGATCAAAAACCCCAAGCAGTTTAAAAAATATGCAGCTAATGTCACGCAGTTAAACTGATGTAGCATGCATGTTGTTTTGCAAGCTAACAGGTTAAATATGGCTTTGCTTTAAGATTCTCATCAAATTTCGTTTTTATAGAGAAATCTCTGAAAGCAGAAGGGGTTGAGGGAGGGTGAGGTAAAAAGAAATAAATCATTGTAGTCTCAGGAACAGTAATCCTTGTTGAGGATTTTGGCTGATTGATATAAATAACATCGTCCCCGCCATCTGTCCGAAGAGGGACCTTTCCAGTCAGTGTTAAGCTGCAACGGCAGAATAATTAATGAATGGTGTCCTTTGTGCTGGTAATAAAGACAAGACAAATTATGTTATAATCCAACTGCTGCTCATTTGTCACAGCCAAATAAAATGTCAAATAAAAGTGAGGGGGGCACTGTGTTTGTTTAACGGACTGCATGCTACCTGTTTCTATTGTTGACAGACAACCGGAGTGTAAGTTTTGAACGTTACGGAAGAGGAAAACCTCTGAACTCAAATCACATTTCCTTGAGAGCTGGGGTTGGAATGTAGGGAGATGGGGGGCGGGGCGGGGGCGGTGGGGGAGCCTGGCAGAGAAACACTGAAGTAAGTTTTAATTAGAGAGCTGCTATGCCACCCGCTCCTCTGAGCAAGTCGCCCGCGATTACAGAGCAAAAGCTCTGCCTTGCAAAGTCCAAGTTCAAAACACAGCTGAGCTATCTGTAAATCTGCAAGAATTCGGTAGGGCTCTCGTCTTGCATTCTCAGGATAGACACATTCATCCAGTTGCTCGGAAAGCCAAATCATGAAAACTGAGCCGGGATTTAGCAAGTCCCGCTGGGAATTACCTCTGATGGAGGGCAGGGCCGCACCTCCTCAGAACATGCTCCTGCTGTAAAGATTCACAGACCTGGCATTCAGACAGGCATCTGTCGCTTGCTCTAATGCCAGTTCAGAGTATACATACAAACATCTGCTTCCGTGCACAAAGGGATACAGAGCGCTTGACAGGTCTGTGTTAGCCGGGCTTCGCAATGCCAGTTCTTTATGCAAAAACCCTAATGCTTCCCGGCAAGCCATTAGAAGTGATACAATCAGCCCAGGCCCCATTAAGCCATCAGTGTCCACCTGTGATAAAGATGGCCATTTGTTTTCTTAAAGCCCACTTAATGTCTGCTTAACTCAATTTGTCAGGAAATGTAGAACAATTTCCTCACAGTCTGAAATTTGGTAGTGGTTCAAGTCAAAGGCCAGGTCTCGTCCTATTCAAATGATGGAATAAACAGTCTTCACGTCGGATCTCCCTGAGGAGCCACTGTTTACTTTTTCTAAAAAAATTATGTTGCTGGAAAAGGAAAACATTTGCATCCCTTTCCCATTATTATTTCTCTTTCTGAAGTCCTGGAATATGTCTAGCAGGGAAGCGGGCTGTGCTCAGATTATCTAAGAGACTAACTTTATTTTCTTTCTAAATTCAGGCAAAAAAAAAATGGTTTTAGGAGAAGAGTCCTTGCAAAATGTCACAGCGGGAATCACTTCAGCCTCTTAAAAATGTCCCATTGTCTTAGAACGTTTCTGAATTGCTTACATTTGCGGCTTTTTTTTTTTAAATTGGAAATTGGTTTTGTCTTTTTATATCCTTTAACACCGAGAATTTTAAAACCATTTTTACAAAAAGAAGTTATTAGGAGCTTATGTTAATCAAATATGGAAGTTTATGTTGCTTCCATTCAAAATCATTTTCAGCCACATGGTCAGCTACTTAAAGACTCAGCATGTATTTCTATGGTTAGCCAATAGGGGGCTCCCTTAAGTATTTCAGCTATAGTGGGGCCCTAGCCCAACAAACATTTTTTATTATTTTTTTATTTTTTTTCTCCCAGCAAACTTTTGCCCCATATAAAATTAACCAGAATTTTGACCAAATTTTAATCAACTATTTATTGCCCACCCAACAACTTCTACATTCAAAGATTTGACTTTCAGATCCTTGTATCCCTGCTTATTGTACATAGGAGTTAGCGTCTTGTAACTAAAGGTTTTCTCTGCTCTCTTCTCTTGTGTGTAAGATCCGCTACACAACTAAATCAATTATCTGGATAATTTGATCACACAAATTGGATACTAACTGTGCATCTATCGTATTCAGAAAACTGAGGCAAACTTGAGGCTTAAACTTCTATATGAGATCAATAGCGCCCTCACTTTATATTTTACAAATATAAAGATGTTTAATAGGTGTGTCTTTCAAAGACAAGAGAAACCAAGACTGAATGGGGGTGAACTGTGTGTTGGTTTACAAGTGAGCAGCTGCCTTTTTTTTTTTTTTTTTTTTTACCTTGGCAATATTCCCACAGCTTCTGTGTGGTAGTGTTGTGTGTACATTGCTTGCGTGTGTTGCGTTCCACTATTCCAAGGTACAGTCCAGGAGGCAATAGAGTTCCCTAAAAGCTGATATGATTGGGGGAGGGCTGGAAGTTAGAATCTAAAACTAGAATGGATGTTCACACATTACAATGCGGGGTCCTTGTTCCTTCAGAATGCAAACATCTATTCCTCTGGGTTTCCCGCTTTCTCCACTTGCCTTGCAAGGGCCCCTACACCCAACATGTTAACCCAGAAGAAGAAAGTGGCCAATATAACACTTTATACTTGATTCTGGAACACGGTCACCAAGTCAAAGGTTGACAGCGTCAGTAGTACATAGAGGAAAGTCAGAAGGAAGGAATGGTATTTTTCTAAGAATGGTTTGACCTCTGTAAGGAGTTTGCTTTTCTGTGAAATCAACTAAACTGAAGATTCTTATATTGCAAACACAGAGCCTTGATTTTATTGTCATAAACCCATCCTGTCATAAATGATGGAAAATATTTTAAAATTTAAAAGTGCATACTATTTATCCTAATTAATATTTGGGTACAATTGTTACCAAGCTTTCTACTAAGTGTTTGAATGAGTTGTATGGTAGCTAAATGATTGAACAAACTCATGTTGAATTGCTTTCTTAGCAGATTTTAAAAAAGGAATTAATATATATTAACATTAACTTGAAGTCTACACAAAATATAGAGTCTATAAAAATGACTCCACCTTTTATCCTGGCTTAGAGATATTTCCTTCCGACCTGTTCATACTACATTTGTGTTTACTCCTAACATTCATAATTTTAAGGCAAGTGTGATATACAAAATTCCATTTAATACCTAGTATTACTTCATTTTTAAGCTTCATCACTTTAACTACCTTTCACCAAATTACTCCAAAACAATTATAGGAAAACATGACTACTAAGGACTACTTAGCAACAGACATCAACACAACTGCTGCCCTCTCTCCAGCACTGACTTTTACCAGCGGAAGAGAGAAGAGATGTAGTTTCTTTCTAGCACAATGTCTCTATAGACATTTGTGACTAAACTCCAGAATGGTCAGCATAGACCATTGTTTTGAAAGATTGCTGCCTGATTCCAGAGCCTTTACCTCAGTTGTGTAGGGGACACTGCCAGGTATTCCTGGTACCATGAGAAAACAGAAGCCAAAGATCAGCAATACAAAGAGTCTCCTGGCTTTGGGATCCAAGCCAAGATTTCCTGTGATGTGTCTGTTCTTGTGATGTAAATTCTGATCCTTGGTGAGCAGACGCTGGAAGCTTCAAGTTTACTTTCAAGGAAGATGTGCTATTATCAGTGTTCATAGACAAGAATGTCCTTCTATTGACTTAGCAAACAAATGACAATACTTCAGATGTAGATACTTTCCCCTGTAAACTCATCAAGTGTTGCTTTGGGTTTTTATGTTTTTGCTTTTCTTGGTGTTTCATTGTACTTGGTGGAAATGGGTCTTGGGGAAGCCTATGATTTTATTCATTTAGTCCTGTCTTCGGGTGAGCATCTGTAAGAAGATGTTTTACATTCAACAAAGTTTTACCAAAATATCTCCAAATAGTATATCAACTCAGTTTAATTGTGTTAGAACCTATCACCTTTAATATTGACGAAGGTTTTTTTTTTTTTCCTCATTCGTCATTTTCTTTCATTTCACTCCTGACCATTACACTTAGATTCCTGTTATTTTTTTTTTCAAATGTTACAGTTTTTCTAGAGCGATTGCGTACACAGAGATCAAAGAGAACCCAGCAGCTCTCCGATATCCAGCCTTCACTGCTGCTTATGTTTTCACATCCTCGGGAAGCTTCTCCAGCTTGTGGTCCAAATCACTGACCTAATTTTCTATAGTAAAAATGTGGCCTTTGATGGGATTTAATTTTTATTTTACCCTTGGTCCTCACTCAGCTTTTTTTTTCAGTATCTTTCCATCTTACCATATTCCCCTCTTAACATTTGTTGAGTTTTCAATACATAACTTTCAAAAAAATCCAATGGATGCTGAATTGCCTAATTATCTTGTCATTGGGAACATTCTAGAGTTCTCCAGGCACTCTCCTTCCATCTGAGCTACAGTTTTTCCTACATGTTTTATTATGTTTACTTTACGTTCATTCTTCTCGAAGGGCAAACATGGATTCAGCACCCTATGCACACTCGCTTTAACCTTCTGCTTCTATTCTAGTCTATGATGTTTGTCTCGGTGATTGGAGCAGTAGACCCGGACGGACAGTTCTTACTATTCTCTACTGGGATTGCTAGGCCCTGTTGTGGTCTGGCACTCTAAAAGGTGAATGGCTTGCTTAGTCTCCCCTCTCTCTTGCACAGTGTCCTGGTTATTTCATGGAAATCACCATCTCTGAATTTCCTCGGGTAAACCAAAAACCTATTGCATAGTTCAAAGGGAAGGCAAGGATAAGAGGAAGACAAGAAGGAAAAACTGGTGAGAAATACCATTACCAGAACAGTGCCTCACTCTTTGATTAGCTCAGTTGAAAAAGATTGGGGCAGCTTCTGGCCCAGGTGGTCCCAAGGCCGACACTTCTTACATGTCTTCCAGTAAGCTGTTCTTAAGTCATATTACTGTCCTGACTGTCAGTCTCTGTTTGACTTACTTTGAAAGGTGGAGTTTGTCTCTGAGCACCTTTAGGGGCAAGTCCCAAGAGGAGGTTTAGGTGTTGCCAGCCAGATGCCATTTCAAACCAAAAGTCACATTTTGCATCAGTTCCTCATAGAGGGCATCACACCGAAAGTTCACATTCAAATTCGTCCTCCGCTGCGGTTACTCCACACTGTGTCTTTATGAAGAAGTGGTGACCCACCCAAGAGCACTGTGTGTGCTTTAGTCGTGCCTTTGACCCTTTGAGCTTCCAGGAGGACACTTTGGATCGCAAAGCTTGAATCAGTTATTTAATCATAATGGCGGCTTTCAGACTATTATTTTTCCAGTTGGGAGACTTTTCTTTTTTCATTCATTTAAAACACACCTTAGTTCTTTATAGAAAGAAAGTGGGATTTACATCATAGAAAAAAAAAGTTCCTCTTGGCTTGGATCCCTGGAAAGGAGGAGTGTGAATGGCCTCAAGTCATACATTGCAGAGGAAATACCATCCAGATGCTTCAGTGAGCCTTTTCTTGGCAGACGAGTAAGAGCCATACTGGAAATTTTAACAAAAGAATCCTAAAGACCCTCCCTGTCGGAATGGGCACTAATTAAAAGGAGCAGTCACCTCTCCGCTGATCGAAAAGTAGCCATTTATGATCAGAGTCCACCACGCAGTTAACACTTTGAGTTCATCAGCAAATTGGAGTACAGCAAGAATTTCGGAAGTGAGATAGCAAGTGGACCACGCTCACCCAAGCTCCCGGGCCCCTCGTCTCTGAGATGGAGGAACACACAGGGTGGCCCTCGGCTCTAATGAACTGGACAGGTTTTGTTGTCGGTGAGGTGTTTGTCATTACATATTGCACATAATGTATGGCCCTGTTAGAAGGGAAAAATTGGAGTCAAAGTGGCTGGAAAGTTAGGTCTGCTCCGCGGCTCTGCGAGATTGTTGACATCTGCCGAGGTTGGAGCGCTCAGTAAGCGGGAAATGGGGTGTCACTCTGAGTGGTAGTTTACCATTATCCTGGCATCCTAATGAAGTGTCTGCAGTGCACAGAGCTTCTGGATGGCATCTTAACGCACGGCTAAGCAAAAGCACTTCTCTCCCTGTCACTGCCATCCATCTGCCTGCACCCTACTGTAGCCAATGGGATGGAACCATGCTACAATGTGCTATAAGCCATTTAGAGTTGTGCATTGCATAATCAGTCCCATCAAATATGTTAAAAATGGCTATTATTGGTGATTTTCCTCAAACTCTGGCACCTGGAGTTTGAAACATTAAAGTTAAACTTTCTGGAGTGCTTTTTTTTTTTTTTTTTTTTTCTATTAATTCCATCTCTCCGCTGTCTAATAGAAAGGGTTGCATCATCCTTTTGAGTCCTGGTAATGGATGGAAAGAGTTACATTGCATCCTCATTAAAAACTTCCTTGTACATCACACTTGGTGAATTCAATTTACAATATAAGGGAATGGCCATCTTTGAGATAACCATTTTTAAAGCAAGGACAACTCCAATTGCCATCGGCTTGTTTTCGTCTTAGAGCACAATCCTTAGTTGCAGTAAGTTTGGGGGTTTTTTAAGAGAATTCTTTAAAGACGTGGCACATTTCACCAAAATCATTTGCATCTTAAGCTACGACTGCCAACACCAGCTGACTTGGTTTGGTGCTTTAACACTACCTAGGATAACATTCGAGTGCACTGAAGAAGATGGCTGTACTAGGTACCTCGAAAGTGTGCTGTGGGGTGTGTGTGTGTGTGTGTGTGTGTGTGTGTGTGTGTGTGTGTGTGTGTTCCTCCAAAACTTCTTTATAGATAGGCTTTTCAAGCCAGGCTGCAAATCAGCTGGGCTCTTGTAAGTGGCAAGATAGCCACAAAGTTGAGGAGACACTTTTCTGTTAGAGACAGGGGCAGCCACAACCAGAATCTGTTAAAATAGGGGCAGCAAGTGGCCAGGGAAGGGAAGGGTTGTATAAACAAAAGGGCACAGCATAATTCGGTTGCATCAGGAATTTTTTCACAGACATTAAAACTATGGTAAACATAACAGCGGGAAGCGTGCACTGCCGCACAGTGGGAAGCTCACAGTCTGCGGAGCGGTGCCTGGCTCAGCCACTGCTAGAAGTCTCTGACTTTCATTAGCACTCAACAATTCACCCAGCTCCCCAGAAAGGGGGGAGATTCCAAGCAGCAAAGCTCCTCACTAATTATTGTAAATGCTCCCAGGATGCGGGGCGGGGGGGGGGGGGTGGGGGGGGCTACGATGGCAAGATGGTGGCAAATTCAAACAAAAGCACCATCCTGAAATATAAAAGAAGGAAGGCCAGAGTGTTGGTTGCTTGCTCGTTTGTTGGGAATCACTCACTCTTTCATTCGGTTGCAAAGCGATACGCTGGAGTATTAGGCCACCATTTTACAATGAAATTTTAGAAGATTGAACCAAATTGTGGGCAGCTGCTCATGAGCAACTGTAGTACATACAGGTTGGCTTCACAAATGATTGCCTCTCCCCGGCCTCAAATTCAGCAAGCATATCTCTCAACCCGTCTCTGAAACAGAAACAGATCACTGTTTGATTCCAGGACCAAGGACCAGTGTGGCAACGCAGGCAAAGTGTTGCCTGTTCCTACAAAATGATGCCCTCCAGTTAAGTTGCTGTTGTTTTAGGCTTTGATAATGAAGATTGGGCTTCTTCAATGGGACAGGGCTCTACTTTTGATGACGATAAGCATTTAGAGTAACTAATAAATTAAAATAATAAAATAAAAATGACAGGTTGTTTTTTTTTAGTGGGGATGATATGTTTATTTTTGCTCGATCCAAACCTAGAATCCGGGTAGTTCATTTGTGCTCGGCAGCTGCTGCGCGATGCGGCACACCAGCTTCCCTTCATGTGTGAATGTTTCTCCAGAACTCATTTGCAAAAGAGCCATAGCAATATTAAACACCACATCCAAACCACTCTTAAACACACAAAGAAATGGGAAAACACATCAGAACTAGACCATTGAGAAAATCCTCCTTTCAAATTTACTGCCTGCCTCACGTGCTAGTATAAAATACCCCACTAAGTCCCGTTTGTGATCCATTTGAAACAATCTTGATTTGCTTAAACTGTCACATTCTTCTCGCACATTTCTTCCTAAATGTAAAATGGCAACGGAGTCTCCTCCCTCTTCATTATGGAAGTGCAGAATTTCTGGGCTTGTTTATTCCTAATGGAACACTTGAGAAAGAAGAAAAATATATAAATATCTCTTTCAGAAGATTAGTTGCCTCAATCTTTTTAAAAGAGAGGGTTTGTTTGTTTCTCCCCATGGTAAACAACTTTGGGCTGTGCGCTGGAGTTTTCCATTGTTAGATTAATGCACAGCACTTCGCTGAGTTAGTTCTGTGGCTCTGAAACACCAGACCTTCCATGTCTAATTTCCTCCACATTCGGTGTCCGTGCATTTCATTAGGACGTTGGTAGATCGAGACGAAATCTAAGCAGCTCCGTGAACCAAGTGTTTAGAAGAATCAACTCCGCTCTAGCCAGAGTCGTTCAAAGTTCCAATCAAACAAAACAAAACTCTCTGACTCCTGTTCTTCAAGCAAAGTATTTGGGGGCAAACAAGGTCATAAGTCCTTTCTTTTAAGGCAAGCATATGAAATTTTGTCTGACCTGCTGGTAAGCATTCTTTGGTAAGAGCCAAAGCATAGGATGCTCTGGCCAGCCGGGCTAAGGGAAGGATCCTTTCAAATAAGCAGTTGAGCACCTGCCGGTCACTGCATACCTCATGCACCTGTGCAGTCCTTATACAGAAGGCTCCAGAAATCCCTCTGATTATAAACTGTGTCTCGACGTATTGTTACCATACAAATGCCGCCATCAAAAAATGTGTTTAAAATTCTAATAAAAAAAAAGAGGAGGTCCTGTTTTTGAGAAACTATAAAGAGAGAGAGGAGGGTTGGAAAGAAAAACCAAGCTGTGGCAAAAAACCGTAGGCTCAGCAGCTTTCTGGGTGAAATGGTGGGATGTGACTATGTGATTTATAATGAGTAAAGGTATCTACAACATACAATTTTCTACCTAGCTGCAAATAATAATTCATAGTGATGTCCCTTCCAGATAAAAGACCTTTGCTATGTAGGAACCCATGTGGTAAAATGATCATGATAAATGTCAGACCAGCGCAGGTAACGGCTTTACAAACCATTAAGATTAGCTGGCTCTTTCTTCCGATGATAACAGTAACCACGCTGTGACCGTACGTGGTAATAATATCTCAGTCCTGATAAATGCTGGGGCAGGCAGAGGTGTTTATCATTTCCAGCTCAGAAATGCTGACTAAAGTTGCCACGTGTTGCCTGTTTTCCCTCTTTTTCGATTGTTCAATTTGGAGGGGAGGGGGAAGCTGAATCATAAATGATTTTATAACCCATTTCTTAAAGGATTTTGCTGTTTGTTTAATTCAGAGCTGCCCCCTGGCTCTCAGTATTACTGTGAGTCCAGGTCAAATAAACTGACAAGGAAGCTACTGTCCCAAGAATTTTCTCATCTTCAGAGGTCTTTTGTTTAGCACAAGTGTTCTAGATAAAATTTAATATGTCTTGCCTAAAAAGCATCTTTAAACTCCAAATAGACGAGAGTTTCTAGGATTGTGTTTTCTTTCCCAGATAGAGTCTATTAATTTCATGTGAGACTTTAAATCCCTGTAAGTTTATTCTGTCTACCGATGGAAATAACCAGAATGAAAGAAACTTGTATGAAAAACTCAAACCTAGAAGAGTTGGATTTCTACTCTCACAAAAATGTACAAAGAGAACAATTAATATAAACAGCCTCTTAAGAATTTGGAATGTTACTGGTTTACAATGAGAAAGAGTTCAAACAACTCACAATGCCAAGACGTTTTTCTAAAAAAAAAATTTATAAAACTAGATATACATAAACATAATTTTAAAAAATTATATAGACCTGAGTTTCAAAGCAATAAACTCGTGAGCTGTTTTGTTATCTTAGCAACAGCTTCTCCCCTAAGAATGAATTAGTGTCATTGGTAAGTTACAGAAATGTGCTTGGCCACCATGATCCTCCCAACATGACTTTGAAAGCAGCAAATCTCTAGCAGACTTCTGCTTTTCCTGGAAAAACCACTGATGGAGGGCCAGATGCCACCTTGTGCCCCAATTCGGATAGAGGCATCGCTGTGAAAACGAAGGGAGCAAGTTTAGGTTCAGCTTACTCAGTAAAGTACAAGGACCTGAGCTGGATGTTCATCACACAAGATGAAAAAACAAGCGTGGTGGTATCCATGTCAAACACCAGTTCTAGAGAGGAGGATGGCTAGAGGCACATATCCGGCCTTCACTAACCACTCAGGTTAGTCTGAGTGGCAAGCTCCAGAGAGACCCTGTCTCAAAGAAGCCAACAGTACCCTAAGAATGATACCAGATGTTGTCCTCTGGCATTCAAACACATGTGTGTGTGCGCAAATTGACACAAGTCAATTTTAGGTTGATGAATTTTAAGAAATATAATCATCCTAAAATTGGTTATCCCCAAGTAATTATTCTCTTTAAAAGTTACTGAGAGTCTTAAATGTCAGTGTTCTCCAAACTTCCTTCCCACACAAAGTCAGTCCACCGGGAGTATCAGAATAACCAATACAATTCCAGGAAAGAAGAAAAGAGAGTATTCTTACTTACCATGAATGTATTTGAGGATACATAAAGTAGTTAATTGTGATAATCATGAAGACCTTCCAAAATGGATTTAAATAGAATTTAATCTCATTGATTTGTGAAATTCTAAATTATTTTGAATTTTTTTTTTTTTTTTGCCAGGCAAAATAACACCTCAGAAGCTTTTTTACCTCCACCATTGTCTTGGATAATTCCTTGAGTAAGAAGAATAATAAAATGTTCATCAACACCTGTATTTTTATATGCCTTATATTTAAACATTGGTTATGGCATATTGTATTTTGTTGGCTCTCTGGGTCAGAAATTGACAAAGACACAGACCAGATTTGTACTAGCCCTGGACTGTACGCTTGCCCTGCTAGGTATTACTTTATTCATTTGTATGTATGCATATGTTTAGCCCACTATAAATTATTTAAAAGGTAAATTTACTTAACAATTTCTGACTCTTGACTGCAGAGAGGAATAAAGGGCAGATAAGAGATTGATCTTATGATGCCCATTAGCAAGGCTTTTAATTGCATGATGATTTTCACTTTTGTGATATCTGTGGTCCCTGAAGCACCCTATAAACCAAGAAATGTTGTATTTTTATATTTAAGTAAGAGGAAGGTGTGTTTTCAACATCTGCATCTACCTGGCCAGTTTGACTGGAGATGGCACTAAATGACTACCTCCTTCTGCATGAGGACCAGAAATGGCTTCTAGATATAGTAATGAAGCAGCCAGTGAGCAGCTTTGGGACTTAAGGAATCAATGGGCCTACGACAATGCCCTGGCTAGAGTGTTCTGGGTCTTAACATTGATGGATAGCAGAGAGTTCTCATTGTTTAAATTCTTTTATTAAAAACTAGCTTATTTCAGAAATGGGCAAAACCCTGATATTTTCCAAGTGAAACAGTAGCTACAAGGAGATCTACGTGATTTGTGGAAATCAGTTGGCCAGGTCTAGTTATCAGGAATGCCCGCTAAAGAAGGGAACAGTCCTACTTACGTCACATGTATTCAGTTCCAGTTAAACTGCTTAACACAACTTATCAGTACTTCAAACTAAATTTGCCAGGTGTCTGAAGATGTCAAGAATGTGCCTTCCTTTTAATTAACTTGCTTTTCTGGATTCTAGAGGGGTCTATAAGGAGTGTAGAATCTCACAAAAGTGAGAGTTGTCAACCACAGATCAATTTCCAAGCCGTGGTAATGGCTTGGTGCTTTACTGCAGTGCTGCTCCTGCTTCCATGAACTCTACTTATGAATTTAACCAAATAAATTTTGATAGCGGGCTTGTTTTCTGATTATAGATCTATCATATTCTGTGACTTGTTTCTGTTTTTAAGAAAGTACTAAAGGATAGCATATAAGAAAAAATAAAAATAAATAAATAGTAAAATAGATGGCTTGGTATGATTTTAGACAGGATCTTGACTAATGAGATTCCTGTCTCAGAGCTGGTAACAATCGAAGAAAGTTTGTCCAAGTGAAGATTACTCAATGAGCACTTAACATATATGAATGTGTGGTAAAACATTTGATTCCATAGAAAATCTGAAACATATATATATATATATATATATATATATATATATATATATATATATTGCTGTGTTTTAAAGACTACGAATTTTCCAGGGTATAAGCAATTTGCCCAGCACTGTAAAACAGAGGAGAAATTCTCAGTCACTTTCGTCAGTCTGCGCAATGATAAACCACTTCTCTTATTTACAACATAAGTTTGAAGTAGTTAAGGTTTAAACCTCCTCCTTAAGCGTCTGCTAAAGTGAATGTATGTTGCTTTAAAATATTGAACAAGCAATTGTTATAGTTTGGTTAATTTCTCATCTTCATCTAAAATTTGTCATTGAAAATGTTTTATAAAGAATTTGTTTCACCAATAGGATAGCCTGAAACTAAGGGGATATAAGCTAATGATATTTATTGCGGTAAACGACAGCCTCTCGCCACATTCTAAAATGACCACAACACAAAAAGCCTAACTCAACCGAAGCTAGAGAATTGCCATACTCTAAACACAGCCCGACATACGATGCTTTCATACAAGACATGTTAATGTTCCAGAATACACTTCAGAAGAACAGCTGTACACAGTGACCTCTTTAGCACACAGGGTTATAACTATCTTTTAAGAATTATAGACAGTCGGATAAATAAGGCTTGTGTGAATTATGTGCTGGCAGAATCAAGACTTTTCATTCCCTGGACCTATATAATATAACAGAATCTATTTCAAAATGTGATTTAATATGCATCTATAAATAAGTTCAGAAAAATAAGACCATGGCTGATAAGGCCAGAAAGTGACTGGAGGTTATCCATCCCAAGGTTCTTTACTGGGCCAAACTCTTTCCACCATCGTATAACTTTATCTTATCTCTTTTCTATAAAGCATTTGATTGTAAATGTGTTTCAGTAGTAACCTTTCGTGCAGATAAATGCAAATGTTACTTTCATAAATCGTTTTCTATTAAAAAAAAAACTGACCTAAGAACCATTAATAAGGTGAACATAAAGCCACATTCTTACCATAACATTGAAGTCTATTTCACATCATGAAAGATGTGACTTCTCCAAGGAGCATAGCAATGTATCTGAGAAAGCTGATGTACTGCTCTAGTTTGTTGGAGTTTAAGAAGACGGGGCTAGCAAGTCCAGAGCTGACAGAAAATTATTTAGAATCCCTGTTGGATGGCACAAATGAATGCAGAAATGTCTTGTGTGCGGTTGAAGGTTCCCAGTTTATGGAGACTGGAAGCACAAGCTGGAGGCGAGGGACTAAATAAAGATAACTGGAAACATAGAGTGCATCTAAAAATCAGGGGCGCTGGAACAAAAGTAGAATTAAGTGCAGAAAAGGAGAAAACACAGCTATTTCCAAAAAAAGAGTTTCTGATTCTTAACATACAGTTTTGCTAAGAGGTCTTCAAGTCTCCATAAAGAAAATGTTCCTTTACTTTCTACAATCTTAACATTAAATAGGGAGAGTCAAACAACACCATAGTCTCAGATTTTGAGTACTTCACACATAAGAGAAACTACATGCTAAGAGAGAAATAGCAGAAAATCCTGTCATTTGTGTGTTCATGAAGACTGTTGACATGGTCTTAGTAAGCTGCGTATGAGTCGTAGTTCATAGGAACCACTCCTGGCTTAGGGAAAGTGATCCCAGAGCCTAGCACGAGACACCATAAATCCAACTGAAAAAGTGTTATTTTAATTTTAATGCTTCCATTGTGTTTTTAGATGCTTTCCACTGAAGCATGTTTATATTATTTACATGCCATGAAAGGGTTATGTGGTGTTGATTTAAATGGGAAAACGTTGCTTTCTTATAGTTCTCCAAAAAGATTTTGTTCAGACTCCGTTGTCAGGAAAAGGAGTTGCTCCTTGTTCGTATTTCTGTCTTCTTTAGTCCTTTGTGAGTGTTTCCCTTGGTATAACTTAGCCACAAATATCTACATAACTATTCAACAGTCTGATTCCTCAAAAGTAGAAAAAGAAGGAACATTTTATAAAATGCTTTTAATGTAAAATGTTTCTTATAGACAAAAACCACCATAGTTTATAAACTTTCCTACATAAACCACCCTCCAATTATATCAGTCTCTTAGGTCATTACCAAAGTATTTAGCATGTTACCTAATGCCTGGCTAGGAGAGCAGTTGCATGTGGACCAACAGACAAACAAGCTGAAGAATCAGAAGCTAGGAGTGGAGAGATGAGTCAGTGGTTAATAGTACTGCATAGGATCTGAGTTCACTTCCCAGCATCCTATTAGGCGACTAAGACAGCCTCCTGCTCTGGGGGGCGGGGGGGACCTGATGCCCTCTGCTGGACTCTACAAGTACCAGCATTCACTTGTGTACATAGCCTTCCCCAACACACACACACACACACACACACACACACACACACACACACACACAGTAACTACATTTCAATGGTTACTGCAAGGAGGTAATTGCTATGTGCTATAAATGGGTGAACTGAACCTCAAAAGTGTTTTTCTTGGAAGATGAGCATTTATAGAGTACTTAGTTTCACTATTGTTTGTGCAAAGTATGTTGAATACCATAGCCTATTCCATAAAGCTCCTTTTTTGGATGCTAGTCAGAGAGCATAAGAAATGTGTACATGGCCACAAAGCTAATGTCCTAGTTAGGGTTACCACTGCTGTGATGACCAAAGAAGGCTGGGGAGGAAAGGGTTTAGTTGACTTCTGCTTCTACATCACGATTCACCATCAAAGGAAGTTAGAGCAGGAACTCAAACAGGGAGCTGCTGCAGAGGCGGCGGAGGGGAGCTGCTTATTGGCTTGATCCTCCTGTCCTGGCCAGCCTGCTTTCTTAAAGAACCTAGGATCACCAACTCAGGGATGGCATCACCAAAAAATGGGATGGGTACTCTGCATCAATCACTAATTAAGAAATGCCCTACAGGCTTGCCTACAGCACAGTCTTAATGAAGGCATTTTCTCAGTCGAGGGTCCCTTCTCTCTGATGACCTCCGCTTGCTCCAAGCTGACATAAAACTATCCAGTACAGCTATAAGAGGCTATTAAAGAATTTAAAGTCAGATCCATCCATCCTAACCCATGCTCATGGCTTTCATTCACTAATTCATTTCTTTCTCATTTAATCCATTACCTACCAGTTGAGAAGTCACTTTGCTTCAGAGAAAAATGCAGTTTGATGGGGGCAATTGAAAGGCATTTGTGCTACGGAAACGCTGTGTTGCACAGGTGACTATACAAGGTTAGCTACAAGGCATAGAGCATGCCTGGATAGTTTTTCCTCAGGGAACTAGACCAACTTCCCTGCCGTTTTTCTTGACTTCATTGCCTGGGATCTCATATTCACTAGGGGCTCTGTGAAGCACCTACAATTACATGACAGAGGGGCTACTCTACAAAGAGATGTGGTAACTGCTTTTTTATTCTCTTCCTTTTTCCTCTTTGTATCCAAGTCATATACTATTGGAAGTCTTAAGATTAAGAAGAATGGTAATTCTGAAAGCTTTGACTGTGGGAAGTGTTATTTATAGACCTTGGTGGTTTTAAGAGGGAAGAGTAGAGCTTTCAAGTAGGGTACCACTAGGAAGGCTGCCTTCACTCCACTTTAGCCAAATACTGTCTTCAGCTGGACATTCTCTTATAATGCTTTATAAAATGTTTCTTTGGCAACATCACATAAGAAAATGGCCAGCTTCTGAACTGACTCTTCCTTAGCCTACTGTATAAAATCCATGTATCTATTAGCAAGAGATTAAGTATTAGGGTGTTGGAAGGACATCTTTATAGTGACAATTTGCCTTGGTACCAGTGACCCATCGACAAAGGCTTTAGTACACGAGGGTTCATTTTTATATGTCAAAGAAACCCAGGTCTTGCTGCTCCACAGAGCCCTTCCTGCTAACACGTGTTCCATGTTCAGAGACTCAGTTCTCAAGTTCATCTCACAGTGAAGACTTCCGTCTGCGTTCTCAACTTTTCAGAACTCCCATATGACTTTGGCTCTGACTGGCCAGACTTGGTCATATGGCCACCCTAGCTACAGAGGATATTGGGAAAGGGACCGGTTGACCAGACAGACATGTTACCTTCCTTGTTCACCAAGGTATTATCATGCTAAGGAAGAAGAAATTGGATACTGTGTGATTGTCCATATCATGTACTACTTTCCCATACGTCATGAGTCCAGAAAAGAAGTCTCTGGAGTTCTGAGGATCATGTGCTGAATGTGAGAAAGAGTTTATGAGCCAGGGAGACACCCAGTTCAGTGGGAAGGAAGTGCTAAAGAAGAGTAGATATTTACACCTCTACCCTGGAAGGCCTTAGCTACAGCAACACTTTTACCAAGGAGCAAGATTCATTTTCCACGTGCCACCTCTCTCTGACAGGAGCAGCATGAGGGAAGCAATCAATGGGGTAGACACTTTTGAACAACTACTTCCTGACTTTTGAGAGATGTGTGATGCTCTTGTTTTATCAGCAAAAACAAAATATATGAGGTTAAAAAAAAACAAAGGTATTATTAAAAATATATTTTCTGCTCCTTCAAAAGTATCCCCCACAAAATCAAAACCACAGTGGAATATTTAGAATAATTGCAGCATATTTATAATTAAGTCACATTGTGTGTCCTTATGCCAACCTGTGGCTTCAGATGACATGAACTCGCTAGCTTCCAATCTTGAAGGTTGGACAACTGTCGTCAGCCTGACCAAACATAACTCTAGATATCGACAGGTCTGTTACCTCCCCAGGTTCTGCATCCTTGTCTTTTCCAGCAAAGGCAGCTTCTCCTGCATCAGACACCCCTTCTGTGTTCTCACTGCCCTATTGTCTTCTCTCTAGTTCTCATCCCCTTAACCGCCTGTGATATGGAGCTGAGAGGTCACATTCCAGAAAGGTCTCCCTGTGTCAATATCTAACAAGATCGCACCTTCAAAGACTCTCTTACCAAGGATTGGAGGCCATAAATGTCTTGGAAAGCATTATTCACCCCATGCCTTGCAAATAAAAATAGAAAAAAGTAATTCCATATCTAATCTCAACAGAAAAATTGTGGTATGAAAGTCACCCTGTTACTGTTTTGATGTGCTTATAGTCTAATTTATCATCAAATCAAGAATCTCACTACAAGAGAGTCGGGAGCTAATAATCAGAGTTGCTATGTCATAGCCCAAAAATCTCGTCAGAAACCCTTTCATATGTCAGTGGAATCTCTGTCTTTTCTAATGTTTGTTTTCAATTTTGTTTCAGAAAAACAAGACCGTAATGCAAGAATTGAAGCTATAAAGTCTCTGGTAAAAGATCTCCCTCCACCAAATCATGACACCATGAAAATCCTCTTTGGACATCTGACTAAGTAAGTTACGCACATTTTTGAGTACGTTGTATTATAGTTGTTACTGACACAGAGAACATTTGACCTTGTATCTCTAAGACAAAGGTTCCCCAATGTGTCCATCAGAGATCTCTACTCTACCTGACCTCAGTCTGACTGAGGAGCCTGAAAACATAATCACGATAGGAAGAGAAACCTGAAAAGGGAACTTCTAAAGGCTTCTATTTTCTTGTATTTTTTTAAAACATGAAAATGTTTGTTGACCGACTGTTAGAAACATTGCCAGGGCCCATGACGGTTCACATTGACTTTTGCTATCTAAAATCATGGGCAAAACATGAAACAATTCAGACAGACATTGGAATACAGCTCCACCATGTACCAAATCCAATGACCAAACTTACATGACTTACGTTCTCTGCATTCCACTTAGTCAAGGTGCTAGTCAGGTAGTCAAGTGAGAGAGGAGTGGTCTAGGAAAAGGGAGGCAAATAGAAAGATCCAGAGGCCCAAATGTTCTTGATACCCATGAAAAGCAGAAAGCAGACAGGAAAGGCCAGCACCAAGTGAGTAAGGAACGTAGACTTGAAAGCAGAAGTCTCACATTTCCATGTTAAATACGAGGAGCCACTGAAGAGGCTCAGCTGAGGGAGTACAAGGTTTCTCTGCCTGTCAAGCAGAGAATAGAGAACAGTTATGAAAGCAGGAATGCCACTAGCTAGGATCTCTAGTAGCCTAGTTCGAAGATAGAGGCGACTATCTAAGAAGAAGATCTTAGAGCCATGATTCTCAACCCATCGATCGCGACCCTTTAGAGGTCAAAAACCTTTTCATGGGGGTCGCCTAAGGCCATCAGAAAACACAGATATTTGCGTTATGATTCATAACAGTAGCAAAATTACAGTTATGATGTAGTAGCGAAAATAATTTTATGATTGGGGGCGGTCGCCACAACATGAGGATTAAAGGGTTGCAGCATTAGGAAGACTGAGAACCACTGCATTAGAGAGAAATTAGTCAAGAAATCTTACAAGTGAGTCAAGTTGGGTGTGCTGTTGTTTGTGGCATAGTGGTAGAAAGGAAAGAGAGACCATGGCTGCCCCTTAGGGTTTCTGCTCAGGCAAGCTGAGAAATGATAGTGCCCCATGTACCGATGGGCAAACCTGGTAGAGGAATGGGAAGAGCAGGCTTGAAAGCTCCTTTTGGGCCATGCTACATCAGAAATAACAGTTATTACCTTCTGTTGATATTCAGTAAGGCACAGTGTGATACACTTGGTGACGTCTGAGCTCTCTATATGCGTAGCGTCAGCACACTGCTCACCGAGCAGTGAACCAAAACTGCAGTTGTGCTTTGTGAGATTAAAGTTGCTTAATCACCTGAATAATGCCTGAAAACCATTCAACTCATTCATTCAATCATTTTTAATTGTGAACGCAATACATGAAACTGCACGCAAAATGTGTAAGCAGCAGTGACGAATATACATGAAAAAGTGACATTCGTCCTCCTTCCCCCAACCCCAGTCACTCGTAGCTTGCCTAGCAGAAGTAGCTAACATTCTTTCATGGATCCTCTTAGACCTCTTTCTAAGCACATGCAAACGTATGTGTGTATGTTGCTTCTGGTGCTATAGTAGAGCCCTGCACACATTATTCTTCAACTATTTATAACCCATGTGCTGTCCTCTACTTTGTTAAGCAGACTTGTCTTATATCTCTAAGGATAACACTCCAAGGTTTTACTATGTCATAGCTTGCTAAAGTAGTACTTGCCTTAGAGAACATATAAGAACCTAATGCATCGTCTTAGTTGTTCTCTCAAAGTTCTGAGCATCTTTCATAGATAGGATGCAGGATACATTAGGAAAAGATCTTGGCTCTTAAATGAATAGAAAAAGGAGACTTAGAGCCAAATCAGTGGTCTATACATTGTCTCAGGTATGGTCTCAGACATCTACAGCTAGATTAAATAATATACCATATCTTATAGCTATGTGAGTTAAATAAGAAGATGCGTAAAACGTCAGACACAAGACTAAGAATTCCTGATATGTTATTATTTTCTTCTCGATATTTTTATCTAGCATGGAAAGAGTGTTCAAGTTTCAGTTAAAAGCTAGAGTTTTTAGTAATTCTAGATGGACAAAGTCAAAAGACAAATCAAAATTACACTATTTAGTACTAAGATAAATTCAGTCTTAGTGTTCTTGAAAAATAGCCATTACTTAGTCTCAGATATTTCTCTTTTTGGACTGAAAGGAAAAATAGGAATAAGATGAATAGTAGAATTTAAAAAAAAAATAAAATAAAGAAACTAAGAATTGGCTATAAAACTTCCCTCCGAAACACACAGAATCAGTGTGCTGAGGCGTGCAGAGATGCAGTTCCTATAGAAGCATGCTTCTGATATCTAAATGGATTTTCTAACTTAGTTAGATCTTTTGTTTAGTTCAGTAAAGCTGGAAATAGATATTTTAAACTAAGATTTTGAGATCAGACTATTCTGCTACCTCAAAGCATTCACATCTTGAGATTTATCTTTATGGGGGAGGAAAAAGTGTTATTTATCATCCACCAACCTTTCTTGGGTGGTGTGGCCATATTCCATCCAGTACCAAGTTATAAACTGACTTTAATTATGCATAAATGTGTGTACACAATTATATCTTGCTAAGCATTTTTCTAAGTTTTTGATAAACAGCCAGTTGTGGTATGTCATCAAAGTCTGAGAAGACTAAATAGAAAGATTGTTTAACTTAAGTTTAAATATATTCGTGTTTGAAAGAATCATTAGGATGTTTTCTTTATTCTTGATGCATTTGGTAGTCCTTCAGCGAATATACCATCCATACTTGTGTGGAGTGTTTAATACAAAATATGTGTGTGTCTACTAAAGTTTGTTTAGTGAAGGGGAGGGATCATTATAATGTGCCAAAATTCCACTTGACCTCTATACTCTACAATCAACGGAGCAGAACTATGTTTTCAGAGCTGTGAATTAAACACTGCCCTCAAAGCAGAAAAGCTACCAACTGGGAAAACTTGCTACAGCACAGCTGGACTAGAGGGTGGAGGGAAATCTTCCCATAAAAGCCAGAACTTTTTTTTACAGGGTTGTGATTATACTAAGCATAATGTTATTTAATGACTGCATAGGTTCAGTAGTATCAGGGTCCAAAGTCCTCAGTCGTAGTTGAACTCAAGGTCAGATTCTATGCTCTGACTATCCTATTCTAGTTGAACTTAAGGTCAAATCCTATTCTCTCGCTGCTCTTGCAAAATAAAGGAAAGAATGTCTTTCTAAATCGTACCAGAAACAGTTTTCACGATTATTCAGCATTGCAATTTCAGGATTCTTTTCCCCATAGAGAACTACATATTTCTAGGATACAGAAATGAGAGAGATAAAAATGATGCAGATGCTTTATCTAAAGACCTTAAGTTTAGAGCCAGTTCCTACTGTCAGAGCCAGAGACCGAAAGTTCAGAATGAACGGTAATCAGAAAGCACTATCAGTCAGAAAATGCATTCGTGGCCACTTTCGTGAGTTGACATTATAGTGCTTGGACCAGGAAGGTCCTATGATACCTTCTGAATGACCATGTAAGAACCAAGTGCTCTCTCTGTAAAATATGTTATAGGTGACCAAAGATGAAGCCAACAGGGGCAAAAGTTGTAGGAAAATGGCCTGTTTCTTAGTGAGCAGCAGTTGGGGTGTGAGCCAATTAAAGGAAGGAAAGGAGAAGCAGAGAGTCACGAATGTATATGCGGCACACAGTTGCACCGTGATCCTCCTGTGGGAGAGTCAGCTCACAACGGCATGTCTGATGGCAGGAAGAGCAGGAAAGAGACTCTCAGAGACCTGTGATAGCGTAGTTAGACTTGAGTACCTGGAAGAATTTATCCAAATCTTAAGGGAACAAAGAAAATGAGCTTCGGAGTCGGGCAAAATAAAAATCTTTAGCCAGATTTACTTTGTGGCTTGCATTTAGGAAGTCAAAAATAATCTCCGAATTTTTTTTTTTGGGGGGGGGGAGGTGGGACAAAAGAACATTTAATTCTCACTTAGGTACACATTATTCAGGAAAGGTAAAAATCTTTCAGAAATGGGTATTTTTAACAAAAACTTCCAGTACTGGAGGATCCTCCCTAAGACCCTGGGTTCAATCTCCAGCCGAATAAATAAATAAGTAAGAAAGAAATAATAGAATTTAAGCATTTCTGAAAAAAATATCCTTACAAGAATATAATTGCTGCTAACTTTTAGATGCAAATAAGTTTTCTTGGGGGAGATTTGCACATTATAAACTAGACTAAAAGGAGAGTTTTAAAATCTTCCCTTTTGCATTGACTCTAAGAAAATTGCCCAGCTGTTCATAGAATTCCAAGGTGAAAGAAACAAACGTTTTCAGCGCACAGGCAGATCTCAGGGAAGCATGCCAGTTGAATGCCGTGTTAAAAGGAGCAACTGTGGAGCTGTGGCTACTTTGTGAGGGAGAGAACTGATATTTAAAGCTGTTGCGGTCTTTATGGATATTAAATAAAATATTCTGCAAAAGCACGTCTGAGGTAACTTAGATGATGATGACCTAGAAAGAGGAGCCTTGTGTGTAGAAACCAGAGTGAGGAAACATTGCGTCCACCGGTTCTTTACAATGGCACTGTGGGCATTTCTGATCCCCAGTGGAGGTTAGATACCGATAAACACATACTTCAAAACCAGGGACCTCCTTCTCGCTTTCGTCTGGTCCTCAGGAGCGTCGTGGGTGTGACTCACTTCTGCCCATCTGGTCTCCTGTGCTTTGGAACAGGATGTGTTTTTTCTGTGCTGTCTCCTGGCACTACACTCTCTTTCTGTACACTTTGGTCTTCCACCCAACCACAACACCTGATAGCCAAAGATTTGCAAGCTATGGGTAATTTTACTGGAAAAAGAGGAATGTGTACAAATTGTTATTCTCTCCCCCGTCTCTCTCCCTCTCCCTTTCTCTCTCCTTCCCCTTCTTCCATCCATCTATCCATCCATCCATCCCTCTATCCATCCCTTTCTCTGTGTCTTTTTCTTCTCTTCAGGGACAAGGGTAGCAAGTAGTTTGGAACAAGAAACATGGTGGCTTCTTTGCCTGTGTGTGAGAAATGTCCGCCATTTGGAAGAGCTAATGTACTTCCAATGAGCACGAAACTCCTCAGCTGGACTCTTGTGGGAGAAGCTGGTTTGAGCATTAAAACTAATTATTCAGATTGTGAGGTGAATCAACAGTTTTCAACTTCCCATAGGGGTTATTAAAATGTCATTAACTTAGGAGACATCTTGGCAAAGAATTTATAAGATCTGTGAACTGGGGACCAAGGTGCAATTACCCTTCCCATGTTGTACCCTGCTCCTAGAAGAAGGCTTTGAGAGATAAACAAGGCAGGAGTGAAATGATTCCTAGGGATCTTCAGACTTTGCTTCTCCATAAAGTGTAGAAAACAGTAAACTTACAATTGTTACTGCCCCTTCTATGGCTGTCTTCTGTTGTGGACCAAGCTTCACGCCCACAGGGATACTGGCCTCTGAGAAATAAAAGTTTTAGCCATATTCTTCTTCACCGTGATTCTTGGCCTTGTCCGAAAGAAAGGAAAGAACTGGGAATTTGGAACTTGGAATAGAAAAATGGTTACAGCCCCAATCTCAGCCCTTAGAAGCCTATACCATTGAGAAAAAGTTATCCTGAATGTTCCTTTTATTCCTGTTTGAAATATGTGAAATAAATTCTAACTTATTTGTTTGTCAATTGTAACACCTTATCTTCCAACTCCTTTATAAGTTTTCAATGAGTGTCGTTTAGCTTCTAGGGCCTACAGGAACTGGTGGATTGACAAGTTCTCAGGCTTAGACAAGATCTCTCCTGCTCCCCATACTTGTCAATAACAGTTTATTGAAACACACACTTGCTGTTTATATATTTCCTGGAAAAATTTTCATTCTACAATGCCAGGAATTAAATAATCGCAGTGAGTTGAACAAGATCCAATGCGCTTGTTCTTAATTTGTTACAGAAGAAAAAGTGTCTATCCACTGAATTCAAGGTCCAAGGCATGAAACACCAAGCAAGAGTAGAAATTTAGCTTAGAAACCTCAAAAGAACACCTTCAGAGCGTATGACACAGACTAGCTTTAAGTGGATCCATCCATTTGGTATGCACTGTACAAAAGCTAAAAATGATCAAGTTTCTTATATAAAATGAGATGATATTTGTACATACCAACGGTATCCTTCAAAACATGACTTTCAATCTCTCTGGATTATTCATAACACCTAATATAATGTAATAATAAGAAAATAATTGTTATTGCAACTGTTTAGGAAATAATGACAAGAAGGCTAGTAAAATGTAAAACCAGTTAAACAGTTTTAATCAACAGTTATTGATTCCTCTAACATAGAACTTGTGAGCACATATGGCAAACCGTACTGTGTACCAGGGCATGGAGGACCACAATGTGAGGGGAAAATGTCCTCCAGGATAAATAGACTTATGAATTGTAAATAGAAATAAAAAATGTAAACTCAGAATATTGTTAGATAAGATAAATTGTCAAGAAAGCCCTAGTATTATAAAGGAGTTTGAATTTCAGGTGTTTAAGGACTCCCGGTATGGAAATAAAGCAAAAGGCTTGCCTAGGAAGATCTAAGCAGAGGAGAAGTGAAACAGTCTGAGATACAAGGAGTTAGATGGCCAAAACAGGATAAAGTTAGGAGAACAGGGCAGGTCCGTTCCGAGAGCCCCGAGGAAGCACAGCCCATAGCACTTGCTCTCCAAGCGCATGAGTAGTGTGACGTTTCCAGGAGACTTCCCAGGCTTTGAACTAGCTGCAGGAAGGGCAATGCCTGTAACTCGTGCAGGTAAAAGAAGAAAGCGGATGCACAGGAGGGCCTGAAGTTAGGGCATCATGTGATCTGGTCACCATTTATAGTCCACTAGCAGAATGTAGTACAATAGAACCAATAGGTCTTTCGATAAGTTTGGAAAGCATCACTTTGAAGAAGGCAATGGCACCGGGCCATAAATAACCCCAAGGGGTGAGCTGACAGCAGCATTCTCAGAACTTCTCATGGAAACACTGCCGTAGAAGCTCTTGGAGATCGTCAAGCATACTACAGAAAATACGGCAGAAGCAGAGGTATTACATTTCGTGTGTAAGCCTACTAATTCCTTAAAAGAGGCCTAGAAAAGGCTCAGTGAGAAAAGTATGCACCAAAGCTTAAAATAAATACATAAATGAAACAGAAAGTTCTCATGATAACAGACCGTTGGGTAGATTTCTAGCCGTGAGCAGATACTGTTCTTATCTTCACCTCGCATGTCCAATAAGTAAACACAGCATTGAGCAAGCAGGAGGGAGATATCCTGTAACTCAGCCTCTTGAAAATGTTGGTGAAAATAGTAATTAAAAACAAAATTTGACCCCTTCTGCCATGAAAGGGTTGACCACAGGCTGAAGGAATGTAGCTCCCTGAGTTCCTGATGGCACTGTTTGCAAAGACTTGTAAATACAGTGTCCCCACAATTTTGTGTAATCAGTGGAATTCCCTGACCTCATTGAGGATGGCAATCAGCTGCAAAGCGGTGAGTGGATCCAGGTGAGATCTTAGGCCTGACATGGTAAAAATCTGACATAGTTCAGATGAGGACTAGGGAATACCCCCACTTTAAGTAACTCGTTCTTCTTAAATGCCTGGCCTCATCTGATATACCATCCTTGCCGTGATGAAGAACACCCTCTTCTGATGACAGAGGGGGAAATGCTAGCATTCCAGCATCAAATGTGAGAAGGGCTAGCAGGCTGCAGCCACGCTAGGACACTGTGACCCCCCCCCCCCCAGATGGGAGCAACTCTAATACTATATCATAAGGTCACCATTACTTGTTTTTTTTTTTTTAATTTAGTATTATCTGGAATTAGTACTAGGTCTTAGAACATGAGGATTTATTTTTACATCTTCCTTTGACTCCCTGCTGAGAGAATGTTTTTCTTTTTTCAGATCTTTTTTTCACACAGTACATTCTGATTATGGTTTCTCCCCTCTACTCCTTCCATGTCCTCCCTACCTCCCTTCCCCATCCAGATCCATGCCCCCTTTCTATCTTCATTAGAAAATAAATACGCATCTAAGGAATAATAATAAAATAAGGTAACACAAATCCAAAACAAATTTGAATATGAAAATGTAACCAGACAGGAAAAAGTCAAAGAAAAAGCACATGTTCACACACACAGGAATCCCATGAGAACACCAAACGAGAGGTCATAATACACACACAAAGGACCTATAAGGTGGGAGGGAAAAAAATCTCCCTGACTAAACATTATGAGACAATAATCTCCACAGATGCCTTCCAGTTCAAATGTGCCAATTGCTGGGCTGGGGGCCTGCCCTTAAGAGTGGTTTGTTTTCCCAGTGAGACTCCTTAGGAGAAAACTAATTTATCTTTTGCCAGTGGTTACCAATTGGAGATAGCTCCTGTGTTAGGGATGGGGGTCATGTGCCCATGTCTTTCTTCAGCTCTCGGACCACATCTGGTTTAGGCCCTGGGCATACTGCCTCAGGCTCTGTGAGTGCGTAGGTGTGCCACTCCCACTGTGGCCAGAAGGCCTTGTGTCCTTCGTGTCCTCCACCCCTTCTGGCTCTTACGTTCTTTCCACCTCCTCTTCCACAGAGTCCCCTGATCCTGGAGGCAAGGGATTTGATGGTGACAGGTCTTTTAGGACTGAATATTCCAAGGTCTCTCACTCGTGAGAGAATTTATCAATCCCAGCTCCTGTTATATCAATCCCAACTTCCCTATTGATCATGCTTTTCAATTCTGAAAGACTTCATACTGTCGTCAAATATTAAGTATCAGGTGAAGAAAGGAGAGAATAAAAGAGGAATAAAGGGAGAGAGAGAAGAGAGATTGGGTGGGGGAGAAAGAAAATAAGAATAAAAGCAAAACATGAATGAAAGAATGAAGACTCCTAATTGCAAAGCTTGCTCTCCCTTTTGTTGGATAAACAAATGGGGTTTGTCTATGCTGTGCATCAAAGACAGTAAACTTCAAAGTGGAGGGAGAAAAAAAATCACCCAGACCTCAAATCACCTGATTTCCAGTCTCCCAGCGCACACTGCGCTCTCCTGCCAACACCAATACTCAACCGTGTTTCCCGGGAAGAAGACCATGGCAGGGATACAGCCTGGAGAGGATACAGGCTGTCCTTCAGTCGGTTCCCCTAATTGCGACCATGTATCACCCCAGTCACTCAGATAAAGCCCCCCAAGGCACCATAAGAAATGAGAACCCCCTGATGGTCACGGGAGCCTCCGCAGAGCTGTGACAGTCTTGTTCTTCCTCCCTCCTTTCTTTCGCTGTGTTGCTTTCTGACTGCAAAGCAAGAGGGATGCTGCATCCTTCAACAACGGTGTCTTTGAAAGCAAGTGCCATGTCAAAATCCCCGGATGCCTCGGTGTGCATTTCTCACACTTATAAACAGCACTTTTTGGAAGGGCAGCGACGGGCTGCCACTTGCCACCACCTTTCTCCTCTGTAAATGGAAAGCGCTGAACCCAGATGCCCAACCACGGAAGACAGTCTTCCAGAAGCAGCATCTGGCTTCCTGGCAAGCCCTTCCAGGGAGCTGTTTAGGGAGTGTTGCCTTGTCTCTGGATCTGTCACGTGGATCTGACACCATGGCCTCCCTGGCTGGCAAGTCCAGACAGCTGCCAATTTCTTTCGGTTCACCTTTAATTCTGAGAAACTAGTTCATTCGCTTTCACTCTCACTGAATTTGTTTTTCTCCGTTTTGCCCACAACAATTCCAGGACAGCCCTAATACCTACTGCTTCCTGCCTGTCCCTGCCTCTTGAAGCTGGGTGAGATCCCCCCCCCCAGTCATTTAATCCCACGTAAAAATGGGTTAGCTTTAACATACTTCTTAGCCATTTCTTATCAGTGAAGCTCACTGTCAGCTGTGGGGTTGTTGCCTGAAAAGGGAAGCAAAACATTCCATCCAAGTAATTTATTATGGTCTGTACACAAGACATGAAAGTATTCTTGACATTTGTATATTATTTCATTAAATCATATTGGCTCCCACACATTCTTGGTCCACGTTACAGCAAGAACAAAAGACTACCCCAGGACTAGAAGATACAAAACAACATGACCACTCACAGAGGGCAGGGAGGCTTTACGAACGGCCCCCACTAAATTTTTAAAAAGCAGCTTCCTTTTCCTACCTATTAATATATATTTTTTAATTGTGACGGACTTGTGGGGTTTGTGGATAATTGTGAGGAACGCGGAGTCCAATGGTAGCCCACGCAACAGGAAGCCATGACAAGGTGCTGACAAGTCCGGCAGCAGTCCCCAGAATGCAGAGGAGAAAGCAGAAATTGGAGCTGCAGGGTGACACCCAGGAATAGTTAAAGATGGGGTAGCTGCAAATTCCATGTCGTGGGTTCTTTTTTTTTTCAATGCAAGAAAAAAAGTGAAGATTGTGTATGAGCTTTCAGATCTCAGCGCTAGGAAGTCTAGGCTGGAAACTGACTGCTGTATAGTGCTGGGCTGGAGGAAATCTCAGCCATAAATACGAGCTGGCCTGGGGCCTCTAGCAGGCTGGACCCACACTTGATTTTGAAGCACTTTACAACTAAAACCTCATGGGCTTAACCCAACGGAGAGCCTCTGGGGACAAAGGCTTGGGTCTGGCCACGTGGAAAATGGCTTTGAAATCTTGTGCAAGACAGTAAACTCTGACTTTAGACTGGACTTTGAGGATTGGGAGATTCTGCATTCTGTCCCTAGCTAATAGATGGGTAGGTAGGGAGATTGATCTATAGATAGATAGATAGATAGATAGATAGATAGATAGATAGATAGATAGATAGATAGAAGATAGATAGATAGATAGATAGATAGATAGATAGATAGAAGATAGATAGATAGATAGATAGATAGATAGATAGATAGAAGATAGATAGATAGATAGATAGATAGACAGACAGGTAGGTAGATAGAAAGATAAAATGGATTTTAAGACTATTTTCTCTTCAATTCATCAATGTCTGGGTCTATAATGCTCACACGAATTCCTGTTACTAACATATGCAAAGAAGATTCAAAAACATATAACACACAAGCTTTGTACAGAGATTCTCAAGTCTCACATCTAGTAATTTCATCTCCATTCTTAAATCCTGCCTACATTCTTGGTGATTGGGCTTTTTTCTCAGCATTCCTCCTTCTTCCCTAGTGCTGACCCTTCAGCCATCCAAGGACAAGCCTACTCTCTCTTCCTCCTGGTTAGGGCCAAGCCGTCCCCGCAGACATAGGCATTTGACTGGCAGTCCACATGTCTTGCCAGATTTTTCTAGCTGGGAGAAAGGAGAAATAGGGTGCATCTTCTGTTTTCGCTAACCTCATCCTCCATTGCCATCATAATGGAAATGGGCATTTCCTGGGGTGCCAGGCCCCTAAAGCAATTAGTACTTCCCTGGCAATCACAGGACCTTGCTCCACATCTTGAAGGGAATTTATTTTTCCTTTGCCTTCCTTCCTATAGGCATCAGTAGGAAGCCTATTCTCCACCCCTTATCATATCCCCATCCCCACCCAATGATAAACTAGGAGAAGATGGCTACCAAAAGAAGCTAAGGCAATAGTCGTTGTCACATCTAGTAACTTCTGACCCCAATGCTCTTTAACCCAGGAAGCAGAAGTCCAGAAGAAAAGAAGCCTGCACTTGGGTAGGGCACTGGAGAAAGCTGAACAGAGAAGGAGATGACCAGAGGGTGGCGTTCTGGCCATCATGCAGCCACTCACAAAACACAAGCTAATTAGCAGTCTGCCGCCACACAGCACAGCAGTTTAATACAAGAAGTGAACAATGCTTTACCTAATTGAAACTACAGAGCTGACTTAGGTAGGCTGTATGCAATTACACAGATTGGAAGTCAGCCAGGACACCGAGGTTAACAATTTCTCCTCTCACGAAGGGCACCACAGGACCCTTAATGACCACAAGTGGTGAGGGCCGCCATCCTGCGTCCTATCCAAGGAGCTCACCTCTCAGCCCAGAATCCATCAGATGGACTTAATGGTGATGACTAATTGGCTAGAAGAGCGCCCTCTATTGGCTCCGCTGTAGTGCCCTGTAACTGGCTCGCCAGACTTGGCAAACAGGTTTAGAAGGAATTGAGTGGAGAGAGAAGGTTCGAGATGGCTGAGGATAGAGAACAGGTCAAGATGCTAGGTGGGAACCAGAAGGCCACCAGTGCCTGCTGCTCCCGTGGCCAGAACTTCTTCCATGAGCACCTTTAAAGGAAGCTGTTATAAAGTAAGCCACCACTTATAGGAATAGATTCGAAGAACATAGATTCCATTTCAGGAGGTTTAGCACGCCTAGGAATCTGCATGAGTAGCTTTCCAAGGGAAAGGGCTGCTGCGCTGGGGGCTGAACTGTCAGAAACCAAGTTCTGCAGGAAAGAAAAGAGGCTCTCTGTAGACAAAGGGGAGACCAGCAAAGGGAGTGCTGTCTTCAAAATGAAGTGTAACAACCAGTTATCCAACCTGCTGCATTCGTCCTAGGCACTGCGTGAAGCGAAAACTTGGAGAATCCAAATTAGTAATGCGATTTCAACTCCACTCCACAATAGCTTAATAATGAGGATGGGGAGGAACGAATCTGGTCCTTGAATCTGTCTCATGCATGAGATACCTACCTAGCTATACCAGCAAGGACAGCCAACAAGAGGCGTGTTAGGATGTCCTGGAGCTGGCATCACCAGGCTTCCAAAATGAAGCAAAAGAAGACAAGGTAGAGGAACGCAGGAACTTAAAGCTGACTTAAGCCATGGTCAGTGGAGGAAGGGAAAGGACTCCAGAGCTGCTAAGAAACAGTAACTGAACGGGCCGTTTTTTAAAGCTTATTGTAGGCAAACATGGTTATTGCTGTTAAAAGGCTTTTATGATAAAGCATGGATATACTGCTAAGGATCCTAATTGTTGGTGGGATTGACAATTACGTTCTTTAGTTATTTCCTAAGTGGTTTGTGGAGTAATATCTGCATATTTCGTGACTTTTTAATGATCGAAGCCACTGATATTTGAGAAGAAATGCTGATACTTGAAAGGAAATAGTCTTTTATCCCTAGTAGAAGCAACACAGCTCTCTCCCTTTAGACATACTGCAAACCGCTGTAAACGAGGAATGGGGAAATAATAAATATACGTACACCTTCATACATGCTTTAGTCTTGTAGCTGCTAAGAGCTACCACTTGTCAGATATATACGTATGTGTATAAATACATATATGTATGTATGTATGTATGTATCTATGGTGACATTCAAACGATAAAACATTTAGAATATTCAGCTATTTAAAGTTAGCGTGATAAGCGCCTATTCTAGAAGAATGCAATACGCTCAATGAATCTGTATTATCAAGCATCTATTTTATGAGTTATCATCAAGTAAAGAGAGTTGAGAAGATAACCATAACATTTGAAACTGGGGGATACACTCTTGCTTAGCCACCAATCTACTGGGGTAAGAGCTTAAGAAAAGACATGAGGCAATTTACTGCTAGGCAAAACCTGCAGTTGGTGGCGTGGATGAGAAAGTCGTGTGGAAGGCCAGCTGTGTCCAAGAGCACTGTGCTATGGAAGAAGGACAAAGAAGGAGCAATTGCAATGCAGGGAGGGGCTGGAGTTGCAGGCGGGCTTCACAGGGAGGTTGGAATTTGATGCCTCCGTCCTTGAGGAAGCAACGCAGGTTATTGAGCAGTTAAAGCACACAAATTCTAGGACGGAAGAAATGGCTCAGCAAAAAGAACATGTGCCGCTCTTGCAAAGGACCAGGTTCAGTTCGTCCCACCTGCATAGAAGCTCAAAACCATCTGTACCTCCAGTTCCAGGGGAGCTAACACCTTTTTTTTTTTTTTTTTTTTACTTCTCTGGGAAGCAAGCATGTATGTGGCACACATATATGCAGGAAAAGTTCTCAAACACAAAATAAATAAATTTCATAAAATTAAATGAAGAATGTAAGTTGGATTTATGATTTAATTATCTCAAATAATCCAGTGCAAGTGTAAAATGGATGTAGGAACAGAAGGTCCAAAGGAGCCTGGAGCAAAGCTGGAAGCCCATCGTTCTCTAGGCTAGCCTTTGTTTCCGATACTGGCTGTGAAAATAAACAGGAAGAAGGCAGCTTCTGTAAAGGCTCTGAAATACATATTTTTGCAGATCTTTTCTTAATGGTCTATGGAGGACTAGAGACTCCGAGACTACCAAGGTACCCGCCTATAGGCTACAAGATAGTGAGAACACCGATAAAACTGAAGTATCTAGAAATTGATATCAGGCACCAACTATCACCCATGTGGAGTTCTAGCAATTTCCCATCTATCTAGAAACTCACCTTGCCCTTGTGGAGGCTATAATACACCTAACCCAGATAGGAGAAAGAATTGAGGCAACTCTGTAGGATAAGGAAAGTACTGCCATTGCATGCTTCAGATTCAGCAGAATGAAGTGTGATGATGATGAACGAAGAGGCTTAAGAGAGATGTGGGGGCTGTGTGCTGCCACAAACGGTGGCTCAATAGTATCCCGCCGGTAAGATATGCTAGGGCATGGTGCCCGATGTCTGTGGGAGTAACCAACCAGTTACTGACTTGACCCAAGGTCCACGCCAGGAGAGGGGACCCATAACTGACATTGTTTAGGTGGCCAACAACAAGAGACTAGATGGTCCAGGAACCTAAGGAAAAACCAAATTCTACTCACCGTTTTAAAACAAAGAAAAAGTAGCAACAAAATGACTCCTAGTGCATTCTGCTATATTGATAGATTAGTGCCTTTGTCAGACATCATCAAAGAAGCTTCCTCCTGCAGCATGTGGGAGCAAACCTACAGCCACATAGTATGCAGAGAGTGAGAGATTTTGAAACACTCGCTCAGCCTGTCTTACTTGGTTATAGTTTTCTTGCTGTGAAGAAACACTATGACCATGGCAACACTTATGAGGGAAACCATTTTCATGGGAGCTGGCTTATAGTTCAGAGGTTTGGTCTATTATAATTATGGAAGGAAGTATGGGGACATGCAGGCAGAGATGGTGCTGGAGAGGTGGCTGAGCGTTCTACATCTGGATCCACTTGCAGCAGGAAAGGAACTGTGTGCCATGAGCCTGGGCTCACAGTGTCACACTTCCAACAAGGCCACCCCTCCATATAGTGCTACCCCCATGGGTCAAACATTCAAACACATCAGTCTATGAGGGGTTATTTCTATTCAAACTACAACCTTAAATGGAATGTCTCCATCAAATTCCCCCAGGGGTCAGGGAACTTATTGGAAGAGGACGCAGAAAGAATGTATAAGCCAGAAGGGATGGAGGACATACATGTACTCATGGAGACCAAGGCAACATACAAGGGCCTCAGTTTGTACCAGTTGGGGTCCAGGAGCTAAACGAAATAGACACATATCTCCATCCCTAAACCAGAAGTGTTCTCCACTTGATAACCTCTTGGAAATGAAATTTTGGTTTCTTTTGAGGTTGTTTCACTGGAGAAACAAACTATTCTTAAGGGTAGGCTGTATGCCCAGAAGTAGATGGCCACAGAAAAGGACCTCAGTGGCATCTTTAGAGGTTCCTTGTCTCATAATGTCATGACAGGGCTCTTTCTTTTATTAAATTTCATCTTTTTATTTTTATTTTGTTTATATATTTTTCTTCTCTCTTTTTTACTCTATGGGTCATATACATTATATGCACATTAAATATATGTGTATAAAGAATGACTTCCAGTTTAATGTTTTTATGGAATTCCTGAGTGTGCAAATTAGATCTCTGTTTCCTGTGCCTTCTCTTGGTTCTCTTGGGCTCTCTCTCTCTCTCTCTCTCTCTCTCTCTCTCTCTGTTTTGTTTTATCCAATTCCAGAGTGTTAACTTTTGTTTTACCATGTTATATTATATTATATTATATTATATCCCTTAGAAAGCTGTTTGTTTTCTAATGAGAGACATGAAGGGAGTGGATCCA
The DNA here is from genome assembly GCF_903992535.2 of Arvicola amphibius. Taxonomy (NCBI): domain Eukaryota; kingdom Metazoa; phylum Chordata; class Mammalia; order Rodentia; family Cricetidae; genus Arvicola; species Arvicola amphibius. The sequence goes on along the minus strand of NC_052053.1, from coordinate 36,292,674 downwards.
GAGCCAGAGGTGTGGGGGAAGGAGGTGGGAGAAGTAGAGGAAAGGGAACCATAATCAGGATAAATTATGTGAGGGAAAAATCCATTTTCGATAAAAGGAAAAGGAAAATGTTATGGGGAGGAGAAAAGACAAGGTCGTTAGAGCATTAGAAAAGGCAACCTATGCAACATTTTAAATAAAGAATTGAGCTTTATGTAGGGATTTTGTTATCCTAAGGAGACTTTAGCAACAGTCTCCCCAGGAGACTGAGGGTGACTATCCTGTTCTGGGTTTTGACACAGTTAAAAATCCAAGCAGCATCCAGCCCCAGCACTCAGCACTGCATGGAATCCAGGGCCTCAAATGGAGAAAGTACTGGATTCACATCAGGAACACCTGCTTCTTTCATCCGGGGTTTCCTCTTTCCCTGTCATACTGGACAGCATATCTTCCGGTAGCATTGATTTCCTCTTGTATTTTAAAAGATATTGCAATACCTATCACTAAAAGGACCTCTCTTTGATTTAGAACCAGGTGGGAAGAACAGCCCAGTAGAAATTCTGAAGCACCAACAACAACTTGAGTTGGTTTTTGCAAGCTTACTTTCCCCCAGGCTCCTTTTGCAACCATAGGTAGATCTACTCTGCCTGTTAACACACAAATGATCCTTCCTTGTGCGTAGTGACTTTGTTCTTTGAGAGCAGGACTCTTTTCTTCACAGCAATATCCGGTGTCAGTGACAAAAGATAGGACCTCAAAGGGATCTGAAAAAAACACTTTCGTAAGTAGGTGAAGGAAGGCATTATGTAAAAGAAAGAGACTGAGCTGTATCTGTTTTAGAGTGAATGTTTCAAGCCACAAAAGTGAATGTTTCGAGCCACAAAAGTGAACGCATTCACCAAGACACTTCAGAATCAGCCAAGAGGGAAGGAATTAAAGGCAACCTTGGATCAAGCATGGTAAGAACCACTAAGTTGCAAACGGGAAAACTAGGAAGGAAACAGCGAACTCAGAACGAGCTGCGTTACCAAGACTGGAAGAGTGTCATCCGATAATCATTGCCCACTAAATAACGTCTGCCCAAAAGGATCCAAACAAATTTCAATTAGCTGCCATTTCGCCAGTCGGAGACTTCTAATAGCCACCGATTTATCTAATAACCCCTCTCTAGCCCTGCGATAACTCCAGTTCTTAATGAAAGCTTGAAGATTCAAAAGTTCCTTGTGAATTATCAAAGGATGCTAATTCTGTGTCCTTGTAATTTTAGTATTAACTGTGTTATTTGATTACGGCTAATCCGCACATGATGATAAGTGTTTTTCACCAGAAGGTTTGCTTAATCAGAACTTTCTATGCCCCTCTGAGGGAAAGAAAGTTGCTGGAAATGAGCGAAAACGGTATGTTAAGCCATTTCCTGAAGCTGTTCCTTAATAACACACTGAAAAAGCCACTCTTACAACATACCTAGCCAATAATATAAAATCTATCTCCTCTCCAATGCCCGCTTTGTGTCTTTTTAATTGACATTTTGGAATTCACCTGAAAACATCAACAATTTGCCAAGACAAAACTTGGCCTTGGAGAAGACACCATATTCAACACCAATCTGGAGAAAACAACATATTCCATTCGTTGAATTTGATTTTTAACTGTTATTTTCCTCATTATTACAATTTGAACACCATAACTTGGTGCTAGCAAAACTAGACTGTGGGCAAAGAAGAGTTAAAACCAGAACGCTCGCTCCGTATGCCCTGTGCTCTTGCCACATCTCAACCCCTCCTTCCCTTTGGTACCACAAAATGAATAATGCTTTAGACACAGTGTTTGCAATGCTAATATCTAAACAGTAAAAGATACCTTAAGACCTTCGTCAAGATTTTTTAAGGCCTCATTTAATGTCAGTGTCAAGGTTCTGTGAAGAATAATTAATAGAACCAAACAAGGTCTATGTGGCCATCGATTGCCGGGGAATTTATGCAGGTAACTCATTAATGCCACTGGGAGTTCGGCATGTAAATCCCAAAGCCTTGATAGGGAAATGGGACCCAGTGATTCCCCCCATCCTATAAAAAACACAAACAATGACAAGTGCATAAGCGAAAAACCTGACTATCTGTACCAACAACTCTAGGGCCTGTAAAAGTTTTCCATTTACATCCTGTCACCTCTTCTTTGCACACGTATAAAAGATGGGGCAATTATTTCAACAGACCCACCCATATAAATCAAGGCCGTTTTGCTGTGGGAAGACTGGGTGTTTAAGGCATTTAATATTTCAGCATCCCCAGATTATCACCAGGATCCATTTCGCTCTGTGGTCAAGGGCATGATGAGCCCCGTGACAGGATATTGGCCATTTTCTGTGAAGATCTGAGAATGCTAGTAAACAAACACCAGTTGGAAAAGTAAGAACAAGTCTGCGGACTGGAATGCACCCTACTCGTAATGGGAACAAAAAGCTGGCAATCAAATCTAAAGAAAAAGCTAAATCACAGCAGAATGACCTACTTTAAGGCATTTGCCAAAGAAGCGGTGTTTTCAGACAGCTCTTCTGAAGCAGCGTCTCTCTGTCTATGCCATCTGCAGATTTATTACTTTGCCTGAAAAAAACAACCAAGGGTGGGAGGGGGGGACTCTGTTTGAATGATACAGGAAAGATTCCAGTATTGTGGGCACCACACCCACACCTACTGATGTGGTCCAAGGTTTTGCTTTAGAGGCACCTAATTAAGAAACCCTGACTCATTTACATGGAGACGTTTGATCTAAATTACACTCCAAACCGCACCAAATTGGGAGCATCTGGGAATGTGAAATGTTTGTTCCCTGTGACGGCTAGAACAGGGCCAGCTCTGGACGGCACATGTTCAAGTGACGAAAAATATTTCACATGTAACGTACTTCTGAGACCCACTTTTCCACTAATAATTCATAGCAAGCCTAACCAGTATCTGTACTTCCACAATTATTTCAGGCTGTGAAAAATTATGTCACTATTTTTCTTCCTACAGCTAGAAGGAGGTAGACCACCCACTGAGCTTGTTGTCATTGATACAAGGGCCTTAAATGCAGCCAATAGCAAACAGGCAAAGCTGGACAGGGTAGAGGCTGGTCATTATAAATATCCAAGCCGCCTCCAAAAATGCTGAGTGGTGATCTCAAGGGCTAAGTCCCAAGTATGAGCCCTCACTCACCGCCTGATCCCCTCCAGCCGTCCCACTTGGCTTGCTGGAGTCCCAGCAAACTCTGCCTCCCAGTTCAGCAGATGTTGCTCTGTGCCTTGGAGAGGCAGTTTATGCAGGTGGGGCTGTCTCCAGGACAGAGGTCACGGTGTCTGCCACAGGATGTCATCTGAAGGCAGTCCAGCTCATTCCCACCAGGTAAAATGTCTAAAAAACTCAAAAGAAAACATTTCTGTCTTGGATTCTGTGAGCAGTCCTCGGACATGATTCATAGAGAAGAGTGTTGTACTTCACATACAATAAACAGAGGTTTATAGATAACGTCATCCCAATACTTCAGCACCTGAGGGCCACTTTACCTGACTAGCCTGTACATCGCCAATGGCTCAGCAGGACTCCAGAAAACAAGAGGAAAGTTTAAAAAATACACTGGGGTCTTTTGTCTTAGGATGATATTAATGCATTTATCTGATGTGCCGTGTTTTGCAGTAGCTGGAATGAGATTTGAATATATTAATATTTTCATCAGCCGAGCCCAGGGAGCCTAGTTAATAACTTATGCATGGGATACATAGATAAACTTCAGACAGACGTAAGGTTTTCAGCTCTCGTGTTGGTAATACTTGGCGAGATCGAATGAAAGGGCCTGCTCTCCCTGAGTCTTTGTTGTGGGCATGCATTGTGACAGTGTGGAGCCAGAGTTCTTCTGCTTGTCTACACAGCCTGGATTCAATAAACTGTTATGTATGCATATTATGACAATGTGGTCAAGGAAACCAGATTTTTTTACTCTACCTTCAAGTGCTTATGTAGGCTGAATCTGGTGCTTATTTTTCTTGTCCCCGTTCAATATGCTAACGCATTCATAATTTGATACAGGTTATATTCACTTTATAATTAAAGCTATGAACTTAGTTGCGAGAGCATTCGGATCCTACGGAATGAAAAGTATCTCTTATGTTCTACGGTGTACTCTCCGGTATGGTGCGGACCCAAAGCCCAAAGAGGTTTTATGCCGTAGGCCTGCCGTGAGAAACACCACAGGCAGTGGTAGAACTTAAGCAATGGGCTTCCTTATGTGGCCACTCTCCATCGCTAGCACATAACCTTTTTCTAGCTCCCTAATGACCTCATGGCCTTGCTTCTATGCCTGTGTGCTCCTACTGTCTCCGTGTGTGCTCAGACAAGGCCACAGTCAGACCCTTAGAGCCAGACTTAGCAGTCTCATTTTAACCTAGTGACTTTTTTCTTGCCCTAACCTGCTGGCAGCTGCAGTCTGAGGAACTGGAAGTTAGGGCTTTACCATGTACCTAGAGGGGACCTACGTCAACCTACACCACACAAAGGGGATGTGCTTCTCCAGGTTCCTGGTGGGCTGTGTGTCACACGTGTGCTTATTTGAACACAGAACCCACACCCAAATTCCTAATTTCTAAATCGTCAGTGTTTACCCAGTATGAGTTTCAGATCATCATTAAGAAACGGTGATATGCCGGGCGGTGGTGGCGCACGCCTTTAATCCCAGCACTTGGGAGGCAGAGGCAGGCGGATCTCTGTGAGTTCGAGACCAGCCTGGTCTACAAGAGCTAGTTCCAGGACAGGCTCCAAAGCTACAGAGAAACCCTGTCTCTAAAAAAAAACAAAAAACAAAAAAAACAAAAAAAAAAAAAAAAGAAAAGAAAAAAAGAAACGGTGATAGCTTCCAAGGTTTAGGGGAATAAGTAACAGGCCGAGCCTTCTCACACCTGCTGGATTGGAAGGAAGTTCTCCACATACAGTAAGCATTACCACAGGTCTTCTCGAGCCCCACCCGCCTTCAGGGACCAGGTCTCCAGGCCTAAGTGCCTCCTCCTCCATTATGCGCCTCCATTAGATGCTCATAATGCGAGAGCCATCACTTTCAGTAGAAGGCATTGCACTTCCACCCCACCTTTCAACTCAGCATTGCCAAATGCTTTAAAAATCATTATTTCTTTATTATTTATCTGTGGAGTCCCCGCGCTCGGAAGTGCAGTCAAAGCCACAGAGCTATGGTCTTAGTTACACAGGCTTAAACCTATCCTCAAGGTTCCCCCTTTGGTGTGCCAGGAAAAACCTGAAGTGGACGTGTGCGTGCGTGGGAGTGGAGAGAAAGGGGAACGGATACTTAAGCCCAAGATGCGCTGTGGCTCACACACCTGGAAAACTTCAGAAACGGCTCCTTTGTTAGTGCCGTCCCAATAAACTACAACCTAACCAAGGAGAAAGCCGGAAAGCAAGCTGAGCTTTTAGATGCTAAAGCTCAGAAAATGGAAATGAATTATCCTAACCAAGGTCACTCATGCACAAGAAGGCATTTAGGAAGATTATTAAGCAATGCAGGAAGTCGAAGTCAACCATACCCTGCTTATTGCTCCCTGGCCATTCTTTCCTGGGTCAGTTCTGCTTGGCACTGAATTTAAGTCTTTCATTGAGTTGAAAGGTCTTAAAGAAACCACCCCTGCTGGTTCACCCTATTTTGTTTTCCCGAGCTTTTCTTCACTGGATACTGCACCTGCTTTGTTTGAAACAACTCTGTTGTTTTCCATGACTTGGATGGTCTAAGAGTGTATTGCCTATCCCTTTAATGCTTGAACATGGTCCAACACCCGTAACACAGTAGGCTATCAATAAATGTTGGTGAGATGTATGACTAACAAATTTTCATAGTACTCCGAAAGCAGTCTCAAAGTGAATTTGACACATCTTATTCACTCCATGAAGTCATAAGACACATCACTGCCAAGGCATGGCCATTACAGATGCTAATTAAAAATCTAACAAAATAATGGATTAGAGCTGGCTTTAAATCAAAAATAACCAAAGTGTATGTCTCGTCCTATCTTGACTATCATTGGATTTAGCCCAGAAAGCTTTCCGGGGAGAAATGTAAGTCTGAGAACTTTGGGGACCATGAGAGGGAATACACAATGGGTAAGTGTTCTGAATGGGGCTGTGACCAAGAAGAAACATTCAGTTGACAATTGAGCTCCAGGAGCACAGGGTAGGCAAATAAGTCAGGGAAGCACTTCAGTGGGAAGGAGAGATGTCCAAAGGAGGCAAAAGGCAAAGGCCACGGGGCACAGAGAGCTCCTTTGAGATGTGAAAGCCATATAGCCATATTGTGAGCAACACGGTTGGGATTGTAGCCAAAGTAGAAGTTCAGAAAACAGTTAACATAGCACAGCCGAGGTGAGGAGCATGTTTCTTCTGCCCTGTTTTGGTACAAACCCCTCCCTCTCTAGTTCTGCCTTGTCCCCAGAGCTGAGGGTTCAAAGAGGGCGCGGAAGCTGTCAATCTATGCCTGCAGTTCACAGTTTGCCTGTGGTGAGTTATGAGAGGAGAGCCACTGTGCTTAGAGACAGGTATGCAGCAGCTCTTTGTCTTCCCCGTTTTCACACTGGCGATCCTGACTCTCCAGGAAGAGAATGCTACAAAGCAGAACTAGGGGTGTCTTCTGAAAATGAGTAATCAAAACCACCCGAGAGCAGCTGGTGTCATCCCGAAACTCACCGAGAAACAGCGGCAGGGTAGAGGTGAACTTCAAAATGCAGATGTGATTTCCTGCCCTACATTAAAAAGTTCCCATTGCCTTACCTCACTAAATGCTAACCTGTTATATTTTGCACTTATATTTGACACATTCGTGCACGAAGGGGTTGGTATCTATCTTTAAAATATAAATGACCATTGAGCTTAAAATCAGGAATTAGTAGCATAGCATCATGGGTGCATATGGAAAGATTTTTGCCTGAGGAGGTTTGGAGAGAGGTTGGTTTTGGTTGGCCCTGAGGAATTTTGATCCAGTCAACACCTTGGCCAGAGGAAGAGGGGGAAGGAGAAAGCCTCTTTGAAAGCCCAGTGCCATGTGCTAAGCCTTTGTGCAGACATCTGGGAGTTGAGGGACACCCAAAACAGGCAGCCAGAGGTGAAGCCACTATGAGAGCAACAACTGACCTTTATTCTCATTTTGGGTCAGAAATGGCATCTAGGTTTTCCCCCAGCAGAACGGAAGCTGTGTGATCTTCTGATATCAAAGATGAGCAGACGTAGGACTTCCCCGAGTCATCGAACAATGCTACGGGGCCCCTAACCGAGGTCACTGCAACTGTGGGAAGAAAATGGAAATAGAAATAGGTTGATCATTCTAGGCCATTAAATACAGTTAAGGTTTTACATTTCAGGTTCCAGTAGAAGTAATTTCTTCCCCTGATCCCCTTTCTACAAAATAGATTTGATTGTCCTAGCTCTCATCAGCACCCTGAATTCCATATAAGAACCGCTGGGTGCGTAGATGTGGTCGACATTATGCCTCATTCACGGTAACTCTAAGATACAGATTCTTCATCCACACTCTCCCCTTCCCACCAAGAGCCCTCTGTGTGCTATCTGTCTACCCAAGACTGTGTGACATCTACAGAGGTTTTGACTCAACATCCAGTTCTTACCATAGAGAATCTAGTTAGGGAGCCTGCCCTGCGTGTGCACACCTTCCTCTGCCCTGACTATATGGCCTTGCCGAGAAACAGCTGTAAAGACACATTGGTGACTCCATGTTGGGTATGAAGTGAATGTAGGCCAAGGCATATTACCCTTTTTGTAATTCTCACGGAATGTCTGCCATGAACAGACACAATTGTACATTAGCTATGTATCCCATACTTCATCAAGTGTTTAAAAACATATCATCTCAGCCTATCATCACATAAAACAACCAACCGTCTTCTACTTATGCATCCAAATTGTAGTATCCAGAGAGAATATAGTATTGTGTCGGTCATAAAAAACAAAAACAAAACTGGAATAGCTCCAGTATTTGGGGTGCAGGTCTAACTAAATGATGCAAAACCTTTAGTTATAACTTCAGTGCCCAACTATCCCCCATCTCAGAGAAATGTCTGTGCAAAAGTCATTACAAGTGTGTGATTCTGATAGGTGAATAACTAAATTACTGTAGGCCCCCCCATCCATCCATCCATGGATTTGTTTTCCAAGTCTTCAATTATTCTCAGTCAACAATGGCTCAAATGCATATTAAGTGGGAAAAAAACTAATATGGAACATTCCATAAATAAATAATTCATAAGTTTTAAGTTGCATGCTACTCTGGACAGCAGAATTTTCTCACTTTCCTGTCTCAACTATGAGCCTTCACTGTACCCAAGCTGTACACACTACCTGCTCCTTAGAACCAGACCTACTGTTGCAGCTTCAGCATTGCAATTCCAGTAGCTCTTATTCTTAACAACTGCCACACAGCCCAAGAATATGGATACAAAGGAGGCATTGATAGACGTGACAGCCCAAATAACTTCTGTCTCTTCTGGCATACTGGGCTGAGTATCTGTAAATTTGTATAGCAGAGGCAAAGTTTGTCATTATATGCAACACCATATAGCCACTAGGGATCTGGGCAACAGACACATGGATAAGGAGGAATTATTGTGTATAGAAAGGGAACACAGTACTGAGGTAATTGGCACAAAGGAAAAGAATAAGGAATTCTGAGTCTTGATAGCTCTGAGCAGATGTGGTCTGACAATACAAGGAAAGCTTGGAATAGTTTTAGAAGTTAACAGTAATGCCAACCACTGGACACCCACCCACAAATAACGGAATTCAAAAAGCAAGAAAGTCTTGAGCCAAACCTGACTGACATTTAGCAAGCATGTGGATCTTCACAGCATCAGTTTGGGTCCTTAGCCCTGTTGGCCCTTCACTTTTGTTTCTTTCCTGCTTTAAGCATATTTGAGTATTTGTATTTTCAATGTGTTTTAAATATAATGCTATACTTAATAAGGTAGGAAGGTAAATCAAGTAAATAACTACACTTTAGAAAGCAGCGTAGGGCTTAAGTTTGTAGTTTATTCAGATATGTTTACCGAGAGGGCTCATATGTGGTAGATATGTACTAGCCATATGTAGAGTAGGTAGTTCTCAGTTTCACATAATAACATTCGCTAAGGAAAGGACTGTGATTGCTAAGTTGCGGGCTAGGTAAGATCAGCATCAACAATACAGGTCAGTCACTGTTAAGGCGCAGAGAGAGATATGAGCTAGCCATAGATTGAGAAAAAGAAGAATAATTTTCACGAAACCATGAAGATCTTAGTTTGAAAACGACTTTATCTCAAACAGCAGTGGTACAGCAAAGAACTGGGGAAGGCCTGACGGAGAAAGACATTGTTTTCTTGCTAAATTAATATCAAGGCAGTGAGGACAAGCTCTCCCTTGGTTTCTTTTGTTTATTTTTCTTCTGATTCTGAGCTCACCAAGTGGCACGACTCCTTGTTGCCTTCACCAAGCACAACCGTGCTTCCTAATGGAAGGGCTGGGAGTCACTGACTACTCAGGGCATGCCCCAAGGATACCAACCAGGATACCGAGCGTAATAAAGAACGCTTTTGTCTGGCAGACCCCTAGTTGGAAAGGAGAAATGAAGTAGGGGTGACTGTTGACTCGTGGGAACAGATTTAAGTCAGCAAATGAGACGGAGCAGGAAGTGAGTTAGGAACAGGGAAAGGGCATTTCTTATCGAATGGTCACCCGTTGCTGCTTCTTGACAGTGAGCATCATTGTCTGAGACACGCTTTCAAGGACCACTGAAGAATCAGAGTGAAGCACTTTCTAGGAATGCAGAGAGGTTAGGTATCTGATTTGCTTTGACTGCGGGCATGTGTGTGACCAAATAAAGCAGATCCCTGAAGAGTCTTTTTCCAGATGGAGATGCAGCATTTGTAGTTTATCTGAGCCTATTTGAAGAGTGAAGGCCCTTCAAAGTGATATAATCCTCGTGGATGGAGGGCTCAGTACTCAGGAACGGAGGCTCCAATTCCCAGTTACGTGGACCAGCTGAACTTTCACTGCTGACTTCAACACTGAGCTTTAAAAGAAAAAGAAAAAAGAAAGGAAGAAAAAGAAAAAATTAAAACTGCCCAAGTTAAGTTTTTAGAAAAGACAGTTTGAACAAAACTATTCTCTGATCCACATTTGCCAACCAAGTTACCATAAATTTTCAGTCAGAAACTGCCTGTTAATTTTCTCTGAGATCAGAGGAATCCATTTCCTTGTCTTCATTTGCTCTCAGCTGACAAACAAGAGTTTCCTCTATGCTAAATGTGCTGTCACCCCCCTGTGAAGACAGAGGGCAGGATCTGTGCCCTGGGGAAGACCTGGGGAGCATCGAGAATAGTTAAGATTGAATGTGGGGGTGCATTTAAGTCCCAACTTGTATAATAATACCTATGATCTACAAAAAAAAAAAAAATGTTGTGAGAAATTTCTGTAGGGATTTACTTTTACAAAACCTTACATATAGCCATGCGTAGGCAGAAATTTCGAAGAATTCTCCATTCTAAGTCCACATGCCTTTATGTCCGCTGATGTTCACGCTCACAAACATTTGAGCTTGAATCTTCCTGAAGTATCCCATCTAGTCGAGGACGTGAGGACAGCAGCTACCTCAGTGTAGATGTGCCTGAGCAATAAATTCCCCTCAGACAATCACAGTCCTTTTCTCGTCGGCCATAGCCAGGGGCAGAAGCAGAGGGTGAGGGAGATCCATCATGAAATGTCCAGAGTCAATGTGTTCTTTCAATCTACTTCCTGACCTTCAGCTTGCAGCCACTCTGCTGACCCTCATGAGTTGGAGCCTGAGGGGAAAATGGCACTGAGTACTGATTCCTATGTCCTGTTGTTCTGTGGTCTCAATTAAGTGCTAATTAATTACCACTGGCATCTTTGGCATTGCTTGTCAAATTGCATTTAGGAGTACCCTTTCACTGTTACAACAACAGTGGCCCAGATCCTCAGCTAAAATTCCCATGTGTGAGTACAGCCTCTTTTTTTTTTAATTTCTCTTTTCAAAATTATGCTTAAATTTTTCAACAATTATACCTATAACCACAGCAGGACTCTTACAGATACCACAAACAGGAGTTGGTATTGTCAGTTTTGATGAATAGTTCTTCATTAATAAACATCCTGTTATTCCATCTCCACCTGCAGTTGCTGATGCTGCCTGGAATCAATTAACTCATATAATTTGATTTATTTTACAAAGACATTTTTGGATGTGCTGTGTTGATGATAAAGGTTCTATTTGAGTAGTTCTTGATTGCAAGTTAGATTGTACCTGAATGGATTTCTCTTCCTGTGTGGATGTATAAATAAGAGCATGTGTTTTGCAAGAGAATGGGAAGAAAATATTGCTCGAAGAAGTCTTGATTTTTAAAATTCATTAAGAAAACATCATGGGGGGGGGGCATTTCTCCTGAATGCTCTCACTTTATCTGAAGATTCCTAAGGAACACAGATCCTAAAATGCTATAAATCCTCTCTCATGATCAAGTCCCTTGACTTAGCAGATTAGTGACTCTTCTTTTAAATTACAGAACAAAGTAAAAGTATAAAGCCATGAAGCCAAAACATCAGCTCGCACCGCAATATAGCGGCTGACATGCGCGACTCTTTTGCTTTTCTTACATATGATTTCTTTTGCTTCTCCAAATATTCACAAGCTACCACTCTAGTCAGTATTCAGTAAAATATGAAATTGTATCTAGACATATAGATAAGACTTGATCCAAATGATAGAAGCCCGATGCAAACTGTTTAGGCAAAAGAGATAATCTGCTAAACTACAGGAATGAAGATTTCACTGATAGATAGGACTCTGGGCACCAGAGCCAATCCCCAAAGGGTATTGACAGAACTTCTTTTTTCATCCCTAAACGCTGCTCACTACTGGGCTAACTTTGTGTTAATGTAGAAATCTTTTTTTTTTTCCTGGCAGCAAATGGCGGTGCCAGGATTGTATCATGTCAACTCCACCTCCTTGGGGGCATGAAAGCTGCTCTTTTACTGTGGGAAGAAAAACTTCCAGGAATCATTCTCCTTGGCCTGGCTTGTGTCCCTTGTTTATTTCTTGTTTGTTCCTGATCCCTTCTCTATAGCGAAAAAATGCATGGCTCTCATTAGCTGGGTTTGGAAGGCAGGCCCACCCTGGGTTAGCTTCACTCAAAAGCAGACACTGGGAATGGGGAGAAAATAATTTCTCCCAAACGTGATCTCACTCAGAGGAAGAAAGAATAATGACTGGAGATCAAGGAGAAAAATCTACCAGTCTACAATTGTAAATTATTACTGTGATTCCCCCCCAAAAAAACTCGTCTACCTTTGATGAAAATAATAGTTCAATCAATGGCAGTGAATGAGGCTAATTGTCATTAAGGAGCACTGATCTATAATTAGGGAAAGTTGCCTATATTTTCCGTTTTCTAGCAAACTGGCGTTGTTTTATCAAAAAAAGGGGGGGGAGGTAATAGTCATCTGTGTGTGCCTTCCCCCACGTGACAGGAAAGAACACCTGTAGTGAAGAACACGCTGAACTCTGCGGAGACTGCAGAGTCCCTATGGACAGTCCATAAAAATTAACGCACGGAGGCAGCAGAGTTTAATTATAGGGGATACGGCTTCAACCTGATGTATTGCTAGGTTCCAGTCTCGGGAGTTTTGTTTCTTAGTTGTGAGTGTGCACCAAGTTCTCAATCCTTCTACCCTTTCAGGTTTTTGCAAAAAAAAAAAAAAAAAAAAAAAAAAAAAAAAAAAAGTAAATAAATAACAATAAAAATAATAAAATAAAATAAAAAATAGGTGCATTATGAGGATTAAATGGATAATATACACATCATGTGTTCAGCATAACACCAAGCACAGAATGTCATTTTTTCAAAAAATTGATAGTTGTTATCATGGATATCAAATGAAAAATGCAAGGAAATCACTGTACAGTGTGCCTGGCACGGGGAAGCCCTGAGGAGGAGATAACTTAGACACTACTGACAAGAGATGGAGCAAGGGACATGTGGACACGTGGGTAGGAAAACGTGGAAGCTCGAGTAATATAAGAAAAAAAAAACCTTTGCGAGTTCAGCCATACCCAGCCCCTTCCTCAGAGAGAAAAAGCTTAGTCATTTTAGATAAAACGAGATTTATCTTCTCTCCAAAGAAAGTGTTCCTGGAGCAGCTCTCTTCCTTTTTACTCTCATATTTCATCAGCTTACATAATAGCTAATTAAATTACATAATTATAATAATAAGTACAACTGGCATAAACTTGTTTGGGACTCTCTCCTGGGACTTTCCTCTAGTGGGAACAGATGTGCACAGTTGAGAGTCATTAGCTAGCTGGGAACATCGAGTGTGATGTGGGCACTGGTCAGTTGTTTTACGGGGGAAACGGAGCGCCTGATAAGTGGGATCAGACAAGAGGGCCTGTGCCACCTGTCAGGAGTCTTTTGCAGTCTGCTCTACCTGAATTCCCCTCACTCTTGATATTTGACCACAAATTTGGCCTCTTGCTTAGATTTCTTAAACAGCTATCCATAACTGATATGCTTAACACTCCATAACAAGAATTTCAAGCATGGCTTCCCGAATCAGAGTTGTTACTATGTAGTCACTGTGCGGCGGACGGAAAGCCGCATAGAAGGAAAATGGGAGAATATGGAAGATGCCTACTGGTGCCACCCTAAATCCAGTAGTCTTCAATCGTAGGCCAGATATTCATTTCTAAGAAGGACATAAGAGAAGTGTGTTTCAGTTTCAAAGACCCTCTGAATTGGATAGAATCTAAAAGGACATTCGGAGTGTTTGCTTAGTAACGCCTGGACTTCTGATTGGACAATTGTATGAAGGGAGCAATTGTTTCCATCTTTGGGGAGATCTCCTGATCATTTTTTTTGTTTTTGCAATTTATATATTTATTATATTACAGTTTTCAGAATTGGGATGCTGAAAAAAAATACTATTGACAACATGTATATTCTGAACTCAGGGTTTTGGGAAATTGGTGACTCTGTTGTTTGGGGTGCTGCCGTGCCTGTCACCAGCTAAATCTAAAGTTCTCACCAGTGAGTGTGTGCTGTTATTGAGAAGGATAATGTATCTAACTTACTGTTTGCCATGGGAAGCCAAATTTTCATGATTATAATACTTGAATGCTGACTTTCGGTGAGAAAAAGAAATTTATGAATAAACTCATCATTTTGCTCTCTTTTTATTCCTTTTTTCTTAACTCATGATCGAATTAGTTGTCTAATGCGAATCATATGTTCTACTTTGTAAATAACTTAAATGTAATAGCGTCCTGATTTTCTTTGTATCTTTATTGATATGTCTTTGTTTATTCTTAAACAATTTCAGATAAGGTATTTTCATAGAATATATTTTCTTCACATTCTCCCCCATTATCCTCTTTTATTCTCCCCTTCACTACCACAAAATGAACCCCTTCTATTCAACAACATTCTTAATACAAAGTACCAATAGACTGGCTAGGCCCATTCTTTGGTTCAAATCCATTCACCCATCCCCCCAAAATCTAAAACAAAATGTGACCAGGTCTACTCATTGGGAGTGAGAGCAATGTGTTGTCAAGTAATCATGAAGAATATTGAGTAGCTGCTATCTGAAAGGAAGTAAGAAGAATAATAGCATGCTGTATTAAGGGACTGGGATTTTACCTTGTAAATGAGTATATTTTTGAGCAGAGATTGATCCACATGAATTTACCTGGAAGTATACTGTCCTGGAAGGCTCTGTGGCCTATGCTTGGGGATGGGCAACAAAGAGCAGCTTAAGTATACTTGAAAGGGCGGGAAAAGGTCATCTATCACTTTGAAAAAGGAACTAGTAAAACTTCAGTAGGAGAGCCGGGCTCCCCAGCAGTCCAAATTGGGCCCTGGACTAGAATCTAATCCTGAACGGGAAAGGAAAGGAAGAAGTCCAGCAGAAGCTCCACTTATGAAAACTTACATAAGTGACTCACTCTTGCTGCATCTTGGGACCAAAGGCCTGACAGAATCCCTGAGCATCCCTGAGGCAGAAAGCTATAGCACCAAGAACCCTGGGCGATGCCTTCTGTCCTACCACACTGTCATTCCCTTAAAAAATAAAATAAAATTTGTTCAGCCCTTCCACTCTTTCAAAATTATGCATTTGGCATCTCTGAGGTTATCACGAAGGGTGGACACTTCCTGCAGCCATTCCTGATGCCAGTGAACTCTCCACTTACCCATGCCTTCCTGCACGAGGGTCCTTATCTTGACAGTTCCTCTGTCTTGTTTTCCAGCATTTCATTCCCAGCCAAAGAACTGACAGAATTTTACCAAAGCTTCACCAGGGAAGGGAAACCTACCCAACATCTAATCCAGCAGATAATTTCCACTGTGGAGAGGCACAGTGGGCTTCCCGCGTGCTGAGAGCCCCCTTTCCTCCTGCCTCCTCCTCTAAGAATTCTATAGATTTTCTAATTGGCCTCTGCTGTCACCATGCTGCTCAGCCACATTCTCTACTCTGTGTGCACAGCCGTCAGAAGTCCATTTTTCTGTCTTACATAGAAAATGTGGTTCTCGTTTTTCTCGCTGTGTCCTAAGGATTATCTTTTCACAACCAACATGCCCATCAAAATGTTTTGCTAAGCAAGAAAGAAAAGCAGATGATTTTCTCGCTTAAGTGGAATCTTGCTGCCAGCTATTAAAATAACATTTCCTTATTATACTTGAATCTATAACTTGAACATAATTGTACATCAGATTGATAGACCCAAATTGATCTACACATAGTCTGTTGGGCTATCCCTGTCTGTGTGGAGCCATCTGAGTACCACACGTGCTTAGGAAGCACGGATTTGTCAAGATCTACCTCCTGACAGCCCATGGCAGGTTAAGATAGAATCTTACCAGAGAGGCAATTCCCTTGAGACATTATATGCAAAATATTTTCTCAATTGAAAAACTCAACTGAAGGATTTCACTGGGAACTGGGGTCCTGAAACTGCAGCGTGTAGACGGGAGGAAGACTGTGCAATAAGAAGCAATGTTCTCACCGGGCTGTTGATATCATTTCAGAAAGTTATGTCTTGAAACAGTGTTGCAGTGATAACAAGCATAATGTCAAATATTTGCCAGGTCTGTCTATTGATCTAGTCCCAAGTAACACTGGGCACTTTACGTCTTCTTACAGGATAAATGTGGCCCCAGACTGTCAGTAGCACAGAGCTCTTTAGTGTTGCAAAAGGAACCCATCTCAGGAAATAATAAGTACAGAATTCACTCTGCTTTCTCTTCGAGTATTTTTATATTTGAACACTGTCTTTAACTGCTTGTTGCCCCTCCAATACTGAAATAATCCTCATTTATTCCTTAAATTTAAAGTTGTAAATAATTTCATTTAAAAAATAAAACCAGGCAAAGATTTAGCAACTACAATCAACCTACAATGTTATTGTGATATGTTTCAGCATCTTGTCAGTCATTCCCTCCTCCACATTTGTCCCACACCAAATCACTAAACCAAATATGACAAAAATATAAAAGGAATAAAGCAACTCACTGGCCTTGACCAGGAGTGGGCCTGGAAAAACATGGGGAAACAGCCCCAGGCCAGTAAAGAACACTTGGGCCCCGGGCTAGAGCATCAGTGGACATCATCTGTAAGGTCGATTAGATAGCCTTTGTTGGTAGCAAACAAAATAAAACTGACCTAAAGAAACTATTTTCAAGGGTCTTCTGGAGCATGCTCAGAAAGAGCATTGTGACTTTTTTATTTTTTAAAATGTTCAACCATTTTCTTCAAAAATTTGGCTTGCTCTTCCCCACTTTGTGATAACTGAAGGTATGCCAACTTTGATGTTTTAGCTTCAGCTGTTTGAGAACTACATGTGATCCCCCAGAAAGGTTGGATTTTTTTTTCCTGGGTGAAGAAGGAAGCATATGTTTTAATCCTCATGTGCCTTTTTTGAAAAGAATGATTAACATCCTATAGTATTTTATCCCTAGACTTAAAATACAGACTCTAGATCAAAAGTCGGGGGGACTTTTTTTGAAATAAAATACAGATGCAGGCCTTAGGAACTAACGCTACAAATTTTTCATCTATCTCATTAAATACAGAGCCTTACACATCTACTGCTATTACTTTAAAGATGGCAGCTGAAAGGAGGCAGTGTGGGTACATGAGTGAGAAGGACCACACACAAACCAAATTTCAAAACATCAGAGGACATAAACTAATGTGTAGAAACACTGAAGCATCTTGAAAAGATTTCTCTCTAACAAGATATATGACACTCAAAAATGGGAAGTAAAAATGAATTTAGAATGCTCTGCGAGCCAGGAAAAGAAGGGTGTAGCTGGATGGTACACAATATAACTAAACCCACTGAACAAGGAAGCGTGGAGGAAAAGTCTATCCGGGCGGCCGCTGAAAGCCACATCTCAGTTCCTCCCTATCACTGATGGTGTCGCTGGACCATCCGAGTACTGTAAGCATCAGCTGGTCATTGAACACCCAGGAAGTAACGAAAGGAAGGCAATCAGGATGTCGTGGCTTATGTATGAAATGCCCCCTGTGTGTTGAATGCTCGCTTTCCATCAGAAGCTCAAGGAGTAAAGGAGGAAGCCTTGAGAACTGGGGCGCAGCTTCATTGTGGGGAGGCGTACCTCAATATCATACCTGGCTTTTTTTCCCCCAGTGTGTTTCCCTCATCTCCCCACCTCCTGTTTACTCCTTCATCTGTAGTCTCTCACTGTGATGTTCTCCCAGAGTACATGGAGCCAAATGACCAGGGGCTGAACCCTCTGAAATCATGAATCAGAATTAGCCTCTCTTTCGTTAATTTGCTCTGTCACGTACTTTGGCCATAGCCACATCTCAGCCAATAATACATGGGAGAATTGGGGCAAATGCAATCGTTACTGTACTTGTGTCTGCCTACTGTGAAAAGAGAGACTAAACAGAGCTAGCCGTGCAAGAGCAGTGTTTCTCATGTGGCCCTAGCAAAGCTATTCACGTAAATCTGATCTGGGAAGTGGCTGCTGACTTCAAGAGGGAGCCTGTCCTCTTACAGTGAGTGGAAACATTGGCCAATGCCCTCCTTCCAGACCCTGCGTAGGGTGTTTTTGCGGATGATTATGTA
The DNA here is from genome assembly GCF_903992535.2 of Arvicola amphibius. NCBI lineage: Eukaryota > Metazoa > Chordata > Mammalia > Rodentia > Cricetidae > Arvicola > Arvicola amphibius. The sequence continues at coordinate 36,274,512 of NC_052053.1, read as the reverse complement.
CAGGCAAGTCTAGTAGTCCAATAATCACGAGTGCAGTTTCTCCAAGTTATAACTCCCACTGTACTTTGGTATGTAGTCAAAATTCTGGAAGAACACAAAAGGAAAGAATTGGTTAAGAAATGACAAATGTCTCGCTCTCTCTCTCCTAACGACAGAAGAACGATTGGCAGAAAACTCAAAACCAGAATGCAAGAGAGGTTTCAAAGGAAATTGAGTCTCTGTTTACAAAAGGGTTCCAGTTCTGGGGGGACTGTCCAACTCAACCAGTTGCTGCAGAGAAACATTATTAAAGTGATGACTGAGGTGTTTGGTGGCCGAGCCTCAGTTTCCTTTATTCCCGTCTGACTCCGGTGACAGCCAATCAGAAGGCAACCTGGCCTGGAGGCTTGTCAGTGATAATAATTGAAAACATCTGTCCGTGGAGCAAGTGTGGGAAGAGCCCAGGCCGGTCCCTGACAGAGGGAGTTCTGAGGCAGCAGAGCCATAACCACGACCGGACTCATATTCTCCTTAACAGACGTTTTTCGCTGCCAGCTGTCTTTATTCTCCTGCCAGAAAAGCCAGGGGCCTGGGGCTCTGAACCCAGGCAGGGGTTAAGTGAGCTGAGACTAGGGAAAGGGAAGGGACAGGCTACCTCCGAGCTCCGGGTACAGAGACGAAGGGTATCTGGTTAGAAATCAAAAGACAAACAGAAAGAGAAGAGCCAGACTGCAAGTAGGCTTGGAGCGCGAGCAACAGTAGAAGAATTGGGGTTCTAGACCCGGGTGAGCTGAGGCCCTGTCCCAGGCCTGGACAGAGATTTTTAAAGTGGTTTTAAATGCATCAAGAGGATATTTAAAGTGTGCACAGGCATTCTTTCAGGCACTAGAGAAGAGAATTTCAGACTGCAGACTAAAGAAAACTCTACCAACCCGAGTGGGAGCCTAGAGAAGAAAGACAGTTAAGTTCTCAGTAGAAAAGGTTAGGTGTTTCTTTGCCTGTAGTAGGAAATAATTTAAGGTATAAAAAAATGCCTTTTGAGAATACAATGAGCCAAAAGATTTGGGGGGGGGGGGTAAAAAATTATAAATTATGTTTTGAAATATTGACTTATCCTGATCATCTTATTGTTTAACATCTTCTCTGCATGAATCAATCAGCCCTGGATGCTATACTAACAGTTGTGTCACGGTTGTGCCCAGAGCTACCTCACAGTTGCTTGATGTATGATGTTCACTTGAACAGAAAGAATAAATCCAGCTTGCAACGAAGCAGAACTTGCCAGTAGGATGGGGCTTGGGTCCTGAGAAAATCTTGCTCAGCGCATGGGTGGCGAGAAATAATACAAAGGGAGAGACTTGGGGAGGCCACTCTGTCTCATTAGTTAGGAACAGTTCTGTATTGTATATGTAGCCAACATAAACACTTGGCTGAGGATGTTATTCTACTGACAGTGTTCGCCTTTCCTTATGGTCATCAGCTGGGTGACTACCGCTCCTTGGCTGAGAAACACTCATCCATAAAGAAAAGTTCCATAAGTAATAATGAGCGTGAGTTTGTGTTCACTGCATAGCAAGGATTCATATTCAAGAGGAATTTTTCTTATCCAACTGAAATGAATCAAGCTGTTTAACCTAATTGAGCTGCTATAAATCAGGCGTGTTGTGATAGTAGTTAATCCTCCCACATCAGGCCCTGGAGTGAGGCTCCACACAAGACGCAGGAGTATGAGTGCAAAATAGGGATTCCATCTATTTTCTTATACTCTCACCAGTTTTACACATCTATCCTCACTCTGGAATCATAGCAGATCCTGTGTGTATGCAGCGTGCATGGGTGTGAGTGTGTGTGTGTGTGTGTGTGTGTGTTGTGTGCAATACGCTGTAGTATACATCTATGCTCCTCTCCCCCCCTTTCAGTCACTAGAGAAGAGTGACTGTGTGTGTGTGTGCATGTATGTGTCCGTACCATAGCACACATATAGAAGTTAGAGGAGAATCTTGGATGTCAGTCCTTGCTTTCTGCCTTGGTTTGAGACAGAGTCTGATACTCAGCACGGCATAAGCCAGACTAGCTGGCCAAAGACTGTCGGCGGATTTTCCTGCCTCGGCCTACCATCTCACCTAGGCTCGCTGGGTTTCAGACACAGGATACCACATCAGCTTTACATGCCTCTGGAGAGGCAAGCTCTGATGTTCATGTTGTATGGCAAGGACATTATCCACTAAGCCATTTCTCCAGCCCTAGAACATCATTTTAACTATCGAGAGACCATTTTCCCTTTCAACAGTGCGCTCCTCTATATGCATGGGTAGCCAGAAAGAGGCTTGGTTAACATCAAATAAACAAACTGTTGGGAGGAATTGTCCATCTACTGGGAGCTGGGCTTCAAAATAGCATTTGAAAGACTGCAGAGCTGTCTTATGGAAAGGATTTGTGAGATATATCATTTGTGTAAATACTCTAAAATTCTCTTTCAAATATTTATGTAGATAAATTGCTTCTAATATTCCTTAAACATATTTTTAGGAATGCCTAAATATTCCCATACTTTGATGCCTCTATCTGCCGATAATTTTTCCTTCTTCTTAGAAGGTTAATGGCAACGTTAGGTTACTGCGATTTAACACCCACACACCCCACCGGTCCCGGTATCTTGCCTTTCAAGATCCCAAATTCCTGACCATCTGGAAGATATAACACCATTCATTGCTTCTGTACATGTATTGTGTTTCCTTTTGAAATTGCTTTTGCAATGGATGGCATGGCCCGAGCACATAGGCCACCATTTTCCATTTCCAAGCCCATGTAGACATTATTGGTTGATCATACGTTCCTTCTACTCAGTGGCTTCAACCACCGAGTCCTTACCCAGAGAACAAGCAGTCATCCTGAGGCAGATGATGCACACCTGTGGGTCAGGCCCTGCCACTCCAAAGTCACCATCCATTCCCAAGCACTCTAAAAAAAAAAAAAAAAAAAAAAAAAAAAAAAAAAAAAAAAAAAAAAAAAAAAAAAAAAAAAAAAAAAAAAAACAAAACAAAAAAAAAAACTGTTTTCAAGACAACAGGAGGCACCTGGCTGATATTCTCTTTAAATCCGTAGAGTCTACCTTTCTGTTTCATTCTTCATTTTAATAAACAGACACATATCTTACTCCATATAGTGACTTCTGCATAAACAAGCATTTAAATTGTCTACATATATGCAAGACACTATTACAAAACCTCACGTTCCAGGTTCAAGCTATTCTGTAATTGGCAATAATGCCTTCGGTGTATTTCGAAGCTTGTCAGACTTCAAGTCAGGATCAAAAGACAGTGCTTAGATGTGTTGGGAAATCAAATCTCCAGCACAAGGAAATAAGTAAGAGCTCTTCTAGATCAACTAACTTACATTGCAAATGAGGAAACTGAGGCTGAGGAAGGCTAATAAGCATCCATAGTCATTCAGGTAGAAACATGGAGGTAGGAGAAGGAAGCCAAGTTTCCTGCATTCTTGGGAGGCAGGTCTCCCACTTGCACAGCACACACTCAAGAGGTGCATTCCTGGGTTTCTTCCATTTCTGGGTTAGCTGCTCTCAGGAATCATCACTTAATCCCACAGGTCTGAAATGGGCCATTTAATACTCTCTCCTGCACATCCTCATTTGATTTATAACCACTCAGCTTTTTAACCTAGACAGTTCTCTTTTGCATTATTTGAACACTTTCGATAAGCAACCACGGCTTTGGGAAACAAACCTATATTCTATGCTTGACACTTTAGCCAAGAGAAATTTTACACCAACTCACAAAAATGTCGAGAAGAAAGCATATTTTACATGTACCAAGTTCTTCCTTTCCCTCAGAAAGTTTTCCTAAATGTTACCCTCTATTGCTGCATACCCAAAAATATGTTCTCTAGTTATCCACTGTAATTTGCTTCTGGAGAGAGAGAAAGGAGACAAAAGAGCCAGGTTAAAAGTGCTGACAAGAACCCAACAGCTCACCTCACTGAACTGGCCTCTCTCATCGAGACTGAAGAGAAAACCTAAAAGGAGTATCTGTGGCTGGCTTTGTTATTCTACAGAGAAAACCCAAAAGGAGTACTGTGGCTGGCTTTGTTATTCTACATCCAGAAAAATATTTGGTTCAGTCCAGTTCCTGGCTAGTAGAGCAAAAGCAGCACACCGCTAAAGCAAAAGCTAGAGCACCGCACACAAAGCAAACGCTATAACAACAGAAAGGTATGCAATGCCCCAAACGTTTTCCTGCACCCGAGCTGGGGTGAAGAAGAAGGTAATACACCACCTATACGACCTCACTGAGAAAGCTAAAACATGTGCGCATGGAAGAGAGATAAAACCCAAACATGTCAACGACAACGTGATACAGGCTGGATGTTTAAGTGCCAAGAAAGCAAATAACAAAACTTTCAGAATATGATGTCTAAATACGTCCTAGCAGAGGCATGCTTAAATATGTTTTGGGGTATGGAGCGGAGCATAGATGTGGTCATTGAAGCAGCAGTAAGGTAGGGAAAAACGGCTCAAGTGGATGTAATGTAAAGTTAGATGAGCAGGCCAGCAATCTCTGACCCAGATGGAAGCAATCCGACTTCAAGACCACCTTTTTACTTTCTTTTTTGGCAATAATACAGTTTATTTTTCTGAACGTATTTAGTTTTGCAAAGAAATTGAGCCTTTGGTTCAGGGTGTCCCCATATAGTCCCATTCTTCTGAGGCCACACAGTGACAAAGCTTCTCCTGTCAGGGCCATCCTATTATGGGCTGATGAGACCATATTGAAACATTGCTAACTAAAATCCATAGCTCACAGGAGAATTTACTCTTTGTTTTCTGCCTTCGGTGGATTTTAGCAAACGGATACTGGCATACAAGCATCACTGTAGGGTCCTACCGAATAGTTTCACATCCCTAAAAGTATCTCAATTCCCTACCTGTTCTTCTGAAATTCCAGTTAAGTACTGATCTTTTCTTCCCACATAATTTCAAATTTTGGAGAATATCAGTGTTCTCGTTGGCTTTTTGTCAGATTAACACAACCAGAGTCATATGAGAAGAGGGAATTTCAAATGAGAAAATACTTCATCCGACTGCCCTATCGGCAAGATGGTTGAACATTTTCTGGATTAATAACTGATGTGGGAGGGCCCAGGTCTCTGGGGGTAGTGCCCCCACCAGGCAGGTGCTCCTGGTGTGTCTAAGAAAGCAGGTGAGCGAGCCACGGTGAACAAGCACTCCTCCATATTCTCTGTCATGAGTTCCTGCCCTACTTTCCCCTAGTGATGGAAAGTGACCTGGGCCACGTAAGACAAATAAACCCTTTCCTCCTGAAGCTGCTTTGTTGTCCTGGTGTTTATCTTAGCAACAGAAAGCAAACAATCCAGGACTGGAATCATTGTCTATTTCACGTGACAACAAGCATTACAAACTCCCCCAAACATTTATGGCCTTTCAGAACTCACTTCTCTTCGCCATTGAATCGTCATCTATGGCGTCGGCATGCAATATTTGTTTGTCACCTCACCTAGTGGAGGATATTTATGATCCTTGGTAGTTGAAAAACAAGTTTTCAAACATAAAGTTTAACTTATGTAATCAGTGCGTTGCTCAAGTGGGAACTGTGTTCTCAGAGCATGCATTTGTCTGGTGGCCAGACTCCTTGATCTGGTGGGCTGTTCTGTGACCTTCCACCACACAATGTAAACTCATCCTTTCTCTTCTTAAATTTAAGTTGATTTGAAACCAAATTCGCTCCCCTTTTTCTGTGCCCTGGTGACAGGGGAGAAGATAGTTTTATAACGTACATTTGAGCAAGGCGAGCAACTAAAGTAAGCTGTGAATTTTCAAATGGATGTGATTCTTCTCAGTCACCCATTGGAGGTGTGTCTCTTCCTGCCTTCTTCAACCACAACAAGGTGTCAGCTTCAAAACAAATCCTAACATAATTCTTATTCTAAAGTTACGTGTGTTTTCTGTCTTTTAGTGTCAATTATATTCAACAAAATATGCAATTCTCTAACCTTTTCAAAAGAGACATATAGGCTGTTGTGTGTTTCTAAGTAGAAATAAATGTTACCTGGCACACCTGTGCCATTCTCGGGATACCAAATAATATTTATATCTGACTTATTCTAATAGGAAAAATAAAGGCTGTTCTGCCATTTGGAGGCCCCTTCCAGTGAGAACCATTTGTGTCCCCTGACTCTGCGCACATGGTGTTTGTAAAGCAGCACATAGGGGGCTTTGCTAGGGAGATCTTTAAAGCTCAGGCAGAAAAAAAATAATCACATCTCTCAGTCATTGGCTGCCGTGTTTGTTTCCTTAAAATGCACAGCTAAATGCTCTCTCCACACAGATACTTTTCGGTGGGTGGGGGTATATCTTATTACCGGGTTATTTTCCAGTACATTTGGCCTAGTTAAGGTAAAGTATATTAACTTTCTCTCAACCTAAAGATGAAAACAGAGTTGCAGCCGTCGCGAATGCTTCAGCCATTGTCAGAAAGTTCAGAACTGACAGGAGATCCAAATAATCAAGCCTGCCTGGTGCATATACCGTAGTTTCCCCCTGGGACATCTGCTCTAATCCGACAATGTATCTGACTGCCATGAATGTAGAATTACTTTCAATAAAGATTTTATTTCAAGCTTGGGTGACTTCCTCCAAAACATCTTGTCACTAAGGCAAAGTATATCATTGAATATCTGATATTTTTTTTTCCTTCCCCACAAGTCAGCTTTTGAGGGGGAAAGAAAATACACATTTCAACTCAAGTACTCCACTCAGGTCAACTCACTGTAAAAATCACATTTTAACATATCTAGGCTGATTAAAGATTTGCTGTGTTAAAGAAATCAGGGAGCTGTCAAGAGAGCTTCCCCCTGAAGTCTGGAAATGGGAAGCCAGCGGCACGTTTGCTCAAGTGGCCTGCACGCTCTCCCTGCGGCGGCCTCCCGTAGACAAGGCTTCTGGTGAACGCTCGGCTTCTAGAATATTTGTCCTTTGGCAAGCAAGGAATGCTTATAGGTCATATCTTCCAATAAGTATGAAAGTGTTCCCAGGCCATAAGAGACACATGAATGATGATCTTCATGGCTTCCTGTGTCCTTCTGTCCCTCCACTCTGTTCTCCTCCATCATGATCAGTGAGTATGTTCACGGCAGGGGGGCAGCTGGGAGCAGGGAGTTGTACTATTCTGAACTCACTCGCAGGCTTCACTTGGAGCTGCTTACATTATTTCAGCCTCTGTGTCACGTTGTTTAATTTACGCTTGGCTCATGTAATCTTAAACGTAGCTTATGCTGCCTACAAGGTTTCGCCCTCACTGAAAGAGCACAGATCAAATGGTTTACCTCTAACGGGATGGGAGTCATTATTTTACCATTTCATAACCACCGCAACATTGTAATGGCAACATGTTTTAAAATTAAAAATCCATTTTATCCCTATTGTTGTATTTTATGACAAAGGGACAAGACTAAGATAAAAACTCTGAGCACAAATAAAAACACCAGGAATAGTAGCACAAAACAAGAGGAATGCTGGGACTTCGGCCTGCTTTTCCCTTCATCAGCTGTGTAACTTTCGGGCAGTTCATTTAATCAAAAAGCACAGGAGCCAAGGGGCTACACGTGAGCTTTCCTGGGAGGACTTTTAGACGCTCCAAAGTCTGTAACTAAATCCGTTTCCTGCGTCAAAGCTCTCTTAGTGCGACCTTCTCTCCCTTTCCCTCCTTCAAAGCCACGGTCCACAGAACCACAGAAAACACATACAATGAGAACGACAATTCTATTAATTTCCAAAGCCTTTCACAAAGGTTTGGATTTTAACTCGCAAAATTTCCATGGTGTCACGTTTGCCATTACCTTCACTTTTTAAGTGGAGTCGGAGGCTCTACTGCTAAAATGTTTCTCTCACATCCTTAGCACTTGGAGAGCGAGTACTGTGGATTCGGCATCCTGATTATATTATCGCTTTTTCCCACAGTAATGATTATCCCCACCCCCCCAGCACCAGGCACAGGGTAGTCGCAGTATGAGCTTTGGAAACACATCAGCCTACTGCAGACCACTGGAACAGGGTTGCTGTGGACGAGCCCCAGACATTGACATACTTTTGAATTGTCCGTAGACGATGGTAACAAACAAGCCAGATGGACAATATGTTCTCTATAGTGAACAACTTTGCAAAATATAAATTCTTTATAGATACAATGATTGTGCCATTTTTGCTGATCATAAAACGTGAGTTCAGTGTGGAAGTGGATGATTCATGAAAGTTCATGTCTTTTCTTTTACACGTTTCCTTTCTATCGGAATATCTCTGATTCCATAGAGCTCATAGTGACTATCACAAGAAGGGTTTGACGTGGTGAGAGCTACTTATTGCTACTAATGGAAAGAGGGTGGAAGAGGGTGGGGGAGAAAGAAAACTCAGTCCGTGACATGGGCTCAGCAAAGCCCAGACAGCCTGTAGGGGTTCTGGAGCCCCTGGGCCACTGCAGCCCTTGCCTTATTCAAAAGAGCTTGGCTTTTATACACTTGATACCTCCATTTACTGGTCAAAGGCACTTGCAAGAATCTTTTGGGCTGAAGTGCCTGTCCTCAGTTTAGGGAAACCTTGCAAAGCTGATAGCTGGATCTGTCTGATGACAGAGTACTGGGAGCTGAGCCTTCCTTGAAGGCCAGCGGTTCTCAACCCGTAGGTCATGACCCCTTTGGGGGTTGAACAACTTTTTTGCAGGAGTCACATATCAGATATCCTACATATCAGACATTTACACTATGATTCATAACAGTAGCAAAATTACAGTTATGAAGTAGCAACAAAATAATTTTGTGGTTGGTGGTCACCACAACATAAGGAACTGGATTAAAGGGCTGCAGTGTTAGGTAGGTTGAGACCACTCTTGGAGACAAACCTACTTCTGAGAGTAGGTACGAACAGAGACGCCAGCATATCACAGGCCACCCAGAGTTCGCCTGCTGCCCTATGCCAACCCATTCTTCATGTGTATTTGGTAAAAATTTCCCCCAGGATGACAGGGAGACTGTCTTCCTGAGGAAATCCTTTAAATGAAAGATTTAGAAGGCTGAACAACAGACTCAGACGCTGAAACCAAGCCTGAGCTTAAGCCGTCAGCTCACCTCTCTACTATGAACTCTGGGTTCCTTTTCTCCTTCACTTATGGCCTCCTTCAAACCCAGTGCCACCTACTCCTTCATTCATAACAAGTCCAAATTCCTGTTCACCTTAGGATTTCTATCTCAGACATTAGCTATGCCTAAAGAACAGATACCTTGGAAGTTCCATGTAGGTGCCACACATACTATCCCTGTCCCGACTGCAACAATGAGTCTGCCTCTTTACTTGATCTGAATCATTAGCATCTTATTGTTATGAACGAGATGACAACTCTTAGCTTCGGCTTCTGGTCCCTGGACTAAAGAAGCCTAGGGGCCAAGAAGTAGCTAAAAATCCACTGATTAGATGTATTGCTCTAACACGGAGAAGGGCATCTTTATTAGCTCCCTGTTTATCTTGCTCCTGGGAATGCCATGTCCTATTACTCGTCCTCATGACACTCCGTACATCAGGTTGCCTTGCCTGCCCCTCAGGCTCTGTTGCATGTTGCTAAGCTTACAGCTACCTGGCTTCTTGTAATTAAGCCCCATCACTCTATTCCTATTCCATCAGGGTCTTTTCAACTCTATCGCTGTCGGTGAGCCTATGTATGTAGCAGACACTCTCCAATCAGCTCTCATTCCAGAGTAAAATCTTTTTTACTTATGAACAATGTCTTATGGACTTTCGCTGACACTTCTTAGTTACCGGGAATCCCCAACTATTATTTGTCAATGCTCATGTATTACACAGCCTGTTCTCCACAGATACAATACCCCGACTTACCAGTTGTAAGAGTTTTAGCAATTGGGCTGTTATCTTACCCAAGGACACATCTGTGCTGTACCTGCCACCATTGCCTGACTCATTGTCACCAAACAGATAGCAGATGAGCAAGCCCCAACCGTAATTATATTGTTAGCCTTCTTACACTACTCCTGGAATTAGAAATCATGGGCTATGGTCTGCAGAAGGAGTGCATGACATGCAAGGTGTAATTGTTGTCCATCCACTGAGGAAGAAAGGATTTAGCAGCAGGACTAAACAGAGAAAGAAATTGAACTGACTTGTAAACTCTAAAGTCCCATTCAGTTTAATCCCAACCTCTTAACAAGGTCAAAAAGCATACAAGCTCTTGAGGCTAGAGAGATTGCCCAGTGGTTAAGAGCGCTTGCTGTTCTCAAAGAGGTACAGTTCCAAGTACCCATATGGTGGCTCACAACTGCCTATAACTCAGTTGCAGGGATCCAGCACCCTATTCTGGTCTCCACAGCACCAGGCATGTATGAGGTGCACATACATACATACAGGCATTCTCGCAGAACATAAAATACGAATACCTAAGTCTTTATTAAAAATACCTCTTTCTGTTTCTACTTCTATGCTCTTATTTTTCCCAGAGTAGGTAGGATTGTGCCCTAATTGAATCTAAGATTCCAGTCTTCTAAATGAATTATGATTGCCTTCCAGATTTTTCTGATTTGCTTTTATTCTGGGGGGCTATGCCCAGGGAGGGCATCTGTTAATATAGTATTTCAATACATGCTTATTGAGTACTTATTACTGTGACCCAAACTCAACGCTTGGTCTGTGGAAGTACACTAGACCGAACAGGTCAATCCTGGTGTTGAGGATACTTGCATTCTGCAGATTAGCAGAAAAGAAAGAGTCTGGCTTTTGCAACCTCAGCAGGCTGGTGCTACTTTGTTCTGGTTTTCAGCTATCATGGCCAACTCTCTGTTCCAGATTCCATGTGATGCAGCAGAATGTGATACTATCGTGGGTCCCGTTCACCTAGATATGCTGCAGAGTAATTTCTACTTGGCTATGCCTGGTAACAGACATGGAAACTATAAAATCATGCTAAACCACGGGGCATTTTGGAAGGAAAAGAACGTGACTGTGCCTTCCCTCGTATTCTTTGAACCTTCTAGCAGCCTTCATACCCAGGAAAGTAGGCTAAGAAGGAGTCAGACAGTTACTATCCTGAGACCTCACTGATGTCTCCGTTCTCCCTTCCCTGCTCAGAAGGTCTATCTGTAGCCTAGTGGCATTGTAGCCTGGCTCATCTCTCTATCCAACTATTGGGCTACTCATAGGTGCTGTCCTTTGCTATTCAAATACCATGAGTTGCCAAAATCAAGAGCATTTTCTCTGCTTTTCCAGTGTATCTCACTCCACTGAGGCCGTGAATTCTGCTGAGTCCTAGAAAATGGCAAGAAGCACAACGCATGCTGGGCAGAAATCTTAGTTAGTAAATATTCTGCCTTCTCATTTTAAATGATACTTCAAATTTCCCAGAATGTCTATTCTTTGGGCATCAATCCAGCAGCACAAATCATTCTTCAAGGGTCACCAAATCTGCCATCTACTATAAGGAATCTTAAATGTCCTCCTAAATATTTCTCTTGATGGGGAATGTGGGCCTTTTTATGCATAAAATATTGAGTAATATCGATGGATACTCCCAGTACCTTTCTAGCATTTATAAGGGAAGTCTAAACTAGATATTAATAGAGGTAAAACTCTAAGTGGTTAGAATTTGGAATGGTTATTTTCTTATTTTGACTTGTCTGCATTTTCCATGGTGGTAAGAATCTATGATGGCTTTGAAATCGCCATTTCTATTTTCCCAGCACTAATTCCTCATACAAAGAAAACTCATTCCCTCTTCCTTCCATACAATGGCTGTTTGCTTTCACAACATCGTTGCTTCCCTAAGTGTGCTGTGTTTCCAGCCAAACACCTTCAGTTTCTGTCCTGTGTCCTTCCTTTTAGGAGTGCACTATTTTAGAGCCATCCTGATAACCTGATGGCTTACAGGCTCCTGTTAAAGTTCAGTCACTATAGAAAGGATTAAAAGACTTACTTTCTACTTCCCCTTCCCAGGGGCATTCACGTGTGTCTCTCTTAGAGTTCTCCTTGTCTCCTGTCTTCTCTGGGGTTGTGGACTTGGGTTACAGGCTGGTTATCCTTTGATTTGTCTTTCTGTGTCTGGGTTACCTCACTCAGGATGGTTTTTCCAGTTCCATCCATTTGCCTGCAAATTTAAAGATCTCATTGGTTTTTTTACCACTGAATAGCACTCATTGTATAAATGTGCCACATTTTCTTTATCCATTCTTTGGTTTAGTGGCATCTAGGACTTTTTTCAGGTTTTGAATTTTACAAATAATACTGCTGTGAACATAGTTGAGCAAATGTCCTTGTACCTTTGTGTATATGTCCAAGAGTGGTATTACTGGGTCTTAAGGTACATTGATTCACAATTTTCAGAGAAACCACCATACTGATTTCCAAAGTGGCTGTACAAGTTTGCACTCCCACCAGCATTTCCCTTACCCCACTTCCTCTCCAGCATAAGTTTTCCTTAGTGTTTTTGATCTGAACCATTCTCACAGGCATAAGATGGTATCTTAGAGTTGCTTTGATTGGCATTTCCCTGATGGCTAAGGATGCTGAGCAGTTCCTTAAGAGCCTTTTGGCCATTGAGATTCCTCTGAACTGGCTCTTTGGAACCCATTCCCTTTAGAGAATACCTTGCTCATCCTAGATATATTGGAGGGGGGGCTTGATCCTGCTTCAAGTGATGACAGACTTTGTTGACTCCCCATAGGAGGTTTCACCCTCTCTGAGTGGGTAGGGGGTAGGGTGGGGAGAAGGTGGAGGGAGCAGGTGGATGGGAGGGAGAGGGAACTGAGTCTGGTATGCAAAATAAGAGTTTTTAAAATATAAAAAAATACTTTCACTGAGAAAAAAAGTAAAATATGGACAATAGAACGATAATCGTCAAATTTCAACTGATAATTAGCTACTCCAAGGACATTTGAAACAAGAAGATATCCCTGCCAAACATAGACTGCCAAAGACCTTGTGAGGATGTCCTCAGAGGGAACTGACACTCCCTTCACTTATATAATAAGGAAAAACCGAGATTAACAGTTCTAAGTACACACTGGTAACATTCTTCCTAGGCTTTTCAAACAACACAGGGTAAATATTTAAGACCCATGTTTTGCACTAATTTCTTTTAATTAGGTGCATTGTTCTGTGGACTTAATTAATGCAGAGCCATGTGCAACACTTGATAGTTCATATAAGATGTGAGTAGAACATACTAGCATTTCAACAGGTTCATTTGGAAAACTCAGGTAGAGAATAATAGCACTCTTATGAATGTTTGCTTCCTGAAAATACTCCGAACGTACAATACATTTTCTAGATGTTTCTTCTAACTGGAAGTGGGATCTTCGAATTATCAGTTCTTAGGTAGCAGAGCAAACTTATGTTACTCTTGAGAGACCCACTATAGATAACAAAAACTATCCTAAAGTCTGAGGGAAGACACTTTAATGAAAGCAGAACTAAAATTCTCTGTCATTCCACCAGCAGTGTGTTTCCATTGTGGTAAGAAAAGCGTGACACAAGAGGAAAAAATCGTTCATACATGTGTGCTGATACTCTGTTTGTGATCTAACAAATAAAACTTGCCTGAAGATCAGAGTGCAGAGCTAGCCACAGCAGTTAGCTACAGAAGCCAGGCAGTGCTGGCACTCACCTTTAATCCCAGCACTCAGGAGACAGAGGCAGACAGATCTTTATGAGTTCAAAGCCACCCTAGTCTACACAAGATTGAATCAGTCTAATAGAGAAACAGAGCCAAGCAGTGTTGGCTCATACCTTTATTCCCAGCCCTAGGGAGGTGGAGACAAGAATTAATATGTCTGGGTGGAGAGAGGACTCTAGTTCACACCTTTTTCCCCAGCACTAGGGAGGTGGAGACAGGAATTACTATGGCTGGGTGGAGAGAGGACTCTAAGGAGGGAGGAGACAAGAGCTCAGGATTCAGTCTGAGGTTTTGTAGAGACAATATTCAGTCTGAGGACTTGTAGAGACAGGGTACCCCATTGGTCTGAGGATTCCATAGAGGTAAGAGGTAGAGGCTGGCTGCTCTGTTCTTTAGCTTTCGCCCCCTAATATCTGACTCCAGGTTTTTATTATTAAGATCAATTAGAACTCGTGCTATCTACTAGCTCCGTTTTTCTTCTGTCTTCTTGCCCTTCTCCTTTGTGTAGTTATGCCCTTGAATGTGAATTAGGACATTCTGAAAAATGTAAATATGCCTTCCGGGATATCTTGCTGGCTGCAACTCACTTCAGCAGACTGCAACTCTTCCCCAAGTCTTCCTCAGGCCTCACTGTTGGGAAGAGCTCTGATTTCAAACTCAGAATGCTGGATCGTGTTGCTGTGCAAAGTGAGTGTCTGTATCCCACAGTGCCACTGCTCTCTCCTCAGTGGCTTCGGTCAAAGCACTCAGTCTCACCTTAGCTCCTTTCCTCCAGCTGAAGTTCACGGAAAAGCTTTCTGTCCGTTATGAAGGAGAGAAAGATGGGAGGAGGAACAAGCCTATTGACATTACGGTGATGTAGATAGTCAGGTCCTGGCTCCAAATACACAGTTAGAGCGCAGGACAGCTAGATATGCAGGTATGTGTGGCTGTGAGTATAATGAACTACCAAAGAATATCTTGTCACTAATCGTTTGGTAGCAAGTGGATAATTCAATAATTAGCTGGCATGGGGGAAAGGATAAATTTATATTGTGATCACATTTCCAAACTAAACCAGAGAAAGACAAAGTAGGGAGCATGATAAAAAATAAATTTGACATCACTTTTTTTTTTTTAACTAAGAGAAGACTGGAGAGCTGTATTTGCTCTCTTTATATGGCTGGATTTTAGGATAATGACAATAATGGTATACATTGCAGAAGGACTACTACCACATGTGACTATATAAACATAAAAGAAAATAAAATTAAGAAACAAAAAAATCAGGAGCTCTATTTGTGATTAAAAAAAAATGGTGAAAGTGTTATCACTGAAATCCCTAAGATCTCAGAAGTCTGTACAGAAAAGACTCCTCATTGCAGCATCGTCTGTGACAGAAAATGAAGGAGCAATTTGTTAGCCACCAACTGATGAATGGTTAAAGAACCTAAGTATTTCCATCCTATAAAATGAAATGACTGTTTTTAAAGAATGCAGTATTTTATGTGTGGTGAGTTGGAAAGATGCCCATAATGTATATATAGTAAAAGAGTGGAAGAGCAAATTTTAGAACATTTTCTGTGTTACTATTTCATTGTTTTTTTTAAAAAAATATGGCTGCATTGCTGGGCAGCGGTGTCAGATGCCTTTAATCCCAGTACAAAGGAACTAAGGAGGCAGAGGCAGGTGTATCTCTGTGAGTTCAAGGTCAGCCTGGTCTACAAGAACTATTCCAGGACAGGCTCCAAAGCTACAGAGAAACCCTGTCTCAAAAAACCAAAAATACATACATATATACATATATATATATTGCATATTATATATTTTATACAGGTAGCATATGAATACCTATTATCCTATATAGTGGTAGGTAGATCAATGGGCAAGTAGAAAACTATCTTGAAGTCACGCCCATTGGCTAATTATAACTACAATGAAAGCATTTCATTAGCAATCAGGGGGAATACTTCACTTGTTACCCTAGGTTTCTTTTTATTATCACATCTTTAAGGATTATACAGTAGTTTTTTATAAAAATAAACAAATGGACTAAATAGGCAAGCACAAAACTATGTGCTCTCAATAGAAAAGATGGCAAGAAATATTCACAAGAGAAAAATACACAACTCTATTTATTTGCATTTGTTGATTTCTTTTCCAGTCCTTATACTAAAGGATCTAAAGTTTAAAGAAGAGTATATAATAGCTAGCTATCACACTCCCACTAAGGGCAGGACTTCCCACCACCGCCAACACTGTGTTCTTAAGCCAGATGACATAATAGCAGGGGCAGAAGGTCACCCTAAGGAGTGCCTCCCACCTCCACACCCTGGCTCACTGGTCCATGGTCACACTGGACTTTTCTCCACTCCTGGAATGGCAGGCAGCCCAGCTTCACCCTGGACCACTGCACCTGCCGTACCTTTCTAGGAATCGTTCCTCCCTGATACGTGTGCCTAAGCAGGACAGGACTTGTTCCTCCATCCCAAGGGGACAGGGATTTTTTTTGTTTTTTGGAGCATCCTGTCAACTAACGTGCAGCATACTCCACGACACTACTCTGCTCCTTGAACTTAGGAGAACTATTTAAAAATGGCGGCAACCAGATCCCGCCTATGCCACGTAAGCGGGAATCTCAGGGGAGAGATTTTAGGTCACCGGGATTTTTAAACTGCTTGGGGTCAGTAGAAGAACTACCCTTTCCTTTCTGAGTTTCCTGGTAAACCATTTCGTGATTGAAATCGCATTATCTATTGAGTCGTGTGGGCTTGGCTGTCTACCCCATCCACTGCAAGATTCCAGTCACTCCTCGGGCTCCTTAGAGGATGGGTTTGGCACACCCTGCAGACACCAGACTCTGAATGCTGAGGTCTTATTTATAATACCAAATATAATGTTTCTGCTATGGAAAGAGTTGTTACACCACATTGTTTAGGGTAGATGTAAAGGAAAAAACTCGATAGTCTTTCAACACAAATGCAATTTTTCTCAAATGTTTCCCATCTGAGGTTGGTTAGATCCCCAAACTACAAAAGCTGTGGATAAGGGAGACTGGCAGTGGGAGCTCCTACCGGGTAAGGATTCTGTCTGTTTTGCTTGCTGCAACTATCTCAACATTCAGAATAGCACCCGGTGCACAGAAGATTATCAAGGAATGCGCTTTTTAAATTATACTCACGGACTGGTGAGGTAGATCCATGGGTTAACCTGAGTTGAAATTCCAAGTAAAGCCAAGTGTAACTGTGCCTATCTAGAACCTCAACGCTCCCATGGCAAGATGAAAGGCAGAGACAGGGTGCCCGGATACTCACAGGCCAGCTAGCTTTGAATTCAACAAGGCAAAAAGCCGTATTCCCTTTCTCACATAAGGGGGAAGATGAGGCTCAACCTCCGCCTGCATGCCGCAGCGCACATGTGACTCTCCTCACTCACAGACCTGCGTAGCTCCGTGCACATACACATACACGCAGAAGAATCAGGCTCATATAAATGTCACATTTTCTCCAGTCCAACTCCTTCCTTTATAACTCAAGAAAAAGTTTATGTTCAAGTATGTTTGGTGAACACTGGCGTACCTGAAACACTATGATTAGCACGTGAAAGCATCCAGCAGCGGTACCAATAGTATTCCCTTCTGGTATTTAGAACGGCAGGGCTGTGGTTCTGACAGCCCATTTTATTTATGATTGTTGATACCTTACAAAATGCATAACTAGAAATAAGTCATTAGTTGAAGCCCACGGCTATTCATTTTTAAATTTTCATTCCCTATATCCTGTTAAACAATATGAATATTATTCTAAAGGTGCTTTAGTCTATATCTATAATGTCTGATCAATAAAGATATGAGACAAATGGGTAATTTGAAAGTGCTTCAATCTTCTGTATTGAAATTAATGCAAAGTAGCTCAATAAATTTTAAAGAGCAGGCTGTGTTACCTATCAATAGGCAATTGCCATATTGGGTTTTTTCCTATAATGTGTTTTTTAAAAATTATATATGCATGGTCCTAAAGATCATTTAAAAGCAAAACTGTCAGAATATAGCAATAACTCCCACTTGGGATGCTAGCCGTGAGCTGATTTTTAGAAATTAATAATCATATAGTATCTAGATATAAAATTGAAGACTACAATTAGTTCAAGCCAATTGATTTCCAGATTGACATGTGACAATGGCTGAATCAGATGTGAATGATCACTCTGAAACACGCTGATGCTAAATGCAAAATGCTCTGTAAGTGTGCTCCTGCCTTTAGTAGAGTTGAGCATTCTCCTGACATATGCCACAACTTTAGGAGAGAAGGTGCGAGTTTTGCAGATTCCCCAATCTTATAAAAGGCCAGAGGAGACAGCAGAATAATTTGCGCAAACGGAGGGAAGGCAAGCATATGGTTAGCACGTATCCCCTCAAAATAGTCACAACACATAAGAAACATAAGTTGAGCATATTGAAGACTGATTCTATTTGTAACAGTCTCTCTTTACTAAGTGGTCAAAATGACGGCTAACATTTCGCACGCGGTGGCTGAGATCTGTTTTGCATGCCAGGTGTGTGACTTGGCGGGACACATTTGTCACCACACTCTTCCCCAATCCAGTAACACCCTCTAGAAGCTCCTCAGACAGGAAGGGGAACTCTGCAATACACCCCCAGAACTGAAAACTTGTCCTATGGGCAGTTACGTGGCTTTCTGTGTACATTACCATGGGAACATCAAGGAACAAAAGGAAGTTTGCAGGCTGGTGAGATGACTCAGTTGCTAAAGGCAACTTGTGGCCAAGTCTGAGAATCTGAGTTTGATCCCCAAGACTAATATGTCTGAAGCAGAGGACCAACTTCTGGAGGTTCTTCTCTCACTCACATACACACACACACACAATAAATAAATTACAATTTAAAAAAAGGCTGCACCCACCTATCAGCTATCTGCTTGACCATGTACTACTATTAAATAGGTTGCTTTTCTTGATTCTATATCAGCTTCTAGTTTGATACCAAATCTCCCTTTCATTGAGTCATTTGGCTGTTACTGTACACAACCAAGAAATTTCTTTCAGTTAGTTCAAATTCTGCTCATGTTTGGAAAAACATACCAAGCATAAGGCTTTTCTGAGAGTTTCTGGGTTTTGTTTGATTGGTTGGGTGGTTGGTGGTTTGGTTTTTTTTGGATTTTTTTTTTTTTTGTTCTGGCCTGGGATCCAATATCTGTAGTATTGTAGTGCATATTGTATTTTTAAGAATCTGAAATCGATGGGTCACTGTCACTCTTCCTTTGGCACCTGATAAGGAGTGGGAGTCAGATTTTTTTCTCCCTATATTGCTATAAGGTACCACTCTTCTGACCTTGTGGGAAAAAATCTGACTCATTCAAGACTGTACAAACTTGGATTTAACCTAGCGTTATAAACGTTGCTACTACAATGATCATGTATTAATTGCTATTGCAGAGCACAGTTATAAAATCAGTTAAGTCTTTGTTAGGCTCTAGTAGATAAAGAAGTGTCTCTTTAGTCTTTCTCAATGAAGAACGGAAGCCTGGTAATCAGTCATTGGTGAGAGTTAATTTTGAGTTTTTCAAGCTGCTGAAAATCAGGTATCTTTGCTGTTAGGGTTTCTTGGAAATAAACTAATAGCAAATAAACATGTATCAAGGGACTTTCCAAATACCGACAGAAGAGCTAAATGATTTTCATAACTTCCCAATCGTCCACCAATTCAGAGTATATTATAATCTCTCAGCCACATCGTCACCCTTAAATTTCTCATTCATATTTGTTCTCTGCCATTTTGCCTTTGTTCTGTGATGTGTCTTGCAGCCTTTCTTTAAAAAAAAAACAAAAACAAAAACAAAAACAAAAATAAAACAGGCAATGCTCAAAAAAAAAAAAACAGGTTAAATTGCAGCTCAGAATTCACAACACTGCATGGACTTTAAGAATGATGTAATGTATCCACCTCAAGAGGAGAACTCTCTGGGCTGGTAGCAGAGACGGCAGACCCAGAGAAACTCAGGTGCATCACACCCAGTAGATTTTCCGAATTGCAGACAGGCCCTTAGCAGAGTACACAAGGTCAGGGTTTCCCTGACTAAACAACTCAGTGCCGCCGAGGCACAAAAGCCAGACGTGCCATTTAAGTCAGAGAGGACTACACGAGCTGAGCGTGAGCAGGGCCATTTTCTCTGCAGTCTTTTCGGGGGTCTTAATAACAGTTCTGTGCATTAAGATTTTCAAGAGGAAAAACAAAGCTCAATCTTCTTCAAAACTTATCTCGGATGCCAATTTTATGAGGCATGTGACAGAAATAGTGTTGCTCAGAACTCACTTTTGGTGAGAGCTTTCTGGAAGGTAGTGCCAGCTGTGGCCTCCCCTCCAACTCCTAGAAGAACTGCTTACTCTCTTTTGTTGTCCTGCATAGATAGGAGGTTACACAAAGCGCACGCAGGGTTTTCATTGCTTTGGTTAGACTGTGTTCTTGTGCGTGCTCCACCACTAGTTAAGCCCTCGACTGCAATTCACATCTACTCACTCGGGAGACTAGAAAATGAGTGCTATTTTGATTTGACAAATAAACAATTTTTCATAATATGCTAACTAAATTTAGGAAACTGGGATTGACGCTCTGCTCCTCAAACAACCACTTAACCATTCAGGCATCTAGCAAGGTAGGAATGGGTAGGTTTGTATGTGAACAGCAAAGTTTACAATAGCATTAACCCATTTGCCAGGCAGCCCGAATTTCAGAGCTTTTTTTTTTGCTAGAAGTGTCTGTCTCTACAGGCACGTGAAGCAGCAATTTCACATCAGATTGGCCCTCACCCTCAGCATCATTTCTAACCTAAAGATCAGTTCTTCTATCCTATCAACTACTGTTCATTGATATTTAGGAAATAAATTGTAGACTACATACGCACCAACAGGTTATATTTTATACTGGTAAATAAGGTAATTAGCACACATACCGTATAATGCACACCCATATTGTCTTATCTCTTTAACTACATCTTGCTTTTCAAGAAGGCATAGCAAGTGACTTGATTTTCTTAATTTAAGAAACAAATTTAAACTGCTATCAAAATGTAATCTGCACTAATCCAGACATGGTAAAAAAAAAAAAAAAGTATAAAGCTATGTTATTCTGAAGCGTTTATATTAACAAGATCATTTTACACTCATCAATTGGCATTATCAAAGTCAGATGGGAAATTTCTAGAGCATGGACCTGAAGATGATGGGTTTAGGATGAGATGTGATAATTTATACATGCATAAAAGCAGTAACTGAGCATTAGCACACTGGAA
The DNA here is from genome assembly GCF_903992535.2 of Arvicola amphibius. Classification (NCBI taxonomy): domain Eukaryota; kingdom Metazoa; phylum Chordata; class Mammalia; order Rodentia; family Cricetidae; genus Arvicola; species Arvicola amphibius. The sequence goes on along the minus strand of NC_052053.1, from coordinate 36,253,550 downwards.
GGAATTCACTGGGCGCCCCTATGGCCCAGCGGCTGAGATGGAGATGCTTTCAGAGTGTCTAGCTATGCTTCATTATCTTCCACTCTTTGTTCTGTCTAAACTCAACCAGGTACCCACCTCTAGATCTGACCTTGTCCAACACACACACACACACACACACACACACACATACACACACACAAATAACCTGTAACTCTTGGAGAAGAGTGAAGTTTCTAAACTCAATCCAGCCTCGTTTCTCTGTAGGGCTATGTCCCCTTAGCTGTGTTTTGGGAATGAGAACTAAGCTGCCCTGCCACTGGTTGAGTTACCCCATCACCTTCTGTCCACCATGATTAACCCCTGCACTTACCAAATCCTGGAGTCACCTTGGCTGACCTTATTTTTTGAGGGTGTCACTCAGTTTGAGTTCCCAACTATCCCACCTCTCCTGCCCATTCTTTGTCCAAGAGAAATTAGAACAGTCTAAATTAGAAAATATACCACAGACCATGTTTTCATCTTGCCCCTCCCCTTTCAGGCTCTCTAAACTCCCATCCCTAGTGACCAGCCACTACCTACCCTTGTGCCACTGCCAGGCCATTTGCCATCACACAGTCAGTACTGTCTGAGATTTCTGTCTGCTTCCCCCATAGCCTATAACAAAAGAAAACTGCTCTTTGCTGGATGAACCTCCGCAGCTGAGACATTTGCTGTCAGTGGGTATAGTCACAGCAACCTTTGCCTTCTGAGCACTCAATTACTTGTTATGTTCTGTTTTTTCCATTTTTGTCTTTGGCAATTGTTCATGTCTTGGAGTCACTGGAGTTGGTATCATAAAAAGCATTCAGTTAAAAGCAAAAGATAAAAAAAAAACTTTTTTTACCTTGAAATAAGTCTTACTAATGACTTTCATAGCACACTTGCCAAGAAGAAGTTCCAAAGATCTTAAACTGAGGTAAACTGCCATGCTGTGGGGAGCTAAGGCCTGTTTCACTCAACAGATGTGGGGAGAAGAGGCTCATATCATTTTACAGCCTTTGAAAAAGGAAGCATCAAAGTGACGTAGTCCTTTTTCTCCCAAAGGAAACTTTAAATTTGAAATCTCTGATAACTAACTGAAACTCTAAAAATATGAGACTCCCTTCCAGAAATGTAGTCATGCCAACAATACTCACAGGTACAAATGTTCTCAACTTAAAACAGGAAGAAAAGGGAAATGTGAGGCAGAATATCCTGAATTTTCACTCAGATCCGCAGTCACTTTTGGTGGTGGTGCATGCCTTTAATCCAGCACTTGGGAGATAGAGACTGGTGGGTCTCTGTGAGTTTGAGAGTGAGTTCCAGGATAGGCTCTGGAGCTACACAGAGAAACCCTGTCTCGAAAAGACAAAAGATAAAAAATAAAAGAAAGAGAAAAGATTGCAGTCATTTTGCCCACAGTAAATATGCTGTAACCAAACTGACAACCACAGAGCCTCTTATTGTAGACTCAATAATTGTGCAAGGTGGAGAGGAACGAAACATTGACCCCATTATGAAGCGTAAGGGCGTTGCCAGACCCTCTGACATGATGTGTCCCGAAGAGCTGGAACCATGCAACTCACTACCAGCCTGAATTCTGCATGACGTCAGTCCCTATGTTCACAGAGCCCCAACCATTTCACCTGATCAACAGAGCTAGCAACAGAACCTAGTTTGTTGGGTTATTATAAGGATTAAATGTCACAATAAAATCATTTAAAATAATGATCGATTATGGTTGCTTGGGAAATTTTAAACCAAGTACATTTTCTGCCAACATTCCGTTACATTAACATGGCTGTGCTCAGATACAAGCCAGCGCATTTCCATTGGAAATTAATGAAAGCAAAGAGTCTGCTGTCTCCTCCAACTATGGACTGTGTAGACCAGCATAGGCCAAGTAAGACAGTGTCAAGTTCTCAACAGTTTAACCAAGTTCCACACCGAGCACTGAGGACAACAAAATCACTGTCTTCATACTTCCCTTGGGTCAGGCTGTCTGGAAGTCTACAATAGAATTTCTTAGCCCATGCCTTATGCGTGCTGTCTTCTTTCCTTACTGTCATTGAAACCGTGCTCCCACACTATCAGCTATGAGACAATTCCCTGTTTAAGTGTCGATCTGGCAAGAAGATTGGGTTTTCTTTGAAAAGCCCTTTGGTGACATGTAAGGCATCCCTTAAATACAACATCTTTGTTGTACTGAAGGTATCCTAGCTTTCTATGCAACCCTCATGTGAGCAAGTACCTCTCTAATCTCAGAAGGATTCTCTATCTGTAGGAATGCTATGAGATTCTGCATTCTATTGAGGCATGAGAAAAGAACCCATCCAACTGAATGGAGAAACAGAATTTTGACATATACCCAAAAGTCTCCGGACCACACCTCCTATACAAAGCATATTCCAGTTAACTTCTGCCAGGAACATGTCTCTCATTCTAATCGCTAAAATCTTATTTCAGTCTTTATGTCTGTCTTCCATTATTAATCATGCATTTATTTTCGATTATTATTTTGGATTCTAATATAATCTATGAAGATGTCACCCATATTTTCCATTGATTAGAAACACTTCAGAGGCTGAATCTTTTTAATTCCACAAGAATTTTGCTGTTTAACATATTTATTTGACATCCACAATAGCCATTTATAATGAGGAATTAAAGCTGGACAAGGTGACATTCTGATTCCATTCAGTAGTTCAGAAAGGGCTCATGATCAAATAGTGCAGTGTGGTTCTTCATTTTTCTTTTTCTTTTTCCTGGAGCTAGAACTAGCCACAATTTCACCTTAAACATCAATGGTATCTTTATTTTTTTTCTTCTCCCCAGGATAGTGGCCAAAGCCTCCAAGAATCTCATGTCCACCCAAAGCTTAGGAATTGTATTTGGACCCACCCTTCTGCGAGCTGAAAATGAGTCGGGGAACATGGCGATTCACATGGTATACCAGAACCAGATAGCAGAGTTCATGCTGAACGAGTATGATAAGATCTTCAACTCAAAGGAAGACTGACAGACAAGACAAGCTACTGAGTGTGTTCACATCTGTCTTGATGCCTAATATTTTTACATTTTTGTAAACATATTTCTGAAATATTTTTTCCTTCCAAGCGACAGATGCTTCATTTTGTGAAAACTTAGTGATGATTTTGTATTTAAGTTCCAAACATTTGAATAAAATAAATGACAATATTTTCCTATATGTGGTCTACATTAACCCCTTGAGTGTTGTTCCTCTTAGCATTCTAGGAATACATCATAAATGTCTCACACTCGTAAATAGTGTGTACAAGACAGCACCAAAGCATAGCTCTACTACTGAACCTTGGCATCATGTGTGTGCTGGTGTATGTGCAGATATGTGAGCATGCAGAGAAATTGTGGGTAAGTTTGAGAGTGTGGACATGTGTACCTTATCAAGATCCATATGCACCAATGCATCAACTGTGTCCCCACATGCCTAAGCATCCACAGAGAGAACACAAGGAATACGAAGGCATCTCTCTGTTCTCAATCAAAATAGAGTAATTTCATCTTTCAAGTGTACAGCCCATGATCGTCAGTGATGGGTGAGCTTTGCAAATACAACATGCTGAGTGGTAGCTTTTCTGAAGAACAAAAGGACAGTTCAAGAGATTTGTTTGGACTGTTCTTTCTTTGTGGGTAAAAACTATTTTGGTTCCACAAACATACCATTTTGTAAATTAACTGGATTGATCTTTATTGTACACAAGGATTGCGCTGCTGTTCCACGTTGATTCTTCATCAAATTGTGTATCTTCCCTTTCCTCAGCTATGCCATATTATGTAGAATTTTTAATAAGTTTTGAAAGCTATTTTATTGGGGAGTTATACTAACTCCAGCTAAAAAGAACTATTTTTTAATGCTTGTACTATTATGCCCCAAGGATTCCTTGACTAGACTCATTTTATTTCATTCATGTGATGGTTACTTTCAATTGTGATTGATTAAATGAAGGGATAACTGTCTAGAATATATCAAACATTGCTATATTTTGAAAAGTATGTTCTGGTTGAACACATCTCATGCCGTTTTATGAAAGAGTTCTGCTGATAAAAATGTAGACTTATGTTTGACAGCTTTTTAATAAACTCAAATGGAATGAATAAAGCTAATCCAGTGTGGTAAGAAAGTCTAGCTATTGATTTAATCCTAAAATGTAAAATAAAGCATGTAAATACTATGTGTGAAACATGGGTCTCAGAGCAATAATGAGCTTGGAGGCATATGCTGTAGCATGGATCGGGCATTCAGAGATGAGAAAGACAGCCTTAAGAGACAGTCAGATATTCAAGTACCAGCATCCGTGGTGCTGCCCGAGGACACTAGCTTGAGGAAGGACACAGTAAGCCTGACCCTCTTGAATGTCTTTATTTTAGTAAAGGTGCCAATACATGGGCTCACAGCCAAGAATAGTGAAGAGGGCACAATTAATTCTTCACCATGGTTTCAACAAGTGGGATGTACACACATCCTATCACAAAGCCAAGAGAAGTCACAAGAAAGAGATCTTCTAAAGCTATCAGTAATAGTGAAGCAACAGGATGGTTAAGCTGGAAAAGATTCTTACATGTAAAACTATACTTATACTTTCAATAAAACACAGAGAAACATGAAACATGGGTTTCTGGCATTTATTTCTAGTCTTTCTCAATGCTGTAACATTCTCAATGAAGTCTTTTCCAAGACTTTAATTATTTCTCCTTTTGAAAAGTGAACAGCCAGGTTAAGAGATCCAGGAGGCAAATGCTGTGTCTTTACAAATCCACTTTTAAAGTTACTCTGGAAGCTTTGACCATAGAGAAATCAGACCACAAGCCAAAGAGAGTGGCACTACCTGCTTTGAGCAAAGACTGACATCCCCTTGCCTCTGCTGCCTTCCAGATTCATAATCTTCAAAAGCATCAGCTTCTTGATTTCCAATCAGATGGGATTTAGCCTGATTCAGACCCCAGCTGTGTCCTGTCCCTGCCTGCTAAGGGCATTGCATCAGAGAACATGTTTCCTCTCTAGAGGAAGGCCTTTCCAAGGTACTGAGCCAAAGTGCCCATCACAGGCTCTCACTTGCTCACTCGAAAAGTACAGAAAGGTCACGATATTCCACAACATTTCAGTTAGCCATGCTGTCTAGAATTGCTGTCCCCTGTGTTAAAGCCGAGGTTCTGTCCTAGGTTGGAGCACTAAACGATTTTATGAAACTGGACAGTATTCTCCATTAAAACAACAACACCAAAACAAAACTAGGAAAGTTAGCAAGGGTTTCTTACTCACCTGGTCTGAGCCAAGCCCAGGTGGAGGCACTGATGATATGTTTGCCATATAAAGCACGTATTATGTATTACTAACCTCTGTAGGAAAGGAAGACAGTTGCTTAAGGATTAGATACTATCCAGTACAAGATCATAGATGTTGGCCACTGGAGCAACCATGTCCACCTCAGAGTTCAACACCTATACAGAGAAATGCTCAGAGAGATGGGCAGTGCCCTATACAGAAACATAGACAAATTATATTAGTTGGTGTTTAAGAAACAAGTTGTAATTGGGAAAACCAGATAAGGTTTCACTGTTGAGATACTCTGGGGAACCTTCTGTATAATCTTGATTACTAAGATTTATTAGACAAGGAAAAATACAGAAGTCACACCAAGTAGGAATGGTGTGCAATGGTGGAAGGTTTGACACCCCCAAAGAAAACTGAGAACATCAGTAATTAGAGATGATGTATATATGTCTGGCTATTTGGGAAGACAGAATACAGAAAGCGGGATATTCAGATCTTTCTTGTAGACAGAGGCGATCCACTGTGGATTGTAAAATAAGAGAGGCACAGAATAACTTGGACAAAGAATCTCTAAATTTCCTAGAGGTAAAGAGATACAAACCTATTTGAGAAGATTCTTGTTCTCTTACTGGGGCTAGGGCTCTGCAAATACATGAGTCATGTGTCTGTAATTTTTTTTAACATTTCTTAACAGTGCAATAATAACCCTGTGTTCTCAGAGGCATTTCTACATAACAGTAAGACATTCTAATCTAACGAATAGGAACACAAATCTGCATCTGTCTCTCTGGAAAAATCAAGCCAGTCAGGATGCCCACTTAGTCAGGCTTCCCTCACCCAGCTTGCCAGAGATTGCCTCTTTCTTCCTGGGAAAGGTGGCTCTTCCATCTACGTGTTCTGAGTCTGGCTTTACTTAGCGTGTGCCATATGACAGGATCATCATGCCACAGCTCGTAATTGAAAGCCTTGTGATGGTTCGCCCTATCCAATTAGAAAACAAAGGATCCAATTAAGAAGAAGGAGACAAGCTGTGAGAAGGACGCCGCCACTTGCCAATAGTGCTGTCCTCGCAGCCCAGCGCCACCAGAGAGTGACCTGCACTTCTCTCTTCCACACTTAGTTTTGTGAATTATAAGTTAATCACCCTGTCAATTCCTAATTAGAAGGCCCTGCAAAGATTTTTATCCAAAAGGACCATCGCTAAAAGTTCTGGGTCAAATTGCTCTGTTGTCAAAAATGAGAAAAAAATTCCAAAACCATATCAGCTCTCTCCTTGGGAATGCAAATTTTAACATAATAAAAAGATATTCTTAAAATTTCATATCTTCAATTAAAATGCATCCTCTGGTCAGTCCTGAAAACACATGTACGAGTAAATTATACAAACTAAGCAGGCTGTATTTATGTATTTAGGTTTACCTGTGGGTACACATACATATATAACAGAATTAATGAAAATGAGGCCATGAATCTGAAAGAGAGGAGAGAGGGGTGCCTTGAAGTGTTTAGAGGTGAGTAGGGGAAGAGAGAAATGGTATAATTATATTGTAATTTCAAAGTTAAAGGAAATAATTTTAAAACGCTTCATCGTATCTTTAAAATGTAGATAGGTTACTCTTTGTGTGTGTGTGTGTGTGTGTCTGTAAGTATAAGTGTGTGTGTGTTTCTTTAAGCCAAGGGCTGCAAACTCAGATGCTGAGTAGGGCCAGGCATGTAGCATAAATGAGTAAAGAGAAGCAGGCAGCCGGCACTATGAAGTGGTAACAGCTGGGGAAAACTCAAGCTCCCTGCCTGGCCAAAAGGCAGGCTTCCACTCAGCTGGAGCTGATGTTGCTTATGTGGGAATGTGAGCCATGTTGCCAGACCTTCAGATCTTTCATGGAAAGCCAGAATTGAGAATCTTCTATGAAATCTGATTTTTAAGACACTAAATAAGCTACCAAATAAAACACATCTGAGCAGACTCAGCCTAAAGACCAAGTCTTTTTTGTGGCCTCGGTGTTAAGCCTTCCAAGTTGCAGAGCTTGTTCCCCAGAAAATGGCACTCTTGGATGTAAGTTGTGGAGATAAGAGAGTGAGCCAAAGCAACGAAAGAACATACAAGCAGCAAAATATGTCGAACTTACTGTTCAAGTTCTGAGCAGATTACTTAATCCGTCTGGAACTCCCTTGCTTTCTGATTTATTAAATGTGATATACATTTTTAAATCTTGCTATCGAATGGAATGATGCGGTGAGAGCTCAAACAGGCAATGCAAATCTCATAAATTGTCACTTAAGGATTTAGATGATTCATCCATAGCTTAATAATAAGTAACTTTATAATCTGAAGATGATGGAAGGAAGGTGGGGACCAAATTCTAAAAAGTCTTGGATGGCCTAGCACATCTCTAGTCAAGTTTTTTCTTCAGGAAAGCAACTTTATCAGAGATATTATGTGATGAGGTAAAGTTTGATGCAGGGAGAAACTGCAGGCACGACTGTCAAACTAGACATTATTGCCGGAGCCCTATTCATGCAGTCCGAATTCAGACTGGCAGCAGGCAGAGAAATTGATCTGCGATCATCTAGCTGTTCTTTGTGAAGGCGTTACCCACATCTCTTTGTTACAATTGCTATGAAAAAAAAAAACCCACCAGTTCCAGTTCCAATTGGACCAAATTTCTATAAGCAGGTCCATTCTGGATTACTTGCTGGGTTGGGACTATGGCCCATTCGGAAATTCTGGCCATAATGTGTCATTTAAGAGTCATTAATATATTTGGACCATGTCATGCCTGCTCCCAGAGCTAAGCCCAGGCTGTCCTGGGGTCACTCCATCACCTCACTCCTACTTTCTCACTCCATCTCTCGGCCCAGTATGGCTCCTCTCATTCTGCGCAAGACCACCAAGGAAAACCGGTCCTGGGAAGATTGATTTGGCTAGCTAACATGAATGAAACATTAGTTCCGTATCAATGATGGTCTTATTTGTTGTTTTATTTACTCCTCACAACCGTCTGCTTGTCCCTGGTTCATCCTCAAAGAAACACAAATGGAAAAAAAAAAAAAAAAAAAAAAAAAAGATGCTACCAAGTCCATGTCATTAGTAACTCACCAAGGGAGTATTCAAATTTAAATAATATGGCTCCAGAGGACCCTGCCCTATGTGGGATGGGTGATGTTCATTGACAGTTTGACCAGATTCAGACTTCTGGGGGTGTCTCTGAAGACATCTGCAGGGACATTTAATTGAAGACGAGAGATCTACTTTGAGTGTGAATGGTGCTGTACTGTGGGCTGGGATTTTAACTGAATAAGAAAAGCCCAGGGGGAAGGGGTAGTACCTGGACTGAGCACCCAGAATTCATAGGATTCGGGGTCCTGATACACCCAGATGTGGGCAATGGCTCACGTGCTCACGTGCTTTCCTCCCGTTGATGGATGGTGCTAACTGTGAGCCAATATACTTCCTCCCTCTTATAGCATGCTGTTGTTAGAGACTTTGTCACAGCAGTGGATGAACTAATACATAAGTATGCCACAAGGATCTTCAGGGAATGCAGCTGGGGAAAAAAAAAAAGGTAAGCATACAAACACCCCCAAATATTTGCATTTAATATGGGAGGGGTGCTGGTTGCTCTCTTGTGAACGTTCTTGAGGCTTTCGCCTCCATATCAATTTTCACGGACGAGCAGAAGGAACATTATGTGAGTTTCCCAAAGAGACGTACGGTATTTCTGTTCCTGTCAGTAGATGACTAAACCGCCTTAAAGATTTGGCTCTTTAAGATTTTAGCAGTCACGCCATAGTTCATTTATCTGTTTGCTTTACCTCCACAGTTCTGACTTCACTTCACTGTGGAAAAGTCAGACAAGAAAACCTCTTTCCCCAAATAGATACAAAGCACCTGTTCGGGTGACCCTGACCCTGTGTGGCATTTTATCAACCAGGGTGGAGCATATTTCTCAGTGGCCACTAGCATCCGTCATATCCACGCTACCCGGCATCTTATCAAAATTAGATCTGGCTCTATGGGAGTCCTGAGAAAGATGAAAAAAAACTGGGTCCCCAGCAGTCTTCCTCTTAAATATAACTGAAAAAGAGGCAGGCATCAGGACATGCTGTGTCTCCCGCTGCTGAAAAGTGATCCTGACTCGCTGGAATGATGAGAATACAGTGAACGTTTTGAATAGGAAGATGACAATTTGCTGCAGTGATATTGTCAAGATGGAAATGTCTTCCGCCTTGATGAGGTGCCTAAGAGAAGGGAACACCACACACACACACACACACACACACACACACACACACACACTATAAACAGGCATCTGATTTTTGCTAGCTTATACGTGAGGCAAAGCATCCAGTGTCCACAAAATCCTCAAGCCTGGTTCTGCAGAACACTCCTTATTCAGTCTGAGGGGTGTAAAGAAAGCAGCAAGGGAGAGACAGTCAGCACCAGGCCCAGGGTGTGTGTTAAGTGCACACTTGTTAGATAAGGGAACCGAGACAAACACCAAGAACATAAGCAGATGAACATAATCTACTATCATGTTTCCTCTTCAGAAAAATGTAGTGTCTAATGGCTTAGGTGCAGCCAAATCACTGGTATTTGTGTTGATTCCTAGCCCTAAAGAAAAAAAGAAAAAAAAGAAAGAAAAGAAAAAGAACCATCAAAGAGAATCCCCTTCATCTGTGTCTCCTAAAGTCTAAGTCCCTAGGAAATGCTCCTTTTCCCTACAGCTCACGGAGGCAGCAGAGCATCCGGCTTGCCAGTCTGGTTCCTGTAAGTCTGACAGCAGATGCTCACACCCTGCTTCAGACCAGGGAGCATCCTGGCATCTACGACACCTCGTGACATCTTCCACCGCTTCTATGAACTTCCCACATGTGTGACTTACACATTGTCTGAGTCCTATAGAGTGAGGGCTTTCTGACCAATCTATCAAAAGCCAAGATCGCTACAAAAATATAAAGCATTGGTCCTGGAAATCCTCCCTTTCCTCTGGCACCCTTTGAGCTGATGAGTTTCCTTGACATACAGGCTCACATTTTAAGAGCAGGAATGTAACCATTGCTCTAACCGTTCTCACATCGCTAGCAAAATGTGTTCTAAGTCCATATTGTGCAGCATGCTTGAAGACGTGTGGATTTTTCCACATCATTTGGTGACATTTTACACAGTTTAATTTCTGCTCTTTCTTGCTAGACCCTGCCTCCCCACTCTCCCTTCAAAGACTCCACCAATAGAATTTCATAGAGCATCTTACCCTGGGCTGAAATTCCTTCCTGTCCTTCAGCATCTACTTGCTTGGCTGTTGGGAAGTTTTGTCAGGAAGTGTCCATCTGTTAAAATCAAACATTCTAAAGAAATGCAAAGGATAGAGGTGTTCAACTAGAGAGGAGGACGTATTAATGGAACTGAGCAATGTGAAAGGAGAGCGTCGGGAGTGAGCAACAGGACAGGGACACAGGCTCCGGCTCCAGATTTCCTGTCCCATCAGACTGCCAGGTAAGGGAAGCTTTCAAGTTGGAGGAGGAACAGAACACTGCTGAAACCCAAATTGGTTTACGCTCACTATTTTCCTGCTATCAGTTCTAAGGTCACAGTCACTAAAACTGGAAACTTTAAAACGACTTCAAAAAGGCCAACGCTAACCAGATTTCACACTGGATTTCATTTTACTTGGCATTACAGAAAGAATGCAGGTATTAAATAGACTGCTTCCTGTATACAATGAGGTTAATTAGTGGTGAGGGATGGAAAATCAGTGTAGACATAACTCTTTTCGACAGGTATCAAAAATAATCCCCTGATCCCTGCAGACTCCAGCTGCATTGAAAGAGGAGCAAAATAAAAGATTCTTTAAGCACGACATTTTCAAACATTCTCCAGGTGTCCCCACACAGTTAAATAGGCCCTGAGTCCCCAGTGCTGAAGTCTGCTCCCATGCCGTTTTTTGCTCTAACTTGGAGGTTCAACTACTCACACTGAATTTTGTGGTGCCCAGAAAGGCTTCCAGTACAAAGTGCCCGAGATTGCACACACAGACAGAGAGGAGAACAAAAAGCGGACTCTACGGCAGCTGAATGGGACTTCCCTAAGCTCCTTATCAATAAGGTTAATAAGGGTCTATGCAATTTACTGATCACTATAATGCAACAGCCTCCTTGCGCTCCCAATCTCCACATTGGCGCTGCCTGTTAATGTTTTCCGCAGCCAATCACATAAAAGAGCCTTTGCCGGCACTCCAGAGAGTACGTCCCAGTTCAGGATCCTGGCCTCTATAAAATCTCCGGTCCGTTATTACACTCCTACCTGCCCTAGTTAAGCAGATTAACAGTTATTTCCTAGAATTTGATCATGAGGTTCTTTGTAATTGAAGCTGGAGTACTCAGATATTACTAAAAAATGTATTTCTGAGAAACACATTCCTTTTTTCTCCGGTTTAATTTTGTTATCCTCAATCATAGGCACGAAATGAAAAAAATCCAAACTTCTATCTCCTCTAGAAAATACATGTCATATCAAAAAGGTGACAAGAGGGGGAAAAGTAATTAGTGAGTTCACAGAGTTCAGTGGAAAAGTTAAAATGCAGTAACACATTACTTTTCATGTTAAGATTTCACAAGACAAATCTTGCCTGTGTTTTAATTGCATGTGACCCTGGCAGTCCCGCTCTGAAATGAAGTGCCGTAAAATTAAAGATGACAGACACTCAAAACAAGTCTTGTGATCTTGATTAAACTACAAAGACCACACTCTCTCTGCTGTAACTCCGATATCATGGGCTGTTTTATTTGGGGAATTGCTTCATTAATGCCTTCTTTGACTAGACATGTTTATTATTAAAAAAATACGGAATATGGTGATATCTTGCATAGCTAAATAATTCAAAAAAGCATATTATAAACGAGGAATGTTTAAATATGTCAAAGACCCAATTCATATTATAAATGCTCATGATGAAATACATATATTAATTACACGTACATATACATGCACATGTATAAATAAATCACATGCAGATGAATGCGTACACAACCCTCTTTGATATGCATGCAACCTACTCTAATCTGGGACTCTTTACTGCAGACCAGCAAGCAGGTCAATTCATCTGTCATATTTTTTATGGCCATGTCGTGTTTCTCAGGCCAACAGCACCTAGGAAATTTAATGTTACCCCATAGAAATGCCATCTGGCAAATACTGTTTGGAATCTTAAACTTTTTGAAAAGAGAATCGATTAGACTCATGGCTGTTAATAGCAGCCCATTCTATACTGCTTTTCTCCTTGCTAAAGAACATTTTAAAATCAAGGCATTGGGAGGGAACTCCTTCTTAAGCTGTCCCAGTGCTCGCTCCTTACATTTCCAGAGGCTCTGGAGGAAGGAGACCAGATCCAGGTCAGGCCTGTGTCCTCAACATAATAAGCAGGTCCAATTTTCTTCTGTAGGATTCACTATACTTTAAATCTTGGAGATTGCATTATTTGATCCTATTTCATGATTACCATTGTCAATGATATATTTCATGTTAAGGAGTAGGAAAATACTGTATTTGTAATGTGTTAGGCTATATAAATACTAATATCCAGAGGATTCACCAGACAATCAATGTTGGGAAGTCAGGTTTCCAGAATTCTTTATTTCACTGCAGATTCCTGATTTCAAGGAAGTCTTTATAAAAATGTCTCATGTTTTTGGGTTCAGAATACAAATGACAGTTTCTATCCTATCCAATCAAGAGAGTATAGCTGGTATCAGAATGAAAGCAGGTAACCGGTAACCACACGGAAAGCAAGGAACATAATGTTTCCTATTATCTTTACTACAATAATTCTATCAATTTTTCCTGCATACACAAAGAATCTTGTATTTATAAATTCTTTCTTATATACTATATCTTTCAGAAATCAGCCAGCGTACCTTTAACCAAGAAATGGTTGTTTCTATATACTTCTCAAACCCCTCAGGTATGGGATATGCTATGTCTTTCATACGAAGGATTTTATTTTGTTAGTAGGACTCAGGATTATGAACATAATAAGGTATTTATTGGAACCTCATTATGAGTGGTATTGAGTGACTATAAGACAGCGAAAGTTTATGCTCACACTGACTCTTTTGTCTCAGCTTCTGTCCCAGCCTTAGGGACAGTTCTTAGCACCTCTCCCTCTCAGCGCCTCTCTGTACGTATCTAAGTTTTCAGCCCTGCCCCTTGTCTCCACATCCAAAGCAGACTCTTGCCTTAGAGGTTATGGTTCCTGGTACCACTAGACTTTGGCAGACATTAGGACTTTCAGAAAGTTAAGGTTACATTCTTTGTAATTTTTTTTCACCATATTCTCAGAGAAGTCTGTGGTTAGTAATTATGGGTCTGGATTGGCTATTATACTTATCAAAACCGTTATCTTGTGCCCAATTTAAACCTCAGATGGTTCGTGTTCAATACCATCCTAAATTCCACTAAGCCCTTAGGAGTTCACAAAGGTTTCTGCCCCACTGTTCCACAGTACAGACTTCCCCAGGGGATTAAATGTAGATCTAACAAAATCAATTAGTACACATAAGAAAATGAGAAGTCACCCTGAGAGACACCACCATTTAGAATAGGACACAGAAGGACCTATGAAATTAAGACATTTGCCTGCTATTCGACAAAGACATTTAGTATCTCAAGAACAAAACCAATAAATATGCACGTCGTCCTTTCTTACAATGCCCACATGTAAACTGTGCCAGCCACATGGCCTATGCTTGCATGGTACTTTGAAGCCATTAGCTGTAATACATCAAAAGCAATGGCATTGCTTTTAATAGGATTATGTAGAACCCAAAAGGAAGCAGGAAGACTAGTTTTTGAGTGAGTCAACTGGCCAGTAATTTGAATGTTTAACTAAATGATTGGCTGCCAAATTGACAGGTCATCCACACCGAACTAGCCACCATTCCATGAATTTTCATGACTGGAGCCACAATGGCTTATTTGCATGTGTGAAATTCTGCTGTGAAGCTGGCTTTTAAACTGGCTAACACAGCCAGAGATATGTTCCGTGGTGCCACAAATTAGTGTCCTGGAAGTGCCATCACATGAAGTTAGCATAGATCACAGCCGGGCCCTTGGCAATTAACAAAATAAATAAATAACCTGAAGGGCTGATCGCATAGATGAATGGAAGGGCTGATCGCATAGATGAACTGCAAGGCTGATGGCAGAAATGAACGCACAGAGTAAGGAAATGGGACTAGAATTAAGGCTAGAATGTAAAGGATGGGTGAAGTAGGGATAACAGCAAACTCAGATGAATACCAAAAAGGAAGTTCTGTTCAAGAAAAAGTCTTAAGACCACATTGCGAAAAAACCTTGGGATTTGCAAAGGAGTACGAATAGGAGTTACTTACATGGCAATATGCAGTGGAAATTGGACATCGCTGTGGAAATAATTTACAAATAGCTGTTAATAGCTGCTTTGTTATGATTCACTGGGACGGTCCTGCATGCAAAGAACACAAACTCCAAATAGGTGGGTGCTTTACCTAAGGATTTATACTCTAGTCCTGGGAGAAGCGATACTTCTATGGGCATAAAAGTGAAAAATCCCAGGACCTTCTGTCTGCTACCAGCTTCTTTGATGCCATTTTGTAGTGTTTCTCTGACACGCAATGATGTAATATTTGAAAGATGAAGTAATGTCATCTTTGAAAGGCTACATCATTGTCCAGAGAAATAGAGCTAGGAAGTAGCTTTATAAGTGTGTACTTTTGTTGTTGTTTTCTTTTCTTTTCTTTTTTGAGACAGGCTTTGTCTGTGGCTTTGGAGCCTGTCCTGGAACTAGGGCTTGTAGACCAGGTTGGCTTTGAACTCACAGAGATTCGCCTGCCTCTGCCTTCTGAGTGCTGGATTAAAGGCATGCGTGACCACCGCCCGACTAATATATACCTTTTAATAAATATTTCCAGATCCTCCAAATTGAAAAATTGCCTAAAGTATACTTACTGAAACATTATTTATAATAGGAAAGTAATAAACCCTTAATGATAAAGATTTGGTTATAAAGCCAATGCAGCTTATGACAAAATGTTACAGAGGCTTTAGGGAACCAGTTGGTTCAAGTCCCATCAACTAGGGAACCAGTTGTGTGTAAGTCCCATCAATAAGAGAAATCTGCTTAGAGGAAAACCGGGTTACAAAATCATAGGTACAATATTATGCCATTCTTGTTTATATACTGCAGAATGTATGTATACACACAACAAAATATTATCAGTGGTTATCCTTGGGTTGTTAGATTATTGGTAATTAATTTTCTCCCATTGTTCCTGGCACATCCCCAAGTTTTTGCTTTTACCATTTGTTACTTTCATAATTAGAAAAAAATACAAGTGTAATTTTAAAAATATGGAAGTGATAATTTAAGACTATATATGGTAATTGATACAGACAAGACACTCTGAAGAATTTCAAATGAGATCATGTTAAACAGGGGCATGGAGAAGCCAGGAGAGGCTCCAAGACACAAGGGTGTGTTGAAGCACGGCCAAAAGAAGAAGAAAGAAAGGCAGAGACACAGGGTGTGAGAGGAGCAAAGGCCTAGAAATTTCCAGAGTGTGACAAGAGCAAAGGCAAGACCGTCAAGATGCACTTCAGAAGTAGGACCAGTTTGGCCATGAGGGGTCCAGAAGTCTAATCGCTGTGCATCTTTCAGGGATCATCTTTTAAATGGTGGAACTGAGAAAAACAAGGATGCCCTTAATGTGACAAATTTTTCTAGCAAGCAAAAGCACAGAGCTCCAGACATATACTTTGGCTTAGACACCCAGTTTGCATGCCAGCTTCACAGTAGAATTTCACACATGAAAAGATAGGTAAGGGCCAAATTTTGGAAGCCCTAAATGCCAAGCAAGAGAGTTGGACTTGATCCTGTAGGCAGTGGGGGACCTCTGAAGTTTTAGGCGGGGGGGGGGTAATGAGAGCCAAAGCATTTCAGTTGAGTTATTCTGGCAATACCAGGTGGAAAGACTAAAGGAGAGACAGCTACATGGATCTTCTTACAGGTTTCTTATATTGAAAAAAATACATCTTTTTTCTATGATGATTTTGTCTACTCCATTTGGATTATGAAACCTTTGAGGAAAAACATAAGGCCTTGGAATGGAGAGGTAGCTTGGTGGTAGAGCACTTGCCTAATATACACAAAACCCTTGGTTTGATCCCTAACAACACAGAGATCAGGATGGGGGAACAGAAGGGAAGGGAAGAAGAAAAGGGGAGGGAAGTAAGGGAGGAGGAGGGGAGAGGCAAGAGGAGGGGAGGGAAGGAATAGGAATGGAAGGGAAGGGGAAAGAAGGGAAAGGTAAAGGGAATGGAAGGAGGAAATAAATGGAAGGAAAGGAAAGAGAGGAGAAATAGTGAACCACTGTTAAATAGTGCCAGACCTGAGTCCAGAGAACTCTCTGTGAAACTGTCAGATCCTTAAAGGAGCATTTCTATTCTCTGAGTCTCACTGGGATAATGTGTAAAATGGGGACAGGAATATCTAATGAAGAGAATTACAAAATAGTCAGTGTGAGGTTATAAGAATGTGCTAAGGGGAAGGTGTCCATTGTTAACTATTGCTCTAAAAATTGCTACCATTTCTGAAACTGTTGGTAAGATAAGCAATTTTGATTATATTATGTAATTTTGATTATAAAATGTAATGATTATTATATTTGATGTTCACTCTCTGATCTAGGCATTGAGTGGGAAAGGGTAAGACCAATATAATTTGGAAGATATTACTCTATTAGCAAGAAGGGCATTGAAAAGATTCAAAGGACAAAATCTGACTCTGCTGTGCCCAAAACATAAATAACTCAGCAGAGAAAAGACAGGATTGCTGGAAGCCAAAGAAATCTTAAGTAAATTAGAAAGAAGAAGCTGAATGGAGTAACCAGATACTGAGCTACATTCCCATCAGGAAAAAAAAAGAGAGAGAGAACAACAATGCCTGGCAGAAACTCTTTTGAGGAAACTTCCAGTTGACTTTCTTCTGATCAGTATTAATTCAGGACAACCTGTCTTTGCAATATGTCTGATATACAGCAGGAACAAAGAGATAGCTTCATTGTTTGGATTAAACTCATGCCCAAGATCTTGGGCAGGAAACACAGAAAGTCAACCTGGAACAACTCATGGTGCCAAAAGTCAAGGAATCACAAAAGACTAATGGATCATTTCCAATGGACAAAACGGCCACCTTGAGGATGCTCCCACTAGCCTGAGGCTATAAATAGAATGGACTGTATACACAAAATGTGTACTTGAGATCTATGTAGTAATATTCATGCAAAGAAGGAAATACAACTTCATCAAAAGGAAAATAGAGTGCTAGGAAAACATAAAAAGCCTCCGAAAATTGGCTATAAAGCAAACAAGTCAAGCATTAATTCTGACTTCCTCATTTCAAAAGTATTTCAGAACAGCCAAATAATTACAGAAAGAGTAAATTTTTGTAGATGAGTTCCAGGTAAGAAATATAAGGAGGGCTCAGACGCCAGCTGAGTAAGTGAAGCATTTGTCATTCAAGCATGAATACCAACCCCGAACCCACCTAAATCGAGACAGAGTACTTCAAGTGAGCATTCTTGAAGTGAGCTGGGAGAGGAGACCGGAAAGTTCCCTGAAGTTCTCAGGCCAGCTACCCTGGGTTCTCATCAATAGACTGTCTCAAACAAGGTGGAAGGTTAAGATTGACAGCAGAGGTTGACCCTTTGACCTCCATGTGTATGACATGGCATGTGCACACCCATACTTGAAAACGTAAATACATATGTTACACATGAAAATAACTAGATAGATGGTAGATAGATAGATAGATAGATAGATAGACAGACAGACAGACAGACAGACCAAAAAGTTCTATGCCTATTCAGCAGTAAATGGATGAGGTGCACACAGCACTTGAGTGTTCATTTCTGGCGTTTCTACACCTATTCAACAGTAGATGGGTGAGAGCGCACAGCACCTGAGTGTTCATTTTCTGGTATTTGCAAGTACTAACATTTTCTCGCCTTACTTCCTCTCCTCACTGCTTGTTTGCTTGAGCACATGAGTGCACTTTGAAATATCATTTCAATTGGCTTATAAATATTTTTCAAAGATACCTGAAAAAGAAAAGTCCATGTTCTACAGCTACAGCCTCAGAAATGCACAGGATGCAAAGTAAAAATAGATCTCACTTCACCACTCAGCCACGTGTTAGCACGTGGAAGGGTAAAGGTCAAGCTAACATTCATGAGTCAGATGGGGGACACAGACAGTGATAACCTTGGCTCTTACTGTGGTCTAAGTACCATGCAATGACTATGCATGCCATTCCAGTGGCTCAAGCTCACAACACTCGGTATATTTTATCTGACTTGACAAGAGGATCCCCTGCTTCCCTCTCTAGATAAACCCAAAGCCTGACGATCTTCCTACCTTCCCTACCAAAAGACTGCCCTCAAGTATATATCTATGAAAGAATAAAATAAAATTTAAAGGTCACAAAAGAAAATTCAGAAAGTATTTTTAAATTCATATAATCTCTCCCTTTCCTTTAAATAAAAACGTCTACACATAAATCGACTTCCCCAGGTGAGCAGGAAATGGCTTAATAACCAACCTCTATACCCATGAAATTGATGTTTTTGTTATCTTACAAACTCCCAAGAAAGGATTGAAGAGACCTATGATGTCAGAGTTTCTGTTATTAACAGTATTCTGGTCAATATGAGTGTTTTAAAGCTCACAGATTGACATTTATCAAATCCAACAATACTGTCTCAATAAGGAGGAAAGAGTAAGTATGTGTATTAGTACTAAATTCTATTTTTTCCACCAACTTCCGTTTTAATTTCCATATCTGAGGTCCTAGCTACATACTTTGAAAACAGAGTTTCACAGAGTCTCGGAATCCTCTTGGTTTTCTACCTGGTGGCACGAACACCAGAATCCTAGCATAGAAAGAAAAGAGGCAGCCATGTAGCATTTTTACGATATACAAAGGGATTATCCCCCACCAGGTATTTTGCCTTTCTTTATGCCATTGTATTAAAAGTCACAGAGTCTCTTTGCGGGAGTATGAGAGAAAGCCAGCCAAGCATCATACACGTTGTCTGAGATAGTTCATCAACCTTTACATAACCATGATCACAGTAGCCTGGATCTTCCTTTGTCACCATCATCCAAGAAAGACGATCCGCTTCACCAGAAGGCCTACTATTTGGAAGCTGCTAAGAGTGGAGCAGGTAAAGTAGACTCCAGCTCTCGCAACAAGGTGAGAAAGCTCCTTATTACATAGACGAGGGAGATGAGAGACAAAGCCCACACGGGGATATACACCTAGACAAATGTCACAGCACTGAAAAGTTCACATAGGAGATGCCATCCAACTGGTTTTGGGGAAGATAAAACTGAAATAAATCCTGAAATAATAGTCTTGACTACTTCACCATGCTTACTCTTGATTTAAGACTAATCCAAAATTCTGAGTATACTTGTTAGTATTACTTATTTGCTGCTTCATATCTTCCCAATTTTTCAAGTGATACCTTTTTCACACTCTTTGAAGAAACACATAATGGGGCTGGAGAGACAGCTCAGATGTCGGAGCACGTCCTGCTCCTGCAAAGAAGACCATAGTCTGGTTCCTAACACCCATTACAAATAATTATAGCCCCAAGGAGAGCTAGTGCCTCTGGACTCTGAATGCTTGCACTCGTGTGCTCAAATACACAGACACACAATTAAAAATAATCTTTTTATAAGAAAAAGAAGATACCCACAAAATTAATAATAATAATAATAATAATAATAATAAACTTCTTTGAACTCATCAGACCCCAATTTGTAGGAACAATGCTGCACACGGAACGCTATGACTTTATAGTCAAAGTGTCTCTTAGACTGGGTTAAATACAGCTTGCGCTAACCAAATGTTTGGATGAAAAGGAAACCTCTTGGAAATCAAAAGGCTGAAATGAACAATCTGAAAGTTAAAGATGTACTTTGGAGTCAAAGTCCAGTAGATAAAAATCATATCATAGGAAAGCTCCCAGCGCTGGGGTCAAGTAAACACAGCTTTCACAATGGCCGCTGTCGTCTACAAGCTGTGTAACCAAGTGTGCTTCGCTTCCAAATCTAAATGTTCTCACCTATAAAAAGGGGATTGTAAAACCCACCTCAAACAGTCGGTGATGACTGCAACACCATAGCCAGCGGCCAGAGGTGACATGCTCCTCAATAGACGACATTTATGTTTGCCACTTTTATGTGGAGACAGGGGCAGAGAGCAGCCCTAGAAGAACAGGGGAAAGATATTTGAGTTTGTGCACAGATGTTTTCCTTTCGATTTCCACATTCCACGCCACTGCAGTCTGACCCTGAAACACAGACGCCAGCCAGAAGGAAGCCCACCCAAGAATCATAAAGGCAGATGCCAAATTAAATTAGTTAACTCCTGATTTCAATATAAAGACATTATATTTTATGAATCAAGACCTTAAGTTCTACTAAGATCACAGGTACATAGTAGTCTTTAATTTAGCTTTCTTTTATGTTTAAAGTACAGAAATTATTAAGAAAAAATATATTGAATGTAGATCAATCCACACAACAGTAAAATGTTGGAACTCTGTCAGATCTATTTCACACTTCTTAAATAAAAAGTGCAACTTGGTGAATAAAATCAAAGTCTCCTTGTTCTCTGCTGAATTCTCACTCTCTTCATACCTAAAAAGTAACAATGATGTTGAGCATGACGTGGATACTTCCAGAAAGTGTATGTATCAAGCTATCACAGTGTGATGTACTTATGTAATCACTCCACATGCTAGGGTAGCTTTCTATCTTTGTACATGGATGTTCTATGTATGATTCTTAAGCTTGCTTTTTTGGCTCTTGCTTTTAAAACCCAAGCATGCCAAGAAAAATAGGTGAAGTTTTTTTTTCTCATTTTAAATGCAATTTCCTAATTAAATTTAAACAAAGTCTACTTGGAACAGGAAAAAATAGGATAATACTTTTCAGCAGACTTCTGAAGACATACATAGACAATTCTAGAATTGCTTCTGTTTCTTGACCTCCTTTAGGGACATTTCCTTGTACCTACCACTTCTTCTAGGCCTTATTATGATCCATGCATTCTGTCAATTAGGTCAGCCAACCGTCAGTCAGTCAGAGAATTGATCAACCTACGCTGAGTCTTACACAGGGACTTCAGTGTTTTGCAGAATGAAGATACCGAAAAGATGAAGTTGGGAAAAAGTGCCTCCTTCAAGAAGCTCATCATCTTCTTGGAGGGATGTGCAACCCATAAACAGTGGAAGAAATAAACAAGATGGTTTCGGCTTATAACTTCCTCCCTTACAAGATGAAGACATCACATCCTGAAAGCAAGGCATGTGGTGATTTGACAACTGCGAGTCTCTCTGGGGAGCGCTTGCTTGAGAATGGGAATTTTAGCCACAAATGTGGAATGGCAATATGACACAGCTGCGCATGAGCACTTGGTGCACAGGCAACCTAAAGAATGAAAAGGACTCATTCACTCACAGTCAAGACCCCATGCAAATAAGAGACAACGATGACATGAACGGGGAGGAAAACAACGGAGGTGGAAATAAGTGGAGAGGTATCGAAGCCATGCCTTGGTTGATCCTAGTGAATGAATGGGTATCAATGAAGAAGCTCGTTCAGGTGTTTGGTCTAAGATGCCAGGGGGTAGTAAGATTTACGGATATGGGAAGATTGTAAGAGAGGATGGCTTATGGAGACAGAGAATGAAGACTTACTATTGCTTTAAATTTGAGGTGATTTTGATGGTTAACACATGCCCTACAGGACACTGTCAGTGGCACACATGTGCTTCTTGAGAGCCGTCAAAACAGATATAGAAACATAAACTCATAGCTCTAGTAAAAACTCAGGGCACAAAGTTAGGTTGTGTTGCAGGAGGAGGAAGAAAAAATGTTACGCTAATGAACATGCAAAACCAGGCAGGGGAAAGTCCACACAACTTCAGCCTGAACCAAATAACTACAGACAACTGGGTAAAGCTGGGCACAAGAGAGGCAGTGCTCCTCAGGAAAGAGAATACCAGTTGGTTGTCCAGTGCCAAACAGTCAGCCCTGAAAATATATAGGCAAGTAATATTATACGTACTCAACAAGTTATACTTAGGAATATATATGTTTATGCAAATATTGCATGCAAAAACAACTGTTGAAAAAAGAGGCCATGAATTTAAAATAGAATAGGGAGAGGTGTATGGAAAGTTTTCGAGGGAGGAATGGGAAGGGAGAGATGTCATAAAATATGATCTCAAAAACAAACAAAACAAAACAAGAAAAAAGTGGTCCAGGATTGATACTGTAAACATAGCAACATTTCAAGGAGGAAAAAAATTGTAGTTATTGAAAATTACTAGACAATAACCAACAAGTTAGAGAAAGCCCCCAGGAAATCTGATGTCAAAGAAACCAAAGAGTAAAAAGAGTGACAGGTACTCTTTTACTGGAGAAAGAAACAGCCAGTCTACATTTGGTCTAGGAAGTAAGGAAGATAAATAAATAAATAAATAAATAAATAAATAAATAAATAAATAGGAAGTAGAGACAGGAACATGCATTTTAGGAAAAATTTGTTTGAAGAGGAGGAAAGCCATGAAGTACAGGAAAAGGCAAATTATCAACAAAGGCTCATCTGACCGTGGAAAATGCGTTAGCATTCTGATGTGCTAGTTGGATCTAGACTAGAAGAGGACACTAATGACAAAGGAAAAGAACCACAGCAGGACTTAAGTCCTCAAGAAGCTGGCACAAGAGGAAAACCCATGCAAAGGATGTGAGACATAAGCTTATGTGCAGCTGGGCCAGAGGATAAACAACTGGAAGATAAGGAAGTACCTCTGGTCAGATCCCTTATTCTCAAACTCACATTTCCTCCTTCTCAACAATGATGTTACATTATCACTATTGTTGTTACATCATACAATACATCCCCACTGTGGTCCCCCTGCCACCTCCCCTGCCCCCAGATCCATTCCTCCTCCATTTCCCTTCAAAAAGGAATAGGCCTCCCAGAGATATCAACTGAACACAAGATATAATAAGACTATTAACAAATCCTCATAGCAGAGCTGAGTAAGGCAACCAGTAGAAGGAAAAGGATCCTAAAAGCAGGCAAAAGAGTCAGAGAAAGCTTCACTCACTCTGAACACTGTTAGGAGTACCACAAAAATATCAAGCTGGCTGAGCCAGAGACCTCTGCCACAGCATGTTCAAGGGAGCAACCTCGGAGGGAGCAGGCCCAAGCCAGTGACCTCCACAATAACAGGACTGAGTCAGCAACCTCTGTGGGACCAGGCCCAGGCCAGTGACCTCTGAGAAACCAGGCCTAGGTTAGTGACCTCTGTGGGAGCAGGCCTGAGCCAGAGACCTCTATGGGACTGGGCCCAAGCCAGTGACCTCCATGAAAGCAGGTCTGAGCCAGCAACCTCTGTGGGACCAAGTCCAGGACAGCAACCTTTGTAGGAACAGGCCCAAGTTAGCGACCTCCACCAGAGCAGGCCTGAGCCAGTGACCTTTCCTAGAGTAGGCCTGAGCCAGCAACCACTGCCAAAGCAACCCCTGAGGGAGCAGGCCTGAGCTAGTGATCTCTGTGGGACCAGGGCCTGAGCCAGCAACCTCCTCAGGAGCAGGAACAAACCAACCACCTCCATGGGATCAGGCCTAAGTCAGCAACCTCCACAGGCCCAGGCCAAAGTAAGCAACCTTCATGGAAGCAGGCCCGACCAACCACCAGGATTGCAGGGCAAACTCTGGGAGTGCCAACTGACCTCCAGGAATACCAAGTGACCTTCGGCTTGACTGCAACCATGGCCCCAACTCCCCCATGAGAAGCAACCATCTGAGCCTTGGATCCACTGGCACTTGGAAAAGTGATCACCAGAGACATGACCCCAGCTACACCAATCAGAGGAAAAGATGGGTAGATAAGGTAAGAGTACCCTCAATACCACAAAGAGCAATACAATACCAACAAAAACTAGTGGCTTTCAAACAGCAAGACTTGAACAACCTAATACAGATGAAGCAGAAGAAAAAGACCTAAAAATAACTTTTGGAGAATGTTTGAGGTCCTTAAAGAAGAAATGAAAATTTTTCTCAAAGAAATTGAAAAAAAGATAAACAAAAAATAGAAAGATATCAACAAATTCCTTAAAGAAAACTATGAAAAGGCAATAAGATGAAAGGAATGATTAAAGGCTTGAAAACCAGAATAGAACAATAATATAAAATAAAAAATGAGGGAATTCTGGAAACAGAAAATATGGGAAAAAGATCAGGAACCACAAGTGCAGGCATAATCAGCAGAATACAATAGATAGAAGAGAGAATCTCAAGCTTTGAAAATATAATAGAGGAATTATGCTAATCAGAAAAAAAAAGCATTAAATCTAACAGAAGTTTAACAGAATATGGGACACCATGAAAAGACCAAACCTAAGAATAATAGGGATAGAAGAAGTCCAGCTCAAAAGCACAGAAAATATATTCAACAAAATTATAGAAGAAAACTTTCCCAACCTAAAGAAAGATATGAATATGAAGATATAAGAACACCAAATAGACTAGACCAAAAAAAGTCCCCTCATAATAATTGAAACACTAAACATACAGAATAAAGAAAGAATGTTAAGAGCTGCAAAGGAAAATGGCCAAGTAACATGTAAAGGGAGACTTATCAGAATTACACCTGACTTCTCAATGGAAACAATGAAAGTCAGAAGGTTCTGGTCAAGCATTATGCAGACATGAAGAGGCTACGAATGCCAGCCCAGACTACTATACCCAGCAAAACTTTCAATCACCACAGATGGACAAAACAAGATATTCCTTAACAGATCCAGATTTAGCCAATACCTATCCAAAAACCCAGCCCTACACAAAGTACTAGGAGGAAAACTCCAAACCAAGGAAGTTAGCTACATCCATAAAAACACAAACAATAGATGATCTCACAGCACCAATTTCAAAGAAGGGAAAAACACACAATAACATCACCAACAACGAAAACGAAAAACAACAGGTGCTAGCAATGACTGGTCATTAATATCCCTTAATATAAATGGACTCAACTCACCTATAAACAGACACATGCCAACAAACTGGATATGAAAACAGAATTCACCCTCCTACTGCATTCACAAAACACATCTCAACCTCGAAGACAGACATCACCTCAGAGAAAAAGATTAGGAAAAAAATTTTTAATCAAATGGACCTAAGAAACAAACAAGCTGGTGTAGCTATCCTAATAGTGAAAAAATAGATTTCAACCTAAAATAAATCAAAAGAGACAAAGAAAGACATTTTTATTAGTCACAGGAAAAATCCATCAATAGGAAATCTTAAGACTGAACATCTGTGCCTCAAATACAAAGGTACCATCATATTTAAAAAAAAAACACTACTAAAGCTTAAATCACACACTAATCCCCACACACCAATAGTGGGGGACACTGACACCCCACTCTCACCACTGGACAGGTCTGCCAGACAGAAACTTAACAGAGAAATAAGGGAACTAACAAACGTTATGATTCAAATGGACTTAACAGACATCTATAGAACATTCGACCCAAACATAAAAGAATATACCTTCTTCTCAGCACCTCATGGATCCTTCTCAAAAACTGACCACATGCCGGGCAGTGATGGTGCACGCCTTTAATCCCAGCACTCAGGAGGCAGAGGCAGGCAGATCTCTGAGTTCGAGGCCAGCCTGGTCTACAAGAGCTAGTTCCAGGACAGGCTCTAGAAACTATAGGGAAACCTTGTCTCAAAAAACCAAAAAAAAAAAAAAAAAAAAAAAAAAAAAAAAAAAAAAAAAAAAAAAAAAACCTGACCACAAACTAGGTAACAAAGCAAACCTCAGCAGATACAAAAACTGGAATAACACCATGTATCTTATCAGATCACCATGGCTTAAAATTAGAATTCAACAGCAACACTAATTAAAAGCTCAGAAACACATGGAAATTAAACAATGCTCACCTGAATCACCAGTAGGTCAAGGAAGAAATAAAGAAAGAAATTAAAGACTTCCTAAAAAATCCACAAAAATTACCCTGCAACATACCCAAATTTATAAGACACAATGAAAACAGTGTTAAGAGGAAAGTTTATAGCACTAGATATCTACATAAAAAAAGCTGGAAAATTCCACACTAGTGAATTAATAGCACACATGAAAACTCTAGAACAAAAATAAACAAACTCACCTAGGAGTACTAGAAGGCAGGAAATAATCAAACTGAGAGCTGAAATCAACAAACTAGAAACAAAGAAAACAATACAAGTAATCAGTGATACAAAGAGTTGGTTCTTCCAGAAAAATCAACAAAACAGACAAAACTTTATCCAAACTAACCAAAAAGCAGAGACAGAATATTCAAATTAACAAAATCAGAAACAAAAAGGAGGACATAAAAACAGACATGGAGAAAATCTAGAGAATCATCAGGTCATAATTTAAAGACCTGTACTCCACAAAATTGGAAAACCTAAAGGAAATGGACAATCTTCTGGATTAATATCACTTATCAAAATTAAATCAAGTCTAATAAGCAAGTTAAATAGACCTATAACTGCTAAATAAATAGAAATAGTCATCAAAAGTCTCCCAACCAAAAAAACACAGGATCAGATAGTTGCAGTGCAGAGTTCTACAAGATT